>NC_138870.1:80855956-81516963 GCF_965194805.1 Balaenoptera borealis
CAAAGTCCCAGAATGTTTCAAGAGAAGATTCTTAACCTCACTGGAGGAGAGGTCAAATAACCTCAGCTTCCCTTCCTTTCAGCAGAGGAGAATCATGCTGCTTCCTTGAAGGTCATGTGTACACAAAATATTTTGGACAGAACTACCTATTTTCTTTTCCTCTCTGCCTCCTGAAAATATTCCAGATACTCTTGCCTGTCTTTAAAACAATTCTAAAGAGTTTGAATAATACGTTAAATTCTTTCTAAATTGTATGTCTGATTTAAATTCTTCGTTGTTTCCATGCATGGAAGTAGGTTATTTTTAAAATCAATCAGTTAAAGTAACAACTTGAAATCTAATGTATGAAAGAAAAATACGTCTAAATTACTTACTTCTGAGCCGAGTGAGCATCATCTGCTTTGAATACATAAAATAACATGTTTTTGTGCAGTAACTGAAACACTCTCGACTCTGAATTCTCATCTTTGACTTGAGTGACAGTGAATCCTAGTAAAGGTTGACTCTCCAAAGCTGCCACGTCCTAAATTTACAAAGACACAAAAGGAGATGGGTTTCTAAACTGATACAAAATTCAGATCTGCAAACTCTTGATCTATATAACTCTAATTTAATTTCAAATACATATATATAAAACAATGGTAATTCTAGCAACTTATTCACCTTTCATTTATTCAACGATATTTATTGGGACACCCCTGCCTCACCTACACCATGAGCCAGACACTGTGCCAGACAGTTTTCAGTGTGTTCATATCCACTGTGAAATAATGTGAAATAATAATTTCACATTATTTCTCTACAACCACAGGAGGTAAGTAATTATATTACTTTCATTTTATGGATGCAGAAAACGTAGCTCAGAAAGGTGATACACCCCAGTCCCATCGAACCTCTGCCTTTAGTGAAGTAATCAGTAGTCACATGACACTCCCCAAACTTACATTTTAACACTATGGAAAATTCCTAACAGCTCTTTAGATACAAAACAAGGACACTTTTCATGTCAAAAATAACAGCAACATCTCCCCCCTCCCAAAGCAAAGCAAAACAAAAAAGAGACAAAACATAAATTAGGCAAACATTGTAATTATTTCCAGGTGGCACTATAAAACAAGACCCTCAAATTATTCATGTTTAGATTTCAGATCTTACCTCACTTGCAGCATACGTATATAGCACTTTATTTTTTATGACAAACCACAAGTGTTTCCAAGGTTTTTTATTGCCCTTTGATCTGTACAAGTAGCCACTCATAGAAGAATCTTCTGTGTTCGCTGATACCTAGGTAAGCAAACCCCACACACAGTTTAATCGTTTTCAGACAAAAACAAAATTTAAAATCACAAAATTGCTTTTGATCATTGGCGCTGAAAGCAATAACCATAATAAGAATATCATGTTTCAGAATGAAATTGTTTACTTTCAAAATCTGCTACTGTACAAATTGAACACTGCCATGCCATGAGCATAAAATCCTTCCTTTTAGAAGCAATTCCAGAATTTTTTCTGGTTTAACTGTGCTTGCATGTATGTGTTTCTTTGTGGGTTCACCTGTATTTTCTCAGTTGCCAGAAGATGAATAATAATTCCAAATGTCAAAAATGCCTTTTATTTTTTTTTAAGATCCATCCACTTTATTTTTTAACATCTTTATTGGAGTATAATTGCTTTACAGTATTGTGTTAGTTTCTGCTGTACAACAAAGTGAATCAACTATACATATACATATATCCCCATATCTTCTCCCTCTTGCATCTCCCTCCCACCCTCCCTATCCCACCCCTCTAGGTGGTCACAAAGCACTGAGCTGATCTTGCTGTGCTATGTGGCTGCTTCCCACTAGCTATCTATTTTACATTTGGTAGTGTATATATGTCCATGCCACTCTCTCACTTCGTCCCAGCTTACCCTTCCCACTCCCCATGTCCTCAAGTCCATTCTCTACGTCTGCGTCTTCATTCCTGTCCTGCCCCTAGGTTCTTCAGAACCATTTTTTTTTAGATTCCATATATATGTGTTAGCATACGGTATTTGTTTTTCTCTTTCTGACTTACTTCGCTCTGTATGACAGACTCTAGGTCCATCCACCTCAGTACAAATAACTCAATTTCGTTTCTTTTTATGGCTGAGTAATATTCCGTTGTGTATATGTGCCACTTCCATGTCCTGGCTATTGTAAATACAGCTGCAATGAACACTGTGGTACATGACTCTTTTTGAATTATGGTTTTCTCAGGGTATATGCCCAGTAGTGGGATTGCTGGGTCATATGGTAGTTCTATTTTTAGTTTTTTAAGGAACCTCCATACTGTTCTCCATAGTGGCTGTATCAATTTACATTCCCACCAACAGTGTAAGAGGATTCCCTTTTCTCCACACCCACTCCAGAAAAATGCCTTTTTAAAGCTGTATTTTGGGCCAGTATATGTTGTTTATTGCTCTTCTTATTTTGGGTGTTAGGGAAAATTACTTAAACCTTTAACTCAGTTCCTGAAATAACTTTTTGGATTTCTAAAAACTATATCAATAGAAAAGTAAATAGAAAATTCTTTTTTTTTTTTTTTTGGCCATGCCTGCGTGGCTTGCGGGATTTTAGTTTCCTGACCAGGGATCAAACCCGGGCCCTGGCAGTGAAAGCACGGAATCCTAACCACTGGACCACCAGGGAATTCCCAGAAAATTCTATTATTAATGATGATTTTTTAAAAATATTTATTTATTTATTTATTTATTATTTTTGGCTGTGTCAGGTCTTATTGCGGCACGCAGGATCTTTCGTTGCTGCGTGAGGGCTCTTCGTTGCAGCACTCAGGCTTCTCTCTAGTTGTGGCTCTTGGGCTCCAGAGCATGTAGGCTCTGTAGTTGTGGCACGCGGGCTTAGTTGCCCCGCGGCATGTGCGATCTTTGTGCCCTGACCAGGGATCGAACCCAAGTCCCCTGTATTGGAAGGCAAATTCTTAACCACTGGACCATAAGGGAAGTCCCTTAATGGTGATTTTAAAGATCAGTTTCTGCTCCCCAAGTTTTGGTCTAAAAGAAAAGAAGCTTGTTTTGCTTCATAAAAGGCTGAAAGTATTTCAATCTTTAGGTAAAAGACAGTAAGCCTTCAGTGATTATAATGTGGCAGTTGAAACTTTTCTCTTCTTAAATATAGGAAAAATAGAGATATAAAAGCCAAGTTTAGGAACTGCCTTATTGGTGGTATGGTGAACAGACTCTCAAGGTGGCTTCCCACTGAGAATCAGGCTGTTGTAGCGTCTCCTCCACTCCAGTGTGGGCAGGACCTGTGACTGCTCCTAACCGATAGAATATGGTGAAGGTGATGGGCTATCACTCCCATGATTATATTACATTACATAAGACTCCATCTTGCTAGCAGACTGACTCTAGAGACTTTCTACCATGCTGGCTTTGAAGAAGTAAGCAGACATGTGGGGAAGCCCACGTGGCAAGGAGCTGAGGGCAGCCCCTAGGAGCAGGGTAGATCTTTCCCTAGTCAGCCTCCAGATGAGAACTCAACACTGGCCAACGGCCAACACCTTGACTGCCGCCCTGAAGAGATCCCATCTAAGTTCCTGAGATAATAAATGTGTGTTGTTTTAAGCCACTACATTTGTGGTAATTTGGTACAAAGCAATAGAAGACTAAGAGAGATGGGGTCTATGAATTTTAAAGTATATCTTTAATCATGTAGTAATTGTATTAATTTCTTATACATTTCATAAAAAGGATGATATATTGTTTAGCGGAAATTTTATTTATTTATTTATTTATTGGCCACACCGAGTGGCATGCGGCATCTTAGTTCCCTGACCAGGGATCGAACCCATGCCCCCTGCATTGGGAGCGTGGAATCTTAACCACTGGACTGCCAGAGAAGTCCCAAGTGGAAAATTTATATCTAATGTTAAATTAGAAATATCTCTCAAGTGCAAGTAAATTTGTATACAGAAATAACATCCCTGTATAAGACTACTAAGTAATTAAAAAAAAAAAAAACTAAAATGTTTACATTCAAAGGAGGTTTCTCTTAAAATGTAGTCACATTGGGATACCCACTATGTACTTATGTTAAGTGTTACTATCATTGCCCAAAATATTTTGTACATTACTCTTTGGGAATATTTTACAATTAATTTATTAGCCATACAAGATTAATCCCAATACTGAATAGTCATACATAGTCCTCTATTATCTTTTTAAAAGCAAAATTGGTGTTAACCAGCTTAATCACCTAATTGATTCACAAAACTTTCCTTCCAATGATTTATTTAAAAAATAAATGGGTTTCCCTGGTGGCGCAGTGGTTAAGAATCCGCCTGCCAATGCAGGGGACACGGTTTCGAGCGCTGGTCCGGGAAGATCCCACATGCCACAGAGCAACTAAGCCTGTGCGCCACAACTACTGAGCCTGCGCTCTAGAGCCCACGAGCCACAATTACTGAGCCCATGAGCTGCAACTACTGAAGCCCGCGTGCCTAGAGCCCATGCTCTGCAACAATAGAAGCCACCGCTATGAGAAGCCCACGCACCGCACCAAAGAGTAGCGCCCGCTCGCAGCAACTAGAGAAAGCCACGCACAGCAACAAAGAACCAAAGCAGCCAAAAATAAATAAATAAATAAATATTTAAAAATAAATAACAAATAAAAAATAAAAATAAAAAATAAATGAAATCCAACTCAAGAGACGCAGCCTGCCATTACTGAGGGTGCTGAGGCTCTGAACGTATGTAATTCTAAAAAAGAGGAATTTCTAAAAATGTACTGAACATCACTGGAATAAGAACACAACTTCCTAATTCCTCAAAAAGTTAACATAGAATTACTGCATGATCAAGCAATTTCACTCCTAGGTATATGACCAAGACAAATGGAAACATAAGTCCACGTGGAAATCTGTACACAAATGTTTATAGCAGCATTATTCACAATAGCCAAAAGGTGGAAACAACCCAAGTGTCCACCAACAGATGAATGGCTAAGTTGTAGTACACACATAAAAAGGAGTATTATTCAGACATAAAAAGAAACAAAGTGCTGATACATGCTATAACTTAGATGAACCTTAAAAACATTGTGCTAAGTGAAAGAAGCCAGACACAAGGGTCATATATTGTATGACTCCTTTTATATGATAGATCCAGAATAGGCAAATACATAGAGCAGATTCAGGGTTGCCAGGGGTTGGAGGGAGGGGGTAGTGGGGAATGATTACTTAGCAGACACAGGGTATTCCTATGAGGTGATGAAAAAGTTTTGAAATTGGAGCAATATGGCAGTTACACATCACTGTGAATACACCAAATACTACTGAATTGTATATTTTAAAATGGTTAATTATATGTTATGTGAATTTCACCTCAGTTTTAAAAAAAAGACAAAAAACACAGCTTTCTGAGGAGACTACTTTGACTTTTATAGCACTTAACTGGATAAATTTCCCCGTGTGACCACAAAGGAGCAAGGCAATGGCTCTCAAACTTTAGTAGACATATATCTGGATCACCAAGAATTCTGGTTAAAGTTTCTGATTCCATACAGTGTGGGTGGGTCCAGGAATCTGCATTTCTATAAGTTCCCAGGCGGTGCTGCTGCCGCTCTGGAGGATGTTTTGAGAACCAGTGGAGTCAAGGGAGAAATGGCTGCAGCCAGGAAGGCCTGTTTGTGTGGCTGGGTGGAAAGATGTACAAAAAAGGATTGGAATTAGGTTGAGTCTAGTCTATAGACCATAACGAGTTTTGGTAGCCAGTGCTGTGGAGTTTCAACTAAAGAGGGGAGCACAGGGAAGAATTATATTTATAAAATGTGACATCAGCATGGAGAGGTGAAAAATTACAGAGAACTTAACATTAATTTGGTTGGTTAAGAACATTAAAGTTTTTGAATGTAGATTTAGATTCAGGAACTGTGTGATGAAGAAATAGAGCTCAGGGGTATTCACTCAGTTGGCTTACCCAGTTCCACATGAAACTTGGCAAATGGAACTGTAAGTCCTATTCTTACTATATCATGAGATTGGCTATAAATCACTTCCTAGTGTTTCAATGGCCATGATGAAATGCACTCAACTTTATATGAGAAACACGATCCCGGTCAAATTTTTAGAGCTGTTTGCTTTTCCATGATAGAAGACCTCCACAGCAACCAAGCAAGAGAACAGAATTTAAAACTACTCTCCTGGCCACAAAACTAGCATGGATGGAACTAATTAATAAAAATCAAAATAGGAGTGACCAGAAAGGCAGGACTGTCTAAACTCTTGACACTGGCTGACTGAACACCTGAATTTGAGGAACTGGGATAGGATATCATTGATGCCTGTGGATTTACTCCAGTGGCAGGTCTAACTCTGTAGTCTATTACCACTTAAAATTTTTTCTTTTAAGTTAAAGGAAGAACAACGTACTATCAGTGATATCAGCTGTATATAACCAACTAACGCCTATAAAAAACAAGCCATGCAGACGAGTGAATGCTAATAAAATGCCCCAAATGTTCTATAGACTTCTTCCCTCTCCTCAAAGGAGAAAGGAAGGGGTCTCCTCAAAGTAATTTTAAAAATTCACACGTGTCCAAGTTATCTTTCCTTTCTATCACTGCTATAAAATGTTCTCCAAACCTTTCAACAGCCATTTTCTAAATGACTCGGGTCATAAGGGAGATCAAGCAAGATAGTGAGGCCTCAACCACATCCATCACCAGTATTAAAATGCATGTCTTAATAGTGGTGGGAAATGACGTCTTCTTTTATGAAAGAAAAATAGTGTATTATATGTGTATGAATAATTCAGCCTCTATCAGGTTGCAAGTCTAATGGAAACAACACTTACTTCTTTGAGAGCAGCTGGGATTTTTTTCTGTTTCCTCCCTGATGGAATACTATGTAAGACTGACGATAAGGTGCTTGAAGGAGATTTGTGATTTCCAGGAGATCCAATCTTAGGAGAGTGCTGGTGATCTAAAACAAATCAGGTACACTTATATAACCAATGGCAAGCATTCTGCAATTCAATTTAATCCAAGTCAATAAACGTTGTTGCATAAATATCCATGGAAGGATACTTAAGAAACTTATGACACTTCCCCAGGCTGGAAGTTGAGTGGGAGGAAGACTTCCCACTGTCTATGATTTTATACTTTTCCAACTGCAAGCCATATGAAAGGATTGACCTTTTGTGCCTTAAGAATTATGAAACATGTTTATGTACTACCAACTTAAAAAACAATTGAAAAAATTTCCCTCCTGACTTTAAAAAAAAACCAAACTGACAACATCATTTAGCATCTAGATACATGACCAAATAATATTACAATGAACAAAATGCTAGAAAAGGGACTGTAAGACAAGATGAGGAAGTAATTAATTTTCACTGCAGAGGTTCAAGGAAAGCTGGGAAAAGAATGAGAGTTTTGAGTTAGCAATAAGGTATAAGTAGGAGTTTGCCAAGCTAAAAAGCGGAGGAAGAACACTCCATGAAGACGAGTCAGCATAAGCAAAAGCACACAGATATGAAATTAGATCATCTATTTGAAGGTGAGGCTGGGAAAAAAATGGCTGGTTCTAAGGACTGTCTTTTAGGCAGTGGGAAATCAAAGGCCTTTTGGGCTGGGAAGTAACACGAGCAGACTGAATTTAGAAAAATAAATCTGGCAGTAGGAAAGAGGAAGGATTTGAAGCAGAAAAACCTGTTAGGAAATTAGGACAGTAGTCCACGTGAAAGATAATGAAGGCTTTGTTAGGGCTGAGGTGGATAAAGAATTCAAGAGCAAGACAGGTTTTTCAAACATAAATTTGACAAGATTTACTGACCAAATGGGTGTGTGTGATGAGGGAGGAGTATTCAAAAATGAATTTTGAATGTTTGAGCCTATACTATATACCCAGAGAACAAAGGGAGGAACATAAGGGTGGCAAAAGATTAGGTGGATGTGTCTTTTTGGAAAATGTATACAGATAATAACAAACGATTCCTCTATAAACAAATGGATTCTGAAATGGCCTGTCATCTAGTTATATTCATTTAGCTATTCTCATTGATGATGAAAAGCTATTCTTCATCAACATGAAGGATAATCTTTTAAAAATTTAGATCCTATAAGTTTCAGGATCTCGTCCCAAAATATAGACCTGAGCTGCATTCACCTTAACTGTAGGGATGGATACTTGCAAATAACGAACAGGCAGATATGATTTATCATTTTGTAGTTGGCAAAAAGCTGCACATTTAGATGTAAAATAAAACCTCACTACATCAGTCCAAGTGATTAGAATAAGGCTAACAAAGTACCACCTAGTATGTTTCCATAGAGAATTACTTTACTAATAGATAAAAATGATTTGTAATGAGCACACAGTTGTGAAACTAGAAACCAGAAACTTAAAAATTATTTGGAAGTTAAAGTTCCCCTGTAACTACTCCAAGCATTTTATCCTGTGATTACATTTCTACAATCAGGATCCTCAGCAAAACCGTTTTCAGAGTAAAAATAAGTTTCAGTCCAACCTTTCTTGGAATTACCACAAAATATGAGTTAAGAAAGCTTAACTAAGTTAAGAAAGCAAGATACTTAATATTTTGAGAGAAGTATCACCAATCATATTGCTAATGTGCCTAAGATGATTCTTTCAGAAGGTTGTTTGAAAGTATCTGGGGGATAATGGAATTTTCAATTAAATCTTTACTTATATATTACCTAATTTCTGCAGTTCTTGGAAACAATGTTCACATACTCTTGCTGGTTGATTTTTCAGGTAATCTAATCCATATTTATTTGATGAACAAGCTTGGCATACAATCTGAAAACACACTGGAATTATTTCATTTAGAATAACCTTTGTATCTAAACCATCAGTTACGTTACAATTTATAGTTCTGTCTACTTTTCAAAACCTTTTCATAGTCACTGAGTCTGAATAAAAATTCAGTGGAGCTCAGGCATGTAGGGAACTCACACACAATACCACACTTGAAGAGGCTACAGATTATTACCGAGTGCTTACTACAGCTAATAATATACTAAAGGCGTTAACATGTGCAAAATGTTTAGAACAGTGCCCGGTGTGTAGTAAGTCCTGTGTTAGCTGTATTTATCATCTTCGTCATCATCGTCATTGTCATCATCACTGCTGCAACTATGAACACCTCTGCTGTGCCTCTTCCCAGTGTCTGGCCCAGATTAAATGCTGTCTAAATAAGACCCATTAAATCTTTACAATAACTCTCTGATGTCATTGTTACGATGCTCTTTTTACTAATAACGTCACGAAGACTTAGAAACATCACTAGTGATAACTTCAACACTGAAAGTTTCCTCCTATTAAGAACTTAGTATTTAGATAAATGCAGTTTCAGTAATTATCTGTAAATGTGAGCATCTATTTAATTTGAATTTATTAGTTTTTTTAAAAATGAACATGATCTATTATTGACATTCTGAAGTAATCTTGGGCTAGGAGGAGCTAAGTTCCCTAATAAGATTGCCTTGTGCCTAAATATTTAGAGGAGATACCAGCCACGATTCAGCATCTCCCCCACCCCCCCCAATGGTTTAGAAGGAGAAACATGCTTCTTCGTTATGTACAGCGTAGAGCTATTGAAAATCACAAGGGAGGTGAGTGTGATCCTCTCCAACCTTTCCGCAGGCCCGGCAGTGATGTCGTCTCCAGGTCAGAGTAAATTCACTTGTGCAGATCATACACATCGTAGCTCTGGTATCAGGAATCCAGATGGGAGCCTTGGATCCAAGAGGACTAACTTCGTCTTTATTTTCTGAGTCGGCCTGTGGAAGAATGACTTCTGATTATCTCTATGCACACTGCCTGCTACAGCATCAAGCCTTTTTATTTGGACTGGCAGCTCACAATGCTGACGGTATCATGAAGGATGTGGATGAAATATGAGCTATCATATTTTTTATGTTATTAGGATATTAAGATTAGCTACATTCCAACAATCCTCTAGTGCAAAATTAACTTTAAAAGATGCCTGTGGTAGTGCAATAACAGCCAATTAGTTTCTTCCTTAAACTAGATTGTATTTTCTACAATGAGGTTTTATAACTAGAAAAAATATGAATGCACTATATGCTATCATTGACTTGTAGTTAGACATTAATAGAATGAATATTTAGCTCTGAAATTACGCACACACCTCCAATCCTTCTGTGAAACACATGTTGCTTTTCTAAACCCCTGGGAAAAGTTTCTTTAAGGTAAAAACTATTTGAAATGCACTGCAAAAACATAAGAAGGAAAAGACAATACCTCATCAAGACTCCTACTGGGACAGAATGTGATTCTTTTCTTGGCATACTCTTCTATTGACCTGGAAATCGCTTCTAGCCATTCATCCCTTTCTGGGGCAGAACTGTTGGGGGCAGAAGAAAGTTCTATCAACCAGATGTCAGCTTTTATTCTTTGCCTTTTTCTTATGTCTTTTCCTTCTGCCATGGCAACAGATTCCACCACCCTCCAACAATGCTAGTCACAGGCAACAACTCTGAGGTTTACGTGCACAAATAATCAGAGCAGGCATTAGAGAACACGCGGCATTTTAGCAAACACAATGCTTTTTTTCTTTCCAAAAATACCGCTTTCTACTGAAAGGCTTTTGAAGTCTCCTAAATTTGGAGGTATTTTTGTTTGGTTTAAGGGCTATTCATGCAATTAATAATTATGATTATCAAAAGCCATTATTATCCTGAGATATAATCCTAGAATTTAAAAATATTCCAAGAATCAAGTTTCAAATCCAAATTTACAGCATAGAATACTAAATATTTTTAGGTCACTAAATATTCTAGAAAGGGCACTGGAGTAAAGGAAACATATTTTTGGTGTCATAAACAGATGCTGAAGGAGTGGTTAATAAGGGAAATAGCCTTCAGTGGTTGTTAGGGCTCCCCTACCTATTCGGCCCATCACATTTTCTGTTCTAAACTCTCAGTTCATCAGGAGCTATGCGACTTGAATGTAGATGGAAATGGGTCAAACAGGGGGAAAGCCTGCTCAGAAAAACACATTCTTGTTCTCCGTTTTTGCAACCACACTTCCCTCTAAAAAAAATTCTATGGTAACTCAGAATCATCACTGGTATCGCCCATTTTGTTTTGCATACTCAAGAGGGAGAGGCACATTTTAGGTATTGTGTGTGTATGTGTGTGTGTTTGTAGAGAGACAGAATTTAATAATAAATTTAAATCTCTATCATGATAAAATCCATCATAATAATGGGAATGTGATTGTATAAGAAAATGTGCATTTTCCTTTTTTTAAGAGAAGCATACTAAAGTAGGTAGGAGTAAAATGACCTGATATTTGCAATTTGTTTTAAAGTACTTTAGAAAACAGGAAAATTTGTGGCAGAATCTTGGTAATTTTTGAGTCTGGGTGACTGAATATGCAGTTTCATTGTATTATTCACTCTAATTTTAAGTATATTTTAACTTTTAAATAATGACTCTAAAATGAAAAATTCCATCAAAAAAAAATGATACAAATAGGCATATTTTGATGAATCCAGAGCAGGTCAAGGAGATAACTTTAAAAACCACTCACCTTCCCCACAATAATCATTCTCAGAAATGTATCTTCCTACTAAATGGCTTCAGTGCCTTTTAGAAAATGCACTCATATGGATGTTAAAAGGAAGATATCCAGTTTACAAATAAAATTTTAAAACTAGTATATTTCTCAAAGTTTCATTATATACCAAAACCAAAATAAAATAGAAACAGCCCCTCTCTCTCTAAACCAAACAAAACCTGCCTCAGTTACCTCTACTATTCTATCATCACTGCCCCAACTAGCTGCCGCTGATTTAACATTTACTACATTATCAGCCAACTATGCTGAATGCTTTCTTTGCAAGTATCATCACCTCTCATCCTCAGAGGTACCCCATGGAATATACATTGGATCTTACACTCCATTCCCCCAATCCCAACGTCACACACCATCACCATTTACAGAAAAGCAATGTGAGGATTTGAACTGTTAGATAATTTGCTTCAGATAACAGGCTCTGTACTAAATGGTGACTTGGTATCAGACCCAAGTGTGGCTAAG
Source organism: Balaenoptera borealis (assembly GCF_965194805.1). Lineage (NCBI taxonomy): Eukaryota > Metazoa > Chordata > Mammalia > Artiodactyla > Balaenopteridae > Balaenoptera > Balaenoptera borealis. Next base: position 80,868,028 of record NC_138870.1, read on the forward strand.
GATGGAACCCTTCACCACCATGTCACCTCTGGCCTCTGTTCCTGTTCTCTGAAGGACTACGCTATGAGAACACAGGCTCAGGTTCCAAGTAAACATTCATAAAATATTACTGTCCCCCCTGCCCTCTCTCCCTCCCCAACTTTTCACTGGAAAAAGTAACAGAAAGTCGAGAGGCAGATGGCTAATTTGAGGATTGCCGTCTGATTTTTCTGGAGCCCTGGGAGCACGTGGAATGTGACTCGACTGTGCAAATCATGTCACATATGCTGTTCTTTCATTTAATCATTCCTGGCTCTCTCTTGTGTGGGGTTCTGCCAAAACAATGTTTATCAGCTGATAACACATTTCTCATAGACCACACACATTTGCCTACAGCATCGAGTGGAGACGTTCTAGCTCTGCCTTTGTGACATGGCTAGTGGAAGAATCAGCATCTTCCTCGCAGAAAAACACAGTTAAGCCAAGTATTCTTTTCTTTATGGAAGGTAGACATTACCAGACAGCAAATTTGCATTAAACAAGCACCATTTCCCCAATGACTGGAAATAATTTCTAAGGGAAAAAACTCTCCAACAGAAGAGATTTCTGGTGTGTTAGACCTTGCCACACTATTTACTTCTTGTGTTAACTGTGGGATGCAACTTTGAGGTCCAAAGGCCACATCACTTCAGTTTATTTAAGTAACATTTACTGGGAGCCTTCTAGGTACTACGCCATGAACTGGGCACACAAAGTACACTTCACTTGCAAGGGCTCACATCTAATCGAGGTGAGACATAAAGTCAGGTAATAATTGCCATATGATATAATAAATGTAAGATAGCTAAGTAACATAGAAGTAGTTAATTACCTTATTTGGGTAGCAGGGAAGGCTTTGCAGAGGTGATGACTAAGGCGCTATTGGAACAACTACAGGTGTTTGACAGGGAACTCTGCGGTCTCCCTGGGCACCCTCAGCCAGTCTCCTAGCTTTGATCATCGTCTCGAGGCTGATGACTCCTCAGGATACGCCTCTAGTCCAGTCTTCCTTCTGACATCCAGCTCCTGACATCAACTGCCTCCTTGATGACCCCATTTTGATGATTTATAGGCACCACACATTCAATATGCACATCTGAACCTAAATTCCTGATTTTTCTCCTAAAGCTGCACCTCTCCCAGTTTTCCTTATCACAGCAATCCAATACGCTGTACGGGCTGGAGACTCACTCTTACTGCCTCTCTCTGTCCCATTACTCGTCTCTTTCAGTTCCCCTCCCAAACCATCCTCCACAGAGCAACCAGATATTCTTTTAAAAAATGCCAATACGATCACATCATTCCCTTGTAGAAACCTTTCAGCGGTTTCCTGTGGCTCTTAGGCTAAAGACCAAAATCCACAAGACGGTTCTGCATAATCTTTCTCCCTGGCCCTCCAGGTTTATCTTGGGTCACTCTCCCTCTCATTCACTATGTCCGTGACACACTGGCCTTTTAGTTCTTTGAATACACCATGTCCCTTTCCACCTCAGGACCTTTGTACACACTGTTCCTAATGGCCAGGAGGCTCCTCCTTTTCTCTTTGCCTAGCTATCCAACTCCTACTTATCCTCCTTAACTCAACAGACACAGGACTTTAGGGAAGCTCTCCCTAACTGCCCTTTTCCCACCAAATCTAATTTAAGATCCCTTGTTTTACAGCCTCATAGCACCTGGTAGTTTCCCTGTATACTACTTAATCTCCCTGATAATTGACTGTGGTAATACTTGCTAAGTGTATGTCTTTCCTAATGGACTGTAAGCTCAGGGAAGGAAAGGCTCTTTTCACTGCTCACTGTATCCTGATGCCTAGCAAAACGCCTGGCCCAGGGTAGACGCTCCATATTACTTATTGAACAAAGGGATGAATTCTAGGTGGAGGTAGCCACCTGCGCAAGGCAGAAGGATGTGAAGTAGGCTGGCATGCATGGAGAATCATTAGCAGATCCATGCTGATGGAACATGCCATGCTTTGGTGGGGTTGGTGACAAGGAGAGTGAATGGAGATCAGGCTGATGAGGCAGACAGGACCAAGATCACAAGAGGCCTCCTATCCCTTTTTTACCTGTTACACAGTACCTCAGTGTGGTTGGGGGAATTCAGAAGGAGAGCCTGGCATATTGGGTGGCATTCAGTATGTGTTTGTTCCCTTTCTTGCATGCCACCTTAACCCTCCTGTGGAAATTTACTTTTCTTTTATCAACAACTTTCCAGTTTTATCATTCTCCTGCATACCCCACATTCACTCCATCCTGATTGGCTCTACCTGATTGAACCATTTCTTACAACTATAGTCCAGACATCACCATCTACAACCTCCTACCTGGTCTTCCAACTTCTACTCTAGTCTCTGGTGGTCTACTTCTACAAGGCAGACAGTGTGCTCTTTTAAAAATAAAAATGAGGTCACACCAATTCTTAGCTTAAAACCTTTGGATGGTTTCCCATCACACTTAAAAATCCAATGATCTTACTAAGGTCTAGGAGGCCCATCTGAAAAAACACTCGACATCCAGATATTTACCTGATAGGCAACCAAAGAAAGAAAGATCAACCATCATTTCCTGAATTGTTTAATTTTTAATAAACAGAATTTTGTTTTTATAAAAGCCTATTTTAATTAGAAAACTTAAGTGCAACTGAAAACTTAACTTTCCTATAGGCATGTCCTCTTTGGATCTTTGAAAATAACTTTCTTGATTTTAAGAACCAAGCTTAAGTATTTGCCAGGAGCCTGATGTACAGGGACTTGATGTTCTTTGCACTTTTGTTCAAACTCAAGAAAGAAAGAAAAGAAAGAAAAAAAAGGGCATAGTTCCAGGTGATCAAGCATTAACTTTTTTTTTTTTTTTTTGGCCGTATGGGATCCTAGTTCCATGACCAGGGATCAAACCCATGCCCCCTACAGTGGAAGTGCAAAGTCCTAACCACTGGACCGCCAGGGAATTCCCCTACTTTCACTTTCTAAATACTGATCTGGAGGATGCTTCAGGTGCCCCCTCCCTTGACGGAACTCTACTTGCGCTAGCTGGTAGCTGGGAAGCACTTGACAAACCCTGAATACAGGAATTTGTCTTCTCCTGTCAACCTGAGATTTGGTGTCAGGCAGCAGTGGCCATTCCATTTCAGAAGAGTGACACGACCCAGGGAGATGCTCTTGCGGTCTGATTTGGGAAGTCAGCATGGTTGGTCTGAGTCCTTGACATCCACAGACATAGGCAATATCAGAATGGTTAAAAGCATGAATTTTAGTGTCAGATTCAAATTTCAGCTCCACTGCTCTGCTACTTAACAGCTGGTTGGCTTTTTTCACCATAAAATGGGTATAATAGTAGTAACTTACCTTAAAAGGTTATTGTGAAGATCTGATGAATTAATACACAGAAAGTGCTTAGGATAGTCCCTGGCACAAAGTAAGCGCTACATCAATGTTTGCTCCATTTTTATTATGTCAAAGGTGAGATCTGAGAGCCGCCCAGACTTGTTATGCAGATTCAGCAGTGGAGCAAGCTATGGCTGTTGGTGGCTCTCCCTTCACCAGTCAAATCCTGCCACACATGCACTTCTACCACTCAGCCAAAACTGAATAATATGCGTGTCTGAGTCACACAGCCCCAGGTTTCCTCAGTACTTGATTTACATTATGGTAATATATTTTGATTTACATATAAGTCACTGTAGGTTCCGATTTGAGGCAATGTGGTGTGTCACAATAACAACAGATTTAAAAGCAGAAAGTTTCTACCTGTATCCTGACTTTGCCAGCTATGCATCCTTAAGAAATCAACTCAATTTTTCTGTAACTTAGTCTTCCTCCTTTTTATGACACCTACCTCAGTAGATTTGTTATGACCTCTGAATGTTACACGAAAGCTTCCTAGTAAACTATAAAGCACTAGATGTTTTTAAAAACATTACGTTATCATTGTAAAATGACTTGAAATAACCACTTTAAAAAAATGATCAGCAAAGCACTTTTCGGCATTATTATTCCATTCAGAGGAACATTTTAGTCTTTGTACTTCTAGCACACTGTTGCATCAGCTCTTAAGACATTCTACCTACATAGTAAATCAAGAGTAAACTGCATGGTATTAGGAGAGAAAAGAAAGGGAAAAAAATAAGTTTACTAGTTAACCTAAATGTGAAAAATGCTGGAGATGTCTGACTCTGCAATACTGACAAATGTTCACCTATACATTTTAAAAATTTACCTGGCTGAGAGTATGAAGGAACGTTCTACACTTTCAATCTTTAGTTCATTCTGATATGCCTCTTGGGTGGGTTTTCTGACCTGGAAGAAAACAAAATGATTGAGCAGACTCATCCAATTGAAAACCTCACTGCTGAAGCACAGCTAAAATTGCCCAATGCCCCCACTGCTGACACCCACGGCCAGCCTTCATATCCAGCTTGATCTACCATCACTCTCCCTCATCTGCTCTGTGCTCCAGATGAATTTAAATACCCACATACATGAAGGCCCAACTTCCCCACCTTCAGGCCTTTGCTCACACTATTCCCTGTACCTAGAATGCCTTTCCCTACATCTCAGCATGGCCAAATGTGACCAATTCTGTAAGGCTCTTGGCTCTTCCTCCAAAAAGACTTCCTCAAGTCTCCCTCTTCCTAACTACCACCAATCCCTCTACCATGTCCCACCAAAAGCTGCACGTTCTTTATTTTCTGAGCTCCCTCAAACTTTAACTGTGCCTTTATAGTGATATTTATTACAATCTATTTTATAGGTATTGATATGCAGCGTATTAGCTTCCCAACTAGTTGCTAAACTCCTGGAGGGATTGGAGTAGAGGTGGAGACAAAAGAATGCTTCAATTCATCTTTATATTTTTCACTAAACCGATAACACATTTTGTTTATAGTAGTTCTCAGTAAATATCTTATGACTAAATTAATGTATGAGGGAACAAATAACTACAAAAATGAATAAATGAACAAATGAACAGTAACACATGGAGAGAGAAGAGACAGGGATATGAGAAGATGATTATCTTAGGGCTTTTTCTCTAAATACATTTGGGTAAAAATATATCTTCTAGGGCTTCCCTGGTGGCGCAGTGGTTGAGAATCTGCCTGCTAATGCAGGGGACACGGGTTCGAGCCCTGGTCTGGGAGGATCCCACGTGCCGCGGAGCAACTAGGCCCGTGAGCCACAACTACTGAGCCTGCGCGTCTGGAGCTTGTGCTCCGCAACAAGAGAGGCCACGATAGTGAGAGGCCCGCGCACCGCGATGAAGAGTGGCCCCCGCTTGCCGCAGCTAGAGAAAGCCCTCGCACAGAAACGAAGACCCAACACAGCCAAATAAATAAATAAATAAATAAATAATAATTAAAGGTGCTAATAATAAAAAAAAAAAAAAAAAAATATATATATATCTTCTAACAGATGCACAGACCTTCATTCCAGCCAAGGAGAGCATGTTGTTCAGTTTGTACATCCCGGACTGCACCGGTGTTGTATACAACAGAGCATCATTAAACTGAAAGTAGAAACATTTCATAGGGCAAAGTAAAGCAACAAATTTCAGCTACAAAGATATTGGTAAGATACAGGAATAAAGGAACAATATTACCTCTTTGTTTAAAACTCTCTGAATACTTATATTCTGCTTATAAAACCAGAACCACCTAGAATGTACTATTAGAATATTACTAGAAGGCAATTTCTAGAAAATGTGCTTTCTTTCCAAGTTCTGTAACAGATTTAACGTTTTCTGAATTCTAAATCCCACCTAAGGTATTATAATCTGCCAAAACAAACCACTGATTGAATCAATTTTTCCAAATCAGAGATGAAATAAACTAAACTCAAAAAGGAAGTGAATTTCTAGTTGTGTATCATACAAGACTTTGTTTCCTATACTTGACATGCAAACAAGCAATCCAGCCAGTCAAAGATCCTACTAAAACTGCTGTCTGAATGTGCCAATCTTATCTGTCCTGAACAACCATCTCCTTTCATTAAGCAATTATCCCTGCCTCGGGCGCAACAGAAACACACGTGGCCACTTACCAGGAAAAACATTCGGGGCTGCATGACTTTCCGAGATAGCTTCATCAGAATTCCTTCTTTGAGAAAAACCTGATTCATCCAAACAAACACCCATTTAGTACCCTCACAACACAACTACAATATACATATACATGTAATTTCCTTTTCGACCTTCTTTCCCCAGAATTATTTTGTGTGGAGGCTGGGCAGACATAGTTTCCTTGTTACTTTTTACAGCCATGGCTTCTTTTCAAACCCTGTAAGTCACTTAGGAATTGGATAAGCCAGCAGAGTTTCATAACTCCAATACTGAGCCCAGGGGTACCATATGGTTTGAAATGTAATTGACTGAGTGTGTACTTGATCTTGAGGCATAGCCAACATCCTGACAATTGCACTTTGTAATTTTCCTGAATTCATTCCCTCAGTCACTTTTGTGCTCTATGAAGAACATCAAAATACCAATTTTCTCCCTCCCCTCATAATCTTCTCTTACATTAAAGATTTTAATTGAAACTGTCTTTAAAGCTGTGTGAGGTCAGCTAGTATTACACAATAAAATGATCCTATTTAATCAGTTACTCTGTGGGGTCCCTTGCCATTCTTCTAATTGAATTGGACTTCTTGTCACAATGACTTAAATCATGAATGTTTTGAAAGGATAGAATGAACTTAGTTGATCCAGATTGGGTCACTGAAGAGTAACAATAACAAATAACCTATTTTCATAACTCAAATGAAAACAGCTACAAATGGTGCCTAGATCCATTGTATTAAGTTTGCAAAAGGCAGTCTAAAACACTTACCCGTCCAGGCTGAACTATTTCATGGTGTCCATTTAAGCTGTACTGAATTTGCATAAGTTTCTGAAAGTTGTCCTACAGAAAGAGAATGCAGAGCATATGAAGGCACGGGCTCCCAGGTTCAACAGTACAGCAGCCGTGAAATGAAGATACTTACTCCTTGCTTCATGGTGTCATTGGCATGGTTGGCTACCTCTATAACAACAGCAAGGGCATCTAAAATATGTAGGAACAGAAGGGGCATTCGATCACTATCATTACCAATGAATTGCAACACTGAGCAACTCCAGACGACAAGACAGCTAGTTCACAGCCACGGACCACTGCAGGAGACCAGTTAACTGCGAGTAGGCAGAAATACAGGCGATGCGGTTCGATGAGAGCAAAACCAAGGAAAAACAGTACTTATAAAACAATGAGCCAAAGAAAGACTCTAAAGATACATTACAGACCATGTGTATCAATAGTATGAACGTCAGGGTTGTTTTGTGCTGAGAGTTGATTATTCTGTTGAAGTTTATAAGGATGGATAGGATTTTACCTGGAAGCTGAGGACCATTCCAGGATAAACTGCCTTGGGAGAGAAGGATCCTGGGATAGGAAACCAGAATTATGAGGACCAGCTATTTAAGAGGGTCAGGGCTTGGCTGCCTTCTCTTAGTCTGATCCCAAGAGGGAAGAAATGCCACATGGAAGCATACTAGACCTTAGGAAATTACACACATTATTTTGTGAGTTGGGTTATTTAGCTTCACCTGTGTTTTATTCTTTTTATTAACCTCTTGCCTTTATTAAATGTTTTTGAATGCTTCAGTTTGTCATCTTCATAACTAGATATAAAGGAAAAAGTCTATACTTTGTCTCCTTTTGGGCTACAGTTGTTCTCAATTCAAGACAGTAGTGTTCCCCTAGGGACACTTGGACATGTATAAGATAATTTTCGGTTGTCACAATGACTGGGAAGGTCCACTGGCCTTTAATGGGTAAGAGCCAGGGATGTTAAACATCCTGCAATGCTAATTAGAAATCCACACAAAGAAGGTTATCTCATATGACAGAAGCCCTATCATTGAGAAAAACTGGTAAGAGTGTTAAAGAAGGAAGCATGCCCTTCTGAGGCTGGTGTGGCAATGACAGTAGTCGTCACTAAAAGGACTGTTAAAAAAAAAAAATCTATTTCCAGAAAGGGTTTGAGGTGTTTTGGTCCAGCTACTATACCTACCAAGGGATACTCTTTCTGGTACCAACCCTGGAGGTTCCTATAGTCTTTAAATGTATTATTATCACCATTATTAAAGGAAAGCTGTATTTCCTTATAGAGACTCAAACCACGTATCAGAATTTACTGTATCTGGCTCTCATCATGGCAGATATTCAAGAGGTGACCTTGGACACATTCCCTGCTTTCTGGCCTGCTTGAACTTCCAGCGGACAGGGATAAAAGCTTTAAAATTTAATGAATAGATGAAGTAATAAAGCTGCTGCTATTTGGTCACCTGGCCTCCAAGCTCTGACTTCTCCCATCCATTCTGCAATTCTACTTTCCTCATATCATCCCTTTAAGAGGCCCTGGTGACTCTGTTCCTTTAACTCTTCTGCTTATCTTCCAAAGGTATATTAGTCTCATTTTCCCTCACCCTTGGGCAATCTCATCACTTTACTGCATTGCCTCTGGCCATACAGTGCACATCACTGTTCGCTGCTTATCCTAAGCCATGTCTTTGTTAAAGTGTGTAATTTTCTTTAAACAAGCTCCTTAATTTCTGACCCTGTATTTGTTTTACCTGCAAAATGGAGCTAATAACTCACTTTCCTTGAAGGCAGAAGCCCTGGGACAGATGTTTTCTTGAGGCCCGATCTGCTAAAATCTGTCTAAAATATTTATCTTCATGAGACAGACTCTGACCTGGAATGCCCACTCTTCCTCTCGTCCACCATCTCTCATCAACTCATCTCTGGTTCCACTTCTCTCTAAGCAAAGCTCTGCCTCTTCAATCCTCACACTTTCCTCCGTCTTCCAAATGATTCTATACTGCTAAGTGCATCCTTACTTTAAAGCTATCTGCTTTTTCTTTATCTGACAGGTATCATAGACTCTTCTCTCTCTTTTAATATTTCTTTATTTATTTCGTTATGCCGGGTCTTAGTTGCGGCACGTGGGCTCCCTAGTTGCAGCATGCAAACTCTTAGCTGCAGCATGCACGCGGGATGCAGCTCCCCAGCCAGGGATCGAACCCAAGCCCCCTGCATTGGGAGCGCGAGTCAGAACCACTGCGCCACCAGGGAAGTCCCTATCACAGACTTTCTTCTTCAACTAAATTATATGTTTACCAGAGACAAGAAGCATGTCATGTCCCCCACTCCAAACTTTTCCTTTAAAAAAGCACCTTTAAAAGCATAACACTTGCGAATAAAAGATGTTACAGAAGTAAAATGATTAATAGAATGAATAAGAATCTCTACAAAAATGGGTTAAAAACCTTTCAGCTTTGTAATCTGATAATGTAAAGGATGCACAAGAATGTGATCAAAATTCATAAAATAAATGCCGTGGAGATGGATTTGTCTAATGTGTTTCTGTAGATTAGAACCAGGGATACACCTATGACATTTAAAAGAGGTAGTTTGGGAATAAATAGAAAGAAACACTACTCTCCTAAACAGAACTAAATCCTCGTGTGTGTGTGTGTGTGTGTGTGTGTGTGTGTGTGTGTGAGAGAGAGAGAGAAAGACAGCAGACATACATGCAAACACACACAGACACAGACACACACAGTGGATTATCCCATGAATATCAATGAGTCCCTTGTATTGTAATGGACTATTTTCCTTAAGTACTACTGGGGTGAGGGGGTGGAAGGATGGTAAGGCTAATGCCCATCATTAAACAGTCCCAGAATAATAGACTATTTTAGACCTTATCTCTAATTTGTGTAGTTTGGTCACTTCATGGACTCATGATTTTAAAGCTTGAAAGGACCTTGCAGATCAACTGGTTCAATCTCTGTTTTTGAAAGCAGTGGACATCTAGAGAAGGTGAGTGCACCCCAGCACAGAGAGACTGAGCCCAGGAGGACGAAGCTCCCTGACCACAGACTATGCTGGGACCACTCTCTCAGGAGGCTGGCTCCAATGGCTGCCTGACCATGGGCATCTTTTGCCCCTATAATTTCACTTGCATCCAGCACCACTTTATCTAGTTCTATTTTAATCTGCCTAAAACAGAGTTTAAAAAGGCTTCTTATGAATAAAACACAGTTTTGTATGTGGGTTTTGTTACGTTTTTACTTTTCAGGTTCAAACGAACATAATATAAAAACTTCTATAACACATGAGACCACAAAAATTGTTTACCTTGAGTGTCTCTGTAATCTCCAGCATCTTCTAAGAGATTTTTTAAATAGTCTAGAAAAGGAAAAAAAAGTTATGGTATTTAGTATAATAAAGCACTAAGGAAAAAACATTTGTCTTTCTTATTCAATACTCTAGTCAGCCTTATTGGTTAATATACATATTCATTCTGTTTGTGCTACCTTTCTAAAAATGAAAGAATAAAAGCCCTGGGATCAATTTGAAATCAGGACACAGAATCAGAGCTAGAAAGAGGCTGAGAGGTTGCACTGGTGATTTTAGAGATGAGGAATCAGGCTACCGAAGACACGGTGTCACTCAAGTAATACAACCTCTCTGTGGCAGAGCCAGGACCAGAACCCAAACCCAGGTCTCCGGATGCCCAGTTCAGCTCTTTAACTCCAACACGCACAAAGTACCTTAATCTCAAGATCAGATGCATGTTTAGTACCAAATTTCAAGCATTAATAGATTGAATGTCTAAGGAACTCTGAGATTTGGCAATCTTAAGAGTCTAACAATGCCCAGAGCACCAGAAAAATGCAATACATATATCTAGACCAGTGGTTCTCAAATGGGGGCAGGTTTGCCCCCCAGGAGAAATTTAGAAATGTCTGAAGACATTTCTGATTATCACAACTGGGGAAAAGGGGATGCCACTGGCATCTAGTGGTTAGAGGCCAGAGACACTGCTAAACATCCTACAAATGCACAGGACAGCCCTACAACAAAGAATTATCTGCGCCAAAATGTCAATAGGGCTGCAGTTGAGAAACCCTGGTCTAGATGAAGATGGTCTGTAAACGAGTAACATGGTATATAGTGGTTCTAGTAATACGAAAAAAAATTTAAGGCAATAAGGTTATATTTCATAAATCCTGTAACCAAGGAATGTTACAGGATTTCAAGGTAATACTTCCTTCTCTGATGAGAAATGCTGGATGACTTCCCATTAACTCTCAGGTTAAAACAAATTCTATTTCCTGGAATTTCAAGTCCCCGCTACATGGTCCCTGTTGACTTTTCTGCTTTTCTCTCTTGCTACTGCCTTACACAGGCCCTTTGTTCTTAAGTCTGATTCTGCACAATTCCTTAAACACTTCCCATGTGTTCCCTGGCTCCATGCTTTTTGTCTTTAATGTTCCCTTCTTCTGAATCCTTTCTCTGTCTCTGCGTATAAAAATTCTACCCGTAATTCTTCAAGGCTCATCTCAAATTCCTCCTCTCTTACCAAACTTTCCATTTGAAAGAAATATTCTTTCCCTTTGCATAACACATTACACAGCAGTTACTGTATGCCTTCTATCATTTTCTTTTTCATTAGACTCAAGGCTCCTGTGGGCAGGGCCTGCCTACATCTGATTCATCTTTCTATCTCTCATAGCACTTAGCCAGAGACTTTGCATGCAAGGGACAAGAAATGCTTAATGAATTTTAAAAAATGATTTTTTTTAGACAGGACTGTGTCTTATTTTAGGTAAAAGGCAATAAAGGCTGAAACCAATCCTAATGCCCATGGGAGTTGGGAAATGGAAAGAGGAAAGGCATATTAAAAGACTGAATGCATTTGTATCAGATCCAATCTCCATTTAGCAATATTATGGAACAGATATAATTTCATCCCATGGATTTATTAAGTCATGCTCAAAGGCACAAAGGAGAACTTGGACGTTAGTGACAGATTTTCAAACTTAATAGACGACTAACATACACACCCGACTGCTGAAACTATACATCTTTGACACAGTGATCCAAGAACCTGTGTAAGTCTAGACATGCACATTATAAATACCCAGCCCTGGCAACAAGCCACAGCGAGATATCGTGTATGACGACGTTAAGCTTCTGTGCACCACAGCATAGGTTCCACCTTGCCAGAGACCATCACAAGCAATTTAGATCTGAAAGTAATCTGAACATAAAAGTTGGAGAGCAATTCTTCCAACCAAATAAATAAGAAACCCACAAAAATTAACAAAATACATTGATTATACACTACACTTAGCCTCATCTGGAGAAGAAAAATGAACTTAATCTCACTCTGACCCCACTCAGAATGCATTCCATATATAAGCCACGTTTAGTGAATCCAAATATTTAACTTTTCCATGAGAGCGACAGGGTTAGGGAGAAAAACCTACTCTTCTTGGGCTACTTCATTAATCAAAAGGGATGTTCCTTAAAGCTGCAGGTAGCTGAAGAGTGTGGAAATGAAAGCAGATTTACCTAAGTATCAGATTCATAGCAAGTTCCCATTTTGTCTTCAATTCTTCTTGTTCTTCAATACAGAAGCATATCCACGCAAGCTGAGACATTTCTCTAAACCAAAAGAGGTCACTGGAAGATGTCCATATTAGGAAATCCTGACCTCAGAATCACTGTGCTGAGCCCAATAATCTTCTGAGTTACGTTTTCTTTCCTTGTACTCAAGCTCAGCTGCTGCTCGCCAACCTAAACTTTTAGGAACGAAGTGGAAATACACAAACTGGCTGGGCAGAAAACCCACGATGAAAATGTTGCAAAATCATGTTATTAATCAAGGAGAAAATGGGGTTAAGGTTTACTTTCCTTGCCAATTAAAAAAAATCTTAAAACTCAACTTGCAAAATTCACCTTTCCAAAACTGAATTTTAGAAATTCAACTTTCTCATGTATTCATCCATATTTTCAGGGCATCTCACTGCAGTACCTACTCCTTTTGAGAACTTTTACCTTTTCTAGGAAGACAAGACCATGATCCCCTCAGTTAAGAATCACTAGTGCCTTAACTACAGAATGAGAAGAACGAGACTGATCACCCTGAGTCAGATGGAAGGAGCAATGGAATCACCAGCTGCCCCAGTGACTGTCATAACCCAGGTGAAACGCAGGAAGGGAAACCAGACAGACACTCCTGCATTGGTCATTTGGAATTGTTTACTACATATCATTTAGGTCCTAGCATCCTGCTGGAGCTTCATTAAAAAATCGAGGAGAGCAGAGGAGTCATCTCAATTTGCCATGTTGGACTTTTAGTATTCTATGACTTTCCTGTTTCCACCAAACCAAACAAGGATTTTTCAAAACTTCAGTAATAAAAATGCCTCAAATGCTACTGAGGTTATTTATATCAAAGAAAAAAAGGTTGGTACAGCATGCCTGGACACCACAAAATGTACTTTCTGGCCACCAGGTGGCATCGTTGATTAAAAGTTAATCAGTCCCCATCACCATCATCCAACATTAGCAGCACAAAACTAACCAAAACATAGCATGTGCAGTCTTAAGGGCTATGCAAGTTAACTTTGTCCTCATATATGAGGCCCAGAGTGAAAGAATGAGGACCCAACAAATACCATACCTTGTTAGAGGTCTAAGTTTTCAATACATGGGCTCCTAGTAAGCCTTACAATCCCTTGATTGCCTAATCAACGAATAATCAACTTAAAGCAGAAAATGATTCAGAGGTACAGTAACCATTTCCTAAAAATGAGTCATCTGTGGGAATCGGGGACTTTTTAATTCAACAGCACCCAGTCAGATTCCTGGACTGCGTGCTCAGAAACGGTTGATGGCAGAGCACAGAGGAAATTAGCATATAGGACGGGGTAACGTTCCAAAGTCAAGTGTTTTGAATTTAAGGACATGTCTTGCTTTGTATTATCTAGATTTCTTCTTTCCTCCCTACATATGTAATGAAATCAGCAACAAAATACAGAATTATGAGATCTAGAGAATAATAAGTCTAGTCAATGAAAGCCTGTTTGCCAAAATTTCAAATGTTAAAAGAAGCCACCTAAAATTATCCTGACTTGTGAAACAGAGTAGAGATTATTTTAAATACCAAAATAAAGATCAAGTATCAGGTTGTAAGACACACTGCTGCCATCTCGAAGGTGGCTTGGCGAAGGGCTCAAGAGCTCTTGTTGGGAGTGAGAAGACAGATTCTTACTTTCTTTGTCTAGCCATGTCTAGCAGAGGTATGTATGTGACTCTGACCATGTCCTGTGGCACTTCTGGGTGTCAGTATCCCCATACATAAAATAACTAGGCTTGGCCCAGATTGAAAAACTAATGACTCTCATTCTAAAGTATCATGAAGCATACCACGAACATCTCTCTAAAACAACTATTTATTTTGAAGTATTTCCTTCTATTTTTATAAATGCTTGACTTTACTTAATTTTAATAATATACAGAATTTTATAGCACATTTAAAGTATTCTAACCCGTACATTTTTTTTAATACATAGGAGTAGCGAACATGCCACTACAGGGATATATGATATGGGATTTAGGTACTCTATTATTAGACTTAAGTCATTTTTTAGTTATCTTGTTTTGGCTGTTATAAATTGGATGGCCATACATCCTAATTTGCCCATATGATTCTGCCATATACCTATTGTCCAGGTATTACTATAAATACTGCCCCTTGCACTCTTGAAAGGTACTGTGTTTGAATAATAAATTGTGTGATTATTTTAATTACAAGTAACAGTGGTCAATATCTTGATATATTTGTCTTTTTCTATACTTCACATTTTGGGTGTGTATGTGAAGGGGGCAGAATATCAATGGGAATGAAAAGATGTTTGTTTTTTTTAAGTACTTGATATATATCATGAGAAACCTTTCCTGAAAGGATATACCAATTTAAAATATCATTATTTATATATGAAAATACCAGCTTCACTAAATGATTGCCAGTTTTGTGTATTGTAGTTTTTTATTGCTAATGTAGTAGGGGGAACTGATAACTTATTTTAATCGATATTTATGATTCAGAGGATCTTAAACATGCCACAGTGTATTTATTATGTATACTTTTTCTGAGTGAATTGTTTGTTCATATTTTTAGTCCAGATACCTATAAAAGTTTTAATATTCTTAATGAAATAGTATTTTTTCGTATTTGCTACAAATATGTTTTCTGATGTACTGTTTATCTTTTTATTTCAACTATATTTTAAACCTTTATAATGTTTTTATTATATAGAAGAGTTGAAAGGTATCAATATTTTCCTTTATAATTTCTTTAATTTTGGGGGCTTAGAAAATCATCCCCCCTCCTCTCCCTACCCTGAGAGTTTTAATAAATAACCAATTTTATTTTTTCCCTGGTTTTCCTATAGTTTAATGATTCATATGTAATTTTTTTTTTTTTAAGTTAAGACTTTATTTTTTTAGAGCAGTTTTATGTTTAGAGCAGTTGAGGGGAAGGTACAAAGATTTTCCATATACCTTCTGCTTACACACATGCACAGCCTCCCTCAGTATCAACATCACCCACCAGAGTTGGGCATTTATTACAACTGATGAACCTACATCGACACATCATTAGCATCTAGAGCCCATAGTTTACATTACGGCTCACTTTGGTGTACATTCTATGAGTTTGGACAAATATATATAATGAAAATGTATCCATCATTATGGTATCATACAGAGTATTTTTACTACCCTAAAAATCCTCTGTGCTCTGCCTATTTATATTTAGCTTTGATTTTATTTTTAGTGTATCCAATAATGTATGAATTTTAATTAGTTTTTCAAATTTTAACAGGTTATTCACCAAATAATCCTTCTATTGTCTTGCACTTCCTACTTTGTCAACATTAGATTCTTATAAACAACAGTCTATTTCAAGTTACCTCCCTATTCCAATGGCAGATAATTATTATTATTTTTAATCAATAGGTCTATTTTTGCAACGGTATTACGTGTCTTTAACTGTTGATGTTTTAAAATACGTATTGACTGATGTTTCCCTCTCAGAATATTCTTTAATGATGTACTCTATTTATTACTATACACAAAATCATTTTGATATGTATCAATAAAATTGCAAACTAAGTTAACCTTAATGAGAATATGGAGTGTCAGCAACTAGTTAAAAGCTAAGTTAATGGTTCTATAGTGTCTAGTATCCCTTTAAGCACAAATGCTAAACCATGGGCTTCAGGAGGACCAGGAGTCTGAATTAATTATCCTTATATCCCCCAGCACCTAGAACAAGGTCTGGTGCATATTCAACAAATGTTTCCTTAATTTATGATGAACTAAATGACACTCATTTAGGGTTACCACTTCTTGCTCCATATTTTACTAAGCAGTTGAGATGATACTCTGAGGGTCTAATTAAAAAGTGTTCCAGTCTCTGCTCTAATTCTCCTGCTTCTCAAATATTAGGTCAGTTCTGTCCTCTGAGAATGTGGCCCAGAGATGCCTAAGTTAGAAGAGTGACCTTTCCGGGCTCTCAGGTTCACAGATTCATGTTCTTGGAAAGCTGGCAATGCCTTTCTGTGAATTAAAAAGGCCACTTCTCCTGGGCTGATGCAGTCCCTCACCAGGGCACACAATATGGCAAGCGGAGCGCTGGCTGGACTTAGAACTCAGCCGGGAGCCCTTGTCAGGGCATAGCCACATGAGGCAGCCCTGGTCTGTCTTACTTTGATAAGTCTGGTCCAGAGGTGGCATGCCCTAAGGACTTACAAACCAAACCTGATGCCAGGCTCGTCCTAGGACAAAATTTTGGATCAGATCTTACAATGGACAGAATCTCCCTTTGGTCCCTTTTTAGCAGGACATGTTGGCTTGGCATATACAGAATGCCCTTAGGGGAGTCAGACCCATAGGAAAGTCAACAAATGTAAACATCCATTATTTTGACTTCATTGAGACTGCTTTTCTTCGTGGATACATTTAAGCCTGCCAGTTTATCAAGTGAGAACCTCACACGTACAGAAATGGCCTTGACGCAGGCAAGTCCCACTTAAGGAACCTCTTATCCAAATTTGGTCCCCACCACCCTAATAATTGAGGTTTGGGGAGATAAGTATATTTTACTACCCAAAGAACTGCTAAGTGAAGAATAAAGCAAATATAAACACCAAAGTGAATTCAAGTTTGACTGAATTTCAGTGTTTTCTCCAACTGGAACAGTTCCCTTTTTTTTTTTTTTTTTTTAATGGCCGTGCGGCTTGGGGGATCTTAGTTCCCTGACCAGGGATCAAACCTGTACACCTTCAGTGGAAGGGCAGAGTCCTAAACACTGGACCACGAAGGAATTCCCTGGAACAGTTCCTGATGTGAGCCCATGATTCTGACACATGCTAAGAGGGAAACTCTTTGGCGACAGACTCAGCTTGCTAGATCTTTGGCAAGGCCCATTCCAGCAATAGAGGCATTCGGTTACTTGCAGGGAATCCAAGTCAAATCTATACTGAGAATTGGAAAAAGAATGGCTTTGCAGTAATGTCTATGGGTAGAATTCAGAGGGTCTGCAAACTTGGACAGGCAAAACCAAAATTTCTACTAATTTCTAAGTGAAATACGGAATTTCATTACGAATATAGTCAACAAATCACAGTATTATCAATGACACCAGGGCTTTATCACCATAGAAATCGCATGTTTTTTTATATGACATTATGGTTGTTGCAGGCATCTCAAAATATTGCTTACTCTCACCACTACTTCAAAATCATGACAATTATTAGATCCACACCACCTCTTCCTATTTAATGTATTACCTAAAGAAGCACATGTATTACTCTGCACTCTTCAAAATTATTTTAATAACTTTATTTCAGGCCAATTGGTTTCCTCTTAATCTTACGAATTCTATTCTGTAACTTCAAAAATTACTCCGAGAAGAGATCCATAGGATTCACCACATTCCCAGAGGGATTCTGGTATAACCTTAAAAAGGTTAAGAACACTTGTTTTATATAGAAAGTGAGATTACATTTAAAAGCTATAATAGAACAAGCAGATAAAATGTGCTTACCTCTTATATCCTGAAGTCTTTCTGTAGTACTAAAATACCTCATGGACATAATTTATTACATATCATCTCTCAAAATACCTTATTCACAACTACGATTAAAAATGAATTGCGGGGCTTCCCTGGTGGCGCAGTGGTTGAGAATCTGCCTGCCAATGCTGGGGACATGGGTTCAAGCCCTGGTCTGGGAAGATCCCACATGCCGCGGAACAATTGGGCCCGTGAGCCACAATTACTGAGCCTGCGCGTCTGGAGCCTGTGCTCCGCAACAAGAGAGGCCGCGATAGTGAGAGGCCCGTGCACCATGATGAAGAGTAGCCCCCGCTTGCCACAACTAGAGAAAGCCCTTGCACAGAAATGAAGACCCAACACAGCCATAAATAAATAAAAATTAATTAATTAAAAAAAAAAAGACTTAAAAAAAAAATGAATTGCAACAGAACAAGAGCTGAGCTAATTACAACGGGAATTCTGAATGTTATCACCCTCCCATTTTACATGGACAGAGCTGCTTTGTATCAGGGCCTTTGGGTTCCTCAGAAAATAAATTCTTTGGCTGGTGTCCAGGACAGCCTCGCCTTTCATCAAGTTCTGCTCTAGAGAAAGTGTTAGAATGATTTTAGCCTATGGTTTTCAAACAAACACTTGTTAAGCAGAAGTTTGAATTTTCAGAAGCAAAAGTTTCAATTTTCAGTAAGGGATTTTTAAAAGTCATGCATTAATTTGATTCTGATCTTTTGTCAAATCTGCTTATTAGCCTGTTCATAACTCAAATTTATAGCTTCAGAACAGAACAGATGTTTTTAATATCCCATTTTCTACCAACATGGGAAATCCTGGATTTCTAAAACCTAGAGGGAGTTAATGCCATCCCAGACTAAAGGCAAAGATTACAGGAAAAGTAATATAATATGTTGTTAAAGTCACTTATAAATATTTTGAACAAGATCAAAGAAACTACCTGATCCAAATTTAATCAAAGTTCAAAAGCCTTTCTTCCCCTCTGCAAATACAGAAATAGAAAAAATACTTCAGAGGAATTTTTAAATTATATTTTTCATTATATTTTCTCCACTATGATCCCCACTGATTCACCTTGTTTCAACACCAATGTAGTAGCTTTCCACAAATAAAAGGCTTTTCATTGAAAAGTTTATAATACATATAACACAAAATAAAGACAAAAACAAGCAAACAAACAAAAAAAACACCTAACAAAAAAACACCAACCCTAAAAGGATATATGATAGTCATCCCTGGATGGTAGAAGATGAAGAGGGAATTTTTTTTTTATAATATGTAACATATTTTTTATAGGCACAAAAGATCCCTTCAAAAAAAAAAGTGACCCCTACAAAAATAAATCCTCAGAATATTCTCACTCAAACAAGTGACCAGGAGCTTCCCTGGTGGTACAGTGGATAAGACTATGTGTTCCCAATGCAGGGGGCCTGGGTTCGAACCCTGGTCAGGGAACTAGATCCCACATGCATGCTGCAACTAAGAGTTTGCATGCCACAACTAAGGAGCCCACCTGCCACAACTAAGGAGCCCACGAGCTGCAACTAAGGAGCCTGCGTGCTGCAACTAAGACCTGGTGCAACCAAATAAATAAATAAATGAATTAATTAATTAAAAAAAATACCAGGGACTTCCCTGGTGGTGCAGTTGTTGAGAATCCGCCTGCCAATGCAGGGGACTTGGGTTTGAGCCCTGCTCCAGGAAGATCCCACATGCCGTGGAGCAACTAAGCCTGTGCGCCACGACTACTGAGCCTGAGCTCTAGAGCCCGCGAGCCACAACTACTGAGCCCGCGTGCCACAACTACTGAAGTCCATGTGCCCAGAGCCCATGCTCCGCAACAAGAGAAGCCACCGCAAGGAAAAGCCAGTGCACCGCAATGAAGAGCAGCCCCCGCTTGCCGCAACTAGAGAAAGCCCGCATGCAGCAACAAAGACCCAATACAGCCAAAAATAAAATAAGTAAATAAATAAGTATTAAAAAAAAAAAAAAAAACCCTGGAGGAAAAGAAGTGGGGCATCTGGCTTTTCCTTAAAAAAAAAAAAAAGTGACCAGATCAATATAAATTTTAGGAATTGAGAAGAGGAAGAGCTGGGAGGGACCCTGAGGGGTTGGGGTGGCCCCAAAGAGTAGGACTGTAAGCTCCATAAGGGCAGGGATCACCACTGTGTTGTCTGCCAGTGTATACAGGTGCCCAGCTCAGCACCAGCCTGTATCAATACTGGTTGAATGAGTAGGTGATTGATTAATGGAGGTGAGAATCTGGCCTTGAAAGTCAGGTTTCAGGAGAGGGTAAGAAAATGAGTGCAGCTAGAACAAAGGAAAATAAGGTTTGGGCAATTCTTTGGTTATATAGAACAGGTTTATAATTGTGGTCTTTATACTGTGGATAAATCATTTTTTTTCTAAAGTAAGATTTAACTTTTTAGAGCAGTTTTACATTTACAGCAAAATTGAGCGGAAGGTATGGAGACTTCCCATACAGCTCCTGCCCCCACAAATGCACAGCCTCCCCTGTCATCAACATACCCCATCAGGGTGATCCATTTGTTACAATGGATGCACCTACACTGACACATCATGATCACCCACAATCCACAGTTTACATTAGAGTTCACTCTTGGTGGTGTACATTCTGTGGGCTTGGATAAATGTGTAATGACATGTATCCATCGTTATGGTAGGATAAGCAGGTTTTCAACTTTCCTAATAAGCAGAATAAAAGTATATCTGTGAAATGATAGAAAACATATACACAGCTATCCCTTGGTATCTGTGGGGGATTAGTTCCAGCACTCCCCTCAGATACCAGAATCTGTGGATGCTCAATTCCCTTATATAAAGTGGTGTAGTACAGTCAGCCCTTCCTATCCATGGGTTCCGAATCTGCTGATACCAAGGGCCAACTGTAGGGTCTCTGCCCCCGGTTCCTTGCACAGAGCTCCCCAAATCTTCGTAATTTTCTGAGAGATAAAAGCACTAGGAGTGGGACTCCCCTGGTGGCGCAGTGGTTAAGAATCTGCCTGCCAATGCAGGGGACATGGGTTCAAGCCCTGGTCCGGGAAGATCCCACATGCCACGGAGCAACTAAGCCTGTGCGCCACAGCTACTGAGTCTGCACTCTAGAGCCCGCGAGCCACAACTACTGAAGCCTGCGTGCCTAGAGCCCATGCTCTGCAACAAGAGAAGCCACCGCAATGAGACGCCCGCACACCTCAACGAAGAGTAGCTCCTGCTCACCGCAACTAGAGAAAGCCCGCGCGCAGCAACGAAGACCCAATGCAGCCAAAATAAATAAATAAATAAATTTATTAAAATATATCATATCAAAAATTCATTTAAAAAAAAAGAGCAGTTGGTGCATCTTTTGTTCTAATATCTGGTCTTTGACCCTAGTTCTGACACAAAGCCGCCTTAGAATTTCCTAAGTGACAGTAGTGTCCTTTGTTATAATGAGGTGACTCTTGGTCGGCTCCTAGATGGGGACTGGTCACCACAAAGACCAAGCCATGATTAAAAGCTTAAAACTTTCAGCCCTACTCTCCATCCTCCAGGACGGGGAGAGGGGCTAGAAGTGGAGTTAATGATGGGTCATGCTTACGTGATGAAGCCTCTATAAAAACCCCAGAATACAGGGTTTGGTGAGGTTCTAGGGAGCTGGTGTGCCCAGAGAGGGCATGGGAGTTCCAACCACCATACCTTGCCCTAGGTACCTCTTCCATATGAAGTTCATTTTTATCTTTTAGCATACCCTTTTATAATAAACCAGTAAACGTACACAGGTGTTCCCCTGAGTTCTGTGAGCCATTCTAGCAAACTTTCAAACCCAAGGAGAAAGCCATGGGAACCCAGATTTACAGTCGGTCGGTCAGAAATAATAGGTTACAGCCTGGGACTTGCGAATGGCATCTGAAGTTTGGAAGGGTCAGGCTTGTGGAACTGAGCCCACTATCTCCAGGTAGACAGTGTCAGAATTGAATTGAATTATAGGACACGTAGCTGGTGCTGAAGAGAGTCTCTTGGTGTGGGAAAAAAACCTATATATCTGGTGTCAGAGTGTTGAGTGTGGTAGTGTGAAAGCGAAGTGGAGACATGGGAGAAGTGTGTTTTTTCTATGGTCTTCTTGGAAGCGGGCGTGATAAAGGGAGCATGACCAATAGGAAGATATTGCCACAACTTGGCGTGAGTTTAGAAAGGCCTGGCCTGAAGCATAACAAGGGAAATGGAAAGGGCAGGAAGCAGAAGCAGAGGAAAACTAGTCAGCAGATCTTACGACGGAGGAAAGACAAGGAAAGAGAAGCATTTTAGTCCTTTCCACAGTTTTGTTTCTGGGTAACTGGAAGAGTGTTTTTACTCTTAAAAGCAATTTATCAATCCATCCATCTGTCAAATGTTCACAGGCATCACTGCGTAGGGATTCTCAACCTCATAAAAAGGAACAACGTTTATTTCCCTAAGCCTTTCAGTTTACTGAGTCCCTGTTATGTGCCAGAATCTATGCAGACACTGAGTTAGGATAAAAAAAGATAGTCTCTACCCTGAACTGATGAGGAGGAATGAAATAAGCAGTGGTAAAAAATTAATGCTGCTCATTTAGCAGCATCTGTTCACTTTTTAAAAATTGCTCCCTCACTGCTGCCTCAAGATCCCCCTTTGTCCTAACTTCACATAGGATTTGGGCCCCACACAGATTGAACGATCTGGCCAGATCCACTGCTCTTAGGTGGCCAAAATAAAGGTAAAATTTACAAGTTTTTCCTGCTTAAATTAAGTAAATCACTTTCTTTACTACTTAAAAAAAACCAATTCTAATCTTAAGCATTTCATTATACAACATATACATTTTCTTTGATCCTATTTTGAGCTGAGCTTAAAAAAATATTACCAAGAATTCAGTTGGAAATTTTTTACTACAATGAAGGCAGAAATAGCCTAAGTAAAATACCCACTAGAAACCCAAATTAGGTCCTGAAGAAAACACTGCAGACAATAGGATGCTTGTTTGAACAGTAGGGGCAGGACTGCTGTATCTGGGGATTTCCACTTACCTTTCTCTAAAGGACTCCAAAAGAAACTATCTTATCTTATCTGTACTTCATCCCTGCATTTCTCGATCTTCCCTTCCCAAGAAGCCAAGGTGGGCACAAACCTACTTATACCAAGCCAGGTAGGAATCCTTCCCTTTCTCTGCCTGAAACTCAATAAATCGAAGTTGTCAGGAGTTGCCTGAAATAATCTCACTCTTTCTCTCTGTTCCTGTATACTCTGTGCCCCTGGAATTATTCCAAATTCTAAAATGGAAATAAAAGTATCAATACTTCCCTCACAAGGTTGTGTGGAGGATTAAATCATTGAGCTTGTTTATCCAAAGATGAGGATCCAGAGTTAATTCACATGTTTGAATAGATGCAAACGTTAAGACTTAAAATCCAACTTCTAAAAATCTAAGTGCGTAAATAGGGGCACTTTGATAACAAAAGTAGAAATATCTTGCAGAGTAGAGAGAAATCAGAACATGACAAAAAGGAGTACTGGAAAATAAGAGTTTTAAATAAAAATACATATAAAACAAACTTTTGGTACCAACCCCCATATGTCCTTAGGATTATATGACCACAGGTGCTTCAACTAATAGACACTATTTGTGTTGCTGGGGCAAGACACTTCACCTCTCTGGAGGAGAGACTGTCTCTGAAATTCTCTCTCTCAATGTTGTCCTTTAATTAAGCTAAAGATATTTTGGTTAAAGGGATGCTTTAAATGTAGCTTAAAACCAACCAGAATTATTTCCTGAACAGCTTCCAAGCTATCCCAAAGGGACCCAGATATACTGGGGTGCACTAAATTATTAATTATTACTGAAAAGACTCACTCCTTGACCTCAAGGAGTTTATAATCAAATTAAGGAATCAACATTCAAGTCATATAAATATTAGCAAATTCACAAGGCATCAAATAAATATTTACTAAGTCACACTGCACCAATACAAAGGGTTAAGGAGAACTGGAGTAATCAGAGATGGCTTTGGAGGTAATGGAGGACTTCAGGTCAGGTGGAGGAAGGGAAGAATTTGAATCAATGGAAGAAAAGGCATAGAATGAATCGTCGGTTATTGCTTTACAAAGTCTGTGTTCTTTCTTTAACTTTAGTCCTGACTTTGTAACCTTGAACAAATAAATCCACAGTTACTAAGGGTCTGCTATATATAAAGTACGGTACATCATTTAAATAATGGAGATTTTCCAAGCTAAGGGTGGGGAGGGCTTTAAGATTAAAGAAGACAAAGCTCAAAACTAACCCCAAGCTCACATCATGTTGGTTATAAAACAAATGAAATCTGTTCTCTTGAAGAGAATTTTTAAAACTTGCTGTTGCTATTTCACCATTAATCAATTAAAATCAAACTCAGTATGAAACCTACATTAAACACATGTGTAACTCTTTTACTTAGATCAGTCACAGTGTGGGAAAAAAAATATTTTTACATGAAAATTTCAGAACCTTGCTCCATCCTTCTCTCATTTGAAACCATAGTCTTTTGCCACTAAAAACAGTACTTAATTCGATAGCTGTAGAAATAGCCTAAGCCATTCAATAGCTCATTTATGATACAGCATTGAATTTATCTAGCAAAAACACAACACATGCATGGGCACTTCCTTTTGCCCTGTGTAGTCTAAATCTCTGCCAAATGCAGAGGAAAGAAAGTACAGATGGACAGGATATCCTCAAATTATTTGGTTTGCCTATGTCATTCCAGAGAGAAATCTAGTGCCTGATTCACAGTTAGAAATTCAAATTAAGTAGAAATACCTAGGGTAGCCAGTCCTGGGGCTGAAAGGCAGGACTCCTTCATCAGCAGTTCACTAGGCAAGCTTGGAAGGTATGAAGGCTTTGCCTAAAGCGAAATCGGGAAATCCTGGCTTTCCAGAATTCACCTACCTCATTCAGTATAGCTCTTGGCTTAAGAGAAAGTGATTAAGGATTAAAGCAGGGGTGCCATTGCTTAAGAACACTAACAGGAACCAAGTACCTCAAAATCTATTTACATAAAATTACAGCTGATTGAATTTAGAGTGGCAGTGGCATTTGAATATTCTTGTGCATTTGGACACAATTCTTCAATTCTTTATTTATTTATCTAGATACTTATCAATCTATTTATTTATGTATTTAGGCCATGCCGTGCAGCCTACAGGATCTTAGTTCCCCAACCAGGGATCAAACCTGTGCCCCCTGCGTTGGAAGCGCAGAGTCTTAACCACTGGACCACCAGGGAAGTCCTTGACATAGTTCTTAATGCACATTATATATGTATATTAAGTCACTGCATATCCAATACATTTCAGCAAATACCACAGAGGACCTAGTAGTAGTATGTGTTGGATACTATGCTCGGTACTGAGACTATACTGGCTTTTCGTGATGCCAGACCACTCAATCACTATAAGCCTGTTATTTCATCTATGTAAATAATATTGTGATATATGCATAGCTATGGTGAAGACTTAAAGACCCGATGAATATAAAGTCCTGAGCACAGTGTGTGCCTTCACTCAAATCATAGCTTTCTTTTTCTTTTTTTAACTATTACAGTGGTAAACTAGACACACAGCCCTGTAATCCTGAAGCTCCAGTAAAAGATACAGACAATGACCAGACATAATGACAATCATGATGATGATAAGGATATGGATAATACTAATAATAGCAGCTAATACTTATTTAGAACTTACCATGACCAAGGCACTATTCTAAGCACATAGCTCATCAATCAATCCTTATAACAACCCTTTGAAGTAAGTGACTAGAAGGCCATGGTAGTTGATATACAAATATGTGGGAGTGACCCTCTAAACCTCATTCTTGAGCGGCTGGGAAAGTACCTTCTTGGAATTAATAATATTAACCAGGTAAAACGACACAGCGTTGTGGGGCTGAGACCGTAAAAGAAGTTCTGAGCAAAAGGAATTAACATGTATGAATGCCTAGAGCAGAGAATGCACACGGATGACCAAAGAACTAAAGAAGTTCAGTGCCGGCAATGTCTACGTGAGGCTGCCAGCAATGTATAAATTCATGTGTTAGGAAAATCGGCTACCGGATAGAAAAAGAGAGGTGCTCTTAGGAAAGGCAGGGTTTCCTAAGAACGACAGGAGATGCTTGGTTGGTAATGTGCCAGAGAAGCCCACCTGTTAGCAGCAGCCTGTACTGGGGGATCCTCTGAACCGGCTTGAGCAGGTAGTGCTTGAGGGCCAGATTAGCACAGCGTGGGCTCATCTGAAAGGAAAAGGCATCCAAAGTAAACACATGCATTTTCCTAAGAAGCAAGGGACCCAGATCCAAGTGCTCCGGAAGCCGAACTTTAAATAGCCAGCGACTCTGGGATTCATGGAGAAGCTCCCTTCAAGGCACAGCTCCTATGCTGAGTGGGAAATCAGAACCAGCTCACCACGGAGTCTACCCTCTCTTGTAGGTACATCTCTGAAATCACTGACTCACTGGGCAATTCACAGCCCTCTCGCAGAGGGTGGAGGGTGGAGGCTGCAGTCTGCGTTGTAGGCCAATCAGAGGCAGCAGCTACCACTTAGAAAAGCATCTACCAATGTATTTATAACACACACCAACCCAACAACCAAGAAGGAAATGCCTGGCTCCCAAAATAAGATGGCAGAAATAAAACTACTGGGAACTGGATTCAAATAACCATCAGAGCCTATCATCAATATACTCATAACAACAACAGCTGGTGCTGGGGAGAATGCAGAAATTAGGGACAACCTGAAAAGCAGCCTTGCTAAGCAAACCCCGTCTTATAAGCCTGAAGAATGCAAAATTTCTCAGATGAATGGCTACAAAAGACATCCCCCAAATCACACTGTATATGGGAACATTTGATTCCGGAACGCTTTTGACTTGACCACAAGGACATTCGATTCTGCCTAAAGTTTTTTTCTTAGTATGTACAACAGATACTGGTGCCCATTCCTGAGCCTCACCTCCTATCTCCAATAAAGGTATTTACTGTGGGGTGACATCAAAATGGCCAAGTGAAAATGTCCCTGCCTCCTAAGATGTCCTGGTGTTCTTACACAGCTCAAGTGGGAAGGAAAGACATTTTTCAAATATGATGGTTCTATCTTTTTCTAAATACGTACATCCAGGGTCTGGTATGTAGAATAATTATGAAAGTATAATGACAATGCATGTTAAGAAAGCATCGAGGGACTCCCCTGGTGGCACAGTGGTTAAGAATCCGCCTACCAATGCAGGGGACACAGGTTCGAGCCCTGGTCCAGAAAGATCCCACATGCCGCGGAGCAGCTAAGCCCGTGTGACACAACTACCGAGCCCATGTGCCACAACTACTGAAGCCCGCGCGCCTAGAGCCCATACCCCGTAACAAGAGAAGCCCGCGCACTGTAACGAAGAGTAGCCCCCGCTCACCGCAACTAGAGAAAGCTCGTGCGTAGCAAAGAGGACCCAACACAGCCAAAAATAAAAATAAATAAATAAATAAATTTATTTTAAAAAAAGAAAAAAGAAATGAGAAGTAATGAGACATAAGCTTTAAAAAAAAAGAAAAGCATCGATCATGCAAGCATCATTAGATATTAGACATCTAACTTTCTCCGTCATGTTTTCTTTTGCTGCCAAGGCAACAGAACAACTCACTGGACACTGAGGAAAACCTGGGTCAATTATCAGTTGCCATAGCTGTATATACCACACTTCCATTCTTAATATCAACAGCATGAAGACTTCAGAAGAAAGGAAAAGAGCGAAGAAAAGACGACAACTGATTTTAAAGTTTAATTACCGTACAAATTAGAAATCAGCCATATCTTAATACTTCCAAAACTTTTCTAGTTTGCTGTAACTGGAATTCACTAATATTTTTAGTTTCAAAACAGAGAAATGGTAGCAAAACAGAGGACGGTAGCAAAAATACCTCAAATTCTCTAACAACAGCAGCAAAACCTGGGTTTTTCTTGTACTGCTCATCCAACAAAGCTATATTCTTATCAAATTCTTTGATATATGTGGAATACATTTTTAGATACGGTCCCTTCTTTACAAAGATATCAGCAATTCTTTGTTGTTCCGTCCTAAGGATAGAGAAGAGATAGACAAAAACAGAAAAAGAGTCATTACAGTATCTAAAACATATCCAATGATGAGCAGAGCCCCATTTCCAAGCCATCAACTTACCTTTTTTTCCTCTTCTTGTAAGAAATATCCCCAAATGCCCACTCTTTCCCATTTCCATTATTGCTACCATTACATCTTGCCTGGATTCTGCCAGTCCTCTGACTGGTCTCCCTGCTTTCACCATCTCATGCTTCTGTATAGCCAGAGACTGTTCAGAAAATTCAGATGAACTTTTAAGATAATTTTTTATAAGAGTTAATGATAAAGTATGGACAGGAAAACTCTTTTTAATTATGTTTTATTTTATCATGCTTTAAAAAAATAGCTTTTAATCATTCCTCAGCCCTTAAACTCTGTGTAATTTTATACTTAGGCTGCAGCTAAGTATTAATCACTATTTAGCCTATTTTCCCAACACGCAGAAGCAAGATATTTGCAAAACAGGCAGAGGTATTTTCCTGGATTATGTGTAAAGAAAGCTTAGAGGGAAATTGTTATCATGAAAGTAGGTGATACACCATGTTGTTATTTTGGGTTCCCCATGGACTTCAACAATAAATTCAATCCCCCAGACCAAACTCTACACATTTCCAAAGATATCACCAAAGTTTCTGTTACTGTCTAAAGACCAATAAAAGCAGTTAATCTTTGGTATTCTTTTCCTGTTCTAAAATCTACAACATCTACAATGATGTCATATATGTGTATATTTTCTAAACCAAACAACATATCTTCCTATTATCTCGGTGAATGGTCTCCTTTCCAAAATGCAGAGTTTCCTGGCTTGAAGCTCCAAAAAGATAGATGAGACATTTAAAAATGTTTCCAATGTGAATACATCAACTAAACTCTCCCAATTTCAAAAGTCCTGATTATAAAGGTCACCTATAGAAAGTTAAATTGGCTGACTATGGGCCCTTCCTGCCTTTGAGGCAACATTACCAAAGAATTTAAAAATTTAGAGTACCGAGCTAGGTGCAACAGTGAATTTTGGCCATCCAAAGTGATCAATCCACAGGTAACCGCCAAGAAAACTCAATATATTGAAAAATCACAATGTCAGGAACAATGCCTCTCTGTCACAAGCAGGGCCCTTATGGCTTCATCTAAACTTGGAAACTGGGAAAGCTGGTCAGTCCATTTTTACCAGTTCAACATTCTTTCCTCCAGTTCCTTCAGGAGATCCCGATTGAGCTCGTACAGCTGAGGCAAGTAGTATAGGATCTGATTTAGGATCCGGTCCTCAATCACTGGTTTCCCAAGTTGCCTGGAAGCATGGGCTACTGCATCCCGGAAATCCTGTTATAGTTCAGAGGAGGAAAAACAATATACATACATATGTAACTTAATAAAAAGCTTTTCCCCCAGTCACTCTCTTCCCTAAAACAATATAAACTGCAAATTGTATTTCCCACGAAGAACTCAAATTGAAAAGTACCCACTTCCTCCTATCCCGCTTACTTGGCTAGGACACACACACACACAAAATGGCTGGGGTGGATATTTGGTTTTAAAACAGACTGTGTGATATTTCTCTTAAATCTTTTGGTTTGATCTCCAAACTTAGTAATTATACTAAGGGGGTATCTGGAAATTGTATTGCAACTCTAAGTAGGCCTTAAAATTATTCCAATACTACTATATGAACAAAATCCATTTATTTTAAAAGTCTCCAGATCTTAATTTTATTTTGGAAGTGTCCCTTTGTCCACTTTCAGTAATTACTTCCCAAATGCTGGAGCATTCTAAGTGAGGCATGTGGAGGGTGGTACATTCTTGATAATCAGAGAATACTGGATCCCAGCCCTTACTCCTAAAATACTGTGTTTGCTTGAGCTAGCTCCATTTTCCTCATCTGTTAAATGGGTTATGAGACTTTAATTAGATACTGCACACAAAGCGTCTTACAATGTATTTGGCACACAGAATCAACAAAACATTTTAACTCTGGACCTTAAACTCTTTCCTCCCTCACCATAAATTCACCAGAATCTATACTTTTCACAAATAAAAACTTTTCTCGTCACATATCACTTTTCCCTGTAAGACTATTTATACCATGTTTTAAGACAGGCCCACCCCACCCCACCCTATCACTCCAGAGGACTTGGAAAGGGTGGGGTTGGAGATGGTACTTCTCTAGATTTCACTATATCTTGAGGCCTCCCCCCCAGGGGATAAGTAAAACAATGGTGGACTCTGTTCTATAGTCCTGAGGATTCAATAACAAAGATTGTTCCCTCTTAGAAACAGGTTTAATTAAAACCGTAAAGCAAAGGTTGTATAAAACAGACTCTCTACTAGGCTTTATCTTCTTTCTCCTTTCTAGCTGCTTTCCCTTCAGGAATTCACTGGGCAAATCAAATACACAAAAAAAGACCCTGATTTCTTCCCTGATCCTTTCAGCACCTACCCCTTACCTACATACATTAACCATTAGTATTTCTTATGCTTCTTGTGAAGGGCAACAACTTCATACCTAATTTAAAAGTACACAAAAAGCTCCTAGAGTAATGAAAATAAAAACAAAGATAAACAAATGGGACCTAATTAAACGTGAAAGCTTCTGCACAGCAAAGGAAACTATAAACAAAACAAAAAGACAACCCACAGAATGGGAGAAAATATTTGCAAACAAAGCAACCGACAAGGGATTAATCTCCAAAATATATAAACAGCTCATGCAGCTCTATGTCAAAAAAACAATCCAATCAAAAAATGGGCAGAAGATCTAAATAGACGTTTCTCCAAAGAAGACCTACAGATGGCAGAGAGGCACATGAAAAGATGCTCAACATCACTAATTATTGGAGAAATGCAAATCAAAACTGCAGTGAGGTACCACCTCACACTAGTCAGAATGGCCATGATCAAAAAGTCTACAAACAATAAATGCTAGAAAGGGTGTGGAGAAAAGGGAACCCTCCTACACTGTTGGTGGGAATGTAAATTGGTACAGCCACTCTGGAGAACAGTATGGAGGTTCCTTAAAAAAACTAAAAATAGAACTACCATATGATCCAGCAATCCCACACCTGGGCATATATGAGAAGAAAACCATACTTCAAAAGGATACATGCACCCCAGTGTTCATTGCAGCACTATTTACAATAGCCAGGACATGGGGGGGACTTCCCTAGTGGTCCAGTGGTTAAGACGCCACACTTCCATTACAGGGGGCACGGATTCAATCCCTGGCCAGGGAACTAAGATTCCCACAGGCCTTGTGGTGCAGGCAGACACACACACAAAAAAGACATGGAAGCAACCTAAAGAAGATGTTTTTATATATATATATATATGTGTGTGTGTGTGTGTGTGTGTGTGTGTGTGTGTGTGTGTACAAATACAATGGGGTATTACTCAGCCATTAAAAATAGAATGAAATAATGTCATTTGCAGCAACATGGATGGACGTAGAGATTATCATACTAAGTGAAGTCAGACAGAGAAAGACAAATATCATATATCACTCATATGTGGAATCTAATTTAAAAAAAAAACAATACAAATGAACTTATTTACAAAACAGAAAGACTTACAGATATCAAAAACAAACTTATGGTGATCAAAGGGGAAATGTGAGGGGGAGGGATAAATCAGGAGCTTGGGATGAACACACACACTACTATATATAAGACAGATGACCAACGAGGACCTACTGTATAGCACAGGGAACTCTACTCAATATTCTGTGATAACCTATACGAGAAAAGAATCTAAAAAAGAATGAATATATGTATATGTAAAAAATAAATAAATAAAAGTACACAAAAAGATTCCTCTTCTGGGAATTCCCTGGTGGTCCAGCGGTAAGGACTCCACCTCTGGGCTTCCACTGCAGGGGCATGGGTTCTATCCCTGGTCAGGGAACTAAGATACCACATGCCGCGATCCCGCATGCCACGATCCCACATGCCGTGAGGGATGGCCAAAAAAAAATTAAAAAACGATTCCTCTTCTAAGGTATATTTTAGACAAGTCAAATCCTATGTTCAAGAAGTGCTAATAAACCCTTCACTTAGGCCTCAGTACCTGGGACTAACTTTATCAGCCCAAAACAGTCATATTAACCCAAAGGAACCAACTAGTTAGACCAGTAACTAAAGAACTACTTTGACAACTAATTACTGTAATATAAAATAAGAATTCGTTACTTGTATAAACTACAATCCAGAAAACCACACAAAACAGCTCCAGAAACCAAATGGATTTGGGCCAAATTCCATCTCCCAACAGCTTGTTTCTATCAGCATTCACATTTAGTAAGAGAAAATAGAGCCAACTTAACACTTTCGAAAGTCATTAGACTTTCCATCAGGCAGAACTATACAGACTATATTTACATACCACGAATAACATCCTCAATTGTAAATGTATTCAAAGCACAACAGTTAAACATCTTCTATAGCATTTTATTTTTTATTTTACCAGTTTAATGATTAATATAATTTAGACGCAAGAGTTTCCTTGTTCAGCAAAACAAGAAGCACTGCCCTTTCTTCTGGTAGGATAAATGATGAATATGTTTGTCCCTTGGCAGCAGGATGACTTTTATTTTCCAGTTGGAAGGCATTTCCTCAGCCAGGACAGTGACAGCAGACATTAGCTGCTATGTAGCTTAAGGATCCTGTTTGACATAGCTTTTGCTAGAGTCTGTATTCCATATGTCTGCCACCATTGCCAAAAAGGAAACTGGTTTATTTAAGACACATTCAACAGACACTAGCCAAATCCACACTGCGCTGACCAGTGAGATGGCCACCTCTAACTGGATGTCCCTGTCACATACCGGGCAAAACTTTAGTTTTTTTCCAGTACTACTGGGTGGTGTCGACAGCTCTAGAGGAATGAATGGGCTATGATGCCTTTTTTAAAATTATGAGTAGCATGTCAGAATAAAAGAGAAATATAACTATAAGCGCAAAGGAAGACCGTTTAACACAGACAATAGGAATTTAGAGAGTTTATACCCAGCTATTAAATATTATTCCTAAGACCTAGAGAGTTACATATTCTAAACAAGTACTACCAGGGCCATTGTTAGCCTTCATGGTGGATTTTTGAAAACAGAAAAGAGCACCCCTTCCTCCAGGCCAGTGCAACTCAGACCAAGGGCTCTACTCATAACTGATGGCCTTCTTAACCACACAGCGCAGCCCTGGCCCCAATTCATTCCCTCACCTTGTGGGCTACCATCCCCTGAAAGCCATGTGCAATGGCCCCAGTGCCAGATGCAACTAATTCACACAGGAACTACACACAATCTCTAACTTCTCAGCTCTTCATGAACCTCAACCATTTCCAAACTCGTGCCACTGGAAGGAGGAAACTTTTTTTTTTTTTTTAAATAGAAAAGATGATTACAACATATGTCTGGTTATTTTTCTAAATGCTGACAGCCAGGGTAATTTGGGAAAGTGTGATGACACTTAAGAGCCAGAGGCAAAACTATTTTGAGGCAGAAGAATCTAAATTTACCAACATCCCCTTGACTAAATCAGTGAGGATGCAAGACCACAGAACTGGCACCTTCAATTAGATCCAAAGTATACTTTTTCACACTGGAAAAGGTGGGTAATTAAAATAAAAGAGGTGAGGGGAGCTAGAGTGTAAAAATGTTAGGTAAGTGGGTGAGTTTTTTGATATCAACTACATATACTTCAATCTATTGTTCTAACATAAAACCTACCAAAGATTCTGTATGCAAAACTGAACCACCTACACTCTAGTTTCTGATCACCATCAACTTGGCCTTTTTAGAAACAGAAATGGGCTTCTGGATTAAAAAGCATACCATAATAGTATTCTTAATAATTCCAAGAAAACCTACAAATAAGAACCAGATCAACTTTAAAAAAACTCAGCTCCTTTGAGGTATTAACATACTATCCTTAACAGCTCTGATCACTTGGGCAAGAGCAAGCAAAAATCAATGCAAATAAAATCAAGTCTGAACATCTAAAGCAACGAAGCACAAAACAGATGGCCTTGTTTGTCAGGTCAGGCTTTATATCTCCAGGACCAAAGAGAAGTAAGTGAGTTAATAACCAGCTGTCCTGACTGGGCTTCCTGACCTTAGGGCATTATTTAACCACTATGATGACACAGTGAATTACAAAGACTAAATGGACATATGAGCAGACAGGGTGCTCTGCAGGGCTCCCTGCCTACATGAAGGGCATTAAGAATCACTTCATATTAAGCAAAAGCAAAGCAGCTGCTAAGGTCAAAGAGCTTTGAAAAATATACAGAAAGCAGTGTGATACTATGAAGTTAAAGGGGGTGGTGGGAAGGCTCCACGTTAACAATTTGATTTTGTTTTAAAATGAAAATATTTGACCAATGAAGTTACTACTCCCTCTATGTTCAGACCTGGTGATATCATGTACAATCATCAATGCAAAACTGTATAAAACATGAATGAAACCTATCCTTTGTCTCAAATCTCCAACCCCTGCTTAATAACATTAAGAAATAATCATCATAATATATCCTAAATGATCATCTTTAGAAGATGAAAAACTAGAACTTCTCCAGTTTCCTGGCCCAACTGAAAGAATTCTGAATGCAAGCCAATATACTCAAAGATACACTGTACCTTACACAGCATGGCAGAGATTTCAAGTAACAACTTTTAATCAATTTCTGAACATTCACTTAGTGCAAGGGCTCAAACAGACCAGAGTTCAAAGTCTGGCTTTGCCATTTAATGGGTTTTGCCATTTAGTGGGTTACTTTTGGCAGTTAGCTTACTTTCTTCATTTAAAAAAACAGAAATGACATCTATCTGATAGGGTGCTTATGAGGACTAAAATAGATAATTTGTGTAACATATCATGCTGCCAGGTGCACAGAGAGCACTCAATAAGGCCATTTATTTAATTAAAGGAGATTTGATTATGTTAAATGATACATTATTACCATTTAAGATCCACAAGTCCCTGGAAGCTTGGAAAGAGAGCCCTCAAACAGAGGTTTATAAACAGAAGGAAACATTATACCAAACCAAGGTGAGGGAAACAAACACCTCAGCAGCAAGACAAAGGCACTCTTAACAATGAATTTCAAGGACTTCTCTAGCGGGCCAGTGGTTAAGACTCCATGCTCCCAGTACAGGGGTCACGGGTTTGATTCCTGATCGGGGAACTAAGATCACGCATGCCGCAAGCTGTGGTCAAAAATTAAAACAAACAAACCAAAAAAAACAAACCAAAAAAACCAATGAACTTCATACAGTGAAGGGTAGTCCTCACGCGAAGGAAGCTGCTCAGAAGTGAAAGTCTGGTAGCCATGTCAATAGACACTAAAGGCGGATTCTTTATAACTAAAGAACAAATGATACTTAAATGGTTCTCAAAACTGAAAAGACAAGGTGTATTCAGTAGAACAAGATGAAGTCATTTTAAGATGGTAAAAACTGGAGGCTTCTATGAAGAAGTCTTTTATTGTTATTTTATTTATTTATTTATTTATTTATTTTATTTATTTTTGGCTGTGTTGGGTCTTCATTGCTGCGCGCAGGCTCTCTCTAGTTGCGGTAAATGGGGGCTACCCTTTGTTGCAGTGCACGGGCTTCTCATTGCGGTGGCTTCTCTTGTTGCACAGCATGGGCTCTAGGCGCACGGGCTTCGGTAGTTGTGATTCACGGGCTCTAGAGCACAGGCTCAGTAGTTGCGGCACACGGGCTTAGTTGCTCCACGGCATGTGGGATCTTACCACATCAGGGCTCGAACCCATGTCCCCTGCATTGGCAGGCGGATTCTTAACCACTGCGCCACCAGGGAAGCCCGAGGAAGTCTTTTATAATGCATTTTTAAAAAAGATATATTCTATTTACTAATAGACATCTGAATGTCCAAGTAGCTTTGCCTCTAACGCTATGGATTTTAATTGGGAGTCTCTCAAATTTTCAAGGTAACGTATATCCCAGTCTAAGGCAACTGGTAGAACAAAGATGCTTCATTACGAGTACCACTTACCTACTACTTAACCAGCCCATCTTTGTTAAAAAGACCTCAAAGTCTCTAATCATTTTCTTTCAAAATATATTTTTTAAATCATGCTATTTAGACATTTAAAAAGTAAGCTTATAGATATGTCTATTAAACCAGTCTCCCATCAGAAAGCAAATAAGATAACAAAAGCAAAAAAACACTGTATCTTTTGTACTTAATTATATTAGATGTCTAAGGTGTTTTATCTGGAAAATGGCATTTATATACAATATAATAGCAACTTCTGGATTGGACAACTTCTGCTACAAAAGAGGAAAAGAAATATAAACAACTAGAGTTTCACCAAACCAAGTTTTATTCATCAGTTTCCTATCATTCATTTAACATACGAATTTAGGACGATACCAATAAACACAACAGATAAAAATCCCTGCTTTCATGGAGCTTACTTTCTAACGGAAGAAGAAACCTAGTAGGGTATTTTTCAGGAACAAATTTTATTTTGATTGATTTGAGTAAAAGCTTACTAAGATAACATTAAAACTAAATAGTATGGATTTTGACTGACATAAATACATTCTAAATAACAGCACTTTATCTTGAAGGACCTCCACTTAGCCTGCAGCTAAAACTAATTGGTGCCTAACAGTTTTTTGTATGATCACATTTAACCATTACACCAACTTTATGTGGTTATTATTATTCCCATTTTCCAGAAGAAAACAAGGCTTCATTAATTTGCCCAAGAGCACACAGTTAGTGGCAGAAGCAGAATTCTTAACCACTAACCAATTAGTCCCATTCATTCATTCAATAACATTTACTGGGGGCCTTCCACTGAATAGGAATGATGGGAGACTCTGAAGATACACGATATCTGCCCTCACCTAGCTTACATGTTAGTACAGGAGACCAAAAACAAACAAGTAAACAAACAGATATACAAAACATATGAAGTATCAAGAAGAAAAGAAACACAGGAAAGTTGAAGAGAAAAGGATGGTCAGTGAAGACCTCTCTGAGGAAGTCACATTAAGCCCAGACTGTAAGGAAAAAGAAAGAACTAGCTACGAACAAATGAAGGAAGGATGAACATTCTAGGAAACTGCATTGGCAAAATCTCTGAGCAGGAATAACTTTAGCACTGAACTAAGAACTGAAAGAAGGCTGGTATGGCCAGAACATGCTCTGCAAGTGAGAGAATGCCTTTCTCTCTTTCACCAACATTTCACCTCATTACTAAAGGCCAAATCACAGAGCACCTTACAGGCAGGGGGAACCATAATTTACTATCCAAACTAGATCATTTTTGACAGTAAAAGGGAGCTCTATTAATAATATTATGCTAAGACAATAACCAAGGTGGTCAAAAGCAGACTAGGACAGATGGTCATCCTACTTACAGGACTTGGTAAATAGCATGGTTTTTATTATATAATGCAATGAGAACCATTTAAAGGGTTTCTTTTGTTGTTTTTTGTTCTATTTATTTATTTATTTATTTATGGCTGTGTTGGGTCTTCGTTTCTGTGCGAGGGCTTTCTCTAGTTGCGGCGAGCAGGGGCTCCGCCGCATGCGGGATCCTCCCAGACCAGGGCTTGAACCCGTGTCCCCTGCACTGGCAGGCAGACTCTCAACCACTGCGCCACCAGGGAAGCCCCATTTAAAGGGGTTTTAAGCAGGGGAGTGACATGATCTCATATATATGTTAAGAAAATCACTCCTAATACTTTATATGAAAAAAAAATCTTTTAAGGAACAGATTGAAGGGGGGTAAGAATGGACATAGGAAGCCCAGTTAAAAGGCCGGTGCTGTTTTGAGTATGAGATGATATTCTGGACTAGGCTGGTAGCAGTAAAGAGGAAACAGAATCAGCAGGTTTGCTGATAGTTCAGCTGGAGAGGTGAGAGGGAGAAATGAAGCACAAATCCTAGTTTTCTGGCTTTGGCAGCTACATGGATGGCACTACTATTTTGAAAAGGGAAAGACTGCCTTTTAAGAATCTCTTTTTTCTTTGGACTCAACAGGGTAATGACTTAGAGACAATGTGTATATTGGACCTTTTTTCAAATCCAGGTCAAAGTCCAAGAGCTCATGGTAGGTACTGCAGAGTGAGGACCATATTACTTACAGTCTTGCTACTGCCTCTGCAGGCCCATTTTTTTCTCACAAACATCAGAAGAATCAAAGCCCTCAGCTAAGTTCACCAATTCTTAGAACCTTAAGTATATTTTAAATCACATAACCTCTACCCAAATCTAATTCCTCCCAATGTAATATGATAAAATTCATTAGATTTAAAAACACTTTTATGAGTTATAGCACCTGGTTCAGCAAATTCAAAACAAAGAAGTGATAGTGAGCTACAGTAACATATTAAAGTGATATATAAAGTGTTAACAAACTACTCTGATATATTAAACTTTTTAAAGTGTGGCTACTCTATTGGACAGTGCTGATACTGAAGATTTCTGTTTCACAGAAAGATCTATTAATGCTATTCTAGAGTCTCTAATATGGAAGACTATTAATGGGAAATCATATATAACTAAACAATAGCTTCTCCCAAGCCATGTGGATACCTGGTTGATTTCCAAAAATACCCACTGGATTATCTAAAGCCTGTTAGATATTTTAAAGCAGTCATATTCTATCATATAACACAGAAGTTAATCCATTTAGAGGAAATCAGATAGCAGGAGCGCTCAGGATTAAAACAATCCACGTGCTACCTTTATGGGGTACTTTTGGTAGAAGAGTAAATATGAGCCTTAACAGCATAGTGGGAGTGCTGGATTGAAACAAGAGATGCTTTTGGCTTCACCCACATTATCCTGGTGACAAACCCCTCCTAGTAATGGCTGAGAACCTGTTTAATGCCTGGTTGTTAAGATACCCGCTTATGTTGGGCTCTAGTGAGTTAACATTTGCACATACCAGACAGGATGTTAACATGAGGTTGGCAGATGATCTACTCTCACTCCTACATTAAAGGCTTAGGAGGTTTTGAAGATGTGCAAATCAAGGTGGGTTATGGATGATTCACTCTGTTCAACATCAGCGGGGAAGAGGCCAAGGCCATCAATCAGATCTGAGATAAGGGAAATATTTTGGTCTAATTGTCTATTTTTATAGGGCTTATGCTTTGTTCCAAAAATAGATAGGTAAGAACCAGGATATATATATATTTTAAAATCAAATAAACATACTGGTAAAGCTTTTAATTGCTCCTCTACCCACTGGAATCAGAACCTCCTTCATTAAAATGAAATTTTAATACGGGGAGAAAAGGGCATTTGAAAGGGACAGAATCGTGAAAAGTCTACTGCCTGGTAATATTAAAATGAATACTTCCCATTCATTGATGCTCTACAAGGGAAGAAGAAGAAGAAAATGTAACAGCAATTTGAGACCCTACCGTATATTGTACAATACTAGGTTCTTTCACATACTTTATTCCACTGATTCCTCACAACCTGAGAAATGGGTATTTTTATCCCCATTTTACAAATGAGGAAAGCTAGACCTAACAGGTCAAACAACTTTTTTTTTTTTTTTTTTTTTTTTTGCCCATGCCACGCAGCTTGTGGGATCTTAGTTTCCCAACCAGGGATCGAACCTGGGCCCTCAGAAGTGAAAGTGCAGAGTCCTAACCAGTGGACCGCCGGGAAATTCCCCAAACTTCACATACTTGGTAAGAAATACAATCTACTAAGCCAATGCTCCTCCAAGTATGGTCTACAAATTGTTATTGGTATGCAAGGTTTGATCAAATTGAACAGTGAAGTTAAACATAGCAATTTTTGCCTCTGTAAGTTTACTCATTCACTTGCAGATGCCTAAAATTTCCTTGGAGTGGTACTATTTGTATTTAAACATGTCTATCAGAAAATATGTCCAATAGATACAATTTGCTCATCCTAGAGATATGTTCTAAGTTTTCCAGAAAAACAGCAGTTTAGCATTTTCTTCTCCCCCTGCAATTGCTTGTACAATGGAGAAGGCTGGGGCACAGCAGCAAATGTATATGGAGTTTATTTTGCTAAGTCATTTATATTTATCAAGCTTATCATTAATTTTTGAATTGACAATATGCTTGTCAATAACTCTGGGTGACCAAATATTGCCATATATATATATATGAATTTTAAAAGGGAACTTTCCAATATAGTCAAGAGTTATATGAGGAGCTATTCATGGGAAAATAACTTCTCAAAACAAATTAGCAATGTTAAGAAATTTTTAAGAAAAAATTTCCAAAGCTAGAGATTTTTCACACAGGAATTAGGCCTCCATGTGTCTATTGGACCAAGTACAGAGCACAAGGGGATCATTTGGTGAATGATCCCGCCTTTAAGTATAACCCACTTTTCATGTTTATATATCTATTAAAAAAAAAACACTGAAAATCATAGTCTTTGCAGAGACATAAATGGGTGTATATTTTGTAAACCTACTGTTTTTCAGCAATTCAGTTTAATATGATGTTAATAATTACCATCTAAGTAAACTTCTTGGATGGTAATTCAATTCATTTCCATTTCTTCTTTTATTGTTTCCTCTACTTCAACCTTTTCATTTGTTAAGTCTTAATATCTTGCCCAAATATAATTAAAATAAAGTAACACTAAAAGCATTTTAACTGCCAATGAGTAACGAAACTTGTGAAAACTTGCAGGTACAAAGGAGTGCATGAGAAAAATGAATATGCAGTCAGACACATAATTGTTTCCCAACAGGCTTGTTCAAGTTCACAATTACAAAAACTGAAAATAGACCTTTAAAAAGTTAGTTGTAAAAATGTCTATTTTAAGTGTCTTTCTAGGAGTTTGTTCAGTTAGAACAGTTTTAAACACTGATCATGACATTCTTTACCCATTGCTGTGCAAAATTCTACTGTAGCAGACATCTTCTGCAAATGCCCAAGAAGAAATATTATCCTTTCAATAACTCTTTATTATGAAGATAGAAAGTTTAAAGACTTTGGAAATACAGATATAAAGGCTCTATGTTTCAAAAATCATCTGGGTATACTACACATACATGAGATTAATACATTTTAGAAAATTTCTCTCTTCACATATGTGTGAATTTAAAAATATAATCATGTATTAGAAAGCACATACATGTATATACATGTTAATTTAAATATATTTAAGTTAATTATGCTGAACATATTGAGGGACAGGGAAAGATGTAAAAGTGGATAGTCTCAAACTTCAAGAAATATTAGCAGATACTTACAATATGCAAAAGTTTTAACACGTCCACAAACCTGTAAAAAACAGCAATGAGACATGTTTTAAATGAGTCAATGGGGAAACAAATAGTCTTCTGAATTGGAAACTGGATACCTACACTTTCTCTGAGCTCATGATCTCCTTGGCAATATGATGGACTTTACTTTTCATTCCAGTATCTTCACCCTGTGATAAGAGTGCATTAAGAAAACATGAACTCATAGAAGGATAATGAAGATCAGCTTGGAGCTAGTCAGACGTACATTCAAGCTCTGATACTTATAGGTTTCAATTAGAACACATTTCATACTATATAATGTCTCAGATGGCAAATGTGGAGGTTTAGATGTGGTTATTAAACCATGATACAGGATTTGCTGAGAGCAATCGGTAATCCTCACCATTATCAACAGTGGACTGATAGACTGCCCCAGGAGCCCCAGAGCCCTGGTGGGGCATACTGTCAATGGTTCAAAACTGAAGCCACATTCTGCAGCCACTGAAGCCTACAGATATCACATGATGTGAGTTCTTGGGGTGCACACAAATAATTTAAGATTAGGAAAGATTCAATAGGCATGTATATGAGCACTTCACCCTTAGTAAAGCCACTCTTAAGTCAGGCAACTTAAGTGCCATCTGAAAAGTGCTCTTCACAGTCTATACCACACACATGCCAACATTATAGCCACAGGCACTCTCAACTTACTTAAAATCCCTTTTAGAAATATGCTCTTACAGTCAAGGCAGTTTTATTCTAAAGAGCTGAAAAGAATTTCTTTTAGTATGTATTGTATGGTGTGAAAATTAAAAGCTCTAGCAGGGACAAAAAATGTACACTTTTGAAAAAAAGAGAGGTGATTATGAATGAGGTCTCAATAGTTATGCGAGATTATTGTTGTAGTTGTTTTCATTTAAATACTGATAGAGCTGGCTTTGACTCCAGGGCAGTAGAGGAAAGGAGAGGAGTTTCTCTCCGTTTCTATTCTGGTGAAAGATCTGAACACTACATTTCCAGAGTGAAGGGC
This sequence comes from Balaenoptera borealis, assembly GCF_965194805.1. Lineage (NCBI taxonomy): Eukaryota > Metazoa > Chordata > Mammalia > Artiodactyla > Balaenopteridae > Balaenoptera > Balaenoptera borealis. The sequence continues at coordinate 80,910,382 of NC_138870.1, forward strand.
AAGAGAGTAAACAAGGAACAAGCAGTCATAAAATTTCAGGTATTACATGTAAGGTGAAAATTATGACTGCTGCCATTAGAAGGAAAGCGCACTGATGTTTCTGTTGAAGAAATGTCAGATCTGGTTTTAGAAAGAGGCCTCTACATTCATGCTGGCATTGGCAATACCAGGACCCAGTTATCTTGTGCTGCACAGAGTGCAGTTGGACAAGGCAATGTCAAAATAAGGGTAAAAAGTGACCATGACAGTCCAGTAGTCAGTCACTAATAAAATGACAGGAAAAAAATAATGGTAGTGACTAATTCTTATTTATTTATTTAGGAAGTGAACTCTCAGATTATCTCAAAGTTTTACCCAATGTTTAAGTCTCTAAAAATAATAATAGTAACAGTGTGAAATAATAGTCTTCTTTTCTAAACTGAAATCATGGCTAGGATGCTAGCACATCTGCTTACCTGAGCACCGAGGAAAGGACTATCTTATTTCTTTTTTTTTTTTTTTTCTTTTTTTTGTATCCATTTGCTTCCTCACACTGTCAGTCTTTCCCCATCCCCAGCAGGATAGAACAGTGCTGCGTGTGGTGGCCACGGGGGTGCCCCGCTCAGACAGCCCGTCAAGGGAACCTGCTGCAGGGAGCCCGGCTGACCGAGAGCCTCTAGCTGCTGCACATTCAGGGTCACCACAGCAAGAACATCAGGCCACGAGTCCCGCAGGCTGCCCCCAGCAAGGATGACCAGGAAAGGGTACTAGAGCCAGGGCCCCCTGCCTGATGCAGACCCCTTAGCAGCCTGATCAAGACTTTCTCAGAACTGCCTTGGCCTGAGGCTGCTCTCCCCCCAGTCCCTCCTCCCCTCTCTCCTAGCACAGGCCACACCTGCAGGGAAGTCAAAGGCTTTTCCTACCACTCCTGCTTCCTCCCTCCCTCCCTCTTTCCCCTCACAGGCAATTGCCCCAGTTAAGTCTCCTGCAAGTCCTGCTGCTGGTCTAACCTTCTTGGCATCTATGCCTAGGACACTGTAGGCAGTCAACAAGTACTGTGTGAACGCACAAACCTCTAGAAGGAGTGAGGCTGTGGAAAGTACATGAACTTTAAGTTGCAAGGATAGAAGTTTGGGTTCCTGCTCTGCCATACGTTATCTGTAACCTTAGGAAAGTTTCTGAGACCTGAGCCACAGCTTCATCATCTGTAAAATGAAGATAATACCACCTCTGGCAAGGGTTGTCAGGAGGATTAAACGAAATAGTTTACCTAAATTCCCTAACAAAAGGTCTCATTAACAACTGTGAGCTCATTCTGCTCCTACCATTTAATGTAGCTACTTCTAAGAATCCTTTACCTTTCCCCTTCACCAAACTAAATACAGCCCCAAATAATCCTATACTCCCACTAGTGAATCCCTTGTTCAATTGAGCCTAACTGATGAATAAACTTTATTTTCATTCTTGACTTGCCTATGAGAGGCTTAGTGTTTATTTTACTAGATTTTAGAAAGTGAAATCTCATTAGGGATAGGTATCTTAATACTCTGAAACTTAAGCTATTTCCCTAAAGCTTTAAGTAAAACATGCTTTAAAACAAACACACCAATATAAAATCTGAAACTGCAGTTCAGTACCAACTTCTTATGCCTGAGATTTTTAGAGTCCCTTTAAAAAATTTTTTAGGGGGACTTCCCTGGTGGTCCAGTGGTTAAGAATCCACCTTTCAATGCAGGGGACATGGGTTCGATCCCTGGTGGGAACTAAGATCCCACATGGCGCAGGGCAACTAAGCCCCAGCACCGCAACTACAGAGCCCATATGCTCTGGAGCTTGCACACGACAACTAGAGAGGAGCCCATGCACCGCAAGGAAAGATCCCATGTGCCGCAGCTAAGACCTGACACAGCCAAAAATAAATAAATAAATAAAATTTTTTAGGACTTCCCTGGCAGTCCAGCGGTTAAGACTCTGCGCTTCCATTGCAGGGGACACAGGACCCATCCCTGGTCGGGAGCTAAGATCCCACATGCTGTGTGGCCTGGCTCAGCCAAAAAAAAAAAAATTATTTTTTTAAGTTTGTAGCCTTCTGGATTATGGGGTTTTCCAAGAAGATACAGTACACAGTGACTTTGTGTAGATTTCAGTTTAGCAGTTTTTAGAAAAAGACTTAAGCATGATAATGTATGCACTTGAATATGCATCCTATTTTAAAAAGCCTCCAGGCGGATAAACTAAATTATTAGTGGTAGTCACTAACAGTGGGGCAGGATTAGGAGGTGTGAGGATGAGGGAATCTTTTGTATGCTTCAGTTTTTACAGGACTGGCTACGTAAGTTGCAGGTCTGATGCAAAGTGAAATGTAGGCATCTTGTTCAAAATTATTAAGAATATCAAGATTGTGACAGTAGAGCATTAAATGAAGTGAGGGCCCTGTGTGGCTGTACAGGTTGCTGGCTCATGACGCCTCCCCCAAGCCTTTATAATTTTTATTAACCTTATTTTTTATTGAGGTATAGTTGATTTACAATATTATATTAGCTTCAGGTGTATAACATAGTGATTCAAAATTTTTATAGATTATACTCAAATTTAAAGGAATTATAAAATATTGACTATATCCCCTGTGCTGTGCAATATATCCCTGTAGCTTATTTATTTTGTACATAGTAGTTTGTGCCTCTTAATCCCCTACCCCTATCTTGCCTTACTTCATTATTTGGAAAAAAAATTGTTTTTACCTGCTTCCAGAATTTCAGTGTCAGAACCAATGTATAAAAATAGATGCAGTTTAATGAAAGGATGCTCAACATCACTAATCATTAGAGAAATGCAAATCAAAACTAAAATGAGGTATCACCTCACACCAGTCAGAATGGCCATCATCAAAAAATCTACAAACAATAAATGCTGGAGAGGGTGTGGAGAAAAGGGAACCCTCTTGCACTGTTGGTAGGAATGTAAATTGATACAGCCACTATGGAGAACAGTATGGAGGTTCCTTAAAAAACTAAAAATAGAACTTCCATATGACCCAGCAATCCCAATACCCTGAGAAAACCATAATTCAAAAAGAGTCATATACCACAATGTTCACTGCAGCACTATTTACAATAGCCAGCACACGGAAGCAACCTAAGTGTCCATCAACAGATGAATGGATAAAGAAGATGTGGCACATATATACAATGGAATATTACTCAGCCATAAAAAGAAATGAAATTGAGTTTTTTGTAGTGAGGTGGATGGACCTAGAGTCTGTCATACAGAGTGAAGTAACTCAGAAAGAGAAAAACAAATACCGTATGCTAACACATATATATGGAATCTAAAAAAAAAAAAAAAAAAAAAAAAAAGGTTCTGAAGAACCTAGGGGCAGGACAGGAATAAAGATGCAGATGTAAAGAATGGACTTGAGGACACGGGGAAGGGGAAGGGTAAACTGGGACGAAGTGAGAGAGTGGCATTGACATATATACACTACCAAACATGAAATAGATAGCTAGTGGGAAGCAGCCACACAGCACAGGGAGATCAGCACGGTGTTCTGTGTCCACCTAGAGGGGTGGGATAGGGAGGGTGGGAGGGAGATGCAAGAGGGAGGAGAAATAGGGATATATGCATATGTATAAGCTGATTCACTTTGTTATACAGCAAAAACTAATACATTGTAAAGCAATTATACTCCAATAAAGGTGTTAAGAAAAAGTTATTATTAAAAAGAAATAGATGCAGTTTAACAATGAATGAAGCTCTTCTGAAAATTACAGTTTAATGATTTTTTAAAAGTATGTCTGTTTATGTTCTGTATACATTAAAACACTTTTATTAACTTAAAGCATTGGTGACATTTAAATGAGTAAATAGGAAGAGGATTCCTCAAGGTTTTACACCATGTTAAAATTTAGGTTTTTTTAATTATAATCATTTCTATTCTCATAAGAAGTCACACAGATATAGATATAAGAAATATAAGAACTTTATTTTTAGATTCTTTTTTTTAGTGTATCGAAAACCACTGAATCGAACATGGTAGTAGAAGTCCTGGAAGTGAAGGAGATGAAACACAAGGAATATATAAAGTCAGAATTGGACCAAGAGCAGAATCCCAAAGAACACCCATTTAAAACAGGGATTTGCCAAGCTTCAAAGTTGATTATTAGCAGAGTTGGGACGAGAACACAGATTTCCCAATATCTAACCCAGAAATTCTATTACACACTGAATCTCTCTTCATTATCTGCTGCTAATCATGGCATGTCCTTACAAACATTCACTGCTAAACATATACCCACGTATATCTCCTCTCCTCTCCCCTCAAGATTTTACAAATCCAAACATTCTGCAATATTTGGTTTAAATCTTTTTATGAAACAAATTATTATATATAACATTTAAGTTCCCCTCCTTCTCCAGGAGTAAACACTAACCTCACAGTGTGCATTTGTCGCTTCCATGTTTTCATATTTTACTACAGAAGAATTTACATACAATATCAAGAAATCCTAACCCTCCATCAGAATATAGGTATTGTCATCCAAAAAATATTCAAAGTAAGCTATGAAATCAACTACTTACAAAAATAATCTTATTTTTTTTTGGCCGTGCCGCACGTCATGCGGGATCTTAGTTTCTTGACCAGGGGTTGAACCCGTGCCCCTGCATTGGAAGCACGCAGTCTTAACAACTAGACTGCCAGGGATGTCCCCAAAAATAATCTTTAAAGAACAATCAGTTATTAATTCAGAGTGAGTAACAGTCTGGTCTAATTAGCCTTGCTACTTGACTTTAGCTCTATTTTTTAAAGGGACAATTAGATAGATGAATTTTACCCCTATCCCCCATTCATTCCTCTTTTCTAAGACAGGTTGTTGAATGATTGCTACTAAAACGTTGGATAAGTTCTGCTCAGCTGAACAACTCCATTCACTTACCTTTTAAATGACATGTAGATAACATTCCTCAGGAAGCAGTCCTAAGCACAGCCTGATCTTAAAGGCCATGTATCAGTCATGCACTAATAACCATGACTATGTATGCCATACACGTATACACACACAGATAACTGTTATTTTGAAAAATATTTTAGCAAATCAATGCTTTCTAACTATTATAATGATTTCTCTATGTCGTCTGTAGCTAGGAAGGAAGTTTAAGATTTGTAAAATACAGTATGTCTTTTAAAAATTAGAAAGCCAGAAGAACTGCATTAAAAATTAAAAACAGAAACCTAAACCACCGAAAGAACTGAAGCCTTGGTACTGCACGCTCCATTTTCAAATGATGTGAGGTTCCTTAAAGGTCAAGAGGAGGTTTTATTACTAGCTCTAAATAAATCTAGGCACACTACAGGTGCTGAAACATTTAATAAGTAGAACCACTTAAAATGTGTATCAGCTCTATCCAAAATTTTCAAGTAGATGTACCTTATTTTTGGCATCTACCTTTTATTTCCTTTCGTCTTTTTATCACTCTCCCCTTGTTAAGACTCTACTCTGAACCTTTTTTTTCCCCCCTCTTCAGGACCTTGCTCTGCCGGGGCCTGGGTTAAAGAGAATTGTGCAGAGTGACTCCATAATAATGTTATCCCTAGGCAGATATTATAGCAGGGGACAACAATACTTTAACTTAGGAGAACAACTATGGTGGGCCTGACATTCCTCCTTTGTAAAATTAGAGTGTTGAACTTTCAACCTTAAAATTCTGATATTTAAACATTAAATATCTCAGATCTCAGGTGTTGCATGGCAAGTCAGTGAGACAAAGGGTGACAGTGATTCAGAGGCAGCACTGGGAATGGTGACTATAAAGTATGTGTTTCTTTTCTAGAAGCTGAGATTATAAATTTTGGGGAAAAAATGGTAGGTACTGGCATAAAGACAGATGTGTAGATCAATAGGAAAAAAATTGAGAGAAGTAAACCCTTAAATTTATGGTCAATGGATTTTTTTTAACTTCTTTTTTTAATGTATTTATTTATTTATTTGGTTGCCCCGGGTCTTAGTTGTGGCTTGCAGGCTCCTTAGTTGTGGCATGTGAACTCTTAGTTGTGGCATGCATGTGGGATCTAGTTCCCCAACCAGGGATCGAACTTGGGCTCCCTGCATTGGAAGCACGGAGTCTTAACCACTGCGCCACCAGGGAAGTCCCTGGTCAATGGATTTTTGACAAAGTTGTCAAGGCAATTCAATGGAAAGATAGTTGGGGTTTTTTTCTTTATTTTCAACAAATGGTTGAAAATTGCTGGAACAACTGGATATCCACAAGCAAAAAGATGAATTTATACTCTACCTGACACCATATACAAAAATTAACTGAAAATTTATCATAGAGTTAAATGTAAGAGCTAAAGTTATAAAGCTTCTAGAAGAAAATCTTGGGCTTCCCTGGTGGTGCAATAGTTGAGAATCCGCCTGTCAATGTAGGGGACACGGGTTCGAGCCCTGGTCTGGGAAGATCCCACATGCCGCGTAGCAACTGGGCCCGTGAGCCACAACTACTGAGCCTGCGCGTCTGGAGCCTGTGCTCTGCAACAAGAGAGGCCGCGATAGTGAGAGGCCCGCGCACCGCAATGAAGAGTGGCCCCCGCTCGCAGCAACTAGAGGAAGCCCACGCACAGAGGCGAAGACCCAACACAGCCATAAATAAATAAATAAATAAATAAATTTATTAAAAAAAAAAAAAAGAAAGAAAATCTTTGTGACTTTGGTTTAGGCTAACAGTTTTTAGATATAACACCAAAAGCATGATCCATAAAAAAAAATATATTGATAGACTGAACGTCATACGTTAAAATTTTTTATGCTTCAAAAGACACCATAAAGAAAATAAAAAGAGGACTTCCCTGGTGGTGCAGTGGTTAACGAATCCGCCTGCCAATGCAGGGGACACGGATTCGAGCCCTGGTCCAGGAAGATCCCACATGCTGCAGAGCAACTAAGCCTGTGCGCCACAACTACTGAGCCCACGCGCCACAACTACTAAAGCCTGTGCACCTAGACCCCGAGCTCTGCAACAAGAGAAGCCACCGCAGTGAGAAGCCCGCACACTGCAATGAAGAGTAGCCCCCACTCGCCGCAACTAGAGAAAGCCCACGCAGCAACAAAGACCTGACACAGCCAAAAATAAAATAAATAAAATAAATTTAAAAAAAAAAGAAAAGAAAAAGATAAGCCATAGGTGAGAAAAAATACTTGCAAATCATGAATTTTGTATCCAGAATACATAAAAAATTCTTATAATTCAATAAAACTCTGTTAAAAATGGGTAAAAGAGGTGAATAGACATTTCACTAAAGAAGATTTAAGAAGAGCCAATAACAATATGAAAGATGTTTAACATAATTAGTCATCAGGGAAATGCATTAAAACCACAATGAGATATCACTTCATACCCACAGAATGGTATAATCAGAATTCAGAAAATAACGAGTATTGGTGAGTATATGGAGAAACTGGAACTTCATGGTAGCCCTTACTCACATATTGTGATTTAGGGTTTTAGCTGTCTCCTAATATCACTGAAGGCAGAGTTTATATTTCTTATCCTCCTTGTTATTCTGAGATCATTCCCAAAAGGAAGAATGTACCATTTTTACTCCATCATTTAAAAATCTGACATTAGTAATTCAATATCCATAATTTGATAGCAAGGTTAGTAGTAGAAAACAGCTCCACCGTCAGCTAATTCATTGCTCTACAGCTGTCTGAAAACATTACTGATCACTAGAACCACCAGGCAGCTCTTAAATTTCAGATTCCTAGGTAACTGTCTTGGAAATTCTGATTTCATAGTTCTGAAACGGGGCATGAAAGTAGATGTTAGAAGAGGAGATTAAAGATAAATAAGAAATAGCTCCAGCCTTCAAGAAGTGAACAAGGGATCAAACCATATATACAAATAACTATGCATAAGGAAAACTATGAAATGTGCTGATATCTTGAAGGAGGGAAGGATCATAATCAGGGAGTGGTGTAATCATAATCAGGAAAAGATTCATAAAGAATAAAGCATTTTAGGGGCAGGACAGGAAAAAAGACACAGATGTAGAGAATGGACTTGAGGACACGGGGAGGGGGAAGGGTATGCTGGGACTAAGTGAGAGACTGGCATGGACTTATATACACTACCAAATGTAAAACAGATAGCTAGTGGGAAGCAGCCACATAGCACAGGGAGATCAGTTCGGTGCTTTGTGTCCACCTAGAGGGGTGGGATAGGGAGAGTGGGAGGGAGAAGCAAGAGGCAGGAGATATGGGGATATATGTATATGTATAGCTGATTCCCTTTGTTATAAAGCAGAAACTAACACACCATTGTAAAGCAATTATACTCCAATAAAGATGTTAAAAAAAAAAAAAAAGAATAAAGCATTTGATGGCCTTCAGTCACTCGTTGCTAGGTACTGTATATACCTACTGACCAAAGCCAGAAACCTGGACTCTACTTTCTTCTCCACACTCTATGATCACAATTAAGTTATCAAGCCCTGTTGATTTGTGCTTCTGAATATTTTATTAATCCTTTCCTCTCCTTCCATATTGCCTCCTTATTTCTTGCCTACATTACTGCAGTAACCTAAGTGGCTTCCTTGCTCTAGATTTACCCCACTGTAACCCATTCTCTCCACGGCCACCAGAGTACTAGTTTCTAAAATGCAAATATAATCACATTAGTTCTCAGGTTGAGCTACATTAGCAACTCCCTATCACCTATGGGCAACAAAGACTGAACTTTCTTTGCTATGTTTAGAAGACACTCCACAATGTGTCTAGTTATCTCCACTAGTTTCATTCCTACTCCTCCACACTGTGTATCCAGCCAAATTGCAACCACCACATTGCAACTCCAAGTGTGCTCTGCCTTTACATGTCTGTCCTTCTGCTTCAACATCCCTCCTCACCACCTCCCCCTCTCCCAAAGATTTCTGCTTGTCATATTTCAACTCATCCTTTAAGGTGACAGGCACTCAAAGGATTCCTCCTTTATGAAGCCTGCCTTGATATTCTCTCCCTACCATCCCCAAATGACAATATTATTCTCTTTGTTTTTTAAATTTTTTTGGCCGCACCGCTCAGCATGCGGGATCTTAGTTCCCCAACCAGGGATTAAACCCACGCCCCTTGCAGTGGAACTGCAGAGTCTTTAACTGCTGGACTGCCAGGGAAGTCCCAAGATTATTCTCTTATTAGTGGAGAATTTTTAGGGCTTAACCCAGTGGATTGTGTTTATTTGCTGACACGTCTGAATTCTCTCTAGTCTGTAATCTTATTCACCCTTGCCCCCTTCTGTGCAGACTGCAGAGCCTGGTTCACTATGCACTTAAGATGCCTGAATAAGCAAGTGTACAAGGGTGGCTGCCACCTTCTCAGAATCTAAGACCAGAGCACATTGCTTTTGAATATGTGTTGAGTAACATGAATATGTAAACTGAAACAAACAAAAAGCTCATTATAGCTATTTCATCATGTAAAAGAGTAGGGTGTTGGACTAGACGATTAAGGCCTTTTGCAATTCTAAAATTCTAGGAGTCTGTGTATTCTATTGTCTACTTTACCTTTTAAAGTAGGAAGACTACAGAGCTAGAGAGGGACAGTCACTATCAGAAAATGATTCAGTGGATTACAACCATTTTCAAAATAGACAGAAAGTCAAAGATAACCAAAAACCAAAACAAAATAAAAAGCTCTATATTAACTTCAACTTGTAAGAACAACGATTCCGACCCAAGTCAAACAATGATGTAAAACTGCGAGAGAGAGGCCTTATTTGGTATCTTAACTTCTCAGTTAATGAAAGTCCTCACTTAAATTACAACGCATTTCAAAGGAGACTGCCTGTTAAATAAATGCATCTACCCAAAGTATACAGTCATGGAAGTTGAAACATGGGCCACAAATGAAATTACTTTGTCAAGGCCATAAAATAATTCAAACAAATTCCAAAACAGAACCTTTGATCTGAAATCCAGTTTTATGTTCCGATCTCCTGATAACAGCCCAGACCCAGCTTTGTAAATTCTTAACTCTGTTCTCTTCTTTTCATATTTGTTCACTACAAGTAAAATTCAGTGAAATTTATCCATTAGTTTTAAACAGAATTCATAAAAGGCCTCTGCTATATTACTCAAGAATTCTACTAAAAAGCAAAAAACTGAACAACCATATCTGCCTGAGAAACATCTCCTTATCATCAAATTATCCCCAAAATGAGGTGACACATGATTAACTTTTAAAAAACAATATTCTCTTAGGTTTTCGCCTCTCTTCGTGAGGGTATATATCAAATGAGCTATTTTACAAAGAAAATTTGGGGGTAAAAAAGGCAGGGAAGTCAATATTTAGGAGGGGTGAACAGTGGTGAATATTCTAACCACAATGAAGCAGAATGAATAGATCTCATTTTTAAACAATCATTTATTAAGCACTGAAAGTAAAGATCAAAAAATATAAAATTAAAAACTTGGAGGAAAAAAAAAAAATTAGCATGGCTATTCACCCCCACCCCAAATATGTTCCATGAACATCAGTCAGATTCTGGGGACTTCCCTGGTGGTCCAGTGGCTAAGACTCCATGCTCCCAATGCAGGGGGCCCGGGTTCGATTCCTGGTCAGGGAACTAGATCCTGCATGCCACAACTAAAGATCCCTCAGGCTGCAACTAAAGATCCCGCAGGGTGCAACTAAAAGATCCCACGTGCCACAACTAAAGTTCCCGCATGCCTCAACTAAAGATCCTGCATGCTGCAACTAAGACCCAGCGCAGCCAAATAAATAAATAAATATTTAAAAACAAACAAAAAAAATCATTCAGATTCTGGGGCTTATACCAAGTTATTAGCAGAGACAGATTTTGGTTAAAAACCTCAGTTCAGGAGGTTCCAAGGCAAGTTACTTAACCTGTTTTTAAAACTCCTTTTCTTCATGTGAAAAGGAGAAAAACAGTACATATGTTAGATCTATATCCTAGGATGATTTTGAAGATTAAATGTAATAACCTGCACATAGATAAGCACAGGCACACAGGTGTGGTGCAGCGGTAATTTTCTTCCTTTAATGGTGGTACTTTTATCTTTCCAGGAATAACTTTTTGAACATTAGCTTGCTTTTCCTTCACAAAGTTAAGACAAGGGCACAGCGGCACATGTTCTTTCTTTTCTCCTCCTACTAAGACTAAGTCTGGCACTTTCATGAGGGAATGTTACTGGCATCTAGACACGTATCAGTGATATGCCCATTATATGTCCATGGAATATGGTACCTGTTATGGTTTGAACTATGTCCCTCCAAAATAAATGTTCAAGTCCTAACCCCCAGGACCTCAGAATGTGACCTTATTTGGAAACAGGGTTGTTTCAGATGTAATCAGTAAGTTAAAATGAGGTCATATTGGATTATGGTGGGTACCTAATCTAATCTGATTGTTGTCCTTATAAGAAGAGGAGACAGAGCCACACACACATGAAGGGAGCACACCATATGACGATGGAGGCAGAGTTTGAAGTGCTGTAGCTATAAGCCAAGGACCTCCAAGGATTGCCGGCAAACCACAAGGAAGAAGAAAGAAAAGATTCTCCCTTACAGGTTTCAGAGAGAGCATGGCCTTGCCAACATGTTGATTTTGGAATTCTGACCTCCAGAACAATAAACAAACAATAAATTTCTGTTTTCAAGCCACTCGGTTTGTGGTACTTTGTGATGACTTCCCTAGGAAACTAATACAACCTACCACAAACATAATTATAGAAGTATATTATACATTTTTTAAAAAAATTTATTTATTTTATTTATTTATTTTTGCCTGCATTGGGCCTTCGTTGCTGTGCAAGGGCTTTCTCTAGTTGCGGCGAGCGGGGGCTACTCTTGGTTGTGGTGTGCAGGCTTCTCATTGCGGTGGCTTCTCTTGTTGCGGAGCACGGGCTCTAGGGTGCACAGGCTTCAGTAGTTGTGGCACGCAGGCTCAGTAGTTGTGGCTTGTGGGCTCTAGAGCACACGGGCTTAGTTGCTCTGTGGCATGTGGGATCTTCCCGGACCAGGGCTCGAACCCGTGCCCCCTGCATTGGCAGGCAGATTCTTAACCACTGCACCACCAGGGAAGCCCTATACATGTTTAATGTGCATAAACTTTCTTGACTTACGAAGTGTTTTGGCAACTATTATCCTGTTTGAGCCTCAGAACGACATTATTGTCCCATTGTATAAATTGAGAAATTGAAAATCAAAGAAGTTATAAAAGAAGGTCTTTTCCTATGCTTCTACACCAAAGACTTCTTCTTTTAGAAACTGCTATCACCTTCTTTCCTTGAGTTATTAGTTGGCTAAAGCCACATTTGTGGCCCATCCTGGGCTGATGTACATAGGACTACATGATATGCATGACTCTGTACTAATCTTCCACTTAGCACTATCATTTCCCCTTTATCAGGATTTTTAATTTTCTTTAACAACTTTATTGAGATATAATTTGCATTCCATACAATATATTTTTGCACTTTTAAAGTGTATAATTCAATGGTTTTTAATATATTCAGGGTTGTGCAACCATCACCGCAATCTAACTTTAGAACATTTTCATCAACCCCCATAAGAAACTAGTGGTTACTCCCAACTCCACGATCCAATACTTTACAGCATAGAGATGAAGTCTTGCAAGTAATAAATAACAAAAAGTCATTGAGTTCTTACCATGTGCTAGACAGTATTCCAAGACTGTACACACATCAACTAATTTAGTTGTCACAATTCTATGAGATAAGTACTATGTTTTTCCCCCTTTCCCAAAGTAAGTACTATCTTTTTCTTCATAACATGGGGCTCTTTAGCCTAAAGAGGTTAAATAATTTGCCCAAGGTTACTCAGACCATAGGTGGTGGCACTAGAGTTTAAAACTAGACAATTACACAACATGTGCCCTTCATTTAAGGCTGAAAATGAGTTTAAACAAAGCAAAAATATATTAAGCAGGAAGCATAATGGTTTGATAATTATGACATAGGAGTTAAGTGACATGGATTTTCTCTATGGCTTGATATGCTTGCTATATGAATCCTTTCAAATTCCATCCTCCTGTAACATTTTTAACACATTCTGGGGATATTGCTGATATACTAATTTTTTCCATTGTAATTATTTATTTATTCAAAGAATTATAATTTAAAATGAAATAGATACTCATATCAAACTAGAGAAACAATATAATGAACCCCCATGTATCTGTGACACATCTTAAATAATTACCAGTACATGGACAATCCTGCTTCATGTATACAGAAAACACACACATACTGGATTATTTCAAAGCAAATCCTGATGTACTGCTGACAGCAATCTTTATTCTATCCCTAAAAAGATTTGAATGAGTCTGAAATGCATCTAATGCCTTTCTTTCCAGTAGAATCACCGGCAGTTCAAGGAGCAATCCTAAAAGGGGTTTTTGTTTTCAAAAGAAAACCAATGGACATTACCAAAAATAATTTCTCAAAAATTACTAAATAATCTCGAAGCGATACATTCTTGGAAATATGAAAACATCTCAGGCACCACATTATAGAAGGAATTAAATTTGAACTAGAAAGAGGTTTTATAAGTTTAAAAAAACTAAAACTAAACTAAAAACTAAACTAAACTAAAAAACTAAGCAGGGATTTTATGCCTATCATGTTAATAAATATTACTTCTGAGTGTCCTGAGAGGCCAATAAACACAAAAGTAGAAATATTTAAATACCAACAACATACTTGTTTATCTTCCAGCAGGTCAGGCTCCCCTTTACTAGAAGCAGAGCTGACATTGTCTTCATCAGAACTGTTGATGACTTCCTCTTCATCTGAAGGAAGGTCACTAAGAGGAAGGTCCAAATCATTGTGTCCCTCCTGGGATGCTCCAGAACTGCTGCAATAGAAAGCATCTCATTAGTCACCTTTGAGAACAAGGAATGCTACCAAAAACAAATTGTGTGATGTAAGCAAGGCACACCTAAGGGATTTGGAGGGATGAAAAGAGTCAGATCAACAAAACTCTCCCTTCCCTTTCCCTATCTCAGTTGTCAAAAACCCAAATTACTTTTGGGTTTAAAATGGATCATCTTGAAAAACATGTATTTTTACAAAAAACTAGTGAATGTAACATAAAAGAAGCAGACTCACAGATACAGAGAACAAACTAGTGGTTACTAGTGGCAGGGGGCAGGTACAATATATTGGGTGTAAGATAGACTCAAACGTATTATACAACATGGGGAATATAGCCAAATGTTTTGTAGTAACTGTAGATGGAAAGTGACCTTTAAAAATTATATAATTTTTTAAAAATTATTTATTTATTTATTTATTTTTGGCTGTGTTGGGTCTTCGTTTCTGTGCGAGGGCTTTCTCTAGTTGCGGCAAGCGGGGGCCACTCTTCATCGCGGTGCGTGGGCCTCTATCGTGGCCTCTCCTGTTGCGGAGCACAGGCTCCAGACGCGCAGGCTCAGTAGTTGTGGCTCATGGGCCTAGTTGCTCTGCGGCATATGGGATCTTCCCAGACCAGGGCTCGAACCCGTGTCCCCTGCATTAGCAGGCAGATTCTCAACCACTGTGCCACCAGGGAAGCCAAAAATTATATAAATTTTAAAAATTAAAAAAAACCAACATGTATTTCTGTGATAGGAAGGTGGGTAAGGAGCAAGTTTCCCAGCTGCCCCCATCCTATCCCTTAACTCTAGACAATCAGGTCTCTACTAGCACAAACCAAAAAGCCTCACAGGAGGTGAGCTGGGTTACCAACCATGTTCACGTTCCAACATTAGAAGAGGTGCTGTTTCTTTGGGCCTCAATGGTTTGCTTTTGTTTTTTTTTAAAAAGCAAGTAACAAATCTACAAGGACTGGAAGGTAATGATGATGATCACAATGTACTATTGTGGACATGTGCCCACCTCTCTGGTTATCGCCAATTGCTTTTCATGTAACCACATCACAAGACATGGGAAGGAATGAGGATGGGCACAAATTCTCCAGCTTACTCCAGACTGGCTAAATCAGAAACCCTAGAGGTGCGGGACCCCTAAGGGATACAGGCTAAAGTTTGAAAACCCCTGTACCAGGCCATTTACCAACTGCTTCTCGCCAGCCTGTCATCAACAACATTTCTCAGATCTAACATTTTTTAGATCTCTTGAATCTAAAAGCCACTGTTGCAGTCCAATCTGTGGGGGGAAATTCCATAGGAAAGTTCCCAAGAAAGGCAACAGAAATAATTCTTTCTAGATTTAGTTGTAAAGAGTCAGGAACAAATTGCCTGTAGCAACTGCTTTCCTGTCTGCAGTCAACAAGAATACCTGCAGAGGACTTCCCTGGTGGCGCTGTGGTTAATAATCCGCCTGCCAATGCAGGGGACACAGGTTTGAGCCCTGGGCCGGGAAGATCCCACATGCTGCGGAGCAATGAAGCCCATGTGCCACAACTACTGAGCCTGCACTCTAGAGCCCGTGAGCCACAACTACTGAGCCCACGTGCCACAACTGCTGAAGCCCACGCACCTAGAGCCTGTGCTCCACAACAAGAGAAGCCACCGCAATGAGAAGCCCGTGCACCGCAACGAAGAGTAGCCCCTGCTCGCCGCAACTAGAGAAAGCCTGTTCGCAGCAACAAAGACCCAATGCAGCCAAAAATAAAGAAAGAAAGAATACCTGCAGAATAGAAGAGTCAGGAAAAGATCCATAGAAAATCGTCAGGGGAAATACTCAGGCAGAATAAAGAGACAGTTGCATTTCACTCTGGCAGGTTCCTTTCCCAGGTCATGGGCAGGTCACTCAACTGCCAAGCTTCCTACAAGTTATGAGAATTTCTACTGGGAGTCTTAAAAGCTGAAGATAAATTTTCTTCCAGTTCCTGATTACACATTGTAGGATACAGACTTGCCTCAGAAGTCATTCCTGGAGCCCGACAGTTACACAAACCAGTTGGATGGAGGCAGAATGCCAAAAGGAACACTTCCTTCTGCTAAAGTTGGGGTTTCCTATTACTCAGTGGCTGGGGAACTCAGGGAATCATATCACAGCTTCAATTAGGTGGGTGCATATCTTATCATAGCTCCCCATGACATGGAGAAGACTCACCCCTGGGGTGGGGTGGGGGGTGGAGAACAGAAGATTTCTAGTCAAATCACTGGCAAGATTCACTTGTCTCTGGGTGCAGGGATAGGAGCCCAACCCAGCTGGGAAATTAGTTGATTTAGATGACTGACAGTAAATGAGAGTTAGGATGTACAGACTGCAGGATCCATCCATATAAATAGAAGAAAATATACCTTCAACCTGTTTTTATCTTAATTCTTTATCTCTTCAACTCTAAAGAGATACTCTGAAACTCTGCTACTCAAAACATATTCAATCTATTAGCAGCTTCAGCCTTACCAGGAAGCTTTTTAGAAAAATAAAACCTCAGTCCCTGCCCCACCCCACTGAATCAGAATCTGGTTGCAACAAAACCCCAGTAATTTGATTTTTTGGATCAGCCCATCTGTGAGCTCTTTTGGACTCAACAGTGTAAAAATTTCAAATAATCAGTAATAGGGCTGTGGCACCTGTGAGGAAATGTAGGTTTATTTTGTCTAAAGAGCACTCAGAGGTGTTTCCTAGATCAACATTCAGAGAGCTATGATTAAGAAGATAGTAACCAGTTAGTTGCCACATCCATTTAGGGATATAAATGTTTACAAAAGTTAACAGTTAAGAACAAGGGGACAAATAAATAAATAAATAAATAAGCTTTAAATATTAAAAACATGGATCAAAACATACCGCCATAAAACTTTGGGAGATTTTAGTTCTGAAAATTGCTTACCTACAGAAAACCTTCCCTGACCGCCCCCTCCCTATCACAAATTAGTTTACCTGGCTTTTCTCAATCCTACGTGATCTTACTCGGTAGTATATTTGTTTCTCTCATGAAAATGTGAACTCCCAAGGACAAGGAAATTCTCTTTTTCAGTTGAATCCCCAGCATACTACTTGATATGTAATAGGCACTCAACAAATTTTTACTGAATGAACAAAATGATATTAGAAACCAAGGTGTATTAAATTTCAGAACTTCCAATAGCATATATGGTAGCGGTGATCACAAAGAAAGGTTTGGGGGGAATACTGGAAAAACTGTATGGTTTAAAGGAGAAGGGACATCTGGACATCATAATCAATGGTGTAGAAGTGGGAATGTTGGTATTCACAAAACAAACAAAAAAAACATTTTGGCTACAAGTGGAATCTCCTGTAAGTAATTAACGGAAAACAAGCTTGGAGAAGACAACAGGTGACAGGCTGTCAAAGAGCATGAACAATAGCTAAGAAGTTTATACTCATTTTGTAGGCCTTCAACGAGGAGACTCAAATCTTCCAGTAGACCTCAAAGATTTCCTTACTATACCTCCAAGCTTGTCACTACCATACTTCTTTCTTGTTAGTGCCAACAGAGAAGAGAAGGGCACCTCTTCGGTCAGTCAAGCTTTGTAAGCACAGCACCTTCCCCCCCACCCCCACCAACCAGAGGAAAGGATATCCTTGTTAATAGCATCAGTGAGATCACCTTGATGATCTCACAGCTTAAGTCGAAGCTAAAGGAGGTCCCCCCATACCTGAATGGTAAACAGTAGAAACCAATTATGATTTCTGAAGCTTAGGAGGGAGGAAAGTGAGTACAGCAAAATGGGGTCTTAGGAGTATTATTCTTGTAACCCAAAACCAATGAACTAAGGGTGAAATGGAGGTAGGCACAGTGACAGAAGTGGAGGAAGATCTAGGAGTTAATTTCAATAGTGCAGGCAGCCTGAGCCAGGGTGGCTACATCAGGAATTGAGAGGAAGGGCTGTATGTAAGAAGAAGAAAAATCACCAGAGCTAGGGTAAAGAGGAGGGGGAGAAACTCGAGTCTTCCTTCGAGGTTTCGTGAACAGTCACCAGCAAAATGAGGGTGACATCAATCGAAACAGAAATGTCAACAAAGGATCTGATTTTAAAGGAAAGATAATGGGATCAGCAGCAAAATCAGGAAAGACGGTACCTAGTATCCACATACATGTTCACCTCTGAATGATTAAACAGAAAAAACCTGTTGATTAATCTATTTTCCCATATAACTGTGAACCGCTTTCAAAGCCATCTAATAATTTTAGATTCCTGATAATGAAACATGGATTCCTTACCTATGCCGCTCCTCCATTCCTTACACTTCCTTCCCACTGTCAGAAGATAAATCCTAATACAGTCTACTTTTAGGGTTAAAGGAACAGGACATAGTGTTTCCTCCTCACTTTCCTGCCTAGTTGTTACATAATTTGATAACTGAAGTAGAGGACAGTAAGCTGCAACAACAACCAGAAAGAGTCAAAACCAGGCTCTCCCTCCCAGCCCATCCTTTCCAAGTCAGATTTGCTTCTAACAGGGAAGAAGCCTGGTTTCTAGAAAATAATTTTTTTTTTCCAAGTACACGGGGATAAAAACAGAGACAAGTAAAGCCAGAAGTAAATTTCTACTCATTAGGCAACTGTTCCTTCAATTCC
Source organism: Balaenoptera borealis (assembly GCF_965194805.1). Lineage (NCBI taxonomy): Eukaryota > Metazoa > Chordata > Mammalia > Artiodactyla > Balaenopteridae > Balaenoptera > Balaenoptera borealis. The sequence goes on from NC_138870.1 coordinate 80,928,894, forward strand.
ACATGCCAAGGACCCTTGCATTTGGAGTGATGATTATTTACTGCCATCACTTTATAAAAAAATTACTTATGTTATTTTCTTTTTAAAAAGATTTAATTTTATTTATTTTTGGCTGCATTGGGTCTTCCCTGCTGCACGCGGGCTTTCTCTAGTTACAGTGAGGGGGGCTACTCTTCGTTGCGGTGCACGGGCCTCTCATTGCAGTGGCTTCTCTTGTTGCAGAGCGCGGGTTCTAGGTGCGCGGGCTTTAGTAGTTGCGGCACGTGGGCTCAGTAGTTGTGGCATGCAGGCTTAGCTGCTCTGTGGCAATGTGGGATCTTCCCAGACCAGGGATCGAACCAATGTCCCCCGCGCTGCCAGGCGGATTCCCAACCACTGCGCCACCAGGGAAGTCCCAAAAATTACTTATGTTATTTTCTATATATAAACAGCACATCTTATACTGGAAGTACATCAAATTTCTCTTTCAGGTAAGATGTCACATCAAGGATGATCTCATTTTCAAAAGAAATTGTCTTTTAAAAAATACTTAATCCATTTCCTCGAAGAGTTTTTAGGAACATAAAACCTGCACAGTGACAAGCCAGGCATAAAAGCTGCCAGGGTTCACCACCGAAACATCCTTGTGAAACTCTATTAAAGAGTCCAGCAAGGGGAGGAAAAAGGCCAAGGATGGCACAGAAAGGAAAAGGGGAGCAAAGTTAACTGAAGAATGCATTCAAAGCACTGAAGCCTGTTCTCAGTTGTTGACAAATCCAGTTATCTTTTTCCTCTCTTGCCTGTGATTTTATTCTGAGCCCCGTAAACAAAGAATACTGCATGTAATTCCTCCCAAATGTGAAGAAAGAAGTTCATTCCAGTATTCTCACCTTCAAAGTTTCTTTCTCATTTCCAAGTCACAACATATAAATCTAAACTTCTGTCATCTCTCTCCACCTCTTCTTTCTACTCCTGGACCAAACTGAACAGAACCTGCTAGTCCTCAGGTTGTCAAAATTCTTTTGCAAATGCTGTCTCATTATGACTTGGTGATTACGTGTTTCCTTTGGCTGCTTTCATATTTTTTTTTTTAATAAATTTATTTATATTTATTTTTGGCTGCATTGGCTCTTCATTGCGGTGAGCAGGGGCTACACTTCGTTGTGGTGCACTGGCTTCTCATTGTGGTGGCTTCTCCTGTTGTGGAGCATAGGCTCTAGGTGCACGGGCTTCAGTAATTGTGGCACACAGGCTGAGTAGTTGTGGCTCGCGGGCTCTAGAGCGCAGGCTCAGTAGTTGTGGCGCACGGGCTTAGTTGCTCCGCGGCATGTGGGATCTTCCCGGACCAGGGCTCGAACCCGTGTCCCTTGCATTGGCAGGCAGATTCTTAACCACTGCGCCACCAGGGAAGTCCTGCTTTCATATTTATCACAGAATGAGTGGGAAAAACTACCAAGGAAAACTTGAAGGATGAACAACATTACATGGAAAAATTAGCAAAAAAATGTAAAAATAAGTTATGTATTACAATATGCCAAGTATATAAAATAGGTTTACAATTTTCACTGGAAAATTGTTTCTATTTAGTTTCCCCAGAAAACTTTTTACCCTTTTACTTCAATTCCCTTCAATTGCAGATTCCAGTGTCAGGTTGAAAACCATGCATCAAATCAACAATTTAAAAACCATTCCTCTTCTTATTTTCAGGTCATCTTCTCAATTATGCAGTACATGTGGAATTTTCTCTACCCCCTACTCACATGATTTTCCTCAGAACTACCCCTAAAATAAGCAAGTTTTCTCTCTACTTCTTTCAGGAAACATGGCACAACTTGGGAATCAGCCCTACACAGGCATTTTCATCCTCTAATAAAGCAAGACTCATATATTCATGTCATGTTTTTACGTTTTCCAAATGCAGGATCTTACATAATTATTATTATTAATTTTTAATTTATTTTTACTTTATTTTATTCTTGGCTGCGTTGGGTCTTCGTTGCTGCACACGGGCTTTCTCTAGTTGTGGCGAGTGGGGGCTACTCTTCGTTGTGGTGTGTGGGCTTCTCAATGCGGTGGCTTCTCTTGTTGTGGAGCACAGGCTCTAGGCACGCGGGCTTCAGTAGTTGTGGCACGTGGGCTCTAGAGCGCAGGCTCAGTTGTGGTGCACAGACTTAGTTGTTCCGCGGCATGTGGGATCTTCCCAGACCAGGGCTCGAACCCGTGTCCCCTGCATTGGCAGGGGGATTCTTAACCACTGCGCCACCAGGGAAGCCCGCATAATTATTTTAAGTCTGTGCAGAGCCAGGGTGACAGAACATAAAAGCCAAGAAATAACACAGAGTCTGAAACAAACTTATCTGACTTCAACAAAAATCAGGTTTATCAAGTGTGACCCTCTGTGCTGAGAGGTAAACCAAATCATCTGATAGGTCTTCTCCATTACTAACTGCTTTGACTAAAAATAAACACTGATGCTTCCATAATATGTAAGGCTATAGATGGCTGATGTTATGACAGCTTAAGAGCAGAAATCCCCACCCCCCTTCCCCTCCACCCCCTCACCCCAGTATCTGAGAGTGCCTAAAGTTTAGGGCAAACTTTAATTTAAAAAATTAATGATTTTATTATCTTGATTTCAGTAAAAAAATATATAACAACGTATATTAACTTTTTGGAATTAAACATTTTGATTAATAACCACAGAACAGGGACTTCCCTGGTTGTCCAGTGGTTAAGACTTTGCCTTCCAATGCAGGGTGTACAGGTGCGATCCCTGGTCGGAGAGCTAATATCCCACATGCCCCGCCGCCAAAAAACCAAAACATAAAACAGAAGCAATATTGTAACAAATTCAAAGACTTAAAAAAAAATGGTCCACACTGAAAAAAAAAAAAAAATCTAAAAAAAAAAATAACCACACAATACAAATAAATAAAATCACTAAAATAAGGGATAGCACAGCAGGAATTTGTTACCAAAAAGAAGTGTAAAAACAAAAACAAAAACTTGCAGTGTAAAATGTACACAATTAGTGTTTTTACTCATTGGTTCATTAATTTTAGAGGTGTTAACCACCAAGCCTTTAAAACTAGCAAGCTGCAGTTCTATGGCTTCAAAAAAAGAAAACACAGAAAAATATCCAGTATCCCCTGAAATACAGACTAGAGGATTATTTAAAAACTGGCTTTGGAAAAAAAACAACAACAAATAAAAACAGCAACAACAACAACAAAAAACCTGGCTTTGGGTGACTCTGTAGGAAGGAAAACCAGGCTTTAGTGATGAACTTTGAAAAACAGGCCTGCTTCATTTTACAGGGGCAACTTCTACCCTTATAAATACCATTACCATCCCCTTCCCCAGAAATGCATTTATTACTAGGATTCTTAAAATTGTACTCTACTGACAAAAACAAAATCAGATAAGTACCTGAAGCTGCTATTTAAAATACAGTCATCGAAGAACAACTCTGAAAACTGGTTAACAACCAAATGAAATTCAAAATTCCTTAAAGTAGAAGAGAACCTACCCAGATGTTCACACCCACTTTATGTAAGCGGATTTTAGAGTCAGTAAGGTTTAAGGACAAAGAAGCAGTTTTAAAAGGAGTTTCCATCAATGGCCATTAATAGGAGACTGGTTAAATAAATTGGGCACATCCATACAATGAACTACTAAACAGCTGTTTAAAAAATGAAATAGGTCTATGTACCATGATACAGGTTGCTCTCCAAGAATACTGCTAGATTAAAAAGAATTCAAGGCACACAGCAGTGTGTATCCATCTGTGTAAAAAGGAAAAACACACATATATATATGTGTGCATATGTGTATATACATATATATGCATGCATATAACATGTAGACACTCAGGCAGGCAAACACAAATATGCTGATAGATATCTCTAGAAAGAGTCAGAAGAAATTGATAACAATGGTTGCCTCTGAGACTATGGTCTGAGATAAGACAGAGACTTCATTATTTACCCTTTGGTGCTTTTACAATAAAAACATTTCTATTTACTTTTTCAAAGACAACACACACACACACATATCCCACAAACTCAGAAACTTTGAAAAGTTTTATAAAAGATGGTTCAGAGCACCAACTCTTTAGAGATAGCTTATTTCTTCACAGGGAGATGAGAATTATATTTAGAAAAAAAAAAAGAAAGAAAGAAAAGGAAGTAAGGAAGAAAAAGAGAAACTCCTGCTCCTTTCTCCCCACACCCCAGGTTTATATTTCTGCACTTTTTTTTTTTTTTTTTTTTTGGCAGTGCCACAGTGCTGTCAGGGTTGTAGGAGAATTCCTGGCCTGGATCTTAATTCCCCGACCAGGGATCGAACTCGTGTCCTCTGCAGTGGAAGCACAGAGTCTTAACCACTGGACCGCCAGGGAAGTCCCAGATGTCTGCACATTTTCAAGATTGTCTTTATTTTTTCCCTTTAACTACTTCTTATGTGGGAAAGTTACATAGACTATGCCTTCCCTTACAGCCTGCAGGGGCTTATTTAGGAAAGCCATTAGCATGAGTCTCTAGATAATAGGTAGGAGGACTGACCTTCTGGCTAGCCAGTTGATAGCTTTAAAAAGAGAAAAAGAGGTTGTAAAGGGATTGTTCAACAGTCTGTAGGGGCCACAGAGTAACCACACAACTGTTGAGGAGACCACAGTAAACAGCACCATACTATTAGGCATCTGCCACAGTGCTGTCTGGATTGTGGGAGAACTCCTGGCCTGTAAGGATCATGCCCTCCAGGGTTCCTGGTCCAATCTTAAGGACAAAGAAGGAGCCCAAGGCCAATCACAATCCAACAGACCCTCCTGCCCCTCAGGCTCAGCTGGGAGGTATCTGGTTAAAGCCTGAGCTGTTCCTAGCCACAGTGGAATAAATTGTTATAAACATGCCTACTGAAACAAGGACTAGCTAAAATAAGTACCAAACATTTAATTACCTGCAATTTTGCTTTCTTAGGGGTGTTGAGGAATGATTCTTTAAAATGCTCTTCAAGAAATATAGATAGAAATTTGTAATACAAATAGAAAAGCATTCTACTGAGCTAAGAATTGCCTCCAAGTAAAATGTATAGCAGGTTCCCAATCCAGTTTTCTCATTGTGGCAAAGATGGTATTTATATCATTGAAAAATTTTAAAAATGTTTAAATAAAGTTAGAGATATTGACCCAACATCATTTCTTCTCTTTACCTCCTCATTATGTAATGTGTAACTCATTAATACCAGACCAAATAAAGGCCACTAGAAATAATGAGGTTGGGATGAATACACGCAGGCACTTCATATTTAGACACACACACACACACACACACACATTTATTGTACCTATATACATATATAGGTACAATATATACATATATAGGTACAATATATACATATATTTTCACATATATATTTTATAATATTTAATATATATAAAACTACTATGCCATTTATTTCAATAAATATTTATTGTGGACTTATTATGCATCATTTTTTAGGGGTTGTATGAAGATAATCTAATAGAATTAGTCATAGATAATGTTCAAACTGTAAATGCTATTGGTTGCTTTTCTTTTCACCTGCTAATTGAAACTGTCTTAAACTGATAAAGGCAAAAGGAATCAGTATAACCACAGTAAGTAGGGTAAAGGCAGGGACCATTTTCTAAAAAGAGAACAACTAAAAGTAAGTGTATGCTAAATGCTAAAGGCAGTGCACAGGCACTAAGGGCTACAGAACCAGAGAAAGAAGTAGCGCATGCAGACTGCGGCAGTCAGAGAGATGGCAGGGTACAGGCACTTGGGAGAGAGGACTCCAGTGAATGAAAGGAGGAGCAAAGGCCTCCTAAGTGGAGAGGACTGGAGGGGAAATACTGCGAGCAAAGGCTTGGAGGTAGGAATGGAAGTGATGCGGAGGGTGATGAGGGGCGAGAGGTGAGTGCATTTCTGTGTGATGAGAAGTTGGAGATGCACTAGTTAGAAAGAGGTTCCTACTGCTAACATGGCTGGCAGGCAGGCAAGACAGAAGAGACATCACCCATCCATGAAGGGAGCTGGAGATCCAAACCCAACCCCTCCCCTTGGCTTTATCAAGTTCTAACACTAGAGCAGGGAACCTAGCGGGGTAGTCAGGCTAGGGGAGTGAGAGTGGGTGGCGAGGAGGAAGAGATGAACAGCTCACCCTCTGACTACCATCTCTAACAGGGTGGCCATGTGTTTCTGTGTCAATCATTGTGTCAATCATCACACACCACAGTGCTTCTGCTAATGTCTCTTCATCATAATCCTAAGTCACTGAAAAGGCGGTGAGACTTTTGGAAAATATGACCAGGCCCTCTGCCCATGCTCTTGATTGTGACTCAGTATGAAACCACTATGGTGTTCTGCCTTGACATCTGGGGAAAACCAAGAGGGCCCAACGGGCCTAACTACAAGTTGCTCTTCCCGCTCTGCTCCCTCAGATAAGGTCCCCAAGCCAAATAACCTTCTTTACCACAGAGACTGCTCTGGCTTATCCCTGAGTAGAGAATTTTAATTCCTTGCCAATGTGTGGAATTAGTCAAACTAGTCAATCACATCCTCCCCTGGAAACCAAGGGTCACCTCACCCCCTTGATACTACATAGTCTGCCTACTACAGCCCCTGGTGGTTCCCTCTGTCCCCAAGTGCAACCTCCATGTGGCCCTGTGTGGCATGCTATGTCCTCCTCCCCTAAGGTGTGTGTGACTGACAAACTGCTATCAATCTCATCTGTCCAGTGTCATGTGTTTGACCATCCTCGACCCTCCCTCACCAACAGAGTGAATAGGACATAATTAAAACAACCACCAAAGAGGGTGCCATCTTCTGGGATCCTTAAGTAGAAAGCAGGTGCACTGGTGGTTTCTAATAGGATTATCCTGAGAAATCACATCGAATGGTATATGAACTTAGCTTCATGAATACCTAATTATACTTTTCATATACATCTAAACAGACTCTGCCTGGATAAACTCAAGCCATTTTCAAGTTAAACATATTACTGTTATGTGTTACAGAAATATGACATAGTCCATGTTACACAAAATTAAATGTTACATTACATACAGACTCCACTATAATAAAATAGTGGGGAATTAACAAGGAAACCAGTAGTTAAACCAAAAGGACATCTGCTTAGAGTCCTAGATCTTATTTTATCCAAGCCTACTTGAATGTTCCCATTTTCTAACAGGAATCACAACCTGTAATTCGGATTTCCCACTGACATGGGGGAAAAAGATAGTAGGCTTCTTGAGAGCCCGTAAGTAGCTAGAGAGGGGAAGGTTAAACTATCGCTCATGAATAAATCAGTCCACTTCCTTATTTAAAACCATATGTGGGGACTTCCCTGGTGGCACAGTGGTTAATAATCTGCCTGCCAGTGCGGGGGACACGGGTTTGAGCCCTGGTCCGGGAAGATCCCACATGCCGCGGAGCACCTAAGCCCGGGCACCACAACTACCAAGCCTGCACTCTAGAGCCCATGAGCCACAACTACTGAAGCCCACGCGCTCTACGGCCCATGCTCCACAACAAGAGAAGCCACCGCAATGAGAAGCCTGAGCACCGCAACAAAGAGTAGCCCCCGCTCACCACAACTAGAGAAAGCCCGCGCGCAGCAACGAAGACCCAACGCAGCCAAAAAATAAATAAATAAATTTAAAATAAATAAATAAAACCATACGTGAACGATTCTATTTACCATTTCTCTTCCTCAGACACTATCCACAAAATAACTGTCTTAAAGGTCTACTCTATACCAGCTATGAATCATCAACAACCGCAAAGACCCATATGGAACCCATTTCTTTCTCAGATACACTGGGAATACAGGTCCATTTTTTCAAGACTGAGAGGCTGCAGACAGCATCAGGAAAGGACATGCATTTTGTCCTCCACTCTTAGCATCAGTGTATCTTTCCACTAGTTACAATGTTGACCAGCTCCTTGCTTATCTTTAGCTCCCCTGATTGGAAAAAAAAATCACATTTCTATCAAACTTGTTACCCAATCTTCTAAAGCTAGAGTCAGAGAAAACGGAAGGGAAGTAAAAATAAACATGCATTCAAGAAGTGACATAAAGAGATTCACTTCTAACAGGGTCACAAACATTTCATCATAGTTTCATACATTTCTAGAAGTAGATGCTAGAAATGCTCTGCTTGGGAGCAAAACTGCCTGTTTGAATCTTAGCTCAGCCACTTACTAGCTAAGTGAAACTGACTCTTAACCTCACTATGCCTTCGTTTCCTCATCCATAAAATGCGGATAATCATAATGCCTACCTGACAGGGCTTTATGATGATTAAATGAATTAATACAAATAATGCTCTAACAATGCCTGAGACAGAGAAAGCTCACTTGCCATGTGTACTCTCTTTTTCCTCATATATATATTTAGGGCGTCATCTCTAATATTAAAAAAAATAAATTAGTATTCTAGACACTGAAAAGTCTAGACTTGTAGCAAAAAGGACAGCAGAGAAGCTTCTGCATTATCAGTCATGTGAAAAAGCTCATCACCAGTGCACACGTCTGAGTAAAGAACTCCTGCAGTGAGATCATGTGAGCTGTGGTTTTGCAGGTCACTCCTGGGCTTCCATGTTTAATTTCACTGCTTCTTTGTGGTAGCTTACTACCTGTACAGTTAAGATCCAAAGCTCAGAATAATAATGGTTTCACACCTATCACAATACAGTCTCCGGTTTATAAAAGAATTTCCATCACCAACATAAATGACTTAAAGGTATCCTGCTAGGTCTCAAGATACTTTTTAAAGTATCTTTCTAAAAGCTAGCTTTGGACTTCCCTGGTGGTCCAGTGGTTAAGACTCTGTGCTTCCACTGCTAGAGGCATGGGTTCGATCCCTGGTCGGGGAACTAAGATCCCGCATGCCACGCGGCCAAATAAATAAATAAATATCTTCATCCCTCTTTGGTACATAATGATCACAATGATGGCAACCTCAAAGACCAAACAGGTTGAAATGGCCTATGAATGACATAAGAAGCAAGTGTCACTGATGGAACAAACTTGCAGATTTCTTTGCTAATATGAACTTCACTTCGCAATGTAAAGCCAAGTACCTGTACAGACTTTCATATGGGACTAAATAGCAGAAAGAGTCTAGTAGACAGCCCTTCAAAACACTGATCCTCTGCTCTGAGCCACTAGCTAAAAGCACAAAAAAAGAAGAGAGGAGGGAAGTAAGGAGAAATTAAGATACCAGGAAAGAGGGGAAGAGGAGAAAAATAAGGAGCAGGTTAGAAAGACAAAGCGTCATCCGCTCCTCCATCTGTGATGTGTGTTACCCCAGCCATTTACTGAGCTCCTGGTGGGTTAGTCTTGGTTTTAGGTACTGAGGCGACAGGCAAGAAGGAAGACACTGTTCCTGCCAAGGGGGAAATAGGACTGACAGCCTCTGCCTTTCTCACATACCTCCAAGACAACAATAGCCTCCTAGGGACAGAGATGAACTACCCCTAAACTTTCCATTTATCCTAAAACTTTCCATATTAAAAAGCAAACAAACAAAACCCTTTTCTCTCAACTGGAATGTAGGGGGACAATGAGAGGGAAAGGAGGGAGCATTTTACTTCTCATTTTATGTATATTTGACTTTTTTTTTTTAAAAGGATTCTATATAACTTTTATAATTAAAAAATAATAATATGTAAAGGATTGAAAACCCCCATTCTCCCTTCTCCAAGCTTACTTATCTGAATTATTTCAAGCATTCCTCATAAACAGTATTTTTTTTTAATACTTAGGAAGGAAAGGTCAAAGGCAAGAGAAAGGATGGGCTGGAGACAGTCATCCTCATCTGGACCTCCACCAAAATGCAAAAAAAAATCAGACCATGCTGACATGTGGATTACGGCAATGATTTTTAGTGTGTTTCCTGTAGACAGCTTATAAATGAACACACTTCTAACCTTCTATAGTGTCTAGTGTTTCCCCATCAGGGAAAAAGATAAGTTCCCTGTAAGGCTAACCCAGGGAAGAAAGAATGTTTTTACCTTAGCATCAGGTAAGTATAGTGAAATGGAGGCTTCTATAAACTCCAACACCTCTGTTCATACTCAGATTTTACTCATGGATCCACCCACAGAGCATTAGCAGAAAGGCCAGCAGAAATATTTACTGGGGCCAAAATTTCAATGAGGAGGCAGAGAAGACATTAATTTGTTGAGTATGGAAGAGCCTACAAAAATACTTTGTTTCTTAACAGTGAAAGGGCTCAATATGAATTAAAGTGGCTTAGAATTCCTACCATGGAGGGTCAATCTAATGAAGCCACATTCCAGAAAATGGCTAAGATCTCATTTTAGCCTACAGTATGAAAGCATCAACAGTTATTCAAGTAACTGGGTATAAAAACATACTTAAACTCATTTTACCATCAAAAAAACTCTTGAACTTATTAGAGCTGATGTATTTTCTTATTTCTATAGAATTTAAATTTTGTCCTACAAAAAGATTTCATGCATTTTTATTAAGATGAAAACCCATTTCTTTGATAGTCAGAAAACTTTAACCCTCTAGATCTTTATTTTACATTCTTCACTAAAACCTTAATATCAGTTTTCATTTTAAGAGTTCTTTTTATACTCCCTCAAATACGGCTCCCAGCACACAGTCAACGTGCAGTAAGTACCTGTTAACTAGAAACAGTACGTAATACATTGAAGAAAGATGTAATCTATTAAATAGCTTTCACAGGTTATCTGTGCAAATCCATAAGCATATTTTACCTAGCTTCTTAACAGCTAAGATATAGGATTTTACCTGTTACAGAGTGAGAATTCTAAAAGATAAAGGTAAGGAGTTTTCTTAAGTTAATACTTTTCTAAAAGATTTCATAACTTTCTTAGGTAAGACTCTTACATCTTTCCCATCTGGATACCCAACTAGTCCATACTGGGATTCATAACACACTTTATTTGGAGACAGTGGAGCAAAGAGTCTGAAATAATATATTCCAGCAGACAGATGTTCAAATCCTGAGACAATTTTATGAATAATTCACCTTATAAGGGAAAACATGTTTTCTGTAACTAAACCGTTTGAGCATTTCCCCATATATATCAATATAAAAACTGCATCAAAAAATATACACATCAATTTTCACCGCAAAGTAAAGGAGCTGTTACAGTGGAGGACTACTGGACTGAATGTCAATATTATGACATAGTATGAGTGTGTTTCATGTTTGGTAATTGCAATCATTGTTGCTTTTGTTGTGGTCATCCACTTACAATCCTTGGTGTCAGTTTATTTATCTCTTGTAAAAATAAAATACAGTGTGTGTGTTTGAAAAAATAAATAAATAAATAACTATTAAGAAAAAGAAACAAAGAAAACAACAGCAAAAATTAATAAAAATAAATAAATGAAAATTAAAACCTTATTTTCTAGCAAATATGGATGCCTTACATTCTGCCTCTGATTTTTTAGGTCAGAAAGACTGTGGGTTTTATTTGTTTTTATTTTTTTAGGATTTTATCCTTTACACAATACACTGACTTTAGCCAGCACTCAAGCTAACGCTGGAAAAATGTGTAACCACTTCCAAGTATTGACTTGCCTTCAGAATCTTGCTGCCTTTGGATAGTTTTTGTAAGTTTGTGTGTGTGCATTTTTCTTTAAGCTTATATTTGCTATCTGTGGCATAGCTGGGTCTGGTAGGAACTACTTAACCGGGTAATAAGCAAAAGTCTTCATCCTTTTACTTGTGACCTATCTGAGTTTTAAAATTTTAAATAAATTTTGTGTGGACAGCTCTTAAAAAAAAAAAAAAAAAAAAAAAAAGCTGCATCAGGCCCTTTACCAGGCTCTTGACTTTGGGATATCTTAGTACATTTTTGCTACCTCCAAAGGTACCTACAGACTGCCCAGATTTTACTTTCAGTTTTACATGTAAGACACAGGGACAGTTCTTTCATCTAAGAAGAGTTTTATAAAACTTTGATTTTTTTAGTGATACAATTGTCTGTCTGTTTTCTGAATAGCATATGAAGATCTTAAGATCTGTACTACTTAAGAAATCGTTAAAAACTGCTTTTGATTGACATGGGAATTTAGACTCCATGGCTTCTTTCCGCAGGTTTGATAAAAGGACTAGTGGAATGAGAGTTGGAATGTTTCCTGTGTCACCAATCCATCACATGGAAGGGTGTTCACTACGTAATTAATAAAGACAGATGCATGTGAGGCCTTTTAACTCCACTTGTCTTCTCCAAGGAAGCTTTGTTTTAGTGAACAGAAGTAATTCTCCAAATCAGTGTAATTGCTTTCCAAAATTAACAGGTGTTTCCGTGCATTCTGGAAGCCTGGTTTACTCAAAATGCAGCTGGATTCTGACCTCACGCAAGTAAAAGCAACATATAACCTGACAACTATTTACTCAGATGTGACCACCTATGGTCACCTGGCTTGTGCCAGGAATGTGCTGGGGCCAAGGATACAAATGTGCTTATAATCTCTTACACTATTTATTCTTATATTTCATGTACCTCATGTTTCCTCTTTTGGAGGGAGTGGTAAGAGTAAGGTTAATAAAGCTCTGGTAGAAGGATAAGTTAGTGTTGTGCAATCATTGAACAAGGAAAGGTGTGCCTTGTACTGCTTAGTATACAGTCAATACAGTAAATGTTAGCTATTACTTTTATAATGCTACAAACAGGATATGCCAGGCAATATGCTATGGAAGGGAGTGGCAACACAAGTATCCACAAATTCACTTGCTCATTCAGTCCTTCAAAAAACATTTACTATGTGCCTACTGTATGCCAAGCACTGTTCTAGGCCCTGGGGATAAAGCAATGTAACAAAATTAAGTGCCTCTCATGTGGAGAAAAGGGAACCCTCCTACACTGTTGGTGGGAATGTAAATTGGTACAGCCACTATGGAGAATGTATGGAGGTTCCTTAAAAAACTAAAAATAGAGTCACCATATGATGCAGAAATCCTACTCCTGGGGATATATCCAGAGAAAACCATAATTTGAAAAGATACATGCACCCCAATGTTCTCAGTAGCACTATTTACAATAGCCAAGACATGAAAGCAAACTAAGTGCCCATCAACAGACGAGTGGATAAAGAAGATGTGGTATATATATATATATATATATATATATATATATACATACATACACACACACACACACACACACAATGGAATATTACTCAGCCATAAAAAAGAATGAAATAATGCCACTTGCAGAAACACGGACAGACCTAGAGATTATCATACTAAGTGAAGTAAGTTAGACAAAGACAAATGTCATATGATATCACTTATATGTGGAATCTAAAAAAATATACAAATGAACTTATTTCCAAAACAGAAATAGATTCACAGACATAGAAAACAAACTTATGGTTACCACTGGGGAAATGGGACTGGGGGGTGGGGAGGGCTAAATTAGGAATTTGGGATTAACTGATACACACTACTATATATAAAAGAGATAAATAACAAGGATATACTGTATAGCACAGGGAACTATACCCAATATCTTGTAATAACCTATAATGGAAAAGAATCTGAAAAAATATATATATTTAAATGAATCACTTTGCTGTATACCTGAAACTAATAAAACACTGTAAATCTACCATACTTCAATAAAAAAAATTAAGCGCCTTTCATTCATGTAGGTCATATTCTAGTAGGTGAGACAGATGAGCAAATAAATAAATAGAAATTACTGACAGGAATAGGAAGTACTGGAAAGAAAAATAGAACTGAGTAGGTGGATAAGTAGATAGGTGGAAGTAGAGGTATTTTGTTACCTTTCCTACTTTGGAAGGGGAGACCTCCTTGAAAGGTAGCTTTTGAATAAGGTCTACAGGGTTGAGAGATAATCTGTCTGGGGGAAAGGGTATGTCAGGTAGTAGAACAAAACTATGAAAAGGAATAGGGTGTTTAGGAATGTTGGTCAGTCTTATATAAATGGGTAAGATCATAAGATTAGAAAGGCCAGACCACAAAAAGTCTTATATACTAAGCTAAGGAGTTTGAATTTTATCATCCAGGGAATAGGCCACCAAATGATGCTTAATTACTAAATAATTCTTTAAAACACAAAACCAGAATTCTCATTAGAAAATGGGCAGAAGAAACAGATTTCAACTTAGAAGAAATACAAATAGGAAATATGCACATGAAAAGATATTTAACATCATTAGCCATTAAGGAAATGCAAATTGCACCATAATGGGATGTCACTACACACCTATCAGGATGGCTACAATAAAAACGTGACAGACACCAAGTGCTGACGAGGATACAGAGATACTGGATCACTCACACATTGCTGGTGGGAAAGTAAAACAACATAGCTACTCTGGAAAACAATTTGGCAGCTTCTTAAAAACTAAACAGGGCTTCCCTGGTGGCGCAGTGGTTAAGAATCCGCCTGCCAATGCAGGGAACAGGGGTTCGAGCCCTGGTCCGGGAAGATCCCACATGCCATGGAGCAACTAAGCCCGTGCGCCACAACTGCTGAGTCTGTGCTCTGGAGCCCGAGAGCCACAACTACAGAAGCCCGCGCACCTAGAGCCTGTGCTCCAGAACGGGAGAAGCCACCGCAATGAGAGGCCCGTGCACCGCGGTGAAGGGTGGCCCCCGCTCACCGCAACCAGAGAAAGCCTGCATGCATCAAGGAAGACCCAACGCAACCAAAAATAAAATAAAAATAAATAAATTTATAAAAAAAACAAAAACAAAAACTAAACATACAGTTACCATATAACCCACAATTGTACTTCTGGGCATTAATCCCAGAGAAATGAAAATGTATGTTCTCACAAAAACCTTTACATGAATGTCCATTATAGCTTTATTTGTAAGAGCCAAACAGTGGAAATGGCCCTTTAACTGGATGTCCTTTAACTGGAATATTACTCAACAATAGAAAGGAAAGAGCTATCGATGCAATGCAACACCATGGATGAATCTCCAAGGAATTATGCTAAATGAAAAAAGCCAATCCCAAAGGGTTACATACTGTATGATTCTATTATGTATAACATTTTTGAAATGAGTATTGATTGGCAAGGATTGGGGAGTGAGGTAGGTGGGAGGTGGGTGTGGTTATAAAAGGGCAACAAGAAGGAGCTTTGTGGTGATGGGATCGTATGGTATCTTGACTGTGATTGTGTATATACAAACCACACACCTGATAAAATTATATAGAACTAAATACATATACACACACTGAGTACAAGTAAAACTGAGCATATTTAAGTAAGGTCAGTGGATTGTATCTATGTTAATATCCTGGTTGTGCTATTTTACTATAGTTGGGCAAAATGTTCCCAGTAAGGGAATCTTGCTAAAGTATAGCTAGTTTTTCTCTGTACCATTTCTTACAACTGCATGTGAATCTACAGTTATATCAATAGCAATTTCAATCAAAAAACAGTAAACCAGATTGTAAATTCCTTGTGGATAGGAAATTAATGTCCTTAATTTCTCTGACTTCTAGTCTGATTCCACCTCACTCCTGCAATTTCCAAATGCTGAGACCAGCCTGAGAGAAGGGCATAATAAGAGGTAACAGTAACTATTTGGTTTCTGGTTTATCCAAAGGAAAATTAAGTTTATCAATTTCTATAAAAGTAAAAATCTATATTTTACTAAACTTCTCCATATAAATTCTATAAAATGAAATCTAAAAACCCAACTCTCTCTAAAGTCACTGATTAGCCACTAGGGAATAAAATCACTTGAAAATATCCCTCTAGCAGTTAAAATGTCACTATGTTTACATGAGAACCAGATGCCTTTGAAAGCAACTGTCTTTAGGTGGGAGTCATGGAAAAGTGGCAGATTGATGCCATGGGATTTCAGCTGGCTCTTAGAACAAAAGCCTTCAAAGCAGTACCACTCCACTGTCCCTTTTCCATCTTCTGTTTTAGCATAAAACATGGGGAAGAGGAGAGGCAGCAAACACGTGATGTAGAGCAGTGAAACATATATGTATCTACGTTTGTAGACTAAAAACTTGATTTACATGCCTTTGACAATGAAACATCCTGATGATGAAGCCAATTGTGTAGCTATTTCTGGGTAGATTTTTAATTTGGATTAAACTGAGAGAAAAAAACTTAAAATTCATTAAACATTAGAATTATAGGATATTGAACATGAAATACAGTTTGAGTACTTTCATATACACGTATCTACCTTTAACAGCCAAGTAGAGGTTTTACCAGGCTTGCTTCAGAGAAGTCTGTTATAAAATAAGTACTGTAATTATTTTATGCCAACACAGTATTAAAATCTCCAGCAGGATGTGCACAGAAGGAATTTAAATATTTTCTATAACATGATTTATAGCATTATTTGCTTAAAATGAAGACTAGCCAGGTTTAGTTGAGCCTAGACAGGATGAACATAGATGCTGAATTAAAAAGTCACAAAGAGGCATCTCAATCAGTTTCCCCTTGGAGGTAGATTCTGCCAGCCTGCAGGTGGAGAGGGTCAGTGATTGTGACCCGTGTCAGCGGTCCCAGCAATGTTAGAAATGCTTTATCTAAGAATTTCTTTCAACCTACAGCCCAACTGAATGTGCTCCCTCGCCCAGTTTCCAGGTCTTATACTTTCATAACTCAAAAGGCTCCAGAAATCCTACCTCCTCTAATCTTCAACTAGGGAGAGTGTATCACCTGCCTCTTTGGGGAAAAAACCCTACCATTCACTTAAATCTAATTTTTCATTAAGATAATAAGGATATTATGTTATAAGAGGTATTTCAGCCCTACAAAATTATTTACTTTGGGGAATCCATAAATAGTAATTAATATTAAACTACAGTGCTTCAGAGCTCAGAAAGTACTTGACAGAAAATGAAATGAGGAACTGGGATAACAGATTAAAAAAGCAAGTGTCAGGTAAATCAGTGGGGAAATATGAGACATGCATAATTCTTTTCTGTGTCATTGATGTCCACATGCAACTGGTAAATGACAGAAACCATTTTAACTTTTGAATAGGAACCACTACTAACTTGACCAAATGCAAACATGGCATGATTACTTCCATTTTCAACGACTGAAGTATCTATTTCCTAACGATAAAGCCTTTCCAATTCACGAGCTCTTTTTGCATGAAAAGAGCCTCTGAAACTGCTCATTAAATTCTATACATATCACTGCAGGTGTCCCCGTGTCTTCCCTCTAGACAGTGAACAAATTGGGGACAGTAATATTTTTTCAATCATGGTCTCCTGGGTAGACAGAACTGTGTAATATGAACATGTTCTGATTTAAAATCATTATGTCTCAGGATCAGAAAACTTGGTTCCAGACTCAGTTTATCTAAATATCAGCTGTGTGCCCCTGGGCAAGTTACTAAACCTCATTAAAGTCTTAGTTTCCTCACCTGTAATAGAAGATATTATCTATCTTATAGGATAATAGGGACTAAATAATTCTTGTGAGAGCTCCTAGCATGTCAGAAATACGGAGTGAATAGTAGCTGTTACTATTAAACATGGAATCCATGCTATCTAATGTTAACAGCATTTCTTATCCTTGATATTGTCTGATAAATAAAGTTTTAGTGAAGTGGGGAAAAAACTGGATTGATGGTGAGAATCAGAGAGTTGAAGGGAAGAAATACTAATATACTAACATATATTAGCAGCATCAGATATTTGTTGGCTGAAAGTTTCCGCTTAGTTTGAACACTCAACCTCCCTGAAATCACCGTTTAAAAAATAGGAGTCATATAATCCTATGCTCATATGCAGCTGTGCGGCAGCCCTCCTTCCTGATAGGGGGAACAATATCTGTCATAGCAGGAGAAAAAAAGCAATGGTACAAGCAATCCTGAAACTTTTTGCAACTAAGATCAGCTGAGTTTTCTAAATCTTGCAGTCTCTGTAATGCTTCCACAGCAGCGTTAGAAGCGGCAACGTGGTATTTTGAAGCACCAGGTTGGAGCCATGGTTTTGCAATTTCCCATCTCTGTGGTGTGGGCAAAGTCAACAAGTCTTGCTGTGCTTGGTCTTATCAGTGAATGAGGAGGCTGGGTTGAATGATTTGTAATGACTCCTTTAGTTTTAAACTTTAATGATTCTATGACTACATTTGACCTAAAGCCATTAAAAGACATACTTTCCAAATTTTTCAAACTACCCCAAAGGCCCTCATTTAAATGTCTTCACCCCAACTTTTGCTAACAAATAAATCATACCTGGACTAGTGAACGATCTCATTATTTACCCCTCCTTCCCCTCTCCGGAGTCCTTCCCGCAACCTAACAGCGTTAGAGAGGAACTGTGCTTTATTCTCCTGTTTCTAATAGTGGAGCTATTGAAAGAAAAATTAAGTAGTGAAAAAACTACTCATTTAAATTGAAATCTGTTTACTTATGACTGTAGATACATCTAAAGACCAACAGAAAGAGGGAAAAAAAACAGTTACCAGTTACTCCTTATTTATTCATTATATCTTCTTTCCTGGATTTGAAATTACAGTTGCCATGAAATTCAAATCAGAACTGCCTATCAGATTAAGGGGGAAAAAAAAAAAACAAAACCACAGAACAAAAACCAAGCTATTCTAAGTTTATTAAAAACCAAGTCTATACTTTAATTCCTAATGTTTCAAGTGATAATAACATATGCCAAAGTATATCAACTGTTATAAATATGTTACCAAGAAACTGACTTTAAAAAAATACATGATCTAAGTAAAACAAAGTTTTCAACAGAATCCACAGGAGCTAAAAGAACAAGCAGTTACATCATTTCAAACAGAAAAAGGCTAAATATGTTTGTTTTCCTTTTATTTTTTATCCAAACATTCAGGGGAAACTGACTTGCTTTGTTCAGTGTTTATTATTTTACCTTTCCTGAAGCAGAAACCAAAACACTTTGATAAATGGGATAGTCTGGTAAACAGACCCTTGAATGTTAGGGCTCAGAACCACTAATCCAGTTGCATTCCCATCTTTGCCCCTTTTCCCTGAAGTCACTACCACTATGCTTCAGTTTCTTTATATATAAAAGGGTAACAATACCTAATACAGCCTTACTCCAATTCACACTTACATGGAACCAGAATGGATCTATAATACATGCAAATAAGAAGGGATGAGAAAACTGAATGAAAACTGCGGAAGACAGCTGTCCTTTCTGGAAATACTATCACAGTACTTTACTCCATGGATAGTCTATTTTACAGACCCAATTTTTATAGCCCCGGTGATAGGCTGTCTTTGCCTGATGTCAAAACTTCTTGCAAACACTCTTTTCCCTCCACAGATCCACAATTACCAGACCCAGACCAAACCACCAAAGCACTTTTTCCATACCACCCAGAAGAAATTCGGCAGTTCCATTCTTGAACTTAACTTTTAAACTCAGTCTTTAATAAAAAGGTCAGCACTGCTTTGTAGCTTCCCACACCCAGAAGTACCATGACTCGACCTTCTCTTTGTACCTAATATAGTTTCAAGAAAGTATTAAAATAAACAGGCTCATATAAACATGTCTATTTTTTAAATAAAGGGCTTTCCCTAAATACCAAATTAATCTATGCAACTCCAGGAAAAGATGATGCATTTAAAAGAAATGTCTGGGAGAACACAGAAGCTTACCAAAGTATCATACAAGCACAGGCATTACTTATGAATACCTGAAATATGAATATACTCATCCCCTTATGTCTGAACAGGAGCCTGCATCTGGAATTCCCCTGAACCACCTGGAGGACTGGTGAGCCAAAGGTCATCTTCTCCACCTCCTCATCCTGTTCCCTCCTCCCTTAATATTTTCCTCATCAACACATTAACCTTTTCCTCTTTGGATACACCAGCATTTAAGAGTCATAAAAACGATTTATTTAACTTTATTGTTCTGTTTTAATGCTATTGTCCCAGTCTCACTTCCTGTTACTTTCCATTGCATTTTTCATATACTAACGATGCTCTTGTGGGCTGGCTGGGAACCCAACTCCTACTCTGGTTATTTCTACTGCAAAAATTCATTAGGTTCCAAACATCCTACTAATATGATTAATCCGTTCACAGACTGATGGATTGTCTGATTATCTTTATCTATCAGGTCCTTACAGGAATTAAAATGCTTAGGAAAAGAATGAAGGCCCTCTTTGTCATCCTTCCCACATCTGCCCTTTCCCAAAAAGTTCATGTTGGGAACATTTCTCCAGAAAATAGGTCAGAATCTCATTTTGCAAAACAATTTCTATCTCACTGATATAATTTTTTTTTAATAGTAATCTTTTATTTATTTATTTATTTTTATTTATTTTTGGCTGTGTTGGGTCTTCATTTCTGTGTGAGGGCTTTCTCTAGTTGCGGCAAGCGGGGGCCACTCTTCATCGCGGTGCGCGGGCCTCTTCACTATCGCGGCCTCTCTTGTTGCGGAGCACAGGCTCCAGACGCGCAGGCTCAGTAGTTGTGGCTCACAGGCCTAGTTGCTCCGTGGCATGTGGGATCTTCCCAGACCAGGGCTCGAACCCATGTCCCCTGCATTGGCAGGCGGATTCTCAACCACTGCGCCACCAGGGAAGCCCACTGATATAATTTTTTTTCAAGATTAAATCAAAGCCTTTATTAAACATCCCTCCTTCAAACCACCTGCATTTAAACCTATACCCCTCTCCCGAGTTGCGAACTGTTAGGGCTATGTGTGTGTCATTGTCACCTGGAGGGTTAGATCCAGTTGGACCACGCAATGCTGAAAAGCCACGCCAAGATACACCACACTGGGCAGATCTCCATGGTCCTGTGCCCCAGCTCCACCTCCTTGTTCAGTGTTTTCATTTTTGAAAATCACTGATACAACTTTTAATTGCAATTTTATGAAAACAAAATGAGAACCTTGGCTAAATTTTTAAAATACATATTTGATTTTTACTATTCAAAATTTAATAAAAACCTAGCAACGGAAAACCAATCAATTATCTCAAAAAATAATGCCACCTTTTTTCTCCCAAATGTGCAAATATAAGCTATCTCAAAACAATGTATTTTTACCAAGGAAGACAGGATGCGTGTGTGTGTGTGTGTGTGTGTGTGTGTGTACACACAATCACAATGTAGGATGTTTGTTTTTCCATCTCTGGCTAAAAATATGCACTCTAAAAGTATAAAGTGACGTTCTATCACTTAAAAACATATATATTTGATAAAATATCACTTATTCTGTTTTGGCAAGAATGAGACCAAAGTAATATAGTTGGACAAAATACTGCACTTTAACTAATTCCTAATACATATTTAAAAGGAAAAAAGAAAAGCTTTACTGCCAAGAAATAAAAATCCGCAGTTTCAAATGTAGGGTAAGTATGTAAACAAATAGATTTGCCAAACCTGTGTGGCTATGGTTCCAACACAAGAAACACAGAGTTAAAGAGCCATACAAATGTTTGATATTTCCTGAGCTGATGCTGAAAATAACTTACAGGAAAGGGCTGCTGTTGAGACACATGAGTCCCAACCCTCACCCTCTAACTGTGCTTAATCTCACTGGTGCTATGACAACCATGGAAATGCTCATTAGGGTTATTAATTTATACTTTCATCATTATATTAAAATCCAACAATACTACTAGATGGTACATGCAACCCAAGAGAGATAGCTTCTGGACTGGGTCTGAAGAATTATAACACAAATGCCATAATGGGATTTGAGACTTGAAATACCATTCGGCAGCTCTTTAAGCCCAGTTTTGTGTTTAAAATAGGGAGAAAACCAACAATGAAACTGCTCTTATTCAGGTTAGAAAATGACCTCCTAAATGCCAAATCCCATCATGTCCATTTTATAAGCCTTAGGTCAAGTGTCACCATCTCTGTGAAGTCATACACCCTGCCTGGGATATAACTCAGACAAAGCTTGGATTACCAAAACCATGTTGTCCTACAACTGAGCCACCTCACCGGGCAGAAACTCCTAGGGAGTAGCACCCCCTTCCACCTTTGAATGCACAGTGCTTGACACAGGGTCAGCCTTGTGCAGTAAATAAACTGCGGACTTGCTACGTTGCCCAGGAAAACCCAATTACCACACATTTTCTTCGAAGTGCTTGTAATAAGAACAAACTAAAACAACAGAGGAAAAACCTGGAATGTTTCCAGGGAAAATTTTTCTTGGTTATAGAATCAAGAAATCCGCTACACTTTTAAGAGGAAAATTCCAATGTTTGGGCACGAATAGTTTGCGATTTGTCCCTCTTTAATATCAGAAGCCCAAACTTGAGGAACTTCCTTATGGAAATCACACTTCTTAAATAATAGTAGTAAATGAGCACTCATCACCTGCATGCCAGTGAGAGAAAAAGGCCCACTGTCTGATAGTTGTTTTAGATTTATTATGTCTGAAACATATCAAGGAAGAGGGTAACTATACCCCAAACGTACTGGAATACTCCAAAGTGGCTCACAATCTTACTTCAGACAAAACTGCTTCTGAGAACCCAGAGCAATGGCCCAATGATGACTTACCTGGGAATACCTAAAGCTATGTTTCTTTGGCTTTACCCTCCTTCACCTTGAGATTTGGCCATTCAGGCTTCCTAGTGCCACTCCTTACCATCCAGGCCCCCTCCCTCAGTTTCTTCCACTCAGGAGAAAGGAGACTGGGGAGGGTGAAAGGGGAGGGATAGGAATAATAAAGAAGGAAGGAGGGAAAGCAAATCCACTGCATCCTAATTCCCAACCACCCAGCCCTCCCCTTCTCCTTATCACTCGCAGTGCCTTCAGTGCCTTACAGTCTTTCTCACCGCAAGCCCAGCCCCCAATTTCCTCATTTTTCCTTAGTCACCTCACCCTTTCCACAAACCCTGTAGCCTCAGAAGCAGCAGATTTGCTCCACTGACATCCCGGTGCTCAACTCCACCCTGGCCAACTCTCCTGCATCAGCACAAAGCACAGAGAGGAAGAATTTTCCTGGGAAGAGGGAAGGGGAAGCCAGTGCAGTAATGGTTAATATAATTGGGGGACTAAACTGGGACCTTTACCACCATTTCCACAGCTGTTTCTTTGGAAAACACACTCTGAGTTCCAAATTATCATGAACTTTTAGAACACAATCCTTTTTGGAATTGGGGGCTGCCTGCAATTCTTTCCTGATAAGTTATAAACACGTTGTTATAAATTTGTAAATGTTAAGTAGTTGGATTCATGAAACATCTATACTCTAAAGAAGGTGACCATATGGGCTACCCCAAGCTTGGCAAATGTCTGTTTACTAATCCAGAATCTTCTTGGTTATATATGTAGACTCAGTAAAACTAGTGAGTCTCTGAACCGGTCCCCTCTGTAAGATCCAAAACCTCTTCCCCAAGGCCTAACAAACTGTTAAAGACACTCTCTTGATTCACTTCAGCAGAAGAATCTTAAACAGGGTTCATCTGTGTTTTTTCTTATCATTTTAGAAAACTAGGGTGTTGGATTTTGAGTTAATTACTCTAAAACACAGATCTATATTTTCAACAGCCATATTCCCAAACAGGATTCCACTTGGATCCACTCAGCTCACCTGAAACAGATGCCCCACTTCTCATGTACCTTACTTTGGGGTGGCCAGGTGTTCTCCTCATGAAGGCTTGAATTTTGCTTTCTCTTTCTATGTGATGTTGTTTACAAAAGGTACAACCTCCCAGGCAAAACCGTTAGTATAGCCCTATGACTGAAGGCTTTTGATTCAGCTGGCACATTTTAAGAATCTCAAGGCTGTTTAGGCCTCCCTGCTCCAGGCCTAAACAAAAATCTCCATGGAAAGCAAAATTCAAAAGCAGAGCTCACCCACTCCTCACCAGGCTGCCCTACTTGACAGCTTCAACCTGTCCAAAGCCGCCCTCGGTTTCCTGTAGCCTTGAGAAAGAACTCTCCTTATGACTGCCATCCAGCTGCACCGGCTGGCTGCGAACATTAACCCCTTCCATGCTGGTTCCCCCCACCCGAGCAGCAGTGCCCTAAAGGCATAAGAACAAGTTCTAGAAGTTTACAGCTTGTGTTAGAGATAATGACAAACCCTTCAGATTAAGCCTGAGGGCCAACAGGAAACTTACACTAAGGGCCAAACCTCCAATTTCAAGGAAAAACTCCATCTTAGCTAAGGATAGTAGTATGTCACAAAGAAGCCAAATTCATTCCTTACATACACACGCACACACAAAATAATACACAAAAACTTGTTAAAAGGAGGGCAGTACCAACAAAATTGTCCCATGGTGAGAAGAGCAGGCATGAAAATAGACTTTTTTTTTTTTTAAGTTGGATACTTAACTCCACTCTCCGTTGAAATGTTTATGCCAAGGGAGAGGCTTTTGCCTAGGTACTAACATTCAGAGAGTAGACAGTTGTAAACAGAATGGAGTCAGATATGAGAAAAGAAGTAAGATAAGGAAGGTAAGTCTTTTATGGGTTAAAGGAAAAAGGGCAGAGAGGATTGAGTAAAGAAAAGTGCTAGGAGACCATCTGAAAGTTAAAAGAACAATTTACTTTACTTGATGCGATTTTTGCCTAATAATTTGATTTATTCAATTCACCCAATAATCCTTTTTTTTTTGAGCCCCTACTATGTGCCACATGTGTTACTATTTCTACAGAAGTCCTATTTTAAGACCTAAGCACTCAAAGGCTTGAAGTTAGTAACCTAAGAATATGAAGACTTCAAAAAGGGTCTGTGTACTTCGTGTTAAACACAAAACACTTTAAGTACAATGCCAAGGCTCCCTTTGTGACTACGGAGAGAGAAGGAAGCTGCTCCCACAGTTACCTCCTTTGCCTCTCTTTCACTCATTCTCTCATATACTCAACCAACATCTACTGATTCCTACTAAGCCCCTTGCTTGGCCTTATGCAGGACAAAAAGATATGACCAAAACTCTTGGAGCTTAAAACCGAATACCAATCAGACAATTCTACCATAAAACAGACTGAGATAAAGGATACCACAGCATAACTGGGAAGTCAGAATAGGAAATAAACACTTCCCACTAAGTAAGTGTAGAAGCTTCACGATGCAAAGGATTGCTGAGCAGGACCATCAAGAATGTGCAAGGTTTCAGTTAAGACAGATGAAGTAGGTACACCAGAGGTAGGAAGTACACATACAAAAGTGAGAAAGGACAGTAATTATGTTTTTCCTGCATTTTTCCTATGTCCATCTGAAGTTAATTAGCCTTCAACAAGTAAAATAACTAATCCTCAAAGAGTAGTGAATTTTGCAAATTTAGAGGTTTTACCTGACAAGGGCAACATAGGTAAACACAGATTTCAAAAACTTCACAGATTTCTTACATCTCGCAAATAAACCTCATTGAATTGGCCAATTTCCTCCCGTAGGTTCTTGCTATGACTTCCAAGTTGGTGCTTTAGAGGAAATGGGATGTCTCTGTTCTAGGTGTTCCTTGTAGTACCTATACTACTACTACTACTGGTTCAAATTCTTTGAATCAGCTACTAAAATAAGTCAACTACTTAAAGGCTGCATTGCAAACACCCATCCCGACTATATGATAAAAAGAGACTGCACTTTGGAAACAATTTAATATACGCTTAACTAAACCACTCCCTCAGGAAGTGATTTTTTTCCCACGTATGAGATCTTAACCTAGCTCACAGGGCTGCTGAAGGTTAATTTCAGTGATGCAAGCAAAAGGGTAGTGTCTGTCTGACACCTAAGTGTTACCTGGAATGTTGATGTCTGGGTTCAAGTTGCAGCTGGCCTTCTGGAGCTTCATATGGCTCTTCTACCTCATACACATTTGCATCAGTGTCCTCCACGCTGCTGGAATTCTGCCATTCCAGCTCTGGAGTTTTCCCCACAGTCATAATAAATGGCAAGTTTTCATACTCTGGTATTTCCTCATAATGGCGTATATTTTCATACTCCGGTGCACAGCCGCTTATAACAGATTTGCAAGGTGCCTGCGAGGATGACTCCCTGGAGAGCAGTTGGTCATCCAAAGACTCAGCTCTTGGTCCATTAGCTGCACTGGTCTGGCCCCGCGACTTCTTCCTCTTCTTTTGGGATTCCAGGCTATAGTTATCTGTCGAATATGCCTTAATGGGTTTATTTCTCTTTTCTTCTACCAACAAGCCATGCCAATCACTTTCACTCCCTTTTCTCTCCCCACCCGCAAGGCTGCCTGAGGTTGTGTCTCCGAGTTGGCTACTCTTGGACCAAAATTTCTGGAAGTCACTCTTCATGAAACAGATGGACAGCTTCATGTTGAGCAACTTCTTTAAAGAGTTCTTCTTTTGAGAGTCTTTGCAAGGCTTAGTGCACCTTTCTGCATCCACAGCAGATAATGATTTTGCTCTAGGCTTGGTCAGGGCAGTGGGAGGCTCACTGTTTGAGGATATGGTAACAGACTTTAAGGATTCTGGGTTCCCTGAAAAGGGTATAATAGGATGAGGTAATTTCCACACTGGCTTCTCTGAAGCCCGTTTAGGCATATCAAAGGAGGACGACACACCATGGTTTTGGGCACATAAATGCTGAAGGTGATTTCTTTCTAGACCCTTCTCTGAACTTTTTTCTTCGTTTGAGGGATAAGAACTTTTCTCCATAAGCTCCTCTGAGGCAGCCTTTTTAAGCACTCCTGCAGAAGGCAAGCTGTGTCTTTGAGGTTTTTTGGGGACAATTCTTGAGGAACTTTCATCTTTTATCATAGATTCCTTTTGCAGTTGAGGGACAGACACTCCCGGGTTACAGGCAGTAGGCAAATGTTCGGTGCAGGTTAATCTGAGCTGCTTGGGCAGGCTCATAGATAGAGTACTGCATCTTATAAAACTGGTCCTTTTGTCCACAGCAGGTGACATACTAGAACCATCTCCTGTCTTGTCAGAACTCAAATTAGAGTCTGTCTCTAAAGGAGATGCCATATTTTCAAAGGAAGATGTTTCAGGACACAGAGCTTTTTGTGAGTTGATTAAGTTTTGTCTGTCATCGCTGAAGTCCACATTCAATTCACTTTTATTTCCTGGCTTCACTTTGTCCACCTGTTCCTGGTTACACAAAACATTCCGATGAAAAACACTGATTTTATTGTTTTTCAAACTATCTTCAAAAAGACAAGGAGAGCTACTGTCTACATTCTCTGGTTCTTCAGTACTTTCACTTGGAGTATCTATATGTTTCTGGCGTAACAGGCGTGCAGCACGTGTCTTTCTGGGCTTGGGAGTTGGAAATTTGGGGGTGTATGGCACTAAGTGAATTTCCAAGGGACCAAGGTCTTTGACTTCTGATTTCTTAATATCTCTATCTGAAGATAAAAAAGTACTCCTTTTACCATTTTCTAGAGCTTCTTGTTCAGATGAATGAAAGTAAGTGTTGCTTTTTTCACTGTCACCCTGACTAGTTTCAAAATTTTGAAATTCATCACTAGGAAGTTGTAGGTGGCAATGGTGATGATCAGAAACTTTTTCGAAGCTGGACAGGGAAGGTGACAAATCTGCAAATTCAATTCTGAATTGTCTGTTGGAATTACAGCCATCACTCATTTCTGGACTGTCTGTGGATCTGTGCTTCTGTGGAAAAATAAAAGGTGACGTTCGTTGTGTTAAAACATCTTTGAGCTTCTCTTCCAGGATATTTGCCTTTAAAACTACTTCACTCTGGCTCTTGACCTTTTCATCATTAGAATCACATTTACGCTGAGTTTTTATAGCTGAAGAGGACTCACCAATTTTATTATTTTCTAAATTTTCATGCATTTCCAGGGGCCCTAAGACAAGCTGCTTGACACACAAATTCTCTCTATTTCCAAGCTTATGGTTACACTCAGAACGGCAGGAACACATTGGTAAAATATAATCACTGCTCTGATGCCCTCTGTTTTTGCAGCTAGAGTTGTCAATGCTTTCAGGGAATTCCTGTTTATGCTCTTCCAGGTTCACGATGATTTTCCTTGATGGTGACTGCCTGATGTCTTGAACGGGTGAGGCCTTCAGAACTTTTGGTTTCGGAGCTATTGCTGGTTTGGTTTTCTTTGTTGACTGTGGAACACTAGAAACCACGATCTCAGGTTTAGGTGCAACAGGAGGTGGAGCTGGCTTATTATTTGCCACCACAAACTTTGGCTTGGGGGCCACTGGTGGCTTCTTAATCTCTAGAAAGGAAAAAAAATCTGATAACCAAAAAACCAAGGCACAAGATAAATGATTAAATTTGATAACATTTTTACTTTTGACAATACGCTGAACTTGCATTTTACTAGGTAGTTTATATTATATTATACAGAGTCTATTATTACTCTTGAAAATTCCTTAAATTGCCCTTCAGTTCCAGTACACATAGCTTTGGATATATTGTACATTGCTTAATAAGTCCAATACAGTTTTTCTTCTAACTCTGGAATGGATTACCATATCTTCAGGCAACACTAAATGAAATACAGTAACTGGCTTCTGCTTGAGATCCGTATGTAGGAGAAGGCACTTCAGTTCATTTGCTGAGTGCTAAGAGTTGAATCTGCCTAAGGTTTATGTAGGATGCAACTCTAAGTTTCTCATGTGAATAAGCAGTACATATTCTTCTATCTCAATGACATACAGTAGAATTGTATGAATGCCCTTTATCAATGACCTATCTCACTAGAACCACAAAATAACCTAAAAAGGAATACAGAAATCAGAAATTTTCCAAACTGAAAAGTAATGATACTGTAATATTTGAGGCTCTTGATAAGGTTGGTATTTTTTCTGTGCAGGGGTTGTCAAATGGGAATTTTCATTATAATCCTTCACTGAGATTTATTTTTAAAATGTCACATACCTACGCTCTACCCCAGGTGATTACGCTGTGTACCCTTCATTTATAACCACTATTCTAGTGCATTTAAAAGATGACCATGATTCCTATTGTAGTAATTCTTTCTTGGCATTATGTAAAAAGGACTCAATGAGCACCTATTACACTGTGCTAGATTTGCAAAGATCTGCCACTAACCTACAGGAACCTAAATAAAAGCTTCACACAAAAGACCTATAAAATGAAGTTACATAGAGTCTGAACATCCTCATTTTTTAACGTTCTTTTATGTTTTTCTACCTATACTATCACCTATCACCCCGTCATATTTCCCAAGACAAGGTAAAACATATTTTATCTTATACTTCTTATACTTATGTTTGTTCCTCCAACAGGATCTAACGCTTAATGAAAACTTAGTTAGTGAAAAACATAAACATAAACCTTTCAAAATATCATCTGCTGGACATTGTTTAAGTACTTGAATACACAGAGGCTTTGATTCTTCACTTGGTGAGGAGTTTCTTTTCAACAAAGGAAATTAGTCACAACACTCCAACCCGGGAAGATATTACAGGGACATGAGTAGGGAGGAAAAAAAAAAAAAAGAGTAGGGTGCTCTACTTCCTTTTACCAACCAAGGAAGAATTTCTCAAACCCCTAATACTCTGTGTTCAACCAAGATCACCTGATGACAGATGCCTTCTCATTCAATTCCTCAGGATAATGTTATAATAAAAAAGATATGAAGTATTTCCAAAATGACTTAATACAAATTCCCAATACCATGCAATTTCAGTTGTGTTCAATAAGCATGTTATTATTGTTTTCTTAGGTAGAAAAAATTTTAAAACCATTCAAAGCCTAATGATAAAGCTTGGTGTAATGGTCTATTAAACTCCTGACCTATAAAGTCTTAAGAGAAAGTATGAATGCCCTAGGCCTCTTACCTCCCATCTTACTCAAGATAAGGAAAACAGACAGACCATCACATTGATTTCATTTCTGTAAGCATTCTGAAAACATCCTACCTCTGGGCATTTTGAAGGAATTAAAAAAAAAAAAAGAAATCAGTTCTGTAACATGGAAAGAGTTCTGGAGATTGGGTGCACAGCAGTATGAACGTACTTAACGCTACTGAACTGTACACTTAAAAATAGTATAGATGGTAAATTTATGTTAGGTGTATTTTACCACAACTAAAAAAAACAAACAAAAAAACCCCGTCTCATTAATCTTTTACTTTCTGAATCTTAGAGCCTTTTCAGAAGCTTCAGGGTCATTTACCCAACCAATTTTTGCTATTTTAGTTCAATCATTTTTCATAAATCTCTGTTCTTAGTGTCCTAGAAATTCAATTAACTATATGAATTATGGTCGATTACCAACAGATATAGCGCAGCATTATGTACCTAACTGCCTCAACACATACTCACTGACTTAAATAAAGAGGCCAATAACATAACTGGGTGTGCCTCTGTGTGGAGAATTGGTTGCCTCAGTTTCCTTACTTGCAAATGAGGGAGCTGAACAGATCTCTAAAGCCTAAATGATTGAGATGATAACTTCAGGAGATATCTGCTTCAGGAGAACCCTTAGATTCTCTAGCCGCTTTGCCCTGTGTGATTTTTCTTCGGTGTACCTCCCTCTGTCTTCACCACTAGAAGGCAAGCTCCAGGAGGGCAGGTACTTTGTCTCTTTGCTGTATCCCCAACGCTAAACATAGGGCCTGGGAACAGTCAGAGTTGCCACATAGGCATAGTCTTTACTATGTCTCAATAACAAGATATTTCTTTAAAAAGAAATCAATATCCACTTAAATGTAGAATATTTTGAAAAGTTAGCAGGAATCAACTTCAATAGGATTACTGAATAAGTTCTTTAAATTTATTTAATTAATTTATTTATTTATGGCTGCGTAGGGTCTTTGTTGCTGCACACACGTTTTCTCTAGTTGCGGTGAGTGGAGGTTACTCTTCTTAGTGGTGCGCGGGCTTCTCATTGCGGTGACTTCTCTTGTTGTGGAGCACGGGCTCTAGGCGCGCGGGCTTCAGTAGTTGTGGTGGATGTGGGCTCAGTAGTTGTGCCTTGTGGGCTCTAGAGCGCAGGCTCAGTAGTTGTGGCACACGGGCTGAGTTGCTCCACAGCATGTGGGATCTTCCCGGACCAGGGCTTGAACCAGCGTCCCCTGCATTGGCAGGTGGATTCTTAACCACTGCGCCACCAGGGAAGTCCCTAAGTTCTTAATTATTAGTAGGAACAAGTGTTCAACTAAGTCACTAGAATAGCAATATTTGAAGTCCTTCATTATTATTATTTTTTTAATTTTAAAATTATTTATTTATTTTTTAGTGGCTCTATTTTGAAAGAAACACAGCTCAAAAAATAACGAGCCTTTATATTACGGTCTGCTCCAATGTCAAACTCTTGAAATAAGTGCACGACGTTTGGAAATGGATCCAGCACCTTTGGATCTTAATACTGTATCAACAGTCAGACCCAAAGCTTTTTAGAGCATAGCAGCAAATCTTTTATTTACACAGCTGTTTGGCTCCAGGGAAAATAAGGTAAGAAAGTAAAGCACTAGGTACCATTTTACTAACAATTACAAACACACTCATCATCTGTTACACACAGATGGCAGCGGTCCACGTGCAACACTTTCTTAGCTATTGGACCAGCCAAAAAGCAGAGCACAGCACATATACACCGAGACCTGTACATGTTCAAAAATATTTGAAATATATTTCTATAATCATCTCTCCTTTTTTCATATACTGATTAGAATAATTCTAAAATCTCTATTGTGGGCCTACTCTTTCACAGACACAGAAAAACAAAGCAAGCTCTTCTTCAGGATACATATAACTTAGATGTTCTACATTTTTCTTATTGCCTTAAATTAAGCAAACCATCCCAAATACCACAGATTAGATTCAGTGTAAACAAACATCCCCTCCCCCAACTGCAAATAACATTCCTAAAGTTTTAATGAATTCTGAATACTGTTCCAAAGAGCATCATAAACAGCTTGTAAGAATGATGAACACATAATTTTATAAGAATAGGATGCAAATAAAACCTCAGTTCTTTTCCATATTCTCCATTTAGACATGAGAAAAAATAATAAATCTTAACAGATGGGCGAATAAAAAAGTAGTTAATGCTTCTCAGCAAGCCATGCTAAAAACCAACTAACTCAGCTAAACACAGGAAGTGTCCCTCTTTTAAAACACCACAAAAATGTCTGTGGACTTCTTTAATTATAAAGTTGATAAAATATAAAAATAGTTTGCATTATTCGAGGGTCATTCAAATGAAAGAATAATAAAATTCCAGACTGAGACCTAGATCCGGTCTACATATTTAAATGTAGAATTAAATGCTTCTGTATAGGTTCATTATAAACTGTTAGGACTGGAACTGAAAACTCATACATATAAGGTATGAATTTTAAATGTGTTTGACACTGGAGGGGAGAGTTAAAATTGGCTGGAAGGATTTTAAAATCTCCAACCACTTTAAATTGAAATTAAATTAGACTTGTTCCTTAATAAAACTTAAAGTGAGGCACAGAAATTTAGGATGAAAATAATTCACCTCAAGTAAGTAGAAAGCCTCCCTTTGGTAAGGAAAAGAGAGTTTATAAATAACATAATTCCCAGTACACGATGACATATCTCCTGTACACACATACAGCATCAAAAAGGAAAGATCCACATCTTCCTCAGGAACACTACTATGGGAACACTTCACCCCTTGCTTTCTTATTCCTATTGGCTAAACTTCTTGCCTCGTTAGTTGTAATCTGATTACACCTAGCCGTACAACCTCCAATATATCTAGGCTTAGAAAGAATACAAACCAGAATATGTAGAGTGCTGTTTGACAGTTGCAAGATGCAGGAATTTAAAATAAATGCCAAGAAAAGCTAAGAAAATTTAATCTGATACTTACATGCTGGTTCTAGAAGTAACTGTGGTGAAGCTTTACACTATTTTACTATAAAATGTCTAATGAAAGTTTATTTATTACAACGTGGGCAAAAATGTTCCTTAATACTGAATACATTATTAAGTTCTGGCTTAAAAATTAACCTATGTTCTTATAAGTGAATTTAACACCACTTTAGTAATTATTTTGGAAAATAGGAACTGTTCCTTCACAATGTTTAGAGATACAACGTCCAGAATTCTTCAAAGTCTACACAAAGGTAATACAACAGGCTTTGCCTTTTGGATAAAGGGAAACGACGACAGGAGGCAGTCAGAAAATAAGGCTTTGTCTACACTAACCAGGTAGAAACAGGGGGAAAAAATCCATAAAAAATTGTATGAAAATGAACCAAAACCTTGGCATCGGCAATTCTACTCCTCTGCTCCTCAGGTAACCGGGGGAAAACCACCAAAACAGGAGTAAAAATGTCTAAACCTCTTTACTTAATAAGGGTCAGGGTTTCCAGTCGACATTAGGGGTTAAAGCCGCTCAGCCTAGTCGCCGAGTTCAACACTCCGGGAACACTGCCCTTTCCTAGAATAACTGATTTCTTAACATGGGAATCTAAACTATTTTCATACGCAAAGGCAAAGTCGCTCAAATTTTAAGAGAGAAGAGTAAACGCCCTCTTTACATTTCCCGTTTCACCTGGCGCTAAGAGACCCCAACACGGTCTTCTTTTAAAAGGAGGTCCCAAGAGACACACGATTTCCAAAGAGCCCCTCTTGGCATGAAGGGACGAAAAAATCCGGCAGCAGACACCGTCTCCTCCGCACAGTCCTGAGGAAAGGTAGAGAGAATATCGCTAACCCATCCCGGAGGACAAAGTTGCTCCGAGGCCAAGACCTGCAGCGCTCGCTACAAACTTTCCAGCGGCAGCGCGAGCGCCGTCACTTACCGGCGGCAGAAGTCATGATTCCCCCGTGTAGCTCGCTTCCCCGCTCGCCCCCCTCAATCCCCGCTCCCCTTACAGTCCATTGTTTCAAGAGTTTGGGCAGAAGAGAAAAGCCCCAGCAGAGCCCACATTCCGTCCCGCGGCCCCGAGACGCAACCCCAGCGCCGCACAAAGGACGCGACCGGCTCCGGGGACCCGGCGGCGCTCCCGGGCGCGAGCCGCCGGCGACGGGCGGGCGGGCACGAGCGCCGCCCAGCCGAGCTCCCGGCAGACGGGCACGCGCGCACACGAGCAGTGCTCACCGCAGCTTCGCCGGCGCGCGCCCTTCTCCAGCTCCAAAAAAAAAAATCAGAGCTCCAGGCGCCCCCTGCTAGTCGCGGCCGTAAAAGGCGGACAAAAGCCCCAGCCTCCTCCAATCAGAGGGCCCGAGTTTCAGCCCGTTCCCGCCCCTCCCGCCCACACGTTCAAGCTCAGCACCAATGAGCGGGCCTGGAAAAGGGGCGTGAGCTGCGAGGCATGCTGGGAATTGTAGTTTTCTGGCTCACGGGACCTGCAGAAGCAGAAGCTTGGGTGCATGCAGCCGGTTCTCCCGCCTTCATTTCCCATCGTGCTGAGGCGGGTGGCATGGCGGAGAAGGATGACACCGGATTTTGACGAAGAGGTGGTTTTTGAGGTAAGGGGAAAATGGCGGTGCGTGTGAGTTGCCTTTGTTTGAGAAGGACGAGTGAGAAGACGAGGAGGCCGGGCGAGAGGCCGATCCCGGGGAGAGGAATCGGGTGACGCTCCTGCCGGCCTCGGTCACCGAATCTCGGCAATTTCCGGGCCTAATGTTGGAAGCAGCCTGACAGGTGTAGCCTGAGGCACTCTCGCCGCGCCTGGCCTCTGAATCGGGCCCTCCCAGAATTCCCAGCCAGGCCGGTGGACTAGAGCCCTGCTTGTTCATACTCACCCGTACGATTTAGCCTCCCCCTTTTTCGTCCTCGATTTGTTCGGGTCAGTATCCAGAAATGCCCCAGGTCACAGTTTGCGGTCCAGGCGTGGCCCTCGAAATGGAGGCAGCAGGTGCTAGTTTTTGTTTTTGTTTTTGTTTTTTTATACCGTGGTTTAAGATCTGTGTGTGGGACCTACTGTGGGTGATTTGGGCCGCGGTATCTCAGCATCTAATTCTTTTGTCCTTTGCTCTTGCGCTAGGTGTAGCTAGTTCTTCTGATTCGAGGCTCGGGTGTGAGTGCTTTTGTGTGGGACTATTTTAAGACGTCCTCTGCCATCTTGAATGAAAACAAAAACAAAAATACAGTCTATAGTGTTTTTGTTGCCATTTGTCTATCCGACACAGGTGAAAAGTCACACCCCTGTATAAGGCATGTATGTATACTTTACTAAAATCCATTCATCCGACAAGATTTTAAGAAATTTAAGAAAAGAAACGGCTCATTCCATACCATCAGAGAGCTACGCAATAAATAGTACAGAATGGTAAATGTTGAAATATATACAAACTGTCATTGGAGGATTGATTTGGAAACCGCCGTCTGTTCCTGTGGCCTCGGAGACACTACACCCAGTAAATGGATATTGGAGGTGGATCTTGAACTGTGAATATGTTTAGAGAGATGGAAGGGAGAAAATGCATTATAAGGAAAGAGAACAGAGTATGCCAAGGTTGGGAGGTATGAAAGTACCTGGTGTAGATTTTTCAGGGACTTGAGTGTGGAGTGTCGCTATATAAAGTGGTTTGATGGGGCTGGATTGTAGAAGTAGTGGAAGATAGGGCTCTTTTACCAAAAGGAAGTGCCTGGATTTGAGGAGGTCAGTAGGGAAGGCAAGCGCCTGAGTTCTGGAAAAGAGAGAAGAAATAATTGAATAATGGCTTGGACAGATACTTCTAAGGTAAAATCGAGGAAACAGTTACAAGATTGAATGTGGGAGATGAAGACGAGACAAAAATCTATGTTGCTTAGATTGCTAGAGAGAGGGAACTGGGTGGATACTTTTTTACCCTATTCTTAGATATCTGAGTATAATAGTAATACATGCTCAAAGAACATTTCATTGTAGAAAACAAGCCACAAAATTAAAATCACTCTTTTTCCTACCACCCACAGTTGGCCATTAACATTATAGTATGTGTTCTTACAGACTTTTTTTCTACTCAAATGTATGTTTGATATTTTTTAAACACAAAAAATATACCACATAGAGTTTTATATGTATTTTTCAGTGAGTCTTTTCCTATTCATTACTCTTTGAAAACAATAACATAATATCCAATCATGTATGTGTATCATAATATAACTATTTTCCCATTCTTGGATAGTTATATTGTTTCAAAATACAATTGTAATCAGCACTGACATAAGTCTATCTTTTACTGCATCTCTGATTTTTCCGTAGAGTAATTTCTAGAAGGAAAACTAGTGGGTCAAAGGATATGAACATTTTTTAAGACTTATGCAGAAAGGTTATACCTATTCAAGTTTCCATTAGGAGTATTTTCACCAAATCCTCAGCAACAACCTTATTAGTTTCCTTTAATCTTTGTTAATTTTATAGGAAAAATAGCATTCTGTTGTTCTAATTTACATTTTGTGCATTTACTGAAAACATTTTTATTTCTTTCTTGAGCATTTTTTTGTATTTTTTGCTCATTTTACTATTGGATGTTAGCTTCTTATGACTTGCATACGTTTTACTTTTCTTTGTTGTTGTTGTTTTTTTTTTGATGTGAACCTGGTGTAAAGTCCTTATAGAATTTGTTGCAATATTGCTTCTGTTTTATGTTTTGGTTTTCTGGCTGTGAGGCATGTGGGATCTTAGCTCCCTGACCAGGGATCGAACCTGCACCCCCTGCATTGGAAGGTGAAGTCTCAACCACTGGACTGCCAGGGAAGTCCCTTGCATACGTTTTTCATATGTTACTTAACCTTACCATACTTGTAGAAATTTTTTTTAGTTTGTAGTTTAATTTATTTGCTTTTTGTCACATCCGTTAATTTTTATCGCAGCATGATGTTCATAAGAAAAGTGCACAAATCATAAATGTGCAGATTGATGAATTTTCACATGTTGAATACATCCATGTAACCAGTACCCATGTTAAGAAACTGGACGTCAACCAGCACACCAGAAACTCCCTCTTACTCCCTTTCAGTCACTCTCCCCACCCCAAAGATAACCACAATTCAGTTTTGTAATAACTAACTTAGATTCCTTTGGTCTATTTTTATAGTTTACACACTGGGCATTTCCATTTGTATATGCTCTTTTTGCTCTGACTTTTTGCTCTCTGGTTTTGTTTGTTAGATTCATCCATATGGTCATGTGAGCATTTTTTATTTCTCTGTAGTATTCCATGTGAATGCATGACCATTTTTAAATCCACTCTACTATTAATGGTCTTCGGGTGATTTCCAGTTTGAGACTATTATGAATAGTGCTAGTGTGAACCTTTTAGTATATATGTCTTATTGAACATATTTCTGTTGAGTATATACTTAGACGTGGAATTGCTAAGTCATAGGAAATATATACATTCACCTGTGTAGATATTGCCAAACATTATTCCAAAGTGGTTGTACCAATTTATATTCCTACCAGCAGTACAGGAGAGGTCCAGTTGCTCTACAGCCTCACCAACACTTGCTAATTTCAGTTTCTCTTTTTACCATTCTGGTAGGTGTGTACGGGTATCTCCTCTTGGCTTTAATTTGCATTTCCCTGATAAGGAAAGAGGGAGTCTTTTTATATGTTTAAGCACCACTTGTGTATCCACTTTAGTGAAGCCAATTCAAGTTTGTTGCATATTTTCCTTTTGGATTATCTCTTGTTACTGATTTGAAGGAGTTCTTTGCATATACTGGATATAAGTCCTTTGTTGGATCTGTGTACCTCAAATATCTCAGGAGGTGTGTGGCACTCTCTTAATAGTGTCTTTCAATGAACAGAAGCTCTTAACTTTATCATAATCCAAGTAAACCTTTTTCTTTTATGGTTAGTGCCTTTAAAGAAATATTTGCCTGCTCTAAGGTGACAAAGATTATTTTCTCTAAAAGCTTTATTTTACCTTTTGCTTCTAGATCTGCTATCCATCTGGAACTGATTTTTGTATGGTAATAAGTAAAGGTCAATATGTTTTTTTCCCACATGGATGTCTAGTTAACCTGGCATTTTCTTTTTTTTTTTTTTTTTTTAAGAAAGAACTTCCATCTTCAGGAAACAACTTTATTTATTTATTTATAAATTTATTTATTTATTCATTTATTTTTGGCTGTGTTGGGTCTTCGTTGCTGCGCGCCAGCTTTCTGTAGTTGCGGCGAGTGAGGGCTACTCTTCGTTGCGGTGCGCGGGCTTCTCATTGTGGTGGCTTCTCTTGTTGTGGAGCACGGGCTCTGGGCGCACGGGCTTCAGTAGCTGTGGCACGTGGGCTCAGTAGTTGTGGCTCGCAGGCTCTAGAGCGCAGGCTCAGTAGTTGTGGTGCACGGGCTTAGTTGCTCCAAGGCATGTGGGATCTTCCCAGACCAGGGCTTGAACCCGTGTCCCCTGCATTGGCAGGCAGATTCTTAACCGCTGTGCCACCAGGGAAGTCCTAACCTGGCATTTTCTGAACAGACCATCCTTTCCTCGCTGAACTACAATGTTGCCTTTGTCATAAATCAGGATACCTTGTATGTGTGGCCTTGTTTTTGGGTATTCTCTTTTCCATTGGTTAATTTGATCATTCTTGTGCCTATACCACATTATTTTAATTACTGTAACTTTATAATACATATTAGTGTCTGATAGAATAAAACCAGCCAGCTTTATTTTCCTTCAAGATTGCTTTGGCTGTTTTTAGCCCTTTGTATTTCTGAATGAATTTTAGAATCAGCCTGTCATTTTCACTTTAGAAAAAGGAAACTACCAAGATTTGATTGGAATTGCTTTGAATCTATGGATTAATTTGGAGAGACCTGACATCTTTACAGTATTGAATCTTCCAATAGCATTTTTATTGCTTGCCTCATAAATGAGTCAAGCAGCTTCCCATTACTTTCTGTGCTCTAGGACTGATTTTACAAACTGGGAATACAGGGGAGGAAGAACAATTTCCCTCTACCCTTCGAGTTCTTGGCTGAGACCCCTGTCATAAAAGATAGATTAACAAGAGAAAAACAGAAGTTTATTAACATTGTTAGGAAACAAAATTCAACTGGCGTAAATTTAAAAGATCTTACTGGCTTTCTTCAATGATTCATGAATTAGGCAGCATCCCATTCAGCAGACAGAAAGGATCTTCTTCCCAGGATCTGTAAAAAATGAAAGACTTTTGTAGGCAGAAGGGAGTGGGACAAGGAAGTTAGGCTAGCAAAGAGTGGATTGGTCAATCCCAATCTCCCAATTCATCCCACCACCACCACCCACCCCTGCCACTTTCCCCCCTTGGTGTCCATACATTTGTTCTCTGCATCTGTGTCTCTGTTTCTGCTTTGCAAACCAGTTCATCTGTACCATTTTTCTAGGTTCCACATATTTGCGTTAATATACGATATTTTTCTCTTTCTGACTTACTTCACTCTGTATGGCAGTCTCTAGATTCATCCACGTCTCTACAAATGACCCAATTTCGTTCCTTTTTATGGCTGGGATTGGCATATATACACTAATATGTGTAAAATAGATAACTAATAAGAACCTGCTGTATAAAAAAATAAATTTAAAAAAAAGAGTGGATTGGTTGTGTCGAGGTCATGTTCTTTTAGGGGATGGCACGGGTCTGTCAGGCAGATTACCTCACTAGTGTTGATTGGGTAGTTCCTGACTGACTGGCTTAAGATTCTGTTTCTGTTACCGAACGCAAGTTCCTGTGACTGACGCACAAACCGAAAAGTCGAAGTTTGGAGCAGAGAAAGGTTTGTTGCAGGGCCATGCAAGGAGAACAGGTGGCTTGTGCCCAAAAAAACCCCCTAACTCCTTGAAGGGTTTCAGCAAAGCATTTTTTTTTATTTTTTATTTTTTTATTTATTTTTGGCTGTGTTGGGTCTTTGTTTCTGCGCGAGGGCTTTCTCTAGTTGTGGCGAGCGGGGGCCACTCTTCATGGCAGTGCGTGGGCCTCTCACTATCGCGGCCTCTCTTGTTGCGGAGCACAAGCTCCAGATGCGCAGGCTCAGTAGTTGTGGCTCACAGGCCTAGTTGCTCCGCGGCATGTGGGATCGTCCCAGACCAGGGCTTGAACCCGTGTCCCCTGCATTGGCAGGCAGATTCTCAACCACTGCGCCACCAGGGAAGCCCCAGCAAAGCATTTTTAAAGGTCAGGTGAGGGGAGGGGCATCCCAGGGTATGTGCTGGCATCTCAGTTCATGCACAATTCTCTAGTTGGTTGATCTTGAGGTAACAGGGCAGTTAACATTATCAATCCTTAGGTACCAGTAGGTCTGGGGGCTACAGGCTCATGATCATCAAGTAGCTAATTTCTTCCATTTGGTGGCGGTTTTAGCATCTGAAAAGCTCAGGAAATATCATGAAACACTGTTATCTTGGTACTTCTAAGAGGAGCTACAGCAGAAGATATGGGGGAGGGGCTCTGTCCTGGGAAGGCTCCACAGGTCCTGTTCAGTTACATTTCTTGGAGAGGCCAAAAGTGTAATTAAGTCTTGATTTGGTAAGGTGGATCTTAGTATAAGTGGCTCCATTTGGGGCCTGTTGTCCAGTTTTTAACAACATGTATACTGCATATATACACGGGAGATACTGTTTAAAAAAAAACAAAACAGAGCTAGACAGCAGTTAAAGCAGTTAAAACATATTTCATTCAGGACGTGCAATAGTGGGAAAGAGACCTCAGTATAGAACTGGGTTCTATTGCAAATACAGTATGGATAAATGGGAATTCAATTACTAAGAGGAAACACGGGGTCAAGAGGGGTTTTGGCCGAACCAATATAACAGGATTCTTGCTGAAGACAGGCTAGGGTAGTCAGACATTACCTCTGTTACCTCAGACACCAAGGTTTGCAGCAGAGAGAGTTTATTCACAAAGCAGCCAAGGGAGGAGAACAAGTCTCAAATCCACCCTCCCAAAGGTGGCATATTTATGGGGTAAAGGAGCAGGGTGGTCTTAGGTGCAAGGAAAGGTGATTGGAGGTAGGGGAAAAGTGAAGTAGTCGGTGTTCTGTGCAGACATATCTTGGTTACATGCTTCTTCCAGGGATGCATGTTAAAAAATGGAGGTGCTTAGCACGATTTGGGGGTGGAGGTTTTGGCCCTCTGACAACAAAAGAGCATTCATCCAACACCTGTGCAGGCCCAGTGTTAGGGCCCGTGGTCCCAACCAGTCTTAGCTCGAACTGAACAAGAGCTGACTCTAAGTTCCGAAAAAACAACTTAAGTCTCTGTCCCCATTACTATAGCAACCCATACATCAGAGGTGTTATCTGTGGGGTGGTTAAGGAGTCTTGTGGTGTATTACCTAGGCTATGTGAAGCTTGGAGGGTATGCAATTAAGGAGAGGGGAAAAAACTAAAGCAAGCTGATCAGTGACGGCAGTTTATAAGCAGAGAGGTTTTAACAAGCTGTTCCCTTATCTGTTGTTCTGTAAGACTAGCTCAAGAATCTCTATTAGTCACCAGCTTCTGTTAACCCTATAGGGCATGATTACACCTAGGAGAATGGTAGAAGATGAGGAACCCAATATTGAGGGTGATCAGTTGTGGCGGATGGGAGACTCTTGTTAAACTGACATACTAGGGTTCTTGTTAAAATTAGATTTTGCAAGGAAGTGCACAGGTCGGCCTAGGAGAAGTTTTGGGAGCCTGACTAAAGTTTGATTAAGGAAAGAATCTTTGTCAATACCCAGGGGAAAATTCTAACACTCGAAGATGGCTTAGAATTCAGGCTCAGATACCATCTATATGGGGGGGGAGGGGGTGTAGACCTCTTAGGGAAGAGGAAATGTTTACTTAGGAAAGATAAATGGACCCTTAGAAGAGCAGATGGGAGATATGACAAAATTTGTCTGGGTGTAGCCTCCTCTCCTGTGATGAGTCAGTCTTCCCTAGTTGATGAAACTCCCAGGGAGGGGATTTATGATAATTGAGTTCCTTTTGGAAGATTTGTCTTTAGGCAGAATAAGGGGGGGAGTTCAGAGAAAGTTTTCTCCTTCATTTGCTGTTTTTTCAAGTGCCTACAGCCCAAAATTATCAATATGCCCAATGACATAATTTTGGGGTGGCATATTCTGCTACCTTTCAGGAATGATCTATTCCTTGAAGGCATAGCTAAAATTGGCCCTTAAACTGTCTAGGCCAGCAGTCCCCAACCTTTTTGGCACCAGGGACCGGTTTCGTGGAAGACAGTTTTTCCACAGACCGGGCGGCAGGGGAGGGTGGGGGGAGTGGGGGTGGGGTGGGGAATTAAGGGGGGGGGATGGTGTGGGTGGTAATGCTAGTGATGGGGAGCGGCAGATGAAGCCTCTCTCACTCGCCTGCTGTGCGGCCCGGCTCCTAACAGGCCACGGACCGGTACTGGTCTGCGGCCCCGGGGGTTGGGGACTCCTGGTCTAGGCCTTTGCTGGGGGTGTGGGGAATGGATGATGTCTATTGGTTCCTTTTCTTTTATGGTTATTGCTTAGTTCCAGTTTTCTATTTTGGGGGATATTTTGATAGTCTTTTTTTATTCTGAAAGGGAGTGTAATACAGTTGTCAAAGGAACAGACTCTGGAGTTGGACAGCATAGGAAATCCTAGCTCCAGTACATAATAGTTAATGTGATTTTGAGCAGTTTACTTAACTTCTCTATGTGTCAGTTTTCTCAATATTAAGTAGAAATGACAGTATCAATCTCATAGAGCAGTTGTGAGTATTAAATGACTTAATGTAAGTGACCTGATTAGGTCTTATTACTTATGTTATTCATGCCCTCTCTTTTTATGTTGCATAGATTTGCTGCAGTATTGACTTAACAGATATATTTTTCAAAGAATCAGTTATTGGTTTTGTTTGATGGACCCAATTGAATTTGTTAGTGTTTTTTTCTTTTTTTAATTTTTATCTTTTATCTATTTTCTCTCTTCTACTTTGTGTTTATTTTGCTGGTTTTTTTTTTTTCTCTAGCTTCTTGAGTTAAAGACTTAAGTACTAAAAATAATTTGTAAGGTTATAAATTTCCCTATGAGTACTGCATTGGCTGTATTTCATGAGTTTTGAAATGTGGTTTGTCTCACGATTTTGTAATTTCCTTTGTGATTTGTTCTTAGTAGGTGATTTAATAGGTGTATGGGCAAGGGATTGATTTTATTGTTAGTGATGATTTTTCTTCATGTGCTCCTCCAGACCCGTAGTTCTACCCTGACCATTATGGAATGCATCACCTTTATTTCCTTGTCCTATGGATTCCATTTAGGTTCAACCAATGAGAAAGATCTCTTAAATCAGAGGTATCTTAATTTGTTCAGGCTGCTATAACAAAATGCCATAGGCTGGGTGGCTTATAAACAACAAAAATTTAGTTCTCACAGTTCTGGAGGCTGGGAAACCTAAGATTCAGGGTGCCAGCATGGTTTTCTGATGAGAACCCACTTCCTGGTTCATAAATGACTGTCTTTTCCCTGTGACTTTGTATGGTAGAGGGGGTGAGGGAACTCTCTGGGATCTCTTTTATAAGGGTACTGATTCTATTCTTGAGGGGTCCAACCACATGACCTAAGCACCTCTCAAAGGCCTCAGCTCCAAATACTGATACATTGGGGATTAAGTTTCAACATATGAATTTTGGGAGGACGCAAACATATAGCAAGAGGGTAGAAGAGAGAGCACTGGAGAGATATTTATATTCCTAGTTCCCTCCCAGCAGGACTACCATTTGGTAATGATTGTGTTCCTGTACCTAAAGCTGCAAGTCTTCTTGGGGGACTCTTTTAACTTCATCTCTTACAGGGCTTCAGTGACACTGCTTCTTTCCTTTGGCCTTTAGGCCTGTGGAAGATAATAACTTCCTGCTGTTGCTAGTCCCTGGGTGCTTCACTATCCCCTATTGGTTGCCTCAACCCTTCTTACAGCTTGGTAAATAAATGGTCATTTCATTAAACTCTTTCCAGTTGTCCCTTTTGAGTGTGCCATCTGTTTCTTGTAAAGTCTT
Source organism: Balaenoptera borealis (assembly GCF_965194805.1). Taxonomy (NCBI): domain Eukaryota; kingdom Metazoa; phylum Chordata; class Mammalia; order Artiodactyla; family Balaenopteridae; genus Balaenoptera; species Balaenoptera borealis. Next base: position 80,972,642 of record NC_138870.1, read on the forward strand.
CCTTCAGGAAGACTTCCTTGGTTAACTTATTTTGCAGCCCCTGTTCTATTCTCTAGGATTAACTCTTATCCATTGTCATCCACGACCTCTGCTTTTGCCCTCTGAGAATTTAATCTTCATCTCTTAGCACTCCATTGCCTCATATGAAATGGGTTTTAAAGTATACCTTTCTTGGGGACTGCATACCTTTCACAGCCTGATTCCTGCTGGTGTAAGTTGTGGACCGAAGAGTTGCTTTAAAGGTTGAATATGAGTTTTTGCAGGGTATTGGTTTCTTTAGCAGTATAGTTCCCTGAAATGTAGTAGATTTCCAGTCTGTTTGCTTCTAGGCAGTTTCATACACGAGTAACCACAGTTAAAGAGCTCATTTAGACCAAGATCTTAAATCCAAAGTCTGTAGATTATATACTGGTTCTGTTTTGGACTTTTTCAACTTCATGGCATCATCTGCAATAAGAGGCTTGGGTGGAAAGGTATCACCCTTAATTAGATCTTAGCAGCTGGACTGGTTCCCATTATTTTGAGGGAGGGTCTTCGGAAAGGCTTCAGGCCGCCATCTTATTTCCTGCCTTTTGGCTTTTCCAGCCATGAGAACACTGCTCTCCCCCTCCCCGCATTACTGTTTTCAGTCAGCTGGAATCTCAGGCCACAGGCAGAGACAGCCTTCTTTTGCAGAGCTGAAAGCTTGTTGGGCACATGGTTTGTCTTTCAAGGTACAAATATTACAGTGGCAGTAGTTTTATAAAATGTTTTGCCATTTGGCTGGAATGGGTCATTAGCTTTTTAACCTGCAATATGTTTCCTTGCCATCTACCATTTGACTGCTACTAAGCCTGTGCAGTGTATTTCAGGTTAACCATCCACTGTCTCTTCCACAACTGCCTCTGCCTTACTGGTAAGCTGGAGAATACATATTGGAATACTGCTTTAGAAACATTTTGCATCCACAGCTTTGTTCAGCAGCAAAAAAAAAAAAAAAAAAAAAGGCAGCAAGAAGTGGATCTCTGCTTCCTTGCTTCCTTCCAAATTGGGAACCCTCATTTATATCTAGAACCCTAGCTGCAAGATAATTTGGAAAATACCACATTTAGCCTTTCCATCCCTTTAATACAGGAGTCACACTAGGAAGGAATGTAGTATAGAGGCTGAACAAACCAGCCCACCATATCCATCATAGGACCTAACCTCCCTTCTCCTAAAAAAATTTAACTGGGATATTTTAATTTTTTAATTTTTTTAGACATCTATATTGGAGTATAATTGCTTTACAATGTTGTGTTAGTTTCTGCTGTATAACAAAGTGAATCAGCTATACGTATACATATATCCCCATATCCCCTCCCTCTTGCATCTCCCTCCCACCCTCCCTATCCCACTCCTCTAGGTGGTCACAAAACACCGAGCTGATCTCCCTGTGCTATGCAGCTGCTTCCCACTAGCTAACTGTTTTACATTTGGTAGTGTGTATATGTCAGTGCTACTCTTCACTTCATCCCAGCTTCCCCTTCCCCCTCCCCATGTCCTCAAGGCCATTCTCCACATCTGCATCTTTATTCCTATCCTGCCCCTAAGTTCATGAACCGTTTTTTTTTTTTATATTCCGTATATATATGTTAGCATACGGTATTTGTTTTTCTCTTTCTGACTTACTTAACTCTCTATGACAGACTCTAGGTCCATCCACCTCACTACAAATAACTCAATTTTGTTTCTTTTTATGGCTGAGTAATATTCCATTGTATGTATGTGCCACAGCTTCTTTATCCATTCATCTTTCGATGGACACTTAGATTGCTTCCATGTCCTGGCTATTGTAAATAGAGCTGCAATGAACATTGTGGTACATGACTCTTTTTGAATTATAGTTTTCTCAGGGTATATGCCCAGTAGTGGGATTGCTGGGTCGTATGGTAGTTCTATTTTTAGTTTTTTAAGGAATCTCCATACTGTTCTCCATAGTGGCTGTATCAATTTACATTCCCACCAACAGGGCAAGAGAGTTCCCTTTTCTCCACACCCTCTCCAGCATTTATTGTTTGTAGATTTTTTTGATGATGGCCATTCTGACCTGTGTGAGGTGATACCTCATTGTAGTTCTGATCTGCATTTCTCTAATGATTAGTGATCTTGAGTAGCCTTTCATGTGTTTGTTGGCAATCTGTATATCTTCTTTGGAGAAATGTCTATTTAGGTCTTCTGCCCATTTTTGAATTGGGTTGTTTGTTTTTTTTGATATTGAGCTGCATGAGCTGCTTGTATATTTCAGAGATTAATCTTTTGTCAGTTGCTTTGTTTGCAAATATTTTCTCCCATTCTGAGAGTTGTCTTTTCGTCTTGTTTATGGTTTCCTTTGCTGTGTAAAAGCTTTTAAGTTTCATTAAGTCCCATTTGTTTATTTTTGTTTATATTTCCATTTCTCTAAGAGGTGGGTCAAAAAGGATCTTGCTGTGATTTATGTCATACAGTGTTCTGCCTGTGTTTTCCTCTGAGAGTTTTATAGTGTCTGGCCTTACATTTAGGTCTTTAATCCATTTTGAGTTTATTATTGTGTATGGTGTTAGGAAGTGTTCTAATTTCATTCTTTTACATGTAGCTGTCCAGTTTTCCCAGCACCACTTACTGAAGAGGCTGTCTTTTCTCCAACCTTTGTATACTCTTGCCTCCTTTATCAAAGGTAAGGTGACCATATGTGTGTGGGTTTATCTCTGGGCTTTCTGTCCTGTTCCATTGATCTCTATTCTGTTTTTGTGCCAGTACCATACTGTCTTGATTACTGTAGCTTTGTAGTGTAGTCCGAAGTCAGGGAGCCTGATTCCTCCAGCTCCGTTTTTCTTTCTCAAGATTGCTTTGGCTCTTCGGGGTCTTTTGTGTTTCCATACAAATTGTGAAATTTTTTGTTTTAGTTCTGTGAAAAATGCCAGTGGTAGTTTGATAGGGATTGCACTGAATCTGTAGATTGCTTTGGGTAGTATAGTCATTTTCACAATGTTGATTCTTCCAATCCAAGAACATGGTATATCTCTCCAGCTGTTTGTATCATCTTTAATTTCTTTCATCAGGGTCTTATAGTTTTCTGCATACAGGTCTTTTGTCTCCTTAGGTAGGTTTATTCCTAGGTATTTTATTCTTTTTGTTGCAGTGGTAAATGGGATTGTTTCCTTAATTTGTCTTTCAGATTTTTCATCATTAGTGTATAGGAATGCAAGAGAATTCTGTGCATTAATTTTGTATCCTGCTACTTTACCAAATTAATTGATTAGCTCTGGTAGTTTTCTGGTAGCATCTTTAGGATTCTCTATGTATAGTATCATGTCATCTGCAAACAGTGACAGTTTTACGTCTTCTTTTCTGATTTGGATTCCTTTTATTTCTTTTTCTTCTCTGATTGCTGTGGCTAAAATTTCCAAAACTGTGTTAAATAATAGTGGTGAGAGTGGGCAACCTTGTCTTGTTCCTGATCTTAGAGGAAATTGTTTCAGTTTTTCACCGTTGAGAGCGATGTTGGCTGTGGGTTTGTCATATATGGCCTTTATTATGTTGAGGTAGGTTCCCTCTTTGCCTACTTTCTGGAGAGTTTTTATCATAAATGGGTGTTGAATTTTGTCGAAGGCTTTTTCTTTTTTTTTGCAGAAAAAGCCTTCGACAAAATTCAACACCCATTTATGGGTGTTGGTTTTTTTCTTCAATTTGTTTTTCATATGGTTTTTCTTCTTCAATTTGTTAATATGGTGTATCACATTGATTGATTTGCATATGTTGAAGAATCCTTGCATTCCGTGGATAAACTCCACTTGATCATGGTGTGCGATCCTTTTAATGTGCTGTCTGTTGGATTCTGTTTGCTAGTATTTTGTTGAGGAGCTTTGCATCTATGTTCATCAGTGATATTGGCCTGTGATTTTCTTTTTTTGTGACATCTTTGTCTGGTTTTAGTATCAAGGTGATGGTGGCCTTGTAGAATGAGTTTGGGCATATCCCTCACTCTACTATACTTTGGAAGAGTTTGAGAAGGATAGGTGTTAGCTCTTCTCTAAATGTTTGATAGAATTCGCCTGTGAAGCCCTCTGGTCCTGCGCTTTTGTTTGTTGGAAGATTTTTAATCACAGTTTCAATTTCAGTGCTTGTGATTGTTATGTTTATATTTTCTATTTCTTCCTGGTTCAGTCTCGGAAGGTTGTACTTTTCTAAGAATTTGTCCATTTCTTCCAGGTTGTCTATTTTATTGGCATATAGTTGCTTGTAGTAATGTCTCACGATCCTTTCTGTTTCTGCAGTGCCAGCTGTTACTTTTCCTTTTTCATTTCTAATTCTGTTGATTTGAGTCTTGTCCCTTTTTTTCTTGATGAGTCTGGCTAATGGTTTATCAATTTTGTTTATCTTCTCAAAGAACCAGGTTTTAGTTTTATTGATCTTTGCTCTCGTTTCCTTCATTTCTTTTTCATCTATTTCTGATCTGATCTTTATGATTTCTTTCCTTCTGCTAACTTTGGGGTTCTTTTGTTCTTCTTTCTCTAATTGCTGTAGGTGTAAGGTTAGGTTGTTTCTTTGAGATGTTTCTTAAGATAGGATTGTATTGCTGTAAACTTCCCTCTTAGAACTGCTTTTGCTGTATCCCATAGGTTTTGGGTCATCGTGTTTCCATTGTCATTTGTTTCTAGGTATTTTTTGATTTCCTCTTTGATTTCTTCAGTGATCTCTTGGTTATTTAGTAGTGTATTGTTTAGCCTCCATGTGTTTGTATTCTTTACAGTTTTTTTTCCTGTAATTGATATCTAGTCTCATAGCACTGTGGTCAGAAAAGATACTTGACATGATTTCAATTTTCTTAAATTTACCAAGGCTTGATTTGTGACCCAAGATATGGTCTGTCCTGGAGAATGTTCCGTGAGCACTTGAGAAGAAAGTGTATTCTGTTGTTTTTGGATGGAATGTTCTATAAATATCCATTAAGTCCATCTTGTTTAATGTGTCATTTAAAGCTTGTGTTTCCTTATTTATTTTCATTTTGGATGATTTGTCCATTGGTGAAAGTGGGGTGTGAAAATCCCCTTCTATTATTGTGTTACTGTCGATTTCCTCTTTTATGGCTGTTAACATTTGCCTTATGTATTGAAGCGCTTCTATGTTGGGTGCATAAATATTTACAATTGTTATATCTTCTTGGATTGATACCTTGATCATTATGTAGTGTCCTTCTTTGTCTCTTGTATTAGTCTTTATTTTAAAGTCTATTTTGTCTGATATGAGAATTGCTACTCCAGCTTTCTTTTGATTTCCATTTTCATGGAATATCTTTTTCCATCCCCTCACTTTCAGTCTGTATGTGTCCCTAGGTCTGAAGTGGGTCTCTTGTAGAGAGCATATGTATGGGTCTTGTTTTTTGTATCCATTCAGCCAGTCTGTGTCTTTTGGTTGGAGCATTTAATCCATTTACATTTAAGGTAATAATCGATAGGTATGTTCCTATTACCATTTTCTTAATTGTTTTGGGTTTGTTTTTGTTGGTCTTTTCCTTTTCTTGTGTTTCCTGCCTAGAGAAGTTCCTTTAGCATTTGTTGTAAAGCTGATTTGGTGGTGCTGAATTCTCTTAACTTTTGATTGTCTGTAAAGGTTTTAATTTCTCCATCGAATCTGAATGAGATCCTTGCTGGGTAGAGTAATCTTGGTTGTAGGTTTTTCCCTTTCATCACTTTAAATATGTCCTGCCAGTCCCTTCTGGCTTGCAGAGTTTCTGCTGAAAGATCTGCTGTTAACCTTATGGGGATTCCCTTGCATGTTATTTGCTGCTTTTCCCTTGCTGCTTTTAATATTTTTTCTTTGTATTTAATTATTGATAGTTTGATTAATATGTGTCTCGGTGTGTTTCTCTTTGAGTTTATCCTGTATGGGACTCTCTGTGCTTCCTGGACTTGATTGACTATTTCCTGTCCCATGTTAGGGAAGTTTTCGACTATAATCTCTTCAAATATTTTCTCAGACCCTTTCTTTTTCTTTTCTTCTTCCGGGACCCCTGTAATTCAAATGCTGGTGCGTTTAATGTTGTCCCAGAGGTCTCTGAGACTGTCCTCAATTCTTTTCATTCTTTTTTCTTTATTTTGCTCCCTGGCAGTTATTTCCACCATTGTATCTTCCAGCTCACTTATCCGTTCTTTTGCCTCAGTTATTCTGCTATTGATTCCTTCTAGAGTATTTTTTAATTTCAGTAATTGTGTTGTTCATCACCGTTTGTTTGCTCTTTAGTTCTTCTAGACCCTTGTTAAATGTTTCTTGTGTTTTCTCAGTTCTGTTTCTGAGATTTTGGATTATCTTCACTATCATTTCTCTGAATTCTTTGTCAGGTAGGTTGCCTATTTCATCTTCATTTATTTGGCCTTGTAGGTTTTTACCTTGCTTTTTCATCTGTAACATATTTTTTTGTCGTTTCTTTCTTTTTTTTTTTTTGATGGGTGGGGCTGTATTCCTGTCTTACTGGTTTGGCCTGAGGCGTCCAGCACTGGAGTTTTCAGGCAGTTGGATAGAGCCGGGTCTTGGTGCTGAGAGTAGGACCTCCGGGAGGCCTCACTCCAGTTAATATTACCTGGGGCCTGAGGTTCTCTGTTAGTCCAGCAGTTTGGACGCGGAGCTCCCACCACAGGAGCTCGGGCCCAACCCCTGGCCTGGGAACCAAGATCCCGCAAGCTTCATGGCGTAGCAGAAAAGAAAAAAAAAAAGAAGGAAACAAAAAAAGGAGTAGTACAATATGAAAGAATAAGAAACAAAATAAAATTAGAAAGATAAAAAATATATTAGGGAAAATAAAAATATAATTGGAGCAACAGCAACAAGGTAAAATAAAACCACATCAGAAAAAAGAAAAATAAAGTGGGGGATGGGGCAGGGAGAAACAAGCCAAAAGGAGAGGATAATAACAAAGTATAAAGAATAAAATAAAATTAGAAAAATAAAAGATTTATTAGGAAAAATAAAAATATAAATGAATCAACAACAGTGAGTCAGCAAAGTAAAATAGAACCCCAATCTAAAAGAGGAAAAAAGAAGGAAAAAAAAAAGCCTTGGCTATGGGGGCAGAGTTTAGGCAGGGGCAGGGTTTAGGGTGGGGTGGGACCTAGGCAGGTGGGGGGGGGGCGACGTTCAAGCGTGGGGCGGAGCAACATTCAAGCGTGGGGCGGAGCCTCTGCTTAGGACCTGCGTGGAAGGAGAGAGACAGCCGTGGAAAGGAGGGCCTCTGGAGTGTGGAGTTCCGGAGTTTGGAGGTAGGGCCCTGGGTGAGGGTGTGTGAGTGGGGTGTGGGCCCAGTACGTTGGAGGGGGTCTCCGAGTGTAGAGATGGGGCCCTGGGTGGGGGTGTAGGGACGGGGCTTGGGTTCTGCAGGGCAGGAGGGAGGCTCCGAGGGCAGAGCATTAGGCCCAGGAGCCCAACAGGCTCCCCGGTGCCTAAGTGGACAGGGAAAGCGCTGGCCCCGTTCCCTTCCGTTCCTTCGTGCCCCTCCCCCACCGTCTCCCCCCGGGTCCCCCCCATTGCTGCTGGACCCCTAACCATGGGTGGGTCCCACTGGGTGTAAGAACTCCTCCCCTCCCCCAGCCCCCGCTCAGGGTCCAGCCTTTACTTTTGCTCCCCCTCCCTCAGGACCTGCGTGGCTGGAGGGGGCCTAGGTGGGCAGAGGATCAGGCCCAATCTCAGCAGGTTCCTGGGGGCCCAAGTGGGCAGGGGAAACCTGTCCATGCTCCCTTTTGATCCTCTGTCCTCCCAATGGTCCCCCAACTTACCCCTTCGGGTGTGGGATCCCTTCCCCTTCCCAAGCTGCCCCTCAGTGGCGCCAGTCCCCTCCCACCTCCACTTCTTCTCTCCCTTCACTCCCCCCACGCCCCACGCCCTACCTGGTTGCTGATGGTTCCTCCCGTCCCCTTAGGTGTCCGTGGTCCCCTACCGGTGCCTGGTAGGTCCCCTACTTGTGTGGAGACATGAATTCCACGTCATCCTAATCCGCCATCTTGACTCCACCTGCAACTGGGATGTTTTTAGTATCCTTGGTGTAATACTGTTACTTTAATGATTTTCAGAATCGGAAATCAGACTCATTTACGTCTTTAACTCAGAGAGTCATGTGCTGTGTTAAAATTTTAATTTTAAATCAAGCAAAGTTTTGGAAACTATTCTAATCACATCCTTTCCCTATTTAAAACCTTTTTGAAATCGCTTGGTTTAATACCAATTTCCTTGATTATTAGTCAGTTTTACTATCTTCTAATCTTGGTCTTTTGTATTCTCCCTCCAGAAGTCACCTTTGCGTCCTCCTAGTCTGGGAGGACTGGGGATGGTCTGAAAGATGCTGTAGTAGATGAATTAAAGAAAAGGAAGGAAGAGTGAGGTTCCCGGCCCAACTTCTGGTCCTCTGGTCCTTGCCCTAGAATCTGACCACTTTTATTTCTTCAAGGCTAGATTCCATATATATCTTCAAAGTTAGTTCCTTTATCTTGGAGCCTGACTACCCCCTGGAGGCTGAAGTGGGAAGGACAACATAACCTCACACTCAGGCTGAGCAGCAACAGGACAAAGTTTAGAAAATGATGGACTCCATATCTAATGTGGGTATTAAGCAAGATAAGTACTAAGATACCAATGTTGTCATTTTGCTCTGTTATTGTAATCTCTAATTAAGATGTTTTGAGAGTAAAAATTCTCTAGTCACCTTAGGAGACTAGTTCTGGTATTGCTCATTCATAGCTGTTAGACTTTTTCATTATAGATTAATGGCAGAAATTTTGAGTCATTTATCCTATCTTGAATCCTTCTACTCCTAGAGGGAAGAGTACCTGAAAATAAGAACTTATTATTTAAAGGACTAATATTTCTACCTCTTTGCATTATTTGTAGTGCATCTAAACTATTTTCTGGTAACTTTCTTAGAGGGACAGTGTTGTCCTCAAGGGACCTTTTTACTCTATGAACTCTCCATCCATGGTAACCCTTTTCTGTAGTTGAGTTCCTTTTGATATTTGTTGAAATTCATTCTTTTTTCCCTTGTTCATGACTGGGGAAAGTAACTGTTCAGAACTGGGAAAGCCCCTCTTGTCTTGATTTCTTTCCCTCCTTCATCCTTCTCAGTAAATTATTAAATGTTAACCCTTTGTTGGCAGTGTGTTCAGGTTTAGCTTCCCCTGACCCCCAGCACTAAATCAGTCAAATGAATGTGAGATGGCTCTCACATAATCTCCCACATTTAAAAGAAAGTTTAAAAAAAATCCTCTCTTGCTTGAAAGATTCTCCTTTCTTTATATTTTTAAAGGTTATTATACATCTCTAAAGAACAGTAAGGCATGTTTTATAAGTAATGTTTGTAGATTCTTTCCTACTTGTGTTATTGATTTCACTAATGGAAGGAAATTGTTTTCGTCTGTGTATGTATACATTGACAGTATTTGCTATTTTGATAATGGAGCTTGCTGTCTGGAAAAATTATACATATAAAATTGTAGGTATTGTTGTGTCATCTTATTTTTCCTTAAAATGCATTTTCAGTTACCCGTAGTACATAAAGCTTTACAGTTGTATTTTGTAATTTACTTCTGAATAGCAGCTGAGATCAGAAGCATAGCAAAATTCCTGCTTTTATCAGTATCTGTAATAGAAAGGAAATTTATTAATGGAGTTATTAAATCGGAACCTATTGACATACAAGATTGACCATTAAGTCCAAAGCTAGTTTATTACCATATATGCAAGAATAAATTTATTTCACATGAATTGTACAAATTTTTCTTGAGGGACAAGTCTTTGCCTTTTTTCTGTCTGGGTCATGTTGTTTCTACTATTTTGGCTTCATCACGTATCCTCAGAGCTCCAGTATAGATTTTAACATTTTTAAAAATATGTAAACATCACAAAAGGTAGTAAATTAGTCTCTCTTTTATGTATTTTTATTGCATTTATTAAAATGCAGGTTCCTTTGTCTCACGCTATGATACACAGTTCTTAAATTACTTTTAATTACTTATGTAGTTATATTAACAGCTTTTATTTTTAAAAATTTTTTAATTTATTTATTTTGTTTATTTTTTATTTTTTTAGTTTTTGACTGTGTTGGGTCTTCATTGCTGTGTGCAGGCTTTCCTCTATTGGCGGTGAGCGGGGGCCAGTCTTCTCACTGCGGTGGCTTCTCTTTGTGGAGCATGGGCTCTAGGCGTGCGGGCTTCAGTAGTTGTGGCTCGCGGGCTCTAGAGTGCAGGCTCAGTGGTTGTGGCGCACAGGCCTAGCTGCTCCGTGGCATGTGGGATCTTCCCGGACCAGGGCTCGAACCCATGTCCCCTGCCTTGGCTGGTGGATTCTTTAACCACTGCGCCACCAGGGAAGCCCTACAGCTTTCATTTTTTGAAAACATTGTGGAAAGGGGACTAGACTAGTAGTCAAGAGACTAAGATTGATTAGCAATGATATCTTAAGTGAATCACTTAATTTCTCTAAAGCTTGTTTCCCATCTGTTATAAAGGAGTTATACCAGATCATCCTTTAGTATTAAATTTTTCTTGAATCTGGAAGGTTGGTTTACTAAATGAGAGTAGGCCCCTAGGGGCTTCCATTAATTAGGAAATACAGGGAGAGAGTCTGCTCATTTCCAGTCTATTTTTATTTATTTATTTATTTATTTATTTTATTTATTTTTGGCTGCATTGGGTCTTCGCTGCTGTGTGCGGGCTTTTTCTAGTTGCAGTGAGCGGGGGCTACTCTTCGTTGCCAAGCGCGGGCTTCTCATTGCGGTGGCTTCTGTTGTTGTGGAGCATGGGCTCTAGGCGCACGGGCTTCAGTAGTTGTGGCACGTGGGCTCAGTAGTTGTGGCACGCGGGCTCTAGAACACAGGCTCAGTAGTTGTGGCACATGGGCTTAGTTGCTCTGCGGCGTGTGGGATCTTCCTGGACCAGGGCTCGAACCTGTGTCCCCTGCATTGGCAGGCGGATTCTTAACCACTGCGCCACCAGGGAAGCCCTCCAGTCTATTTTTAGATCAGAAACCCTGGCTCAATTTTAGTTTTCCTGGTTCTCTACCAGGTGTTCTCTGAGTTCCCAGGAGCAAATCATGCCTTAAGGAGTTAGGAGAAAAGGCCCAAAGCTCAATGTACTCCACAGGGCTATAGTGTTAGTGTACTGACTTCATTGTCTCTGGATTTTTAGAATATTGCTAACACATGTAATGTTACTCCCACTACAGAAGATCAGAATGCCTATTCATCTTTATTTGAAATATTTGAGGACATCCTTTATTTTTAAATCCACTTTGTAATTTATTTTGCTGACAGAATCTGGCCAGCTATATCCTATTGTTGAGATTTTGCTGATAAATCCACAGTGGTTAACCTCATATCTCTTTAACACATTTATTAAAGTGGATTTTCTACTTTAGTATATATTTTGCCATGTTTTTTTGGTTTTACTTTTCCTTGCAGAAGCTCCCTGATGATAGGGAATAATGAATCATTTTGAGAGAAAGACCTCCCCTCTATCTCTTAACAGAACCACAAATTCTGTCTCCACCTTTTTTATTATTATTACTATTTGGAATAAGGAAAAACGAAAATAAGGTTGGATGTGATCTAATAATGTCCAAACCTCATTTTAATGTTTACTGCACGCTCTTCTCACACCCAACATTTTGCTAGTGTGTTTAACCTGGCTCTAATTTTTTTTCTAAAGCAGTTAAAAATGATAGTTTTCCTTTCTCATCTTGCTTCTGCTGTACCTTCAGTAAGTGCCCAATACATGCCAGCTGATGAACCATATACTGAATAACATTAAGGGTAGCATCAGAACTAGAGAGAGCTCAATCAGGATTACTTTCTTCTCTTTCCTTAGTTAAGACCAAGTCACTATTGCTCTTTGTTTTTAATCAGTTGAGCCTATAAGCTGTGTGAGTTTTCTCCCTTTGCATCTCTTCATCTTTCTTTTGATGGATATGTTTTGTTTTGGACTAGATGTTATTGTACTTAAGTACATTTGTACTATTATATAGGAAAAAATGTAAAGTTAATGTTTTTAAAGCTTTTTGTTGTTTATAACATTTCATGAAAGATTAATTGGATAGAATGAATTTCTGTTGGAAAATATCAGAAGCCTGCAGCCAGGAAAATTTATGAATATATGTCTTATCTGCTGTTGGTTTAAAAAAAATAACCTAAGTAAATGTAAATATTAAGTAATATTCGCTAATGGTATTTTTTAAACACCACTATCCCTATTACTACTTCTGCAGTTATGGAGTAATACTGAGTGGCACTGAAGAAATTACGTTCAGGTTTTTTCAAAGAACTGCTTCTGATAGGAAAATGCTTAGTAATGATGAAGACACGCCCTCCAGTTCAGTGGCCATTTTGTACGGTAGTGCTGGAGAAACAAGTGGGAACCATCAAAGAAAGAAGTGTACGGATCAAAGGAATATGGTCAAGAGGCAGTAAATTTTTCCTCTAGGTCAAGTGGAGAAATTAGAACTATGCTGCCTGTGAGTAGTTTAATTCATTGGACCAATTTTAAAGAACCCTTTTAGCTTACTTAATCTTTTTAAGTTTTATGATTAGATTTTGCTTTGCTAATAATGAGGAACAATTAAATTAACACATGGATTTGGGGCTTTTGGAATAGTAATTTAGAAGTTATACTGAAATGTGTATACCCCAAAAAGTATTTCCTGTTATTTTATAATATCTTTAATTTTGCAAGGTACTTTTCTATGATATTATTCAAGGTTTAAGGTGGGGGGGGCAATAAGTAGTTATTTTTAAATTATACTTTGTGATTGTGTACTGATTAAAGGTAAGTGAAAGGTCTATAGAAATTCTGTATATTGGCAATATAATTAATAGTAGTGGAGAAATTTATTTCCCTTTGTAGGGTTTTGTTAACTGTGACGGTTTTAGCTCTTTATATACCAAAAGCTTCTTCATTAAAAATAGAGAAAATAGCTACCTTGCGTAATTTGGTCATGACAGTCTTGTCTTCCTCATCAGCTTATTTTGTGGGGTTCTGCAGTTAGCTGGGAAGAAATAAGGAAATCATAGCAACTGACAACAGGAGTTCATCCTTTTCAATCATATTTTCCAAAAAAAATGCTGTTCTATATTGATAATCACATTTAGACCTACAGCTTTAAGCAGTATTCAGATAAAAGACTTTTAAAATATTTTTAATAGCTAATAAATAATTGTTTCCAGACAAATATTCTCCATCAGATTCCTTTTACAGATATCTTTTTCCTTAAAGATTTTGTTTTGAATAAAAGATCTTTTAGAGGTTCTACTGGTATGATAGAAACTTTTTAAAGTATGTAACTTAAATTATAGTAGTTTTTTCCTGAAGAAACTAAAAATTGATACAGACTTGAAAAAAAAAGTTACCTGTAAGTAATTTGATAAATTCTATTAACAAGGGAATGGAAATTGAAGGCTTCGAAGCACAGATTTATATCGTTGTAAAGTCTTCATTAACAGTTACTTCTACATCACACAATTTCAGGTTTCTATGCCAATGCTTCCTGCCTCCTACTACCTTCTGTTAGTAGCTAACTATTTTCCTATTGCTTTTTGTGTTTAATATAGACTTGCAGAGATCACATAACATCTGACATCTGACAGTAGTTAGCATTTTGCTTTGATATAGTACTGATGCTGTAAATAAAGGAACTGTGTAATAGTCGAGTAGATCATTAGTTTTGATACAGAAAAGTGCTCGGGATCATTCTATTCATTTGCTAAATTAAGAATTCAGCACCTTTGTAATCAGACCTTATGTTGGGCACCTTTTTCCACACAAATAACACACATGAATATATTGTCATTGTAATAACACTCTACTCTTTCAAACCACTTTTAAGTCCAGCTCATTGGATTTTTAAAACAAGATTCTTTGTAGCCAGCTTCTAGGCTTGTGTAATCTGAGGCAAATGCATATGAATTATAGCTCATCTGAAAGAGAAATGATTGGTAATAAATGTAGATATTATTGGGAGACTTATGCTGACCTGTTTTGAATTTTCTAACTTAATCTGTTAAGTAATTTAAAAATTACAAGTTCAGTTTCTGGTTAAAAAATGTGCAAACTATACAAAATACTGTATTAGACCAAGTTAATGAACTTATTTACTTTAAGTTATTTGCAATGTAGTGGAGTAAATAACAGCTTTAACTCTGTCAGGCTGCCTAGGTTCAAATCCTGGCTCTACCATTTACTGTCTCTGTGACCTTGGCCAAGTTACTTGGTCTCTCTGTGCCTTAGTTTCCTCTTATCTTAAATGAGTTCTGCCATAAAAGGTTATTGTAACGATGAGAGTTAGTACATAAAAATGTTTAGAACAATGCCTGACAGTGTGGTTACTCAGTAAATGTTTAGTGCTGCTGTTTGGGGAGGAATTAGTGGTGAGGGAATCAACAAACAGATGAGAGTCTACACTGATCATCCTCTTGTGAGAAAAAAGTGCAGCTGGTAGCATCAAACAGAATTAGCAGCCTCCACTGACATTTCCAAACCAGAGGTAAACACTGCTTTAGCCTTAGAAATGGGCAGAGGGAGCAAGTCAAGGGCTATTTCCAGATGTCCACTACCTATGGCCCCCATAGCCTGTGGGAAACTGTAACCCTGGAATGAGTAAACAGAAAAATCATGGAGCCTATAGATCATAAGAATACCAATTCTGTGAAGGTTTGGAGGAGCTGCCATTTTCTAAAATATACTCACAGGGGAAAAAATCCAGATTTGTTTTCCAGATTTAAGAGACTGTAGTTCTGTGAAACTTAGAGCCACCAGTGAAAGGGGAATAATTTGAGATGAGGACAGCCTGAAGAGAGGGGGGAAATATATAAGTGAATTAAAAATTGTACCATGCAGGGCCTGCATTTTAGACCTTACAGAATATAAAATCTGACATATATTAGCCATCTCTTTTACTTTCTGTACTCTGATGCATGAAACAACTTGGAGCCTTGCTGACCCTGGAGGGGTTGCTCCTCCCAGGTTACTAAATGATAGTACACTACTCACCTGGCTACTATCTATCTGCCTAATCATACTGGGGTCAGGTACCAGACCCTACTAGGGACAGCCCTTATGCTCCAGAGACTGCTGTAATCATCCATTTCGCCAGCCTTAAGCCTGCTTACCTTGCGTTGCCCATTCCTTCCCACAGAAAGCACAATAAAGGCTCTCTCCCATAATTTCCCTCCTCTCCCTCCTGACTGACCATGGTGCTGCCCACATGCCCATCCCTCCCTTGTGGCACAGCCTGCTCCCTTCTCTTGGGATCTGTGAATATAACAAACTATCTTTCCAATGGCAGTTGTCTGCTGATCTGTTGGCCTCACCACACCTGTACAATAAAACCTATATTTTAGGGGCTTCTCTGGTGGCACAGTGGTTAAGAATCCGCCTGCCAATGCAGGGGACACGGGTTCAAGCCATGGTCCGGGAAGATCCCACATGCCGCGGAGCAACTAAGCCCGTGTGCCACAACTACTGAGCCTGCGCTCTGGAGCCCGCAAGCCACAACTACTGAGCCTGCGTGCCACAACTACTGAAGCCCGTGCACCTAGAGCCCGTGCTCCACAACAAGAGAAACCCACACACCACAACGAAGAGTAGCCCCCACTCACCGCAACCAGAGAAAAGCCTGCACACAACAATGAAGACTCAATGCAGCCAAAAATAAAGTAAATAAAAATTTTTTAAAAAACATATTTTAAAATAGTAAGACAAATTTGTGAGAGAAGCGTTAGTTGTTCCTTTTAGATCTCCTTTTTCCTCAGGCAATTTTGTGTTATGGTTAAGGGTGTAGGCTTTGGACTCAGACCAGCTAGCTTCACGTTCTGCTGGGTGACCTTGGACAACTTATTTAACCTCCGTATACACCAGTTTCCTTCTAAAATGGGGGTGGTAGTAATAATACCTCTTTAGAAGTTTGTTGTTAGGAGTAAATGAGGTATTATAAAATATGCTTAACTTAATGCCTAACATATAATCAACTCAAAAAATCTTAACTATTTTTACTTTTACTCTTATTATTTTCCAGCTTTGGCTTTACTCTCTTCTAAAATATTGATCTCTCTTAGGACCCTCTTGTCTTCTCACACTATGAGTTATCGTTAGCTGATCTCATTTACTCCATGTGTTACCATACCTATATGCTCTTATATGGGTTTGCCACCATACCTATTTGCCAAAAAATCTATTCATTCAGACTAGGCCACTCTCCTGATCTCCAAATATTTTAGGTCCAAATTACTCACATTTGAATATCTCACAGGTTCCTCTAACTCATTGCCTCCCTCTTCAGACTTGTTCCTCTGCTGCTATTTTATATTTCAGTAAATAGCACCACCTACTTGTTCAAACCAAAAATGTGGGAGTCATCTTAGTCATCTCTATTGACAGCCACTTTCAGTCATAAATGGATACCAAATTTGGGGGGAAGAATTCACAACCTAAAGAATGCTTATTACATTTTGGGAGAAGGAGTAGTGATTAGGGGTAGGAAAAAAAGTTTTTTCACATTTTATATCTTTTTGTACTGTTTGAATTTTTAATTTAAAAACAGTAAGAAAAAAAAATCCATGAAGTTGAGCAGTTGAACTTAGTTTCCTTTTATAGGTAAAGCAAAGTTAACTTTTCCTTGAATATCCTCTGGGAGAAGTTAATGGTAGAAAATTACTATAACTGTAGTTAGTATAGTAGGTGCTCGATAAATATTTGGTTAGTGGTAGATGAACAAATGATGATTGCCATTTAAGTTTCCCTTTTGCTAAACTTTTCTAGTGGAATGCTGTTAGCAGTCAATCACTAGCATCTAGAAGACAGAGCAAATAGTTGATGAGGAACCAGAATCAGAATTTGGCCAGTAGTTGTTGCAGACTACAGATTGCTTTTCTAAAAAGGTATACAGCTCTTCTGAGAGAGCTCTTCTGGGGAAGAGAAGGAGAGTGTCCAGAGGGTACATCAGGATTAGTTTGGAAAGAGCATCTTAGGGTTCTGCTGGCTGTTTCTCAGCCTGATGCAGGTGCTTGCTTGTGGGCCTATAGCATTGACAGAGGTGTGCCAGTAGCCAAAGGAAACCACTTCTTAGTAAGATGCCATTTGTGGAAGAAGCTAAATTTATTTAGATATCTAACTTTCCTAGTTACATATGTGGCCCAGTTAGTCACATATATATTTCTTATATATAAGAAATATATATGTTGAGACCCCAACAGAAATTTTTTAATAAGAAATTATTTTATTGGAAAACTGAAGTTCAGACGAACAAGAAGTTCATTTAGAAATAATCTCCAAATATAACCAAGTGCTGTAATTATTTTGGTTTTATATAGTATTGGTGGCTGGTTAAAATTTTAATGCTTAAACTCTGATACAGTTATTTTGAAGGTAACTCATTTCACTGTTAGAGAGCCTATTGAGTTTTTAGATTGCAAGTCATGGAAAAATAACTAATTTTCCATGTTGGTTTTTTTTTTTTTTTTTATAAATTTATTTATTTTTTATTCACTTTTGGCTGTGCTGGGTCTTCGTTTCTGTGCTCCATTTTGGTTTTTGAATCATTTTCCCAAAGTAAGAAGTAAGTAATGAAAGCAGCTGCTGGGCTACTTATTTTGGGGGAATTTTTTCAACCTGTGATTCCTTATACTCTAAAACAGGGTTTCTCAACCTCAGCATTGTTGACAGTTTGAGCTGCATAGCTTGTGGGGCTCATCCTGTGCATTGCAGGATGTTGAGTAGCATCCCTGATCTCCACCCATTAGATGCCAGTAACACTCCTCGCCTCCTCAGTTATAACAACCAAAAACATCTTCAGACATTGCCAAATGTCGGAGTTGGGGAATGGGGGCAAAGTCTACTTTGAGAACTACTGCTCCATAGGAATATACTGGGGTTTTGTTTTTCACTGTCTAAACATGGCTTCAAAAATCACATAATTGAGAATTGCTTGTTCCACAAGCTTCACATTAATTTTTGAAAAGTAAATATGAATAATTGACACCGATATGTAATTAGCCATTTATTTCTACCTCCAATAAGACTGGTAACTGGAGATCTTGTTGCTGGAGAGTACTTTTGACATTTGTTGTTTTAGGTGGAAGTACTGAGTGGCCTGAATTTTTGCAGGAAGTTTGCAAATCCAAACATTTGCCCAGTGTTATCTAAATTTTTTTAGTAAATAAATAAAATATCATGTACACATATTATACTATTTGATGCTTGTGTGATTAACTGACAAGTTCATTTAAAGATGTTACTAAATTAATGTTCGCTTTTTGTCATGTTCTCTTTCAGTAGATACTAAAAGTACCACTACCGTTATATGGAAGTTTGTAAAGACTTGAGTGTTCTATTCTAAAGTTTAATAAACTTATCTTTTTCCCAGATTAAAATAATAACTTGAATTTTTTCAATTTTACATTTTTTTGCCATAGTATTTTCTTAAATCTTTTATACTAGACTCTGGGAAAACCTAGCATCTGACTTTTCAAAACTTTTATAATAGAATTTAAAATTATACATAAAAAGTAATACAGTGAAAGTTGCATGTGCCCATCACCCAGCTTCAGCTTGAGGAGCTGTTAACATTTTGCCAAACTGTCTCTTCTGTTCCCCTCCCACCCGCATCTTTTTTCTTGGAGTATTTTAGAGCAAATTCCAGACATTACTTAATTTCACCTGTAAAATTCAGTATGCATCTCCAACAGATAAGTAATCTCTCTCTTTTTTTTGATGCTAACTCCAATACAATTATCTAAAAAAATTAATAATAATTCCCTAATATCATCTAATACCTAATCTGTGTTTGGATTGCCTCAAGTATCTCAAAAATGTCTTCTTACAACTGTTCAAACCAGGATCCTAACAAAGTCCATCTATCACATTTGGGTGATACGTCCCTTTAGTCGTTAGCAGTTTTCTCCACCTCCACCTTTATTATATCATTTATTTGTTGAAGAAACTGCATAATTTGATCTGTAGAATTTCCACATTGTGGACTTGGCCGATTACATAGGATAAAATGGCATTCTAGTTAGCACAAAATTCTATATTTTAACATACCACTTTTTTATCTTGTTTCCCAAAGAACGTCGTGAGTTTTGTTTTACTACCTGAAAAGTTTAAGAACTTCGTAGCATTCTTATTTTGTACTTAAGGAAGCTAAGACCAAGAGAGGGTTTTCCTGAAACTAGCAACTTAGTTGGAAAGTATCAGACTACTCAGCATTTTCCTTGGTACTGTTGAAAGCCCAGTGTACCACGGTTTTATCAGAAGTGTCATGGGATGAAACTTTTTTAGCAAAGACCTCACCTGTTTTGTTTTCTCCCATGTGCCTACATATTACCTGCTACATGGAGGATATTTAATTAGTATTTATTATTATGAGTTGTCTGATTCTGCCAGGTTTGGCCTACTCTTCCCTTTCTGGGCTAGAACCTGAAGGATTACAACTTGTTCTATCCGTAAGGGTTTAAAGCGGTTTAGGAGAGCGAACCTAATAATAAAAGCATTTTACTCATCACCTCCATTTCGGCACTAGTTAATCTTCCTTTCTTTTTTTTTTTTTTTTTTAATTTTATTTATTTATTTATTTATTTATTTATGGCTGTGTTGGGTCTTAGTTTCTGTGCGAGGGCTTTCTTGCCACAGTTGTGGCAAGTGGGGGCCACTCTTCATCGCGGTGCGCGGGCCTCTCACCATCGCGGCCTCTCCTGTTGCGGAGCACAGGCTCCAGACGTGCAGGCTCAGCAATTGTGGCTCACGGGCCCAGCCGCTCCGCGGCACGTGGGATCCTCCCAGACCAGGACTCGAACCCGTGTCCCCTGCACCGGCAGGCAGACTCTCAACCACTGCGCCACCAGGGAAGCCCTAATCTTCCTTTCTAAATGCAAACCAGCAATAATGGTACTGGTACTTATGTAGAATGCACCATAAATCATGCAGAAAATAAACAATGCATTAAAATGCATTCAAACTTTATATATCCATTAGTGTGGGATCTGATATCTTGGAGGGAGCATGAAGTGCAGGTAGTCTGGGACTTAAAGAGTCATTTTATTGCAGTGCTTGTTCAGCAAAAATACTGGGGTTTCCTGTCTATTTTTGTTTATTTTTCTTACAAAAATATATTTCAGTCATCAGAGCAATCTTAGCACAACCAAGGACTGTTGGCATTTTTTCACTTAGCAAAATTCTTTCTGGTGCTGTGATGTGTGTTTTCTGTCAGCTAAAATTTACAGGAATAGTGAACCACAAGGATTTCCTGAGGAGAAGCTCCCACATGCTGTGTCTGGGATTTCTCATATTTCTTTTGGCAGCAGTAACATTCTCCAATACTACAGAATTACAGTTTGAGTCCAGTGCTAATAATTTCTCTTCAAGAAAACAACTTAACTGAAACATTTGTGGTTCTGTTTCGCTTGAACCAAGGAAAAAGTTATAACAGAGAAAATTACCTATCACCACCTACTCTGCCTTACCCTCCACAAAAAAAAAAAAAGTCCCGTTCTGAAGCTGGATCAACCTATAATAATACTCATTATATGAATCATAGAAATTTCTGTGTGTTCGTTTTTAAGCCTAATAGCTGCAAACCTCCAAATATAGTGGTTAAGGCTGTTGCAATAGGGAGCCTCACCTTGCTGTAAAAGAAAAAGTATTTTATATTGGATGATCAGGTTTTATACAAAGACATTATTTGCCTCTTTCTCATTCTGTCATGCATGTACAGAGTATGAAAAGCTAATCAATATGGTTTCATATTGCCTGTTAAAATTAACCTTTTCAAAATTATCACTTGTCAAGTTTGGTATGGCTATTCTTTGATAACACAATTATCAGAAAAGACTTAAAATACTCCTCCATTTCCAACTACATATCTGTTTAAGCTCTGATTTTCTTTATATACTTAATCCAAAATAAAAAATTACAACTGATTCAATACAGAAGTGTATATAAGAATCCAGCTACCTCCTGTTAAGGTAGACTTCAAGAGATGTGCAAAAATATAAAACAATCCACTCTTAATACATTTCTTTCATTGTGGAAAAAAAATTTTCATTAAAATTATGTTGTTTACATAAATTTATAATGGGTTTATTGTTATTTTAAGTAAGTTAATAAATGTTTCAATTTTTTAGTTTCAATTTCCAATATGGTAAATATTGTTAGACAGCCACATAAACAAAAGCTCTTTGGGAGCTTCAGTAATTTTTAAGATCATAAAGGGGTCTTGAGACCAAAACAATTTGAGAACCACTGGTCATGATTTGGTTATCTGAGATCTTTCAAATAGTGCACAGGTTATTTGGCAGTTTCAGAGAAAAAGATAATTTTATCTGCCAGACATTTTTTAAATTAATATAAAATAACTTTACTAAAAATCCCTTTGCATTCTTAAAAATTGCTGTTGTGCTACAAGATCTATCTTGGTCAGTTCTTCTTGGCTAATGTTCAGTTTGTTAACCAAAGGATGTTTGTTTTTCATTTGTGTGTTATCATTGGTTAAATTTTTTTAATTAATTTTGGGCTGCGTTGGGTCTTTGTTGCTGCGTGCGGGCTTTCTCTAGTTGCGGCGAGCGGGGGCTACTCTTCGTTGCGGTGTGCAGGCTTCTCATTGCAGTGGCTTCTCTTTGTTGCGGAGCACGGGCTCTAGGCGCGCGCGGGCTTCAGTAGTTGTGGCACACGGGCTCAGTAGTTGTGGCTCGCGGGCTCCAGAGCACAGGCTCAGTAGTTGTGGCGCACGGCCTTAGTTGCTTTGCGGCATGTGGGATCTTCCCGGACCAGGGCTCAAACCTGTGTCCCCTCTTAACCTCTGTGCCACCAGGGAAGTCCCATCATTGGTTAAATTTTCTTTTGCCTCAGAGGTGATTGAGTCGTAAAAGTGGAAATAAAACAGTAAAATAAATGCTACAACTCAGAATACTATCATAAACATAGTCAGTAGAGCTTTAGTGTTCGTATAGTCTGAGTTTATATGTGTTAGAAAGTGATATGATTTGCATTAACAGCCAAAAAGAGAAGAGTGCAGACATGAAATACGATGATGACTGGAATTAACATTTTATTGGACCTGCAGTACCTTCATCCGTTGTCTCCAGAGGTGGTCTATTCTGAAATTTTGCCAAAAACTTAGTTACATAAAGCCATGAAACAAAGTACAATGATGGCCTTGGCAAGCCAGAATTTTCCAGAACTGTGAAACAGTGCTTTCTAGGCTGAAAGTGATGAATTCTATCACTAAAGATGAGGAAGAAACCAGAACTGCTAAGGCATCATTCATAGTTGCGTAGCACAAATGGGTATGTATGTCACACCTTTGACCAGAAGCTTATGAACCAGCCAAAAAGTTATTGAGAAGTTTTGTTTGGAGAAAAGTCGGAATAAGTTACTGGTAGAATTACCGTATCAAAAGACACTGTTGGGGCTTCCCTGGTGGCGCAGTGGTTAAGAATCCGCCTGCCAATGCAGGGGACACAGGTTCGAACCCTGGCCTGGGAAGATCCCACATGCTGCGGAGCAACTAAGCCCGTGCACCACAACTACTGAGCCTGTGCTCTAGAGCCCGTGAGCCACAACTACTGAAGCCTGTGCGCCTAGAGCCCGTGCTCTGCAACAAGAGACGCCACGACAATGAGAAGCCCGCGGATCACAACAAAGAGTAACCCCTGCTTGCTGCAACTAGAGAAAACCCGCACACAGCAACGAAGACCCAACACAGCCAAAAATAAATAAATAAATAAATAAATTTTTTTTTAAAAAAGACACCGTTGGACATTATCAGTAGTATACAAGGTAAACAATTAATGCTGCTGTTTTGTGAAATATGAAATAACAGGTGTTCCAGACTATGGTGATCCAAACTGAGTGTGTATGCTCTTAGTTAATGTGAAACAAAAAGGGAGAACAAAGTATTCATTGTATCTCTTCTGTGTAATCACTTCTTAAAAATCTGTGTTACAGATACTCCATTTTGTTATTTTGTGAGCTGTGACATAAGCTGGAAAAGGAAGGAATATTGTGGTCAGTGCTGACTTAACATCAGCTAAGTGTGCTGTAAGGAAGGACATTACGGTTTGAATAAAAAGAGGTTTGGCCCCGTCCCCAGCCCCTAGGCCTCCTCCCAGAGAACAATTAGCAGGCAAGAGTGTACCTCATGATCTTAATTGAGTTGGGAGTCAACAGACTAAGGCTGTTGGGCCAATTTGTACTCCCGCTGTGCCTTTTTTATATGGCTGGTGAACAAAGAATGGTGTTTTACATTTTTTTAATGGTTGGGGAAGATACCAAAAGAATGATATTTTGTGATGCATGAAAATTATAAAGTTTGGTATTTCCATAAATAAGGTTTTACTGGAACATAACCACATTCATTGGTCTATATATTGTCTGTGGCTGCTTTCACACTACTGCAACGGACTTGATGAGTTGCAACAGAGACCATATGGCCTGCAAAGCCTAAAATATTTACTATCTGGCCTTTTACAGAAGAAGTTTGATGACCCTTGAATTAGAGTAACTCCACTTTGATCCATCTTATTTATTGTTCTTCCCCATGGGAGTTCATTTGAAGAAAGGGTTCTACTGCCTTAAAAACAAGTTTTGGGTTTTTTTCTAAAGTATGTAAACTTTTCCAAAGGTCAGCCCAAAGAGCTAGCGTTCTTGTTCTTTTGCCACTCTGGGGGCAGAGCAGGGTGGGGTTCACAGTTCAGTTTGAAAATACAGATTGAGTAACTCAAGGCAATATTTGAAGATACATTATGGGTGATAAAAAGATTAACCATTTGTGCCACCAGAGATTTTAAGTCTGATAACAGTGATAAAACAGTAAATTCTTCCTCCTTATTTTTAAAATTTTTGCATATTTTTCTCAAAAGAGAAATTAAACATAGCTTAAAAGGAAGGCATCTGACTCATCTTCCTGTTCCCTCAAATTAATATCCAGTGAATTGCTACCAGTCCAGCAAATTCCCACTCTTCCTCATTTTTCCAAACTCAAAGATACATTCCCTAAAAGCGTTGGTCTAATTTAGCTACCTCCTGTTTCCATAGCAACCAATACATTCCTGTAATTATTAATTTGCTTCGTGTCTCTGTACTAAACTATAAGTAAGCTTCTTTGGTGTCTTCCTCTCTAAACACAGGAGGGACTATTTGTAATTTTAGGTAATATAGCACAATATTTCAGAGCACTGGCTTTGGAGTCAGACCTATCCTGCTTTCTCTAGCTGAGTGAATCTTTCCTCATCTATGAAATGGGAATAACAGTAGTAATGACGATGGTAATTTAGTTTGTTGTAAACCTTAACTGAGACGATGCATGTAAAATGCTTAGTTGAGGTTTTGCCACATAGCACTATGTCATCTGAGTGGCTGTTGTTTTGGTGGTGGTTGTTATTGTATCTCTAGTATCTGACATGTCTTTTTTAAGTATTAAAAATCTTGTTGAATGGAATCAAGATTTATTTTAAACATTTACCAACTTTGTGCTTTAGAGAAGACTAAAAGTTAAAATTAAAGCTTGCCACTTATCTAGAAAGAGTTGTCCCATGGATTTTCATTCAATAGTGATGATGATGTTTCTGTTCGATGTTCTTTTTTTTTTTTTTGGTCTGTTCCAAAACCTGTGCTCTTTCCACATAGCTTATGTAAAGTTGAGGTATAAATTGAATGCTTACTATGTGCCAAGGACTGTTCTAAATGCTTTATATTTATTTAGTCCTCGTAAGAACCCTATGAGTTAGGTATTAGTTATTATTCCTGTTTTTAGATGAGACAGCCGAAGCAGAGAAGGATTATAAATTGCCATGGGTTACCAAGCTAGTAAGAGGGAGAATTGGGACTTGACTCCGCAGTCTGGCTCCAGAGTTTGTATTCTTAACCTGCACAAACCTACCTCTCTTATTTGCTATATGCTTGTATGTAGGCATATTTTAGGCAACTCCAACTTTCTTGGAGTTTTAAGTTTGTTTACAGTGCTGGCATATGATACATAATACTCATTTGTGCTTGAATGAATTAATATGATGGTATGATAAATTTATAATTGATATAGTATGATCATTGATTAATTCTTCTTGGCTTCAAGTAATAACTTTTTCACTGTAGGTCCTTTTCGGAGCTATCTTTAGCCAGGATTAGCTATTATGAAGCAATCTATTCTAATACTACAAAAATGTGGACAAAGAAATTGCTTAACAAATCTACTTATATTCCTAAATTCATTTTTTCTTGCTGGTACTCACTCAAAAAAAAAAGTCTGTGTTTTATTTAGTTTTTCCTTTTTTGGGTTACTCTGTTGAATTGTTTGTTGATTTTTTTTTTTTTTAATGTTACGTGGCATTGTGACAGATAATTCAATTCTTTATAGAAGAAGCCTTAAAGAATTTGGGCATACTTGTCATAATGTTGAATTTGGCCTCTAAAACTTCTGAAATACAGTTGACCTTTGAAACATAGGGGAGTTAGAGGCACCCACCCGCGTATAACTTCACAGTCAGCCCTCTCTGTTCTCAGTTCCTCTTCCTGGGCTTCAACCAACCCTCCATTGTGTAGTGCTATAATATGTATTTATTTTTTAAAATCTTCATCAAAGTGGAACCCCACAGTTCAAACCCTTATTGTTAAAAGGGTCAACTGTAGTAATGATCTTGAAATTTACTTTATGTCTCTTTCAGAATTCTCCACTTTACCAGTACTTACAGGATCTGGGACACACAGACTTTGAAGTATGTTCCTCTCTGTCACCAAAACCAGAAAAATGCACAGTGACAGAGGGACAACAAAAGCCTCCTGCAAGAGCCCTGCCAAAAGTAAGAAGGCATACTCATTCTCTTTGACTCAATCTTTTGTTCTTTACTGATTATTTAAACTGCCTTTACCCTTATCCTTGCAAAAAACAAAAACAAGAAAACACCTTGTTGACACCTCCATGTTCTCCCTTGCACTGGTAAGACTTTAATTTTTATTTCATCAGTAGTACGTGTCTGTTTAGATAAACATGAATCCTTGCTGTTTTGGACTATCTCATGGGTAGTTTGTATAATGAATTAAAATTAATATGATTGAAGATTAAAATATATTACATATTTAAACATTGAAGTTATCTGGAAGGAACCAGAAAAATAAACTAAAACCTTAATGAGAACCCAACTATAGGATTCCTATAGTAACTAGAATTTTTTTCTTTGAGGGAGATTGGGATTCACATATATACACTAATATGTATAAAATAGATAACTAATTTCAAAAAAAAGAAAAAAATAGTGGGATAGCAAGTGCAGACAAAACAAAAACTTTTTTAAAGAGAATGCAAATTATAAGAAAGCATATTAATACTTAATAAACAGTTTCAAGGATATATGATGGAGTGGGTGTATTTACCTCAATTTCTGGTGCCCTTTATATCTGCAGTATCATATACTTTTTTTTTTTTTTTTAAGTTTTAATTTATTGATTGATTGATTGCTTGACTGCTATGTTGGGTCTTCGTTTCTGTGCTAGGGCTTTCTCTAGTTGCGGCAAGCGGGGGCCACTCTTCATCGCGGTGCGCGGGCCTCTCACTATCGTGGCCTCTCTTGTTGCGGAGCACAGGCTCCAGACGCGCAGGCTCAGTAGTTGTGGCTCACGGGTCTAGTTGCTCCGTGGCATGTGGGATCTTCCCAGACCAGGGCGCGAACCCGTGTCCCCTGCATTAGCAGGCAGATTCTCAACCACTGCGCCACCAGGGAAGCCCCTCATATATTTTTATACAGTGAATATTTCATAGTTGATGTACATCATGAGGCTGAGATACTAGAAGAAGCCACCAATAATTATGTTCTATAAAATACATTTACTAGATTGATTCATGTTCTGTTAGCTGTATTTATTAAAATCAGAAAAATTCCAGTACATTTCAGTTCTAACAAAAGGAATTCTAATTTAACAGAAGAAAATATAACCAGATTACCTCATTTCTTAAGCATTCTAGTTTAATTAGTGTTTTATTATAATTCAAGTTCCTTTTGGGAGGAGGATGTTAAAGTTTTCAATTAGTCATTTACTCTGTGTGATAGAAAGGAAAAGATCTTTCCTTCTGTACTTCTTAGAAAAACTGTAAAATGTGAGGTAACCAAGCTGGGCCCAATTGCAACAGCAGAGTAAACACCAGAGAAATGGGGTTTTTTTTCCACTAACACTCACAAGGTGGGAGTTAGGGGAGCAAGAGTCCTCTGTACTTAAACCCTTTCTTCTCCTTGCTCCTTTCAAATATGAATGTTCCTGGGAAAAGTTTTGAAAGCAAAATCTAAAGATATATCTAAAAGATTATTGGGACTTCCCTGGTGGTCCAGTGGCTAAGACTTCGTGCTCCCAACGCAGGGGGCCCGGGTTCAATCCCTGGTTGGGGAACTAGATATCACATGCTGCAACTAAGAGTTCGCATGCCGCAACTGAAGATCCTGCGTGCTGCAGTGGGGATCCTGAGTGCCGCAGCTAAGACCCGGCATGGCCAAATAAATAAATATTTTTTAAAAAATAATAAAAATAAAAGATTATTTACAGACTAAAATTTGAATTTGAGATTACTTGGCAACAGAAGACAAAGAATGGGCCAAGGGATAGTGTTGGGGCAGGAGATGGACATTGACCTCTTGTGTGTGTGAGTGTGTGTGTGTAAACTTGGGTTTTGTAAGTATTTAATTTTCATTTATGACAGGTATTTTTATATATAGAAATGTTGTTATTAATTTATAAATAAATGAGAGTTTAAAATTTCATCCTCTTAGAAATAGAGGAACAGTAAAAAGCATAGCCAGAGGGTGTTTTTCAAAATTACCACGTCTAGAAAATTCATTTAGTCTTCATGTTACACATTTCAACTGTACAAGCTATATCTTTCTAAGATGGAGTTTTTCTAGATATGAGGCAGCTAAATTTTAGAAAGAGTTGTTATTCCTTCTTAGGGGATATATTTTTAGAATTGCCCCCCAAATTGTGTTCAAGCTATGAAGTAGCAGTTATTTTCTTTGGAAAGCAAATTTTCTGTATGAGTTCATGATGAAACAGTCATTAGCATTAATCACCCTTTTTAAACTTTTTTTTTTTTTTTTTTTTAATTTATTTTTGGCTGTGTTGGGTCTTCGTTTCTGTGCGAGGGCTTTCTCCAGTTTCGGAGAGCTGGGGCCACTCTTCATCGTGGTGCACGGGCCTCTCACTGTCGCGGCCTCTCCCGTTGCGGAGCACAGGCTCCAGACGCGCAGGCTCAGTAGTTGTGGCTCACAGGCCTAGCTGCTCCGCGGCATGTGGGATCCTCCCAGACCAGGGCTCGAACCCGTGTCCCCTGCATTGGCAGGCAGATTCCCAACCACTGCGCCACCAGGGAAGCCCCAAACTTTTTTTTTAAATGTGATTGTTAGAGTACTTATTGAGTAGTCTGTACTGGTATTCTTTTCATGAATATTCATTCTCTGTATATTTTTTTTCTGGTTTCTGTTCCTGTGATTATTCTTAAACATTCCTCCCACAAAGTTTCAGCATCAGTCCTCTTTGCTTGATCTGTTTTCTCTGAGCTATCTCATCTACTTTCTTACCCTCATTGGCCACTTTTGTTTATTCTCCATTTTCACTGAGTTCCAGATACTTCTTAGACTTTTCCATTTGCCTGTGCTCCAGGCAACTCAGATTCAATATGTCTAAAACAACTTTTTTTTCTCTGCACTCCTGAAACAAAATATTCTTTCTGTATTCCCAAATTACCAGCCTCTCAATTATCTTGCAATTTCCCATCACTCCCACGTTGATTTGGTCATTAAGTGACTCAACTTCTTTGTCTCTAAAAGCCAATCCTTATTGCCATTTTTGCTACCCTAGTTCAAGCCTTTATCATTATTTAGCTGGGCTGTTGTGTATCCTTCTAATCACGCTTCTTGGCAACACTCATTCCCTGCTAGTACAGCCTCTGCACTGTTGCCAGTTATTTTTCTAAAGTGCTGATTTTTATTGTTTCACTTCCTTACATAAAAACCTTTGGTGACTCCTCACAGTCTACAGGATAAATTCCAAACTATTATTAAGACCACAGTCTTTTAAAACCTATCTCAGTGTACCTTTTAAACTTCATTATTCTTCCCTTGGGTCTTAGCTGTCCCAAACTATGCCGCCATCCCCAATGGCATGTACTTCCATGGCTCTCTCCTTTATTCATCCTTTCCCCTTGCCTGGAGTGTTCTTCCCTCCATTGTTATTAAATTCCTATTCATCTGTTAGGGCTTAGCTCCTGTGTCAGCTCCTCTTGACCTCCTTTTTCCCACACTTTTTCAGATTTTACATTGGTTTGTAATTATTTGTACTGTCTCTTCTAAGTTCTTGAAAACAGCAGTTATGTATATTCATCTTTGTTCCCATGACCCTTTTTCAGTACCTGGAATATAATAGTCACTCAGTGACTGTAAACTCCATTTACTGGCCTGCTCAGGAAATGGGCTATTAAGGTAAATTGAATTTTTGATTGATTCAATAATAAAACTTTTATTTCAATATGAGACAGTTTTTCTAAAATTGATTAAAATATCTTTCTGCCTTAGTATTGTAGAATGAAATGCTCTTAATATTTGAGAACTTGGAGTACTTGGTTTTCATTTTGAAATACATACCCAATACCATCGTCATGTGGACATAGGTAGTATACAGTGTACCCAAGATACGTAGGTTTACAGGTCTCATTCCAACTCACTGAATCTGAATCTTTAGTTGGGGGGCCCAGGAGTATGTTTCTGACTGAATCCTCCAGGTGATTCTGATGTGCGAGTAAACTGGGGATCTAATAAGGAGGCTGCAACACACTGGCAAAGCATCTATAATATAACCTAGATGACTTTTTTCTTCCTTTTTCTGATAAAAATTATGATTAATTAGAAGTAACTTATTTGAAGTTTTTCTGCTATTGAGGTGTGCTTTAATAATCCTTTACAATGTCATTCATCTTCAGCGAGGCATCCTGTTAAAAGTGGCTGAAACCATCAAAAGCTGGATTTTGGTTCAGTGCAGTAAGAATGATGACTTACTTCACAAGTTGGTGAGTGTTCACTTTACGTCTTTTTTGTCACTTTTCAGGACTCCGGTTTATTAGTGAGAAAATTGATGAATCCGAATTTGTTTTGCTACTGATTTGGGCAGTGATTGATTTTGATTAGAAATTCTGGGCTGTTCTTCAAAAGGAGACTGTCTGCTTCATGAAGTGTTAAAGTTTGATTGTATCACCTAAGGAAAAAAAAAAGGAAAGGAAGTTCTTCAGTAACTGGGGATCTTTGCATTTGGACTCATTAGTATTATTTCATAGGTCTTCTAAGAGGTTATTAGCCACTGAGAATAGGATATTCTGGTAATTATTGAAGCCCTATTTGTTAGATTACTCATTTCCTGCTGCCGTCTTCCTCCATTGACAGGTATTCCTCTCCGTGAGGAAGGGAATAGATCTATTAGTGGGATCCTCCCCCTTTTCATTAGGAACTTGACTGTCTCTATTCCACAGCCTATGATCACAAAGTTTGGGCAAAATCAAGAGTGGTTCCTCCCTAATTTATTTATCATTAATCTACCATTCTCTGACAACTTCATATATAAAATTTAGTCTTCCGGGACTGATAAATCACAGAATTTCCCAAAGACTAGCTTGATCTCTGAGCCCCAAGAGGGAGTACATCCTAACAATATGACGTCTAGGTAATATAGCTAAAAAAATTAAAGTTTTAAAATTCTTATGGCTCTCACAAGTAAGCAGATTTCAGAATCTTCTGCTGCCCTGTGACCTTAAGATGATAATTATCATTCTTGTAAACTATCATTTGTCAAAGGATGTTTACAAAGTGCTTTCACATTTTGATTTGTTAATCCAAACGCTGTATAAGGTTTAGTGTGTTTTACCATTTGGAAGCCTGAGGTTCAGACATTTCAGTTTGGTTAAGAATACTTATTAAGTGAATTGTTCAAGAATGTTCAGCTAGAAAGTGAATCAGAATTTGAACTCGGGTCTCCTGGTTTCAAAACCCAGGCTCTTTTCATTATAATGTACCACCTTTCTAGCTTGAGTATTACTATGTTTTGACTGACTAAAATTACTTTTTTAGCAATCTATATGGGCAAGTTCTCTGTTCAGGGTTTCATCTTCATAGGTGTGTTGAAAAGGTCAATGAAGTGTCTTGTCATCTACGTAGACATCATCTCTAGCCAGATGGAGCCATCCTCATTCTTCAGTGATACTAGGACTGTGGTAAGGTATATGGATCCATATACATTTTTCTGTGGTTTAGTCATAGTCTGCATAGTCCTGATCTTTTCATTCTTGGTTCTTTGTCACTGGCCACATGCTTCATGTCATATTTCACTGTAAAGTACCAGCTTCTGAATGCATCCCTTTTGTGCTTATATTATGCAGAATTGTAGGAAGTACATTCCTGAGAAATAGTTTACTAGTAATGGAACAAGGAATTGCCCAGTTAGCATCTGGCATGAGATTGCTTGACTTTTCCCCTTGATTATGAAACATTTTAAATTTTGTTAGCTATACAGATATTGAACCAGTCTCTTCCTTTTATAAAGATACTGGCAATTGCTCCATGATATCTGAACATTTTACCATTGTTCATTTTCATTAAGGTAGTACTTTTCTTCTTAAAGATTAAAAAAAAATTCCTTTATAGCAAGTATGATGTTAGTGGTATGGCACTTTTTAAGTGCTTTTTAGCCTATAAAGTGCTATCATACATTATTTCACTTGATCCTCATCACCTTTATTAAATAACACTGTATATTAAAAAGTGTGTAAGATCATTGAAGTATATTGACACTTGAATAAGTTCTCTTCTCCATCCCTAGGGGCCAAAATAGAAATCTCTTTATTCTTTAGCTGTGCTTCTCAGTCTTTTCATTCCATCCAAGCGGAATTCTTCCTAAGTTATCTTCTCATGCTACTTCTCTGTTTAAATTCTAAAAAGATCCCTACTACCTATCAAATCAAGTCCAATTCATCACTTTGGCTGGCATGAAAGAGTCTGTGTAATTTGGCCCTAATCTACCTTTCCAGCTTTATCCCCCAATATTTTCATCAGCCCAATACACTCTTCCTTTTCCTTTATTCCTTGCCTATTCTCTATGTCTATATTTGTACTATTATACTGTGAAATTTGTTCCATTTTTCTATTATTGGAATCTTTCCAATAAGCGGTTCTAGCTCTTCCTCAAGGCCTTTCCCAGAAACTTCAGTCTGTTGGATCTCTTATTTTCTACAACCACCTCGTAATAATTATCTATGCTATGTTCTGTAAGTTTTTGTATTCTGTGAGCTTTTCTTTATTGTATTTTTAATTATTTCGTATGTACTAACAACACTAACAGCTAACACTTACATAGCGCTTACTGTGCGCCAGATATTCTTAGCAGTTTATAAATACTTACTTATTTAATCCTTGCAACAACCCTGTGAAGTGGGTACTGTTATTATCCTCACTTTGAGGATGAGGAAACTGGAACAGAAAGGTTATTAACTTGCTTAAGTTGTGGGACCAAAATATAAACCCAGGCACTAAGTCTTGACACTGAGACTTGTTGAGGGCGAGCCAAAGTTCACATAGCACACCTCCCCCCAGCACAGAGCACCTATACTATTAATACTGCCTCGAAT
Organism: Balaenoptera borealis; assembly: GCF_965194805.1. Classification (NCBI taxonomy): domain Eukaryota; kingdom Metazoa; phylum Chordata; class Mammalia; order Artiodactyla; family Balaenopteridae; genus Balaenoptera; species Balaenoptera borealis. The sequence goes on from NC_138870.1 coordinate 81,005,303, forward strand.
CACACTGGTTTTGGGGAGGCTTTATCCCAGTTCTGCAACAGGTCTGATGCCAAGGAGTGGTGTTGAAGAAAGTGAGTTCCTGATTAAGCGGCATGCCCATAAGAGGGTCTGTGCAGAGGAAGAGTTCCCAATCTGCATTAACAGCCTCCCCCTCTCTGTCAGCCTTAGCCTTCATTTAATTAGGCTTCTTTAAACTTACCCCTATACAATTACATAGAGGTCTCATAAAAGGCCTGATTTCAAGTTTTTGTAGCAAAAGTTTTATTTTTAATACTTGTATTTGAATATGGTCATGTCTGATTGGGGAATCCAAACCAAATTATAAGGCCAATCTGTGAAGGTTTATTTTAAGGATTACTGGAAAAGCTACCATGCTCCACCCCCTGCCCTCCTGCCTTCCATTGCCCACCTGCTGTCGCTACCCTGCAGCCCACTGCCCCCTCTCCACCCGCAACAGTAATATAAAGTGAGTTGTGCTGTTCTCTCTTTATGAAAGTGGGGTGGAATGTCGAAAAACTAAGTGGTTCCTAATGTTAGGATTGTAAGAGAGAGGAGGCAGTAGTTCAAATATGAACCATAAAGGTGCTGCAGAGGTATGTGCAGGGTGTATCAGTAGATGGTAAAAAAGCCATATAGGCTAAAAGGAAGATCAGCATTCCACTGAGGTTTTTTTTTTTTTTTAGATAATTAAAAGAAATATATCCAAATAGGCCTAATATTAAAAATATTCTTCTCCTTCTCTAAAAGTGATGTATAGCCCATGATCAAGAGGATATGTGCTCTTAGTGTATGGATCACTGCTTAAGTCCTCATGGTTAGCTGCGGCTAGAACCTGTGGTGCGGGAATGATTAGGAAGAGCAAACCCACTGCCCTCAAACCCTAGACCTAACTGGTTTTACTTTAATTGCTAAGGGTCTTGTCCATTAAAAGTCCTCTTTATTTTTATCATACAATAGTATCTCCCTATTCCTAAGTTTAATACAACATAAAACTAGATTTTCTGGTAGCGAAGACTATATTCAGGGAAGAAGAATCAACTACCAAAGACTTAGGGTTTGAAATCATAATCCTGGAAAGTTACTTAATCTCTCTGAGCTTCAGTTTCCTCCTCTGTAGAATGGACAGGAGGATGATAATGTACATCACAGGGTTCCTGTGAGAATTGCTCTAACGTTGCTACCTCATCTTTCACCTCTCCACCAGCTACACTCTGCAAAAACTAATATTGGTGACTTGCAGGTCCCCAAACTAGAAGAGACTTGCTTTCATTCTGTCTCATCCCATTCTTCCAACTCTTTCATCTGGTTCATCCTTTAAGATTCAGTTTAGGCATCACCTCTTTTACTTCCTCTTTGTTGCAGGTTTTGTTCCTTCTATGCCATTTTCATAATAACCTAGTTATACCTCATCGCACTTCTTTGCACTTACTTTTCAGTCCTCTGCGTTAGACTATGAACTCTCTAAGAGTAAAGTCTTGTATGTCTTGTTCATTTTTTTATGCTTTTGATGTCAAGCATGTTGCCTGGTATGTATTCCTTGATAGGTGGGTAGAAGGAAAAGAGGGAGGAATAAATAAGCTTGTATATGTGAAAGCATTTTGTAAACTATAAAGTGCTATGCACATGTTGTTGTCATTTTGTATTATAGTCCTTAATGATGTATTTTTAATACATTCTAAGTGTCCATTTTTAGAAAGCCTTGATCCTGCTGATGTAATTCTTAGGTGTTGGCTATATTGTTACAGCATCCAGGGACAGCATCTTCTGTTACAGGATTATATTTTCCATGTTGTTTTCCAACAATTTAATTAATTAGGCTTAACTCAACAGGTTTATTAATCTAATTACTTCACATCTGTTTATTAAAAATATATATTTCACTCACATGTGGCTCCATAATGTCTACCTCAGTCTTTATTGTTTCACATTTATAATGAAAATAAAACCCTCTCCATCATACTGAAAATAGGTTGACTATTGTTTCTTCTTCTTGGAGCCTGTACTGAAAATAAACACCTCTAATTTTATTAGCATGGTAGGAGCTTAATGTTTAATACAAAATTATGCATGTATTAATACCTCTCTTCCGGTCTTTTAATGGCAAGGATATTGGATTCCGACTCGAGTCACTACATACCATCCTGCAACAGGAAGTCCTGTTACAAGAGGATGTGGAACTGATTGAGCTACTTGATCCCAGTGTCCTGTCTGCAGGGCAACCTCAACAACAGGAAAATGGACACCTTCCAACACTTTGCTCCCTGGCGACCCCTAATATTTGGTACTGTCCAGAAAACATCTATCCGTTGCTTACATACAGAGTATTACCAGAGGAAATCCATCATCACACTCTCCATTATAAAGGCATTATAAACATTTTAGCATTTTAATTAATGTAATGATATGCCAGAGGTTAAAAAAAAAAAAGTTCCTTTCTAAAGTAAATACTATTCCAAGTGAAGGTGGAAAAAATATCCAGTTTGATTATTATATACTTTCAACTCAGTATAGTTAGTGCTGTGTTTAACAACCCAATAAGCAGGTATAACATATGCCAAAAAAAAAAATCTCTCTTACCCATATACCTGTACACATGTGCGCATGAAGGCCTAGCCAGTGCTTCATGTTTCTTTACCATTAATAGACTATGTAATAATTACATTGTAGAGACACCAAGGATAGGACATGGGGCATGGAGGTGAACAGTTGATTCCTGCTTTGTTGGGTGTTGGGTGAGAAGAGATCATAGACAATAGACAATTCAAACTATCTTAAAACTTGTCAACCACTTGAAGTATTTGGGTCTAATGCAGAAGTCTCAGGCCATAATCTCTTAAAAAGAAATATACATGTATAGTAAAAAGGGATTATATATACAGAACTGTTAATATCCTCTTCCTATTAAAGTATGAGTTTATTAAATGAACTAAATTATTGCTCCAGCTGTTCAAGTCATATGGGCAGTTACATTCATTGGCCTCAGTGTTCTGAATTTATCTGTCTTTCCTGTCACATTGACAAATGCTTCATATTGTAATAGATAGCAAAGTATGGTGTTTTCCAAATATGTAGTCACTCAGATGTCATGATGAAGTAAAGCATCTTATCCTTTAAAAATATAAGAACTTAAGGAGCTGCTAGAAGGAAGCATAGGTTTTAAGAATTTTATAACTTTATATTCAAGTTTTCTTTGACCTCAAATGTCATTAAGCAATTCTGAGTCCTATAAATACGTTATAGACTTTGCTATAAATACATAAAAGTATATGATGAGATTTTGCTTTATGATATTACCAATATTGTCTAACAGTAAAGGATTCCAAGGGAAATTAGGGCAGGCAAATATTTATTAAGAAGCATTCTTACATTTTCTTTATAGTTTGACTATATAACTGTCTTCAAGTAGTGTTGATGTTGTTTTTCGGATATCCTCAGATACAGCTCCCCTATATTTACCTCTTTCTTATATTTTCACATTTTCATCTAAGCCTTCATTGCTTGAATGATGTATGTTAGTCTGTAGATTTGTAATTGACCTAAATTTAATAAAAGTACAGATAAAATAAAAGTACAAAGCTTGTCCATATTACAGTCTGCAATAAATATGTATATTCCAGAATTGTGGTGATGGTTATTTAAAATTAATGATAAAATAAAATAAGATGACTTTATTCAAAGCAATTACTCATGAAGTATATATTATTTCTAATTGGAAGAATGCTTATATTTTCTTGAGGTATTATATGTTTTTTGCACAGATAATTAAAGTCTAATTTTAGGGGAAAAGACCTCATGATATCTCCAAATATTAAAGGTTTTTAGTAGTAAAAATTAGTAAAAATTAAAGTTTTTTTAAATTTTATATTTGTAAAATCAGATTTTAAAATCTGTAATTTGTTTTTAGGTTAAAGAGCACATATCTTAAAAAAAAAAAAGGTTTTTTCAGAAGATACCTATTTATGTCCTTTACCTAAACTGATTAGCTCTAGACAGTGGGTATCTAGCAACTAGACAATGGTGCTAGATATTTTTTAACTGTTTCATGTTACTTTTTAAAATGTCATATTTTATAAAGTCATACTTTATAAAGAAGCTAGCATTTTATCTATTTTAGGAAACCTGAATTGCTGACTAAAGTAACTCATCTTTCTCTGGACTGATGGATATCATTTTTTTGGCTTCTCTGTTCTAGGGATGTCTCAGTGCTATTTGCCTTCATTAGTTTGCTCATTATGCTTCCCACTTGGTGGATTGTATCTTCCTGGCTGCTATGGGGAGTGATTCTATTTGTTTATCTGATCATAAGAGCTTTGAGATTATGGAGGACAGCAAAACTACAAATAACCCTAAAAAAATATAATGTCCATTTGGAAGATATAGCAACAAATAGCCGAGGTTTTACTAACCTCGTGAGAAAAGCTTTACGTCTCATTCAAGAAACTGAAGTCATTTCCAGAGGATTTACACTGTGAGTTCATTTTTCATTTTATTTTTTAAATAATTCTTTTCTACTACATAGTTAAATTAGAATGTTACCTATTTTCATTTTTGTTTTGCATTTACAGAAAAAACTAGGTTTCTCTTTAGCACTTATTAAAGTCTGTTAACTGCTAAGTGAAGGAATAAATACATTATATATTAGATTTAATAAGTGGTATGATTCTTTTTTCTACTTTGAGAAACCAAAGTGCTTTGAGAATCATGATTATTTCTGTGTGTTACCATGTGATTACATAAGATAATATAGAGAGAGAGCCTTGATCCTCGCATGCAGTAGTTACCCAATAAATACTTGTTCTCTTTACTCACTGTCAGATGCTCTCTTTACTCAGTTTACATGATAGATGTATCTGACAAGAATTCATTTTGAAAAATCTTGCCATGTATTAATAATATTCTTTAGGTTAATATTAGTAGATATTTTGGCACTGATGCTCTCAGATACTCTCACTGATATTTAATACGGGAAATTAAATATTCAACAGTCTAGCTGTAAGTGTATTAAGCTACTGGATGGATAGGCTATTTATTCTATTATTAAAGGGAAAACACCAATTATGTTCCATATTCTATGCCAGACAATTTTGCATACAACTAAAGGCATACAATTATAAGCGGTAGAGCAAATGTTCAAGTTCATTCCATCTGCCTCTAAAGCTTGTTTCCCGTACACTAGGCTGCCAGCTAAGCACTTACAGATGACAGTTGTAGTATAGTATATTTAATAATTTATATAACTCATATAACGTCTGCAGCCTATAGGTGGGAGAAAGTAAGTATATGGCAGAGAATAATTGTTGCTCTTAATTAGTTGTATCTGGAAAGTCATGAAAAGAGGCGGGCAGAAGAACCTTGGGTAGTCATTGCATCCTCCACTCTGCTCACTCTAGAGTAGTATCTAAACAATCTTGACATAAAAGCTGTATTTGGAATATCATGAAACAGGAAATAGGAGAGTCTCCAGTAATCCTCTCATTCTTCACTCTGTTGTATTCTGGAACAGTGTTTTAAACTCCTGAGACATGAGAGAGATTTTATAACTTCTCTTTCTGCTTAATTCAAAATGTAACAGTCCTTAGTGTCTGTTAATTTTGGTCCTTCCATTGTAGTTAAAGTCCACTTCTTGTTGATAGAGCGTAGCAAATATTGAGTGTCAATTTTTAAAAGTTAAAAATCGTACTAAGTAAGTAATATAGCTCCTTTGCATCCTGGACTTGCACAACAAGAGGACTGACAGGTTAAGCAAAGTGGCTCTGTGTCCAGTTAATGCTTAGGCCTGTATAGAGGATTCTGTGCCTTTTGTCATTGTCCCACTTTTACCCATATGTATAGAATTGGCATGAAGAGCTAAAATGGGCCCGTTAGGCATGATTTCCCTCTGGATTATGACTTCTATCTATTCAAATGCAGACAGACAGAAAAATTTTTGGAACAATTGTACTTCACTTGTCTCCATCTAACTGGAAAATGGATTGAAAAAATTATGAGGAATAATAAATTTTGAATCATAATTTTTTAGAAATATTTTCATTTTTAAGACTGAGTTAGTAAAATGGAACACAAACGATAGTGTCCATATATTGAAAATATTAGTGCTGTTTTATTCTACCTCAACTTTTCCTCTCTAGCAAATAATTTAACCCTTCTTTGCCTCATTTCTTTATTTTAAAATAAGCCTATCCGTCATTGTCCTGTTTTTTATAGATTTTTAATGCCTGAATATGTTTAGTTTGGTTTAACATTTTTTTAAGTTTTGAGTTAGATGTCTTATTTTACAAATTTGTGGTTATAGTGTAAGAAATTTATAAATTCCAAATACTTTGTTTTACTATTAGGAGAGGTCACTAGTTAGGTGAAAAACTTATTGTCTGGAAAACTATGTAATATGAAATCACTCATAGTTTCATTTATAAAAGCATAATACGTTACATGGTGTTGTTGCAAATAGGTACTCCCCATTTGTCTTTGGAAAAGTGCTTATGAAATGTGCCTCCTCTTGTTGAGAGTAGCTATGCTACTACGTAGTAACCCTTACTTTGCCTTTCTACTTGCATTCCCCTGTTGGCCACTGGTCCTGTTATCTTTCTGCGTCCCCTACTTCATTTTGAGTAGGTAAGTGCCAGTGGCTGCAGGTGGGTAAGTCATTTTACCCTACTTTTATGAATGTACAGAATGTATTTCTATACAGTATTTGATTGTTCTGTACAAATGACCAAAAATATGATTGATGAACATATGTAAATGCATATTAAGAATGTGAAAGTGTTTATAATTAAGGCTTTCATACTTACTGTAGACATAGGTTTTGAAAACTAAATGTAAAGTAGTACCACTTTAGTATATTCTGGCAGATAGAGTGTCTATATCAAAAAGTTACAGTTTCTTACGTAAATATTCCTACAGTTCTACTATATTTCAGTTAAAATTTGTTGTTTCCCCATATCAGAGGAAGCCTTTATTCTTTAAGATTTTAATTTTTCATTTGTCTTTTTTCTGGTGGCTATATATGTGTCAGGGACATATCTATTTATGAGACCTGAGTTGGGATATTTATAAGCATTTTCTAATGAAAATCATGAAAAAGGAATTTTTTTTCCTAAGTTTAATAGAATTGTGGATTTAGAAAACAAAAACTTTAGGACACCTGTACAGTTGTATCACATTTTACTTTTCAAGTTTGCTTGACAGGGTCAGTGCTGCTTGCCCATTTAATAAAGCTGGACAGCATCCCAGTCAGCATCTCATCGGTCTTCGGAAAGCTGTCTACAGAACTGTAAGAGCCAACTTTCAAGCAGCAAGGCTAGCTACCCTATATATGCTGAAAAAATATCCTTTTGTGTCTATATGTAAGAATAAGCAATGTTCCCAGAGTCCTGAATATAGATATCATAGTTGCATCCTATAAAAGTTAACTGTAAACTGAAATTGCCTATTTTGAAGCTTATTTCCATTATCACTTCTATTTTAAAACTAGGGGAATGACAATAATAGACAGGAATAAAGTTCTTCTGCTCTCATGTGGCTCATTTTTAACAAGGAAAACACTTGAAGTCCCTCCCTTCACTGGTCCAAAGAATAAAGTCAAAATAACCTGGCTTCTCTAGGTCAGACATTTTTTCAAATTGCTGAACATGACAAATTTGCGTCATGACATGGAAATAAACTGGCAACAGGAAATCCTTCCCCTTTCAAAAAACAGAGGCTCTAGAGTCAGATTGGCTGTCTAAATTTGGGCTGAATCAGTTACTGTGTAGGTGACCGTAAGCAAGTTTCTTCACTCTCTGTACCTTGTTTTATTTATTGGTAAACTGACAATAATAACAAAATCTTCCTGACTGCTTTTGTTAGACCAAATGAATTGGTGCATATAAAGTGCTTAGGCAGTGGCTGGTATATAGTAAGCACTTAAGGACTGCATGACAATAAGTCTGTCTCTTAAATTTACTAAATCAGGAAATTAGGTCTGTTAGAAAATAAAAGTGTATAAGATCTTTATTTTAGTTAAAATTTAGTTAGGTAAGTTATGAGTAAATGGGATACAAAAACTACTTTGTACTTTCAGTATACTGAGTATTGTTAACATTGACAAATATAATGCTTAAAAGTTTACAGAGTGCTTTATGTTCTATCATTATATCCTTATACAAACCTTTCCATCTAGATTTTCTTATCTCCACTTTATGAGAAAACTAAATAAAATCTCTACTTTATATGGGATTTACCCAGTGTCACACAATTAGTAAGAGGTGAAATTGTGTCTTGACTGTAGGACTTAGGACTTTAAACCTTTTCTATATATGTATAGATTTACTATATCTAGATACACACACACACACACACATACATACATACACATACTGTACTGTATTACTTCTTTGGAAATTGGGAGAAAGCACTTTCATTTTAGTCAAGAACTTGTCTATTCAGTTTGTTTACTGCCTAAATACCTGCCTGCAATGTGCTAGGAAGACAGAGCAAAAACCTGTACTACCTACTTTTAAAGACTTTTGAGTGTAGTCAGTAGATATTCATAATACAGTATAAGTGCCCAGGGTGCCTTCCAGCATAGCAGGACAATGTACTTGACCTGTGACTTCTGTGAAGACACAGAAGGCTTTCAGGGAAGCGACACCTGAGTTGACCCTCAAGGAATGAGTAAGGAGTTGACCTTGAGGATAAAAGTGTGCATTGCAAGTAGGAGGAAGAAAAGATACAGAAGGAAATAGAGATATGACAGTGTGGGATGTTAACTGCAAGTAGTTATTCATTCAGTGAATATTATGCCAAGCAGTTTGCTAGTCACTAGATATACAGTGGTCCACATAATAGACATGGTCTCTGCCTCGGGGAGCCTATAGTTTAGTGAGGGATTGGGAGTGAGGTGGGCTGAGAGGGCCCTAACAAAGATTGCAGATGGTATGAATTCCGTGGGCCAGTCACTTATCTAGATACTGGGAACCTAGCAGTGAACAAGATAGACAAGATCCTTGTTCTTATGGAGTTTGCCTTCTAGTGGATGATATAATTAATAAAAACTGAACAGAATATTTTCAGATATTTGCTATAAAGGGAAAAAACCCCAGGGGAATAGGATAGAGAGTGATTGGTGTGTTGCTGTTTTTGATTGGATGATAGGGGAAGGCCTTCAATTTAAACTTAGATTTGAGATGGAGTTCCAGTCAGATGGACCAGCGAGTATAAAGATCTTGTGGCAGGAGTGAATTTAGTATGAATGGAGTATAGAAAAAGGACCATCATACTCGAAGACTGCAGCACAGTAAGTTGGGAGTCGGAGTATGAGATGAGATTCAGAGGTAGGCAGGGGCCGGATCATATTCTCCATATAAGAAACCTTAAGGAATTAAAAAAGTATCCACCAACTATTTCTTTGGAAAGACCAGTAAGTTATATAAACCCTCGTGTGCCTGATCAAAGTAAAAAGAATAGAAATATACAAGATTAGTAATGAGAACAGAGCAAGAAATTAAAATTATTATAAAGGGATAGTATTTGTAACTTTGTGGCCACAACTTTGAAACTGTAGGGAGAAATGGATCATTTCATATCAAAACACAAATCTCTAAAACTGACCTAGGAAGAATTCAGAAACTGGAGATTAATAAAAAGAATTCCATTTAAAAAAAAGAAAGCGGGCTTCCCTGGTGGCGCAGTGGTTGAGAGTCCGCCTGCCAATGCAGGGGACACAGGTTCGAGCCCTGGTCCGGGAAGATCCCACGTGCCACGGAGCAACTAGGCCCGTGAGCCACAACTACTGAGCCTGCGCGTCTGGAGCCTGTGCTCCACAACAAGAGAGGCCGCGACGGTGAGAGGCCTGCGCACCGCGATGAAGAGTGGCCCCCGCTTGCCACAACTAAAGAAAGCCCTCGCACAGAAACGAAGACCCAACACAGCCATAGATAAATAAATAAACAAATACTTTAAAAAAAAAAAAAAAAAGAAAGCACCTGGTTATATATGTAAACAATGGAAAATGTGCAGCTGTAAAAAAGTGATAAAAGGTCTTGATACACTATTGTGGAATGATGTCCAAATTATGTTGTTAAATGAAAAAAAAAAAAGCGAATTGCACAGAGCAGTATTTATACTACCCTTCCATTTGTGTATAGAAGGGATTGTATATATGAGGGGATAAATAAGAGTGTGCATGTGTATATACACATATATATATCCCCACATACACACACATTTATATTTGGATTTCCTTTTATGTATGTACATAACCATAAAATATCTTGAAGTATACACCAGATACTGGTAACAGTGATTGCCTTTGCCTTTGGGTAGGTGAACTAGGTGGCTAAGGGATAGAGGTAGGAAGCAGTTTTTATTATACCCCTTAATCCCTTATAAATTTTTAATCCTATGAATATATTACTTTTTCAAAAACTAAGTGAATGAAAAAATGTTTAACTCCCTGGTCCAGATGGTTTTGTAGTTTAAAAAAAAAAGCTATTTCAGAAAAGATTAGATAGAAAGCTACAGTACATCATTTTATTTATGCCGATACTATAATCTCAGTTCCAAATAAAAACCAATCTCACAAATAGAATATTTATAGATTCCGCCTAGTACTATATCAAAAGATTATTATAATACGACAAAATAGGGATATGTTATAAATACATGAAGAGTTCAAATATCAAGAATTGTATGGATAAAATTCTTTACAAAAACAATGAAAGTGGAGGAAATCACATAGTAATGTTGATAGATGCGCATGAGGAAGAGGAAGGCAGAAACAGAGCAGCCGTCTATGTCAACAACCTAGGTGGAACAGGCTTAGTGTTAGTTACATCAGTAGTTTTTGTTTCCAGGTAACGGTCAGGTAATGATGTCCTGCAGTGTGCAGACCTGGAGGAAAAGAGGAAGTATTTGCTGTAGGGTGGTGAGGGCCTGAGCCATGATACAATAAAGTACATAATACAGTTTCAAAAGGTAGATGCGAAAAATAACTAAATTAGCACTTTAGCGCTTGTGAAGAGTTGAACTTTTAATTCTCTAGCTATAGAGATATTTTATTCTCAAGTATCCTGTAAGATTTGAGGTATATTAATATATTAGATTTTAAGATTAGTTTCTTTTTTAAAAAACTGATGTAAATCTCCTCAAAGTTCAGAACAAAGATAAGTAAAGGTAATTTTGGACAGTTTTATTGTACTCTTTATGCTTTAATGAAAAGGCTTTGTTGATTGCCTTAACCTAATTTAACCTACCCCCTGAACTCTGAGAGTGACAATGTAACCAACTACATCTGTGTGGTGCCTTTTAAGGAGCTGGGCCTTGGACTTAGTGAAGAGCAGATTTCAGAAGAGGAAGCACATAACCTTACAGATGGCTTCAGCCTGCCTGCATTGAAGGTAATCCATTCATGGATGGGAAGGGCCGAAGAAAAGATAGATGCATTTGGATTGTGCCTGTGCTTTCTGAACATAAATGGTGCACCTGTTTCTTTTGTTGTTTGCTGGATACCATTACCATAATAACCTTACTGATGTTTTTGAAACTGCCTTTAAAGAGGGACAGCACTGTAAAGATTGGATGAAGAGTGGAAATTCCCTGGCGGTCCAGTGGTTAGGACTCTGCGCTTCCACTGCAGGGGGCACAGGTTCCATCCCCAGTCAGGGAACCAAGATACCACATGCTGCTCAGTGCAGCCATAAATAAATGAATCAATGAATGAATAGAGGAGATCCTTATGTTCTGATATTGAAATACTTTAAATTCTTACTATAAGCATTTCTTGTATTAAATTAGAGTTTGAAGATAAATGAGTTCAGTAGGAACCCAATATATGAGTGATTTTATTTACTAGCCATTTGTTTCAACAAACATGGGTAAAGAATGTACAAGATCTGCATCTTTCCTTGGAAAATCTCCAAAATTCTTATTTAGAACAAGAATTTTTTCATATATTAAAAACCACATAAAAGGATATATTTGACTACATAAGAATTAAACTTCTAAACTTGAAATGCTGTATACATATATATTTTTAATTTTATTTATTTATTTTTGGCTGCGTTGGGTCTTCATTGCTGCACGTGGGCTTTCTCTAGTTGCGGCGAGCGGGGGCTACTCTTCGTTGCGGTGCACAGGCTTCTCATTTCTCATTGCAGTGGCTTCTCTTGCTGCTGAGCACGGGCTGTAGGCGCGTGGGCTTCAGTAGTTGCAGGACATGGGCTCAGTAGTTGTGGCTCGCGGGCTCTATAGCACAGGCTCAGTAGTTGTGGTGCACGGGCTTTGTTGCTCCGCGGCATGTGGGATCTTCCCGGACCAGGGCTCAAACCCATGTCCCCTGCATTGGCAGACGGATTCTTAACCACTGCACCACCAGGGAAGCCCCAAATTCTGTATACTTTAAATGTAAATAAGCTCAGGAAAACAATTGCAGTGATTTATAAACAAAGGGCTTGAATTCTTTCTGTATAAAGAGCACTAAGGTATGTGAAACCTATTGAAGATAGGTCAGGTGTGTGAATTGCCAGTTCACAGAAACCAGAAATGGCCAATAAATGTGATAAAAATTTTCAGCCTTACTTGTATTTTGCCAAGGATATTGAAAGTTGATAATACTCATTGTCAGTGAAAATTCTGAGAGACCTCACACCAGTGGTCAAAGTATAAACTGCTTCACTTTAGCTGTGAATACCAGTCTTCACAAAGGTATGTACCCTTTACGCCAGCAATTTTAAGCTCACAGATTCATCTCAGGAAGTAATCAAAGATATATATGTTCATAATATTACTACGGCAGCAAATCTTCAAAATGAGTTAAAAGTTCAATGATTTGAGATTGGTAATAAGATTTATGGTACATTCATTTAATAAACTGCTTTGGAGTTAGTAGTAGAAAAAAATAACATTTAAAAGCATGAGTTAAAGCATCTTACAAAAACTAACTGTATGCATTGTAAGATTCCAGTAGTATTTTTAAAAAGTCAAGCCAAATGTCTTTAAATTCCTTTTCAGTATTTAGCAAACTCCACTTAGATATTTTTTTATTTCTAGCCTTTAAACTTCACTTGATACCATGGAAATCAGTGCAAGTGTAGTTAACAGCATATTTTTCAAGATTCATTTTGTTTTGAGACCGTATAAACTTTTACATCTTTAAAATTTTCAGATCCACATAAAAGTTCTAGTTCTCCTGTTTGTTTTTCTTTCCAGTTACTTGAAATTTGCCTTGATTTATTTTTAACCTCATTCTAACCCATCTTAATAAATGGCATCATACAACTTACTAAGCTAGAAACCTGGGCACTATCCTCCTTATCCCTCTTTTTACCCTTCATGTATAAGCTATGAGTAGATTTTTGTGTTGGTTCCACCTTCAAAATACATTTTAAACTCATTCACTTTTTTTCATGTCATTTCCCACCATTCTAGTCCCAGCTGCCATCATTCTTACTGAGGCTGCTACAATAGTTTTCTTACTGGTTTCCTTAGTTCCCTAAAGTTTGTTTCAGAATGCAGTTTGACATTTAAAGTGCCTTAAAAATGATATATGCTTTAAATCAGTAATTCCACTTCTGCAAATCTTTCTTAAGGAAATGATTTCAAATATATTAAAGCTTTATATACCAGGTTGCTTATTAGCTTTGCTTATGATAGTGAAAAATGGAACACAGCCTAAATGTGCAGCAGTAGAGGAATAGTTGCATGAATTACACTAAGTCCAACATGGTGAACCATTGTATACCAGCTACAACTTGCTTATAAAGATTTTGTAAAAACTTGGAGAAACCAGTGAAACAATAAGGATACATAAATATATAGTTACTAACTCTGTGTTTAGAAAAAGACCATGAGAAAATACTAATACACCAATAGCTACTCTTTAGTGTGGTTGCACTATAGGTAATTCCATTTACTTCCCAATTCAATACCATGACCATGCTTTACTCTATGATGGAAATAAAGTTATTTTCAAAGAACAATTTGGGAGATTCTTAATGATGAAAAAGCAGGGACTTTGGAATTGAGCAGACATGGGTTTATATTTTAGCCCTGACACTGACTAGTCATTTGACCTTGAGTGAGTTGTTCTTTGAACTTACCTAATCTGTAAAAAGGGGTTACCATACCTGCCCTACAAGGTGTTAGATTAAATGAGAAAACATACGAAATACCTACAACAGGGCTTGTTGTATAATGGTTAACCCAAAATGGTAATAGCTGTTACTCTTTAAGAAGGATTTGGAGAAAGAATTATGGTCATATTTCTTAATTTCCCTTTTAACTTATTTTTTTGTTTACTCATCAAGATGTCTCAGTGATTTCCCTATTTCTTTATGCTTTTTAAAAAGCTTGTTAAATCCTGGATTATGTTTTGGCCCAAGTACAGGCAGCAAAAAGAAACAGTGGGCCTCCTGGAGTCAGACTTTCTAGGTTTGACTCTCACCTGACTGCTAATATGGTCTTGAGCAAGTCATTGTTTCTGCGTTCATAAAATGAGATAACCATAATGCTGATCACTAAAGGATTAAAGATTTGCCAGTCCAATACCTGGGAGAGAGTAAGTGATTAATAAATGTTAGCTGATTTTTTAAATTGCATCTGACATGACCTACTCTAAACTGTGGGACTTGTTCACTTGTTATCTCTCTACTCCACCACCAATGGTACTGGTTGTAGCTGGATCCTTTTTGCTCACCCATATTATTTTACAAGTCAGACAAACTTTAGTATTTTAATTCTGCTTTATTTTGACATATAACTAATCTATAACTAAACTTGATGATTGTGTTGCATTGTTACCAGGAATATCGGACTCCAAAAGAAGCCTATCTTGAGACTTACAGAGTTTATAAACTGCTGAAAATCCCTGTAATGTTCAAAAACTGTGTAGTGCCACCTTGTACAGTTGGCATTATATCCAGATAAAGAATTTTAAAATGGATTTTCTAAGTTAAATTTTAAAATTCTTTCTCAAAAGAGCAACACTAACTAAAGCTTTTTTAAAAATGTAGTGAAAGATGGTTTACAAATAAATTGGGGCCTCTTGTTTTCCTTTGTAATCTTCATTGTGTTCTCTAAAGGAAATACATTTTGGGGTTGTTTCTTTTTTAATTGTTCACATATCTTCCCTCAGGAGAACTTAGGAATTGCAAGTGCTGCGTCTTTGAAAAGGAAAGAAACTTCCTAATTGCATCCTGAGGAGAGACATGTGAAATATCTAGTACAGAGTCCTTATCCCTCTTTTTTTCTTAGTTTAAAACTTTAACTAGTTTTTTTATAAAATTATTTTAAAGAGTGTATTTCCTGCTTTAAAAAACAAATCTGCATTTTGTGAAAATACTTTTTTTTTTTTTTTTTTTTGCCATACTGTGCGGCTTGCAGGATCTTAGTTCCCTGACCAGGGATCAAACCCGGGCCATGGCAGTGAAAGCACCGAGTCCTAACTACTGGACTGTCAGGGAATTCCCTGAAAATGCTTTAAATCAAAATTTCCTAATTGCCCATAAACTATGGTTATCCCCTCATCCAGAGCGGCTTCCCTTATTCAAAGAACAAACAAAAAAATGTGTATTTCTGAGTTTTGGTTTAATTGTATAATATGGCAGTGATTAGATAATAAATTTGTCTTTTTTAAAATGGCAGTAAGCTGTGCCAACTTGATTTTTTAATTGCTGTGGTCTGAAACTCTGGAATCATCCTTGTTGACACCTTTACTCATAAACAGTCTGTCAAGAGATTCTGTCAGTTGTCTCACCGCTACTTACCTCTTACCACGAACCACTATGGTACAAGCTACCATGTTAACTCCCACCTGGATTATTGCAGTAACCTCCTAACTGTCTTCACTTGTGCTCACCTCCCTATGATCTCTCAACACAGAATGATCTTGTTAAAGCTTAACTCAGATAATATTACTCTTCTGCTTAGAATCCTTCAGTGGTTCCCCATTTCTCTTAGAGTAAAAACCAGAGTTACTTCAGTAACTTCATCACTTACCATGCTCCCCCTTGCTTACTGTGTCCCAGCCGCATGGACCTAGCCGTTCCTCAGATGTGCCAAGTATACTCCTACTACAGGACTTTGCACTTGAACCTTCTACTCCCTGGAACTCTTTGCTCATGGTGGCTCAGTTCCTTCAGATGAATTTAGAGACCCTCCTAGCCACCCCTCCTTCCCTTTGCTTCTCTCTCCCTCTTCTTCCCCTCACATATACACACACAAACACACATTTGCTGTTCCCCTCCTCTGCTGTATTTTCCCCATACCCATCAGACAAGAAACTTATTTTACTTGTTAATATCTATTACTCCCCCTACTTGAATATAAGCTTCATCAGGGCAGGGATATTTTTCACTTTTGTTCTCTGCTATATTATCAGCACCTAGAGTACTGCCTGGCACATCATAGCTGCTCAAGAAATATTTGGTGAATGAAAAAATAAAGGATAAAGAAAATCATTTTAGTAACAAAATTTAATGGTTAAATAAGAAGACTTGTGAGATACCTTGTATTTATATTTAAGAATCCCTAGATAGTGTATCTTCAGTGATTTAGAATTTTGGCCTTGCCCATTTAAAAAAAAAATGAGTTAAAAGTAAAATAGGTTTACATTAAATTATCTTAATTCATTATTTGCATAATTTTAAAATTCATTTAATAAAACAGTTTAAATAATGTCCGTTTTCATGGTTATAAAAAATTGGAATCTAAATTATCCAGAGTGGTAAATTATCCTCTTTTTATTGTCTGCTAACTCCTGTTCATACTAGATTGTATTTGTTTGTTTGATATTGTCCTCTTGAACAGTACTATCTGGAGGAATCCTTTGCCGCCAGACTCAGGGTGCGTCTTACGAGAATGAGTGTTGTAGTTTCTCAAGCTAGACATTCCTGAGTATGATCACTCTGGGACTGATTTTTATGTTTTTTCTTAGCTGTTTCCTAGGCCAAAATAATGGTATAGTTTGAAGCCCAAACTCTGGCTCCATCAATGAGTTGTTTCTTTGGACTTACGTAGGTCCATCATTCCTGCTGTCTCCTTTTCTCCTTTGTGTACATTTTTAAAATAATTCATCAAAGAACATTCATTTCTAATTAGCTGTGTCTCATTCCATCAGCATTTCTCTTTTAGGACAGAACTGTACTAAATTATATACTGGTATTAGCTGCTATATTATGATCAGAAGTTCCCATGTGCCATGACTATATAATTTGATGTTAACATTCTTGGCTACTCTTAGAGTTAGTTCAAACTCAGCTATATTCATTACTTAGAATAAAGTGAAAAGTTTAAACCAGAAGTTAAGATAAACAAATCTGTAGTTTGTTTTGTTGTTTTGAATGTTGACCAATATTTTTTATTGATCTAGTCCTTTTTTCTTGTTTTTTTTTTTTTTTTTTTTTTAGGTTTTGTTCCAACTCTGGGTGGCGCAGAGTTCAGAGTTCTTCAGGCGGTTAGCCCTGTTACTTTCTACGGCTAATTCACCTCCTGGGTCCTTACTTACTCCAGCACTTTTGCCTCATCATATTTTATCTGATGTGACTCAAGGTCTACCTCATGCTCATTCTGCCTGTTTGGAAGAGCTTAAGCGCAGCTATGAGTTCTATCGGTACTTTGAAACTCAGCACCAGTCAGTACCCCAGCGTTTATCCAAAACTCAGCAGAAGTCAAGAGAACTGAATAATGTTCACACAGCAGTACGCAGCTTGCAGCTCCATCTGAAAGCATTACTGAATGAGTAAGTTTAGAAGCCATGTAAGGAAATGTCCCCATGATTAGCAAGCTTCAGTCTTGTGCCATTGTGGTTGGCTTATGTCCTAGCTAAAAAGCAGCAGCAAAATTGAGACATGCAGCCTAAACGATGGTTTAAAGGTACAAATGTAGCAGACAAACAGTGATTTGTAAGTACTGTAATTTGGGGGAGCCATTTATAGTTTTTACTTTACCTGATGTCAACAGAAAACCTAGAAAGATAGGACAAAAGCAGAGAAGTATTATTACATACAGTCGATGAGAAAAATATTGCTGTTTTTCTGAATAAATCAGAGCAGGTTTGGACATTTTTCTATAGCATAGAACAAGTTTTTTGGCCCCAGTTGAATAATAAAAATGTAGAATCCATAGTTTATATTTGTTGATCTACTTTGATACTCCGCCTTAGTGAAATGTAGGGTCCAGTCATTTCAGTGAAATTTTTCTGTAACAGATACTCATAGTATAGGACTGGATCAAATGAATGATTGGGTTCATGTTGTATTGTAATCAGGGGAAGGTCATAGGAATTTAATGAGTTGAGAAGATTGTAGTTGATGTACTTGACCCTGGATACCAGGCAAGAAGTAGAAGGGGGAGGGCAGCAATTGATTTTGTAAGATAAGAAAATGGGCCAAAAGGACTTGAAGTCTCAGTAAAATCAAAAAGCTAATTTACTGGAGTGAAGAAGGAGGTGATGTACAAGGATAGGAAATTAAGGTCAGAAAGACATTTTAAGAAGAGAAGTTTTTACCCATCAGTTCAAGGTCTGAGATAGGTATATAAGTTTGATGTAAAGATTACAGCATAGGGAAAAACTAAGAAACTGTGAGGCAGGGATGTTCCAGTGGTCTGTTGCTGCCGTTCTAAGAAAACCCTGTCTCCCACAGGAAATATGGGAGATAAGGCAATCTCCACTTGAGTGGGTGGCAAAAGTTGGATCATCATGAGAGGAAAAAAAGATTTCAGTGGAAAGACTGTGTCAGGCAAAGCCAGGGTCTATAAAGAATTAATGTTTGGCAATAGAATCAGAAATATACAGGGCGTAATGGAATGCATTAGCGTGAGGGAAGGTGGCTCGAGAAGGAGGAGTGCTACACTGGATGGACATGAAAATGATAAAGAAGGGCTTTGTACCTTGGTCAGGGATTATGAATGATGCATGGGAAGTATGTTTCCTATTTAAAAATGAAATATTCTATGTATGTTACTACATGTCACCTTTCAAAATACTTTCACTAGAGAGCAAACCAGTCACAAACCATCATATCTGATTTGCCCTTTAGCACTGCCACACACAACTTTTAAAAGTGTTATCTAAAAAATTTTGTGTTTCGTCCCTCCCTCTCGCTCGTCCCCTTTGCTATTCCCACTCTCACTTGCCTACCCTAGGACATTAACCCTTTAACTGTTCTCCTGGCCTCTAGAGTGCAAGATTAATGTTTCTGAGGCATATATATGCTTTCTTACTTATCTGAAAATTTTCACTGGTTTTGGACTATAACAGCTTAGACTAAAGTCTGTATAAAACATTCTACAGAAAGGATTTGCCATAACCTGACTACAGGCTGCTTTCTGTCTTTATTTCTCACTTCTTTCCTTCAGTCCCGCCAAACTGTATAAATGCCTTTCCCCATGTACCATCTACAGTGACTTTCCTCGTCTTCTGTACATGCTCCGATTTTATCCATCCTTCAGTGCTGCCTCAGAAGTACCTCTTCCTTAGCTGTTCCCTGACTGGACCCATAGCTGGTAGTAACTTCCCCCTCTTCTGAATTCTTATAAGCCTGTCTTTATGTCTCAGTCATTTTGTGCCTGGATTTAGCCCAGCTTCACAGCTTACCAGCTCTATGACCTGGGCAAATTTCTTCAACTCTCTAGACCTAATTTGGAATGGAAATAAAATGTTAATCTTAATTTTTTATGGTATTGTATTGTATATGTATAATTCCCCTGATTTGGTATAAGTTTCTTATAAGTAGGAAATGGGTTTAATTTATCCTTTCAGTTTGTAAAATGCCTGGTATGTATGCAAGAAATACTTGTTGAATAAATGTATGAATACTCTTCATAAGCTTTTTAAAAAATTGTGGTAAAATGCACATAACATAAAATTTACCGTTTAACCATTTTTAAGCATACAGTTAAGTGGCATTAAGTACATATATATTGTTGTGCAACCATCACCACCTTCCATGTCCAGAGCTTTTTTCATCTTATAAACTTATTTCTTAAATCAACCTTGCGAATTATACATTTCAGTTCACAGTTCATAGAAATCTGTTGCTGTTTTTCTTTATTACTCAGGGTAATAATTTTTGAAGATGAACTTGAAAAGCTTGTTTGTACTAGAGAAACACAAGAACTAGTGTCAGAAGCTTATCAAATCCTAGAACAGAAATTAAAGTTGATTCAGCCCCATGTTCAAGCGAGCAACAGTTGCTGGGAAGAGGCCATTTCTCAAGTGGACAAGTTGCTACGAAGAAATACAGATAAAAAAGGTACCTATGAGAGAGTTCTTTTGCGTACCCTTA
The DNA here is from genome assembly GCF_965194805.1 of Balaenoptera borealis. Taxonomy (NCBI): domain Eukaryota; kingdom Metazoa; phylum Chordata; class Mammalia; order Artiodactyla; family Balaenopteridae; genus Balaenoptera; species Balaenoptera borealis. Next base: position 81,025,567 of record NC_138870.1, read on the forward strand.
TCAGATATGCTTATTCTTCTCTGGTAAGATTTTATTAGGTGTACTTCTTATCTATGTGATGAAACTGACTTGACAAAATTACTTAGTTTACTAAAAAAAAAAGTTAAATTTATATGTACAAATTGACACTGAATATAAAGCCTTGGCTCTTATTTTTGTAAATAAAAAATGAATATGCTTTGAAAGTTCCCTGAATCATATACCTCCTTTTTAAAAAATTGAATTAAACAAATAGATTTTAATAGTGTTATTCCATTATTAGGACTTCTAGAAACTCTTTTCCAGTTAGGGTAATAATGAGTTTGGTAGTCAGGGGCCAGAAATTGAGTTTACTTTTAAGATAAGATACTTCAGTCATTTAAAAACAGTATACAAATGCTATGTTGGCTGGTACTGCATATTTGTTATTATTATTGGATCTAAAATGTATTAAGTGCTGTCTGTTGGTGGGAATGTAAATTGATACAGCCACTATGGAGAACAGTAGGGAGGTTCCTTAAAAAGCTAAAAATAGAACTACCATACAACCCAGCAATCCCACTACTGGGCATATACCCTGAGAAAACCATAATTTAAAAAGAGTCATGTACCACAGTGTTCATTGCAGCACTATTTACAATAGCCAGGACATGGAAACAACCTAAGTGTCCATTGACAGATGAATGGATAAAGAAGATGTGGCACATATATACAATGGAATATTCCTCAGCCATAAAAAGAAACGAAATTGGGTTATTTGTAGTGAGGTGGATGGACCTAGAGTCTGTCATACAGAGTGAAGTAAGTCAGAAAGAGAAAAACAAATACCGTATGCTAACACATATATGTGGAATCTAAAAAAAAAAAAAGGTTCTGATGAACCTAGGGGCAGGACAGGAATAAAGACACAGACGTAGAGAATGGACTTGAGGACACGGGGAGGGGGCAGGGTAAGCTGGGACGAGGTGAGAGAGTAGCATTGACATATATACACTACCAAATGTAAAATAGATAGCTGGTGGGAAGCAGCCGCATAGCACAGGGAGATCAGCTCGGTGCTTTGCGACCACCTACAGGGGTGGAAAAGGAGGGTGGGAGGGAGACGCAAGAGGGAGGGGATATGGGGATATACGTATGCATATAGGTGATTCACTTTGTTATACAGCAGAAACTAACACACCATTGTAAAGCAATTATACTCCAATAAAGATGTTAAAAAAAAAAGAAAATGTATTAAAATGTGCCGTTATTTAATAGGAGCATCAGAGTGCCTTGTACTGCTAGGTAAAAAGGCAGTCTTGAAACTTTCGGCAAAACTGCTTTCCTTTGGACCCAGATTTTATACTTGTTTTTACTAATTTCACTAATTCCATTGTAAATGGCTGACATATTAATCTTTAAACTTATGCTACAAGTCAATACCATGTTTATCCCTTGGAACCTTCTTATGAGGTTAATCAGATTTATGTATAGAAATTGTATTGCTGCCAAAGGTGAGTAATGCTTTATCATCCTGTTAGTCATTGTTTTGTTTACAGCTAGATCTGTAATACTTTGTTTAATGTCTTAAACAAACTGAGAAAGTCCTTAGATAGTAAAAGTATTAACTTTTTTCAAAGGAAATGTTAACAAGCTAATTACCAATATACTACCAATAGATTTCCTTTATATCTCAAATGTAAATGGTGAATAATTCTTTCTCCAAAGGATAAATATGCCAAGAATTTTTAATATGTGCAAATATTTATACATATTAAACTTTTTGATATGACTCTAGAGCTTTTAAGTATATTTTCCATAAATATAGAAACACTCAGAAGACCACTGGGTGTTAAAAGATGCATCTCATTCACCCCTCCCTTAGCATACTCTGAGATGTTGAATCTTAGTCAGTCAAACATGATTGTTAAAATTGTCTCCAAATCATTGGGCAGATGATAAGCCATTTCATGATATCCTCTGTATATGTGGCTTTTGCTCATAGGTGATAATGGCATGAAGTAAGATACAAGTATTCACAAACTTTTCTCACTAAAATGCCCATAGTAGCCTTGGCTACACAACTTGAAATAAAACTGTTCGTTTGAATTTTTTTAAGAAGCAGGTGCTTTTAGTTAGCCATATCTTTTTTTTTTTAGTTATTTCAAAATTATAGGACTATCACGAGAGTAATAATTCTAAGTACTGTTCATCCAGATTCCCCAGTTGTTGACATTCTACCACATTTGCTTTATCTCTCTGTGTATCTGTCTATAAATTCTTTTGGTGGTATTATTCTGAACCATTTGAGAGTAAGATACAGACATGAAACCCCATTACCCCTAAATACTTCTGTTCACATTTTTGAAAAACAGACATTCTTTTACATACCCATAGTATGCCATCAAAATCAGGAAATAGCCCAAGGCTCCTTCAGCTGATGAATAGGTAAGCCATTATATCCACCCATACGATGGAATACTACTCAGAAATAAAAAAGAAGTGAACTACTGATACATTAATAAGATGGAAGATTCACTATGCTAATCAGAAGAGGCCAGACTCAAATCACTACATACTGTATGATTCCATTTATATGACGTGCTGAAAATGATAAAATTTAATAGGAACAGGAAACATATCAATGCTTACTAGGAGTTGCATATGGAGGGAGGAATAGGGTATAAGGAGGCAGCATAAGTAAATGTTTTGACGTGATAGAACTATTCTGTATCATGATTTTGGTGGTAGGGGTGATTACATGACTCTAATTTGTCTAAACTCATAAAATTGTATATACAAAAAAGTGAATTTCATGAGTGAATAAAATAAATTATCTTAAAATTTTTTCACCCACTAGTTTTAGCATCCATTGATAGTTCTTGCTTGAATTGGATATTACTGTGATGGTTGCCAAATGGTAATTTTCTACTTCCATTTTCCATTTACACTTACTAGTTGACACTCTATTATAAGGTTAAACATCCCCCCCCCTTTCCACTTATTTATATCAATGTGGATATATGGATTCTTATTTTATTCAGTAGATCATAGTTTGTTACTTTTATATTGTATTGTTGCCCAGGTTGTCCAAAGTTTGACCAGAGGGAGCCCATTCAAGGTGATTCGTGTCACCATCATTCTTTGAGCACTTCTTTACTTTGTCTCATACTTTCCCTGCCTCCAGCCATAACATCAGCCTTGTCTCCAAGAAGCCCTCATTCCTTTTAATGGAAAATGACATTTAGAAACCAAGATCTAGGTGCTGGGTATGCTCAGAGCCACTGGGATGTTACTTCTTTGACCACTTCTCAGTGTACAGAGTTGTGAAATACATCTGCGTATATACATGTATACACTCCATCTCTATTTCTGTATCTGTCTATCCATATATGTTGTAAGCCATGAGTTCATACCAATACCTCCAATTCAATTCTAATACCACATAGTTTATTCTGGCCTTCCCCCCTCTATATTTGTTCCTCCCTTTTGTGGTTATGAGAAGCTTGGCTGTCATTAGTTTCAATATATTTACTTATTTACTCAATCCTTTGTATGTAACCAATCGCCTGCTGCTGTGGGCTAAGTCACATTTCTGCTGATTCACACCTATTGAAGGTTCTTCCCACCCCAGCCTAGTTTGCTTTGACCACACCAGCCCATGCCAGCCAAGAGTCCCCCCAACTCTGTTCCCAACCATGTATCTATCATTACTCTAGAAAGGTAAAAACCTAGAGGCTTAACCCCTGCTTCTTGAAAGTAGAGAGATAATGATAAAAGATAGAGAGCTGGACATGAGGCTAAATAACCCCGAGATTAGATGCCAAACACCAATTTTAAATAATTAAAGTTAAGCTCACCTGGGTGATCTTTTCAATCTATTTACTTGTGAAACTCATTTCCAATCCTAACTTCTCCTGAGAATAAAAATAGTATAAGCGAAGTGCAAGATCAAAGTTTGTTTTTTGTAGGGAACAGTGGGTCTGTCTTGAGCCTGTTTCTGTGCCATGAACAAAGTTGATTGTTCAGCGAGTATTTAGTGTACCTACTGTGTGCCAGATACTATGGTAAGGTGAAAAAGGGAGAGAAAAAACAGGTTTTTCTTCTCCAAGAGTTTAACTTAAATTGTAAATCTATAGATATTACTCTTGTTAACTTTAATAGATGTTCACTCATTTCTGTGTTTCTTTTTAAGGCAAACCTGAAATGGCATGTGAAAACCCACACTGTACTGTGGTACCTTTGATGCAGCCTCCTCTACACATTGCAGACAAGGATCCAATCCCTGAGGAGCAGGTAAGGGTGAAAATTGCTTTTTTTTCCCCTAAAGAGTTTCACGTACATAACTTACCTAACTTTCTCTGTAAGTGACATGGGTAAGTTCATGTAAGTTGTTGAATTTATATTTCTAATGAACTTCAAAATCACAATACGATGTATTGAATTTATATCATATCATTAGTTCTTAGTGCCTTGAATTTGGATCCATTGAATCTACCCACACATTTTCCTGTTTATATCTAATTGTCCATTTTTTAAACACTCAAAAGTGATGAAATGCATTAAAAATTAGTGCATTAGCAAAGGTACCTTCTGGGATGCTGGAAATGTTTTTATCTTGATCAGAGTGGTGGTTTACCAGTACCTGTGCCTATGTAAAAATCCTATACATTTAAGATTTGTGCATTTGGCTGCATGTATATATGTTATACCCTTTATAAAACACTTTTTAAAATGATTGTGTTAGATGTTGACAACAGATTGCTCATTCTGAAGAAGGCTTCTTTTCCTTAGGTCATACTGTCTATTCAGTCTTCTTAATTGCAAAGGGAGACCAACCCTACTTAGTTTAACCTACCAGAAATTTGTTTAAAAACATTACATAGCTGACAGAATATTTCAGAGGTCCAGATAATCAGGCTTGAAGCAGGCTGGGGTAAACAGCCAAAATCACTCAAAAGAACTGTTCCAGTGGCAACATCACTGCTAAGTCACTGGGTGCAGATGTTGCCACTTGCTCCATCAATGTTGGATAATGAAAACTATCTTCAGAACCTCTACCTCTGGAAACTTGATCTGCCACCATCCTTGCCGGAATGGATTCCTCAGAATGCCTATTTCTTTCTTTCTTTTTTTTTTTTTAACATCTTTATTGGAGTATAATTGCTTTACAATGATGTATTAGTTTCTGCTTTACAACAAAGTGAATCAGCTATACATATACCCCATATCTCCTCCCTCTTGCATCTGCCTCCCTCCCTCCCTATCCCACCCCTCTAGGTGGTCACAAAGCACCAAGCTGATCTCCCTGTGCTATGCGGCTGCTTCCCACTAGCTATCTATTTTACATTTGGTAGTATGCCTATTTCTTTTATAACAAACTTCTGAATCAGATCTGATCCAGGTACACCCGATTAGAGGATCTCAACTCATTTTCCTTAACCATAACTGCAAGGGAAGCTGAGTAAGCCAGGATCCTACCCTCTCCCTTAGAGATAAGGAGAACCATAAGATGAGGTGTTCCCCAATCCTAGCAATAGTGTTCAAACTTCCTGGGAAGTCAGAAAGAACCACAAATGTCTACCAAAGAAGACTAACATACCTGACCACCTCCCCGGACCACCAGCCCTGCTAATTTTGATTGGTTTTGTCAAAGCTAAAGCTGTAATCTTGACTAGATCTATAGAATGGTATCAGAGTAGAAAAATAACAATCGAAGTTGTTAAACTTCTTATCCACAACCCTTTTTCATATCAGGTAAGTTTTTTTAAGATTTCAATTTATCTATGTTTGCTTTGTTCGCCCAACTGTGCTTTAATGACCTGTGCCAGGAGTCCTCATTTTTTTTAATCTTGGAGATCAATAGGTGCAGGTAAATGAATGCTACTAGAAAATTGTCCTCTTGAAGTACAGTGCTTTTTCTTTTATTCATTTTCAGGAGTTAGAAGCTTATGTAGATGATATTGATATGGACAGTGATTTCAGAAAGGATGATTTTTATTACTTGTCTCAAGAAGACAGAGAGAGACAGGAGCGTGAGCATGAAGAATCCAAGAGGGTACTCCAAGAACTAAAAACTGTGCTGGGATTTAAAGCATCAGAGGCAGAAAGGCAGAAGTGGAAGCAACTTCTATTTAGTGATCATGGTAAGCACTGACTTCAGAGTAAAACGTTATTTCGATGTAAGAGATTCTTTTTTCTTGAACTATAAATCTTATTTTAGGTATAGAATTCTTATGGTTTTAATTTTAGGGATCCACCAGTAAGTATAGTGCTTTTTCTTCTAGACACAAAATTAATTTGATCAATAAAAGAGTGGGTATATAATCAGATTGGGAATACGAAATTAGACTTTTTCATCGGTTATTTGATTTTTTTTACTAAATTTGTTTTGAAATGGGTAGTGAGTTGTGAATAAATTGATGTGTTTTCAAATTTAGTGAATTTGAGATTCTAAACTCTGTCCTATGTTGATTTTATAATTACTTTAACAAAACACAAAATTAATAACTATGTTCACTATTAAAACAAATGAGTTAAAACCTAGGGCCTTAACTATATCATTAGGTTACTTAATTGATCTGAGCACTTTAGTAGATGGGAAGCAGAGATGCTTCTGTGCACGCTGTCTCCACACTTGGATTCGGACAAAGTTGGATGACTGGTAATACCTAAGATTACCCTTAAACTTCTTTATGTTAACCACCCTTCTTTTCTTTAGTCGAACTTCATGGCAGGCAGGAGAGGGAAAGAGGGGAAGCTTAGTACTTGACAATATCAAACTAGCTAATTCGTAATTCAGGAATTAATTCCTGCGGATTTCTAAGAAGGTAGAGTGGGACTTCCCTTCCATTTTAGAGTATGTGGAGCCTCAGAATCAACTGCCTTCTCTTCCTTTTCTCTTTTTCACTAGAAGTGTATAGTTTACCTATACTCTGGAAGGTTCCTTGTCGTTCTCTTTTCTTCTCTTAGGAGCCGTACCATCCTCCCTTGTCCGGATGTACACTTCTTGATTTTTTTTTTTAATTAATTTATTTTTGGCTGTGTTGGATCTTTGTTGCCACGTGCAGGCTTTCTCTAGTCGCGGTGAGCGGGGGCTACTCTTCGTTGCGGTGTGTGGACTTCTCATTGCAGTGGCTTCTGTTGTTGCAGAGCACGGGCTCTAGGTGCACGGGCTTCAGTAGTTGTGGCTCGCGGGCTCTAGAGCACAGGCTCAGTAGTTGTGGCACACAGGCTTAGCTGCTCCGTGGCATGTGGGATCTTCCCAGACCAGGGCTCGAACCCATGTCCCCTGCATTGGCATGTGGATTCTTAGCCACTGCGCCACAGGGAAACCCCCAGTTCTTGATTTTATCCTTCTTTCTTCCCATTGGCCCCCTTTGTAGCCCAGGTCCTCATAAGATTATGGTCGTATATTGTGATAGCCTCTTAGTTGACTTGCATTTTCAATACCTTTTTCTTCTAAGCTATTCTTAGAAGATAGCTTCTAAGTTTTTAGGATAGCTTATATCTATCCTTGAAAGCTACTTAGATTTTTCTCAAACAGCACACTGATTATAGCTTTCTATCTTAAAAACCTATGGTGGTTCCCCCTTTCTAATTGTATTGAATCTAAACTCCTTTTCCTGGTTTCAAGCCTCTCCATCATGAGTTCATCATATCCATTTATGTTCCCCACTATTTCTAATATAGATATCTTCCTCTGCTTATATCTATCTAATTAGACGATGGTTGCTGTTTTTATTAATGAAAAACATTTATGGTGATCCCTTTACCAGGAATGCTGTCCTCTCCACCAGTCTCTCCTCCATGAGTCCCCTCTTACTGCTCCAGTCCTACCACCTCTCCCACCACTACAGACCCTCATACCTGGGGGCAGTCTAGTGAAATGAAAGGACATCTTGAGCAGCAAAGCATGTAGTAGATGAAGAACTTCCCAGAAGCAGCAGTAAAAACAGAGTTCCTGAAACTTGCTTGTCCATATATTTATGGCCTACATAAATCAGAGATTAAGAGTATTATATTTTAGACACTGTTGTTTCCTATGCGTTCAATTTTTTTTTTGTTTCTGTAATTAAATTGGTCTTAAATAGGGGCTTTATTATCCCCCACAGTATTCATTTAGTAAATTACTCACTCAACAAGTAGATATTAAGATACTGTTTATTGCTGTATCCCTAGCACATAGATCGAGAGACAAAAATCCCCATACTCCTGGAGGTTTATATTCTAGCACAGAGTTAACACACTAGTCAGTTGATGCATTATACAGATTACCTGCCCCCATTTAATTAACAATAATCAGGAATATCAATCTACTTCTAATATATGTTGCATTCTTTAAGAATTAGCAGATTTATAGACTAACACTGTACATGAAATCTGAAAATAACATTGTATGTGAACTTATATCCTTTTTTATTGTTTAGTATTTACTTCATGTGGCTTTAAAATTATCTTCTTGACAGTATGGGTAAAGATATAATGATGAGAGAAATGTATCTCTTTTTCAGGTATGTGTCTTCCATAGTTTACATTTGAAAAGGCAATAATGCTAATTTAGTTTGTGAAAATAAATAAAAAGCTGAAACCTTAAAATGCTTTTCCCATGAAAAATTTCAGTACATCTTCCAGAGTTGTTTTCGTCTCTGCCTACAGGGGTAAAGTCCGAATGGAATTAGAGAGGGAAATTCTACACTGGAACCTGCTGTGGCCATTTTTTTCTGTTGTTGCTGCTTCTCTAGTGGAGTTACTGCAGCTTAGGGATCTGTTTCTTGGAAATGGACACGTTTTACAAAATTATTTTTTAAATAAACGCCAGATCTTCAAGACGTGCTTTTTTTTTCTTCCGTCATGCTTCATAACATATTGTATTGTACTAACCCCTCATAATGGGAGGAGAGACTGCCTAGCAAAGCAACCCAGTGCCTACTAACATCCAGAGGGGCTAAATAAAGCTTCCGTTTCCTTGAAAGGACAACTTCCGCCGTGTGGATATAATATTTATGTATTACGCTTTGTACAGTAGTTGATCTGGAATGCAGGTTTTATTTAATTTTATATTTTTCTGTGGCATTACAAAATGTGTACAAGTTTTGGCTTTATTTTCATCAGGGTCTTGTTAGGTGGTTGGCAAGTGAGTTGAATTGTATGTTGCATTTTTTTCCCCATGCTGTTTTAACTTGTAAATATATATGTGTTGATGATAGGATGATTACCTGGATTACTGTTAGGTGTCTTATCTGACATACTACTAGTGAAAACCATGCTGCTTATTCTTTAGAACAGTGGTTCTCAAACTTTAGTGTGCATCAGAATCCAGTGGAGGGCTTGTAAAACATAGCCAGTCCTCACTCAGTTTCCAGTTCAGTAGGTGTGGGATGGAGCTGAAGAATTTGAATTTCTACCAGATTCCTAGGTGATGCTGACTGATGCTCTTGGTTCAAGGGCCACACCTTGAGAACCACTGCTTTAATATTTTGAATAAGAGATCATGTGAGGTGTTGTAAAATATTCATCAAAACCCCATCTCATTTCATATCTTAGGCATTTTATCTCTTATAAATTTCTCTGGTTTTATAAATTTACATTGATTTACTGGCAAGTTTTATTTAGCTTTTATTTATTTATTGTTCTTTATAAGAAAAAACTACTGGGAGTTTAAATTAAAGTTTAAATCATTGCTGGGTTTTTAGTTATTTTCTTTCTTTCTTTCTTTCTTTCTTTCTTTCTTTCTTTCTTTCTTTCTTTCTTCCTTTCTTTCTTTCTTTGTTTTTTTCCTTTGAAGCTGTGTTGAAATCCTTGTGTCCTGTAGACCCAGTGGAACCCATAAGTAATTCAGAACCATCAGTGGATTCACATATGGGGAAAGTTTGTAAAAATGATACTGAAGAGGAAAATAATAAACCCTCTACAACCGACAATGAAATAAGTAATAGGACTGAGTATTTATGTGAATACCCTCTAGATGGTAAAAATAAAGACAATTCTGCAAATGAAGTCTTCCTCCAAGGAGCTGAAGAAAGAGTGTATTATCAATGTGAGAGCGAAGATGAGTCCCAGCAGGCTGATGCAGGTGGCCTGGCCCCTGCCCACCCAACCCACGGGGCCTCATCGCAGCCCTCCATCAAGCAGAGGCTGGCACAGCTACAGCTGTCACCGGATTTTACCTTCACTGCTGGCCTCGCTGCAGAAGTGGCTGCTAGATCTCTCTCCTTTACTACCATGCAGGAACAGACTTTTGGTGATGAGGAGGAAGAACAAATAATGGAAGAAAATGAAAATGAGGTAGAAGAAAAGTAAGAACCAAGATTTACATTAAGGATTTTAAATTGTTCTTTTTTGTGAAAGTGTTTTAACTTCAAGACTAGATGTTCCACTGGAAAGGGAAAATGAGTGTAAGTTTACTATATTTAAAGCTAAGATGTGAATTTACAGGAAGAATCCTGGTTTGAACAACTGATCTGAAAATAGTAGTTTACCTGTAAATGGCAGACCTTTTAGGAAAATAAGAGAAAGGTAAGGGCTCTTTTGAATAAACTGCTATTTTATTTTCAGCACAACTGATTGATCTTGGAAATTCTTTAAGTATCTTTAATAACAAATGAATTTATCATTTCTTGCCAGAATTTACTACCATAAAATGACTGGGGTAATTCTGTTGCAAGAACATTAACATTTAGTATGGCTCCTTTTTACTGTATTCTTGCAGTTAATGACTGCAGCTATCATGTCAGTAACAAGTTGTTTGTATTTTATTTTTGTTTATACCAGTCTTAAAACAAAGATACACGTTCTGAATAAAAAGAAAATTGAATTCATGCAATTGATGTGTACTGGGGTTTGGAACTAAAATGTAGTTTCAAAATTACTTGGGTTATAACATGTGTCTTATGTTTCCTTGTTCGTATGTGTATTCAGTGGTTAATTTTAAGATTTCTAAATGATCTTTTAAAAAAACACATTGTACCTTTTTAAGAATTACCCTTTCAGTTTTGTGTGTTTATCTTTTTCTGTTCTTGTTGCAACGAAAAGAGATGATATCAAAGTGGGATCCCTATAGTCTGAGGCCTCATCCTCAACTTTGCAAAAAAGTTCCTTTTATCAGTTTGCCTAGAGATAATGGGTGCCATTAACACAAGCAGGTCACCATGCTGCTGATTTCTAGCCTGAAGCTGTACCCTCTCCACCTTAATAAGATTCTGGAAACATCCTGTCGGCTTCCTGGAAAGCATCCTTGTCTCCTTAATACTTTATTTACAAACTACCTCTTAAAAGGGGTTGCTTTCCAAATCGTCCAATCTCATCTGTTTTGTGTTGTGATTACATTTTCAAAGAGTGATATTTCCAGGAGTATATTGTTTTTTAATACCTATAGCTCCTATGCAGTGACATAGTTTATAGACGTTATTTGAGGAAAATGTAGGAAAAACTCAATTTATGCTGCTGTCCTAGAAAGGAAGTTATGAATCTAGTATGCCTTGGAGTTAAAAAACGCTTTTGAATTCCTGTAATTTAGCACTTCAAGTGAGTAGATTTTCGTATACCAAAGGGGACTTTTTTTCAGTAATCTAAGGAAATTTATTTTTTATCCCGAGGAAAAACTTGCTTATGCTTTATATGAATAGTAGCGATCCTTTGTACTATAAGTGATTCTGCCTGTTGCTAAATATTATAGGACTTAACCCATAATTAAGCTCTTAGGAGCAATATCTTAGGGTGGGCCTAGTTTACCACTTAGTTAGCTAAATTTCAAGAAAAAATCTTGGGTTGTAACTGACTATTATATTCTTACATAACAATGCTTAAAGTTTATTTTCATTTTAAATTGCTTAGTTTGCCAGACTCCTTTTTTCCTTGAATTTAGAAGAATTATGGAAAAACTTGGTAATCTTTCTCTTAATCTGTAACCTTATATAAGAAGAATTAAGAGTTTAATAATTTTTAATTCTTTTATTATATATGATTTTTATTATACCAGCTTGGGGAAAATATCTTCATAATATTATATCAGTTTTATTTAATGCTTTCTAAGGTGATACTTTTTAATATTGAAAGGCTAATTTTAATCAGGAATTCCTAACCTTCCAGTCTGATCTGTTTAATTCACTAGTTGTTACTTAGTTCCATGAAAATTCTACTTATTGAAACCATGAAATAAGGATCTTGGAATTTTAATTGAATGTTCTTTTTATGTAGTTTTCAAAATTTGTCAACTTTTAGAATATTTCCAAGATAAAATATTATCTTCCCTAATTTTCTCTTATAATAGTCTAAAAGTCAGTGTTTTTCTGTTTTTTTCATGGGGCCACCTGCGTTAGAATAAATCGTAGGTCTTATTTTTTTTATACAGATCTGGTGCCATACTCCCAATTATTCTTAGTTGGTCATTTTGAAATGAGACCTAGCTGATGTTTATACACGGTAAAATCTAAGAACTTCTGTCTAGGACTTTATTCTTCTTGCTGTGAATACCTTAGGAAATAAAACAAATAAGTCCATGTAATATAACTAGATATTCTTGTTACTTTTCAAATAATATTTCACTTTTTCTTATCAGGCTTGTGACTAGTTTTAATAGCTGCCACCCTATGTCCAAAAGAAGCCCTCTGGGGAAAATATTTTGTGGGGAAAATTTGTAATTGTGCTTTCCAAATTTAACAGTGGTATTTTGACAGAATAATTCTTGTAAAGGAGTAATATCCTAACAGCTTTTAATGTGAACGTTTCCATCGTTTATTTTAAACCTAGTACTTAAGGTACGACATATATGAAAAGAGGCATTTAGGTCACTCTTGAAGACAAGATTTTTGCCCTTTGCTTACTGTTAGGAAAGTCATGGCAGTAAATGATCTGGTGACAGTTATCATATCTTAAATCCCCCCTTTTTTTCCCCCCAGCTTTCAGTAAAAGTCTACATATCTGGCCTGTGTAGGGCCAGATTCTTGCTGGTCTTTGATTTGCAGTCTGCTGCTTATTTTCGCAAGTTGTCTGTTTTATCTGACTTCATAAGTTAAAACCTCATTAAAATTGATTGTACTTAACAGCTTGTGAATATATTTCATTACGAACTGATGCATTGACTCAAGTTTGATTTCTGAAGTTGAAGACAAGCAAGTCAGGAGAAACACATTTAAGGCAAATTACTAAGGAAATTTAAGAATATGGGTTTAAGGGTTTAATACAGAAGGATAGATCTGAGTTTAAGTTCCAGACCATCATTTAAAAGCTTTGAGTGCAGCTGCTGTAATAATATCATGGGGAGTTTTTCCAGCAAAACCCAAATTCTCTGAATTGCTAAATGATGTTTGCGACTTCTGACTTCTCAGCAATAGTTAAAAAGGAAATAAAACTTTTGAGGCTGGAAGACAAGATCTGGTTATATTAGTAACTACTTAGTAAATATGTTAGTAAAATAGGTTAAAAAATTTTAAACTCGATTTTCTTGAAAAATAAATAGTAATATTCTGATTCACATAATAAAAACAGTAAAGCTTTTAATGTTAAAGTATAGAAAGAATCAAATTCTGATACGTTTCACAAAATTATAAGTCAACGGAGTGTTCATCAAAAGTAAACCCTAGAGGTCATTTCACTCTGGTGACTGATTTTACTTACACATCATCAGTTATATAAAATATTTTGATAAATTATTAGAAATCATGTGGGAAGAAAAGTTCAACGGGTTTGGTTTAATCATAGTATATTGTTTCTGTATCCCAACAAAACAAGAACTAAATACCATAATGCTGTGGTATAACTCATTATTTGAACTAAAGTGGATATGCCATGAATGATAACCAGAGAAAACATAGAGATTGATTTATTCTTCCAATTCTATTTATAAGACATATCTATGCAAATCACACTTAAAATTACAAAATGAAGCTACAAATATTTTAGAAGAGAAAATATGGGGGGAAAATATCCTAAGTACAGTAACAATTCATTTATGTCATCATTGACAGGAGACTAACTTGCATAAGTTAATTTTTCAGTTAACTGAAGCAAATCAATTTAATCATTAATTTTTTAAAACAGTTTTGTAAGAAATATTCTAAAATATACTTTATACTTGTCCATGTTTTCTTTGTTATCTTTAAGAACATTACTTCTTATCATGGGGTAATAAACAGAAATTCACTTAGGGGCTACTGAGATATATAATGCCCCTTTACTACATGACCTTGTATTGCTATGCTTTTTGAGTTATGTCTGTTTTTCACGGTTTCTCTATCTTCCCTTTAATCAACTGTCACTTTTTGCTGCTGTTTTGTGTGCCTGCCTTCCGCACTAGGCCCTAATTTGCTGCTTCTAATCTGCTGTGGACTGAGAAACCAGATTGCCAAGCTTGCTAGAATTGTGTCTAAAATAAGAGTAAGTAGACTGAACAAAGCTTAAGGGGCTTTTCTGTCAGTAAAGTGCATGGACTTTGTGGTACCTGTTTGGCTGCTTAGCATACTTTTGTTTGCCTCTTAGTTCTTTACTAAGAATTTGCTAAAAATACCTGTTTGTATATGTGATTGCCATACATTTAAAGTATTAATTCAGTTTTTATATGGTGATGTTTCTAGGACTTTCCGTTAATGAATTCAGCTATAAAAGAAAATTTGACTATCATCTTTGTATAAATCATTGTGTATATTTTAGGGAAATGTTAAATATTCTGTTCTTGTTAAATGTCCTAGTATAGTATGCAGAGTTTAAACTTAGAGCACTATAAATGGACTTCAACTGTGTTCACCAAGATTTATATTCTAGAACTAATTGGTTTGAGACTAAACATGCCTGGCTAATTTAGTAAGAACTGCCTAACTGAATATTTGGGGAATGAGTCATTCTAGATATCCCAGTTTTCTATGGCGCTTAAACCTCTTTAAGCATTTAAAAATTTTGAAATAATTTCTGAAGGATCTTAGTTCCCTGACCAGGGATCAAACCCGTACCCCCTGCAGTGGAAGCGCAGAGTCTTAACCACTGGACCGCCAGGGAAGGCCCTGATGGAAGTGTTTTTAAAACTTACTACGTATTGCTGTCTTCTCAAACAATATATGAAATAAATTAGATGTCAAAATGATCATTACTAACAATAGTTTTACTGTAATAGACTAATTAGGCATTGAGAGCTATATGCCCCTTTACTAAATAACTCCATTCTGCTGTGCCTTTTTTGCTTTCTTTGTTTTCTAATAGTTCTGATTCCTCTAATTCATATTAGTGCTCACTGCAGTGTGCCTGTAGCAATAGACTTTCTCCACCTTCATAATGCTTCTTCTAGTCTGCTTCAGTTTTGGAAACCAGGTGACTAAGACAGCTAGCAGAATGTATAAATACAAAGTAAGAGTAAACTGACTCAGTGAAGACCTGAAAAACTGGATTATACTTAAGTATGTGGATTTTGTGACATCTATTACTACCTATTTCATTGCTATCTTTAAAATAAGTGTACTAGATTAGATTCCTGTTCTCAAAATAGGAGAACTGTTAGTGTACAAAAGGAACCATTTTGTTTCCATACTTTACCTTCTATATATTTCACTCCTCTAGTTGTTCGGCTCCAATTAAAACCAGTCCACTCAAGTTAGCATTTCCTATAGTACTTTCTATTTGAGTTGGATGCCACATGCTGCTAAGAATTTCTTTGGCTGGGTTGTTTTTGTTATGTTGGTTTTGTTTTTAGAGACCTGTATCTTCATTTCCAAAACATGAAGTAGGTTGAGCCCTGGAAAATAAGGAAACTTTTCATTATTGATACCATAGAGAACTGAGAAGTAATAAGGTTTTTAGACTGTAGACAATTATACACAAAGAATTTATTCTTTGATTATGCAGGTTTTTAAGAAAATATCTTTATTTTCATTCAATTAAATGTGTATTAAAAGCTGGCCAAACGTTACAGTGTTAGATCTAATGATATTGACAGATACTTGAATGACTAAATTCCCACTGTCATTCTGTATTTTGCATGTTTAAATGATAATTTAATATGTTAATTAATCAAGCATGATGATTTTTCTCGTGAAAAATAAACATTAAATTTGCATGTCATAATGATTGCAAGCAAAATTCAAATGTCTAGAAAGGGGTATTTGTCTGGGATTAGCATTGAACAACTTGGTTTTACCGATAGGCTGATTGTGTTTTAGTAACCATATGTTGATTCATCCTTCCATCTAATTACAGGGTAATTAGAGAATCAATCTACTTATTTTATGGCCATGCCTCTAAGTCAGCTTTCAGTTATTCATGCTACTAGAAGGGAATTATGATATAGTATTCATCAAAAAATAGATGATCCAAACCTGTTTCTTGAGTTGAGGCTGCTATTACAAAATAGCTATGAGGCCAAACTTGGTTTGGTGGTACAGGAGAAAAATTCTCTTTGAGTATAGTTGTGAGAGGAAAGTGATTCTACTTAGTGTAATTGCTATAAACCAAAAAGAGGGATGAATTGATTCCAGAATTCAGACATATAAAAGTTTAAGGTGAATAAGGAGTTGATTTTATGAATATCCTAAAATGTGTGATAAATTAAAATACATATGATAGTGTTTTAAATGCTGTAAATTTTAATATATTTTAATCTGTTAGCAATTAAATTAGTTTGCTTCATCCCTATTTACTGAATTTCATTTGGCATATATCAAACATGTTACTGCAGTAGGACAGTATTTAAGTTGTGTATGCTTCAGATTACACTTTTAAAAAGTGAGTATATTCTATGAGATATTGTTGTACAAATATATTTTTCCTCTCATATTTTAAGAGTTTCTCAAACTAAGGGATAATTTTACTATTTTGGACTTGACATTTTTCACTTTGTAGCATTTCTTAAAGGTTGGCTACCTACAAATTATTTTATCATTGAACATATTTTTAAAAACTAAAACATGTCTTTTACAAGTTTATTCTTTTATAATATTTCCTGAGAAATTACATATACTTTTTCCCCTCCCAAGTCAATCTGCATTAGCTCCATTTCTAAATCAAAGTATTTTCTGCACTTTTATTTCACCAACCTGTACCTTCTGTTCATACCATGACTTAAATAATGCTCACTCAGGCACAGTACTAGCATCTGGCAATGTACAGAAAAAGCTCCAGATATGTTACTCCCATCCCTTAAAGACTGGCTTATGGTTCTAGTACAGCCCTGGAGGTCCATATGAGTGAAAAGCCCAGAAGTCTGCCTGAGCTGAAAGCACTCCCAAGGAGTTTGGTTTTGTTTGGGTTTGTTCTAGGTATGGTCCCAGGGATCCCAGATCAAACCAGGCCCCTGGGCCTATCCTAGAACCAACCTAAACTCGCGCATCATTCCTGGAACGTCAAGAGTATGAAGACGGAAGATAACCTGAGGCTGACAAGACATCCTGCGTTCACTTTTTTTTGTATGTGTGCCTACATGTTAGCAAGAATTGGTTGGTTAATCCTTCTAAAATAAAGGGATGACAGTGGACAAGATAAAGTCTTACCAGACTTTGACATTATAGTAATTTATCACAATGGGAATGTGGTATGTAATATGGTTATTATTAATTGCCAGTGAGAAGAATTGTTCTTAATTGTCAGGTCTCTATTTTTAGGTTAAACAACTTAGCCACCAAAACAAATTCTCCCCCAAATTAATGATTTCTGTTTTTGTTTTTCTCAAAGACTTTCTACTCAACAATATTATTATCATTCTCATTTAACTAATTTTTCATAGTTTCTAAAAGGTATTAGTGTTTGCTTTCTGGCTGCATTGATAAGTGATTTAAACTCTTGTTTCTGGAAGCTAATGCCTTTTTTTTTTTTTTTTTAATTAATTTATTTATTTATTTATGGCTGTGTTGGGTCTTCGTTTCTGTGCGAGGGCTTTCTCTAGTTGTGGCGAGCGGGGGCCACTCTTCATCGCGGTGCGCGGGCCTCTCACCATCGCGGCCTCTCTTGTTGCAGAGCACAGGCTCCAGACGTGCAGGCTCAGTAATTGTGGCTCACGGGCCCAGTTGCTCCACAGCATGTGGGATCTTCCCAGACCAGGGCTCGAACCCGTGTCCCCTGCATTGGCAGGCAGACTCTCAACCACTGCGCCACCAGAGAAGCCCCTGCCTTTTTATTTTAATCTGTTACTGAATCTACCACATTGCCTTCAGCTTGCTTTTTGAGGTTCAGGTCTGGGAAGAACCTTAGCATCATTTGTAGACACACTGTCCCTTGTTAGACTCGTCGTAGGCTACATTTTAGAATCTGCTGTGGTTGATGAAAATCTAGGATGATAGAGTGGAAATGGTTGATACCTCACATTTTACAAAAGTATTTTGTAAGGTTTTTAGCAGGTTTCTTTTTTTTTTGTTCCCTGCTGCTCTGGATTTTAAAAATATTCTGACCTACTTGATTAATCAAATAGTCTCACATCGTAACTGTGACATCGCTATAGTCACATAACATGTTTTGTTTAATTTGGAGGACAAGATTTCTGAAAAGGCATTGAAAAGACCCCCAAATCCAAAGGTTATTTATTATACACAATGAAAATGTATACTTTTGGTAATACTGGCATTTCAGTAGGTTTAGACCATGTTAGAAATAATTGCAGACTAATCAGGGACTCTACACATGACAGGAGCTGAAACTGTGCTGTTCCTCCAAGCTTGTCACACCAGAAAAATTGGGTCAATGAGGAATCCTTTAAAATAGGACTGTGAGCCTGTTGAAGCTCATTCTGAAGAACTCAACCCTGGGATTAGTTCTGTACTACATGTATTATGTAGATGCTTCATCCCACAGATTCTATTATTTTTGCCTTTTAAATCTTACTATGTTTAAGCTTCTCTCTCAGTGTTTTTCTTTTTGCACAATGTTTTCCTGTTTGCATAAATCAAAACACTGTACATGTTACTATGTATATATATACATATATTTTAATAAAACAGTAGACTTTGGATCTAATGGTTTTGGATTTTGATTCTTTTTAAAGCTAAATGATTTAAATGCTTTTTATTGTCTTGTAAATTCACTCTTAATTTATGCCTCAAGTCTTCTCATTCATTTTTTCTCTAATGAACTATATAGAATTAAATAGGTGAGCCTTATATTCAGCTTCTGCCAGAATTTATGACATTTTGTATTTACCCAAACATGAAAAAGTTCTGTCATCGGCATTCTTGTATGAGTGCACTAATCTGTGAGCATAGTTAACTGTATTTCTTGACAGAGCCCATCTTAGGTTTATGTACAATAAGTATTCTCAGTTAGGGGAGGGCCTTTGTACTCGCTTTTAACATTGTTACATATGAACACTGAAAACAGGAATTTGTGTACTGTCCAACAGAGTTCAGGCATGTTTAGATAGTAAGTTTCTAAAGTCTGCCTTCACTTTAGATACTTTTGGAGTGTTAAGCTGTATTTTTAAAACATAATTTAAAAATATTCTTTCAGATATGTTTTAATTTTTACCTTTTGACTACTTATATAGTAAAACTGTACATTTCCAACCTTAACTGAAGAGAGTATAACTTTTTTTAACACAGTAATTTCTTTAATAACTATGTGTTTTATTATATTGAATTTTTGTCAACTGTTTTAAAAGATTTTACCAAAACCCAACAGTAGGTTTGTACATATCTGTATTATTGTTGTTCCTTCTAAGGTTAAGAAGTCTCCAGTAAAATCTGTACTTCTTTATATTTTGTACCTTTTTTACTCTGGTGTTTGCAACATGAATAAGCCAAAAGATAAAATTTCTTTTTCTCTTCCTTCTTCTGTCTCTATTTTTCTATTGTATTTTTTCAGAATTTATTAATATACCCACAAAAGACAGCAGTTGTCTAGGCCTTGGATTCATTAGTCTTAAGTTTTGTTTGGTCATTCAGGTGCCTCACATTGTATTAAATATTTTATCAGAGTGAAAACAGCAGATTAAGTCTAAAAGCTCCATTTTAACCATTCTCAGTGACTGTCAGCCACTGGATACATTCTAATCCTGTTGTATTTGTTGACTTATATGGCCTCCCTGACAGAAAGGACATACTGAACTAAGAAGGGAGTTAACGTCCAATGGATCATACTTGTCCTATGTAATGAATGAATAATTGGTTTTAACTTTCCTAAGCTTAGCTATAGTCTTGGGAACATTTGTGGTAATTCCACAGTGGCTCTGCAGACTGAATGCTGGTTAAAGAGAAAGTGACCTTCCTCAAACTGAACTTTTAAATTAAAAAGCTACCTCTTTGCAGAAAAGATTTGAGGCAAGGAATAAATATTCATAAAGGCAGTTCTTGAAATTTGGCCCTTGTCTGGGATTTGTTAATTAAAAGTGTGAGATAAGGTAGATTATATATGGTTACTCTACCGGATTCTGAAGTCATTGGGTAGGAAATATCCCATATGATAATCCCTCTTTGTCTTCACAATTTGCTTTTGAAGGTCCTTAACAGATGTGCCGTAACCATTGAAAATAAAGTTGGCAAATAGTAATTTTCCCCGAATGTACATCTGTAAAAATTAATAAAACACTTTCAGAATCTGACCATATGAAAAGTAGTCCTATTTGTTTGAAGTAAGATCTTAGGTGTGTCCCTACGAGAAAATGTTTATTTTTATATACAAAGTAATATTAGGTAATAAACATGATCCTGGAACTTGAATATGTTGTTTGAAGATAAAGAAACAGGCTCAGTAATTTTCTCACTCATAGTCATACACATGGAGTGGCAGTCCCAGTATCCCAACCAATCCTAAAAAGACACCAACATCTGTTCATCATTATGATAAGCTACTTGTGGATACTTTTCATTTTACAGTTAACCTCTAAGATAAAGTACAGAGCCCAGAATTTGTAAGTCAGTAGAGTTGGATTATGGACAAAACTACTTCTCTAAGTCTCAGGCAAATCACTTAACTATAATGAGCCACAGTTTCCTGAGTAAGAAAAAAACCTAACAATTGTGATTTATGAATTGGACTAGACCTCTAAAATCCTCTCTAGTAGTAAAATTCTCAAGATTGTCTGTTTCTTAATAAATGTAAAGCCAAATCTGTCATTTTGTTCCAGGGTACAAGAGAGCTTATATTTATGCGCAGGTGAGCATCTTGAAAATTACTCAACTTTTAGAGATTAGAAAGGTTAAGAAGAAGTGGCAGGGGAGGGAGATAGTAAATAGTTTTAAAACAATGTAGCTGGTCCAGCACAGAACAGAACCTGCTAAGGACTAAGTATGCCTTATTTTTTAAAGCAATCCAATACAAGTATTTAACAGGAGAGCCTAAGAATTCAAAAGGAACAGTTCTCTCTGATAACATTATTTCTTTCCCCTTAGATAACATAATCTTTAAATCATGAAGGGATGTCCTATTGCAAGGTTTTCTCTGGGAAGAGAATTTTCTTGTTTTTCTTCATTTCAGCAACAAAAGAATCTCTCGTTTCATATCTAGGACTATCTATAGCCAGTGCTGGCCGAAATGGAGTTTGGTGTGGTTCCGTGATCTAAAACGCTTTATTCTTTAGCACCTATGAAGCTATTAGCCATGAAACTACTTACCTTGCCTGATAGCCAAATTACTATGTACAGTATATTATATATGTGAATATTTTATAAGATCTGAAGAATTTAACAGTGATAATCTCTTAAACAGTAACATAAGGGTGACTTTTATCCAGTTTTTTCACCAGGATAAACGTGAAACACTTGTATAATAGGGGAAAAGAATGTAATTTAAGAAATTGATAAGTTGCAAATGTACAGGGTGTCATTGTTATTTTGGGCTTATATTCATTCATATAAGCCATCACCTCTTAGGTTAAAGCTGGAGGCTAGAGAAAAGGAGACAAGACTGCAATCTTCTGTTCTTGCAGAAATAAGTTGGTCAAAATACAGAGAAATGTTAGGCTAGAAAAAAAAACCCTTAAGTTTGTATATGTCCTGAAGCCAGGATATGACCTGACACAGTACCAAAATTCAAAATGTTTTCTTACTGAAATCATGTTGAAATTGAGTTTCAGTTGAACTTCAAAACCTGGAATAAATAATCCAGAGGTTCTCAACATTTTATCAGCTAAGGACCCCTGATAATATTTTCCCCATGGGCCCCATGCTTTGAATAATTTTCACCTATCACATAATATATATTAATTAAAACCCTGTAAGTTGCACACCCTCCCAATCTCTCTCTCTTTTTTTTTTTTTTTTTTTTCTTTTTTAAACTAGCCAAAGCTATAATGGCCTTTTAGTTTGAGTGTGTGCTGCATGACAGGCACTGGTCTTAGTGCTGAAGACAGCAGTGAACAAAACAAACCTTCTGCCCTCATTGAACACTAGAGAGGAGAGTCAGACAACTTAATATATTGGGTGGGTCAGCTATACAGAAAATGAAGCCAAGTAAGGGGTATGGAGGATGCAGAGTGCTTTTTATATAGGGCAGTCAGGTATGAGGGAATGAGGGAACCAGCCCCACAAGTAGAAGAGTATTACAAAAGCAGTAAGTGAGAGGGCCTTGAGGCAGGAACAGAAGCAAAGAGGCAAGTGTGGCTGAAGCCCCATGAGAAGGGGGCTGGCCAGTCAAGGAGGGCCTTGGAATGAATAAGACTTTTACTTTGAGTTAGGAAGCAACTGGAGGTTTTTAAGCAGTGGAGTGACATGACTTAAGATTTTTAGAGTGTTACTAAGTTTAAAAAGCATTCTTCCATGTGGACGTCTGACAGGGATGGGGAGAAGGGAGACCTGTTGGCTATTGCAGTGATTGTGAGGGATGATGGGTGGTGGTGGTGAAGGTAGTGATGGGTGATCAAATTCTGGATATATGTTGAAGGTAGAGCCAACAGGACTTGCTTATATAATGAATGTGCAATATAAGAAAGGGGAGGTCTAGAGAATTCTAAGGTGTTTGGCCTGAGCAACTGGAAGAACAGAGTTGTCATTTATTGAGATGGGGCAGCCAAGTGAGGTTTGGGTAGAAATTGAGCTGGTTTTGGATAGGCTAAATATGAAATACTTATTAATCTTTAGGTGGAAATGTTGAACAGGCAATTAGATACATGAGTCTAAGTTTAGGAGAGCAATCCAGACTGGGAGATGTCAGCATTTAGGGTGGTGGTTAAAGTATGAACATAGGTCAGAGGACGGAGTCAGAGCACTGAGATCCTTGGGGCATCTGACGTTGGAAATCGAGATACAAAGGAAACTGCAGGACTTCCCTGGTGGTGCAGTGGTTAAGAATCCGCCTGCCAATGCAGGGGACACAGTTTTGAGCCCTGGTCCGGGAAGATCCCACATGCTGCAGAGCAACTAAGCCTGTGCGCCACAGCTACTGAGCCTGCGCTCTAGAGCCCGTGAACCACAACTACTGAGCCCACAAGCCTACAGCCCATGCTCCGCAACAAAAGAAGCTACTGCAAGGAGAAGCCCCCGCACAGCAACGAAGACCAACGCAGCCCAAAAAAAAAAAAAAAAAATATATATATATATATATAAAGTAATCAGAATGTAAAGAGCTAAATATTATTTTTTTTAAAAAAAGGAAACTGCAAAGAAGACTTAAAGAAAGCAGTCAGGGACATAGGACTGGTGTCCTGAAGCTGAATGAAGAAAGTATTTTATAACAGAGGCAGTGATTAACATGTCAAATGCTGCTAAAAGATCCAGAAAGATAAGGCCATTTGTATATCTTCTTTGGAGAAATGTCTGCTCAAGTCCTTTGCCCATTTTTTAATTGGGCTATTTGTTTATTTTCTTGTTGAGTTTTAGGAGTTCTTTATATAGTCTGGGTATTAATCCTTTATTGGATATATACTTTGCAAATAGTTTTCCCCTTCCATGAGTAGTGTTTTCACTCTTGATAGTGTCCTTTGACACACAGACATCTTTAATTTTGATGTAGAAAAAATCCTATTTTTTCTTTTGTTGTTAAGTTTCCTTCTCTTTTCAAGAAAGTCAATAACACCTGGTTCATAGGATTATTATGAGGATTAAATAAATTAATACATGTGAATACATGTAAAGAGATTGGGACAATACTCTCCATGTAAGAAGCACTCAATAAATATTAGCTAGTATTCAGGCTAAGTTTAGTACAAAATATCTGGGTCAGAGGGATAGAAATAGGTCATGTGACATGGAAGCCACAGGAGTAGATAGTCTCAAGAAGAGCATGATCAACAGTGCAAAATGATGCAGAGATGTCACATAAGATCACACAAACTTAGACTTGATACCAACAAGGTAAGACAGTTGTGTGACAGATGCCAAATTATACTGGATGGAAAAAAAACTGCTAGGCCCTTTTTGGGTCCAGGGCCAGGTCTCCTGCTGTTTCAGCACTTACAGTGCTCCAAAACGAGATTGAACCTATGGGGGTTTGCTGAGGTACAAATCTGACTCGATTTGGAGTCAGAACAACTAGGTTCAAGTCCCTGGTCTCCTACCACGTGATGCCTGTGCTCACTTCCAGAGTTCCAGTTCCCTCACTCGTAGAGGACAATCATTCCTACTTTACAAGGTCAACGACAAGTTTAAGTGAAGAGTAAGCATGATGGTAAGTCATTAATTATCATTGCCATAATAAATCGTTCTACTCTAAGTCCTTGTTCTAAGGTTCTAGCATTCAGTAGTTCTCCCTGCATGCCAGGTCTTGTGAAGTGGGGTATTCTCATTTCACAGATAATTGGCTTACAGGTTTGTAATGGTAATAAGATTAATACATGTGAAATGCTTATGACAATTTGGGCTGCTGTTGTATTCTTTTTTTTTTTTTTTTTTTTGATGTGGACCATTTTTAAAGTCTTTATTGAACTTGTTACAATATTGCTTCCGTTTTATGTTTTGGTTTTTTGGCCCAGAGGCATGTGGGATCTTAGCTCCCCGACCAGGGATCAAACCTGCACCCCCTGCATTGGAAGGTGAAGTCTTAACCATTGGACCGCCAGGGAAGTCCCACTGCTGTTGTATTCTATAGGAAAGTTTTTTCCTGATTTTTAGTGGTGACTGTCTTCAGGTCTGCTTCCTGGGCCACTGCATTCCTCATGGTTGTGATGTTCACCAACTTAACTCATCCTCAGCTGTTGCTGTAAAAAGCAAGTGCTTAAAATATTACCATTGACTAGATCAGTGGATCTTTTTGTTCACTTTGTTTGGGTTGTAGACATGAGAATTCATTTAACTGAGCTGTGAGTGCACTGCAGAAGTTTGTTTGAGGATTTCATCTGCTGTTCAGTAAACAGAACATGGGGTGCCCACTGAGTTCCTACAGCTACCAAAGCAAAGATGTTTTCAGCGAAGTAACTGTCCAGGCCTGATCACTCTCACCTTTATGAGCTGCATTTCAGGGCAGGATGTAAGTCACATTTATTTAGTCTGGTTTGTACCTTGTTGTGTGGCTTCTCTTATTCTTTTTTTAAAGTTTATATTTCTTTTTGATTTATTACATATCCCAAGATACCTTAGGAATGAATACATTTTCAAAACATAAGAATAAATTCTATAAAGAATACTTGAATAACTTTTCAAGGAAATCCAAATGAACTGTGACTGTACAATATTTTGTTTGTTAATGATGGATGGTAACAAATAGCATTTTTAATTCAATACACATTTATTGACTGGTCTTCTTTGTACCAGATACGATAATCACACTGTGAGATAAATATTCCCATTTTATAAATGAGGAAAGTGGCTCTCAAATAAGTTAAATATCTAGCCCAAGAGCCCAAGTCTCTTAGCAAGAACAAATAATAGACTAGCTTCTCCAAAAAGGCTCTTTGACTTCAAATTAGATGTTTGTTCTATGTATCTTGTCAGTTTTCTCTTGTTTTCCTGCATCAGTCACCACATACAAGGACATACACGTACACACACACACACACACAGAAATCCTAATTACCCTTTCAGGCAGCATAATCCCCTCATTCTGCATTTAGTTTAATCACAGGATTCCTAAAAGAAGTCAATTAAATAGGCAATTAATTTCTCTGTGCATTGTTCACTCACATATTAAAGCTGTTAATCTAATTTCTTTAGACATTCTCTCTGATACCACTGTCCTCAATGTTTAAATTCCTCATTACTCATGAAGTTGATGTGAGAATCTTTTTGCAAGAGCACTTTGTAAACTGAAAAGATATTCTTATTCTTATTATCTAGTTGTGGGATCTAGTCTGTTCAATTTTATTTGGTTGACTATGGTGAGAGGTTTTATGTTTAAACTACACCAGTTATACCTTTGTTCCAGGAACTTAACTGAGTGGAATTGAAAGACTTTTCCAAACAACTCAAACCAGGCAAACAGTCCCTGATTTGCTCTCTCAAACTAAATATATTAGCCTTGTGGTGACCAAATATTGAATTGAAAGCAAAGAGTTTTTAACGGCCCTCTAAAGCACTTACCACTTAACCTTAATGAAATATCCCAAGATGCTTCCAGACAGCAACTCTTTCAGTTAAGTAGAGACTGGAAAAAGGGTATGTGTTAGGAGCATAAGTAGAGAACTCCAAAGTACTCTCTCCCAGGAATTCTAAAAAGTCTCATTTACAGAAAAATAATGAGGAGACAATTTCCCACCCTACCTACCCACGCATTATATCCCAACGCTGCTAACAGACACTTCCTGTTGCCCATTTTGAACTATGGGTCAAGATGCCTGGGTTCAAACCTTAGCTCCACCCCTTAGCTGTGTGATCTCCTTGAAGGCTCAGTTTCTTCATATGTAAAATGGAAACAGCAATATCATCTCATAGGATTGTTGCCAGAATTCATGGAATTAGTTGTGTGAAAAGGTATGATTCTCAGCAGATATTCTTTTCCTTTGGGTCTCAAATATTTATTGTTTTGTTGGGAAATTCCTGCCTTGTAGAAAAGTCTGGGGCCTTGCCAAAGGCTGAGACAAAGACTTGGTTGATAAGTGAAAGAGACAAAGCAAAGTAAAAATAGGTTTGGCATTCCTGTTGGAAGGATTGGTGAGTATTCATTCACCCAGTCAAAAAATATTTATTGCAGTCTACTATTTTTCTAGGCATTCTCCTAGGCACTGGAATGCAGGAATGAACAAAAAGGACAAAGTCCCTGCCCTCAGTGGGGAGACCAGATAATAAACCAGTAGATGCATAAGATGTCAAGTAGTGATGAGTACTATGAACCACACAGGGTAAGGAATGGAGAGTGGAAAATAGAGCAGAAAGGGAAGGCCACTGAGAGGGTGACATTTGTCTAGAAATGTGATTATGTGAGAGAATAAACCATGCAACTATATGGAGAACAACCAGCAAAGAGAGCACCACGTGTAACGGCTCTGAAGGGGAATGACAAGGATGCCAGAGCCGCAGGAGCTGAGTGGGCGAGCACAAGAGAGGCAGCAGGGGCCAGATTACATGACGTCTTGTGGTCCATAGAAAGGATCTGGGGTTTCATTTCAAATGTGTTGAGTACACATTAGAGGGTCCCGAGCAAAAGAGTGCTGTAATCTGATTTAGGTTTTATAAAGATTAATTACTCTGGTCGCTATGTAGAGGACGGACAGTAGGCAGGACAAGAGCAGAAGCAGATAAATCGGATGATGCCGAGGTGGTGAGATGGAACAAATAGTTGCATTCTGCATTTGTTAGGAAGGAAGAGGCTACAGGATTGGCAGATGGATTGCAAGTAGGGTATGAAAAGAGAGAAGTAAAGATTTATTTCAGTATTTTTGCTCTGAGTAGGTGAGGACCACTTCCTGAAATGAAGAAGATAAGGGGAGGGGCAGATTTGTGGGGGAAATACAGAGTTCTGTTTGGGAAAATTGAGTCAAGATGCCTAGTTATCAAACGTCCGAGGGAAATGTGAATAGTGAGTTGGAATTAAGAGGAACCTGGAGTTCAAGGAAAACATTGCACATGGGGATACTAATGACAGGGCTTTTAAAGCCACAGGACAAGGTGAGAGTACCAAGAGCAAGTGTCGATGGAAGAGAAAACAGACCTGAGGTGAGCTACTCTTCCTGGAGGCCCAGTGACACAGCCAACTCTTAACCCTGGTTGTATGTAAAAGTCACTCCATGGTCTATTACAAGATAGAAACTCAGGGAATTCCCCGGCAGTCCAGTGGTTAGGACTCGGCACTTTCACTGCCGAGGGCTCAGGTTGGGGAACTAAGATCCCACAAGCCGCATGGCGTGGCCAAAAAAAAAAAAACCTCAGAATAAAACTAGTGAGTATAACAAAAAAGAAACAGACTCACAGATATAGAGAACAAACTAGTGGTTACCAGTGGGGAGAGGGAATGGGGGGGGAGCAAAATAGGGGTAAGGGATTAAGAGGTACAAACTACTATTATAAAATAAATAAGCTACAAGGATATATTGTACAACACAGGGAATATAGCCAATATTTTATAGTAACTATAAATGGAATATAACCTTTAAAAATTGTGAATCACTATGTTGTACACCTGAAACATATAATATCGTACATCAACTATACCTCAATAAAAATAATAATAAAAAGATACTCAGGGTCCACACGGATCTACTGGATGAGAATCTCTAGGGGGGAGACTTGTGTTTCTTAAAGAGCTCCATGGGTGGACAGCCAGGTTTGAGGACTATTGACCCAGGAAAATATAAGGCAAAGAGAGTGGGAAAGGCTGTGGTTCAGATAATACTAAAAAAAAAAAAAAAAAAAATAGACCAAGGGCTCAACACAGAACCCATTAAACCCTTCACTTCTACACACACACACACACACACACACACACACACACACTATCCCCACCACCACTTCCTCTATCACCATTACTAATCACTCTTAAAGACTGAGCTCCACACTCACATGTGTAACTCCCACACCTCAAAATAATAACATACACAATACTTTTTGGTTTACCAAATTTTTGTATACATTTTCTCATTTGAACACACATTCTTACATCAACCCTGTGAGCAACAGGTAAAGATTGCATTTACTTCTATTAAATCTAGCCATTAAATCCAGGTCCCATTG
The DNA here is from genome assembly GCF_965194805.1 of Balaenoptera borealis. Classification (NCBI taxonomy): domain Eukaryota; kingdom Metazoa; phylum Chordata; class Mammalia; order Artiodactyla; family Balaenopteridae; genus Balaenoptera; species Balaenoptera borealis. Next base: position 81,054,465 of record NC_138870.1, read on the forward strand.
GTATGCTAACTCAATTAATCCTCACGACATCCCAATAGTTGAGGTGGTGATTTTCTCCCCAGTTTACAGATGAGGAAACTGAGGCAAGCCACAAAAAGAAGTGTTAGATCTGGGATTCAAACTCAAGTTTCTGACCCCAAAGCTTATGCTCTCACTTCATCAAATATAAAAATTTAATCACTACTCTGCTTCATTAAAAAAAAAATGGCTACTAAATTAGGTTAGCTTTTAAAGCCCAGAACAATTACAGTCTTCCAGGAAATGATTAAAAAATAGCAGTGTGTTGGGAATTTCTGATTTTAAAATAACTATTGTGACATCAACCAGATTTTCACACTTCCTTGGTAGGTACTGGTTTTGCTCACAGAATTTTTTATAAGAAAAGTATTTTCTTAGGGATGCAGGTAGAAGATATGAAAGCTCCTCAAATAGTCCTCTAAAATTAGAACCTAGAAATGGGACAATGGAGTAATTGATTGCCTCCACATCCAAGTCAGGCTGGTAGGATTTGGTGAAGAAAGTTATAAATTTTATCTACATTAAGAGAGAAGTTTCATTTTCCTTCTATCTGTGATTATCCATCCCCTTATGACATCACGACTTTCCCCTAAGGTTCAGCATTACAAAATCTGTTTCTTACTAGTAAGTTTGGTCACTAGTATTGATAACCATATGCCCTCCTGACTTGAAATATAGTCCTAGGAGAATTTCTGAATACATGATAAATGTAACTGATACTGCTGTATGTTGTATATGAAAGTTAAGAGAGTAAATCCTGAGTTCTCATCACATGGAAAAATATTTTTTTGATTTCTTTAACTTTGTATCTATATGAGAAGATGGCTGTTCACTAAACTTATTGTGATAATCATTTCATGCTGTATCTAAGTCAATTCATTATGCTGCACACCTTAAACAAACAGTGCTGTATGTCAGTTATATCAATAAAACTGGAAGGAAAAAATTCCATTATTTATAACTGCCTAATTATTAGTTGGTTTTCTTCAGACTGTCTAATTCTTTTCTTAAACTCTATGCAATAATTTTTTTCCTTAGAGGAGAAGTAGGAGCCCATAACAATAGCTGTAAGTAGTTATGCCTCGGTGGCCCAACTTTTACTGGTAAGGTGTGAAGACTGAAGCTGTTGTTTAGCTTTCAAGTATATTATGTTTGCCCCACTTCTCCCTTCCTTGATTCTCCTAGCCAGTCTCCGTGTTATCAGGCAGGGAAAAGTGGTGAAAAGGTAATTTACTTAGAAGCACAAAGAGCAGTTTCATTCTCAATGCTTTACCCAGTAAGAGTCCTGATGGAAGGGTCACCCAGCCTTCCCAGCTAGACACATTATAGAAAGGAAGCAAATTTTCAAAATCATTGAACTCCCAACAGCTATGCTTTTCCACTATGGAATTTAGATATGTACGTATTAAGACCTTTTCAAAACTAGAGCTCATGGCTACATATATGATTTTCGATAACACTTTGCATGTTATTGGACATGTGATATAAGTTAGGCCAATCAGACTTCATCTCTCATGGGCTGCATACACAGTGACGACATACTGAGATGGATGGCACTGAAAGCTGATGCCATCCGGCAGCAGTGCACTGGAAAGAAGGTCCAGAGTATCTGCTGCAGAGATTCTTGGGCTACCCTGGCTCCCCTCTCTCCTTGGGTCTTCTTAATGAGCTGGGGTCTTATTAAGGAGCTGATGAAGTCTGACTTTGACTCTGTGAATTGCCCTAATCCTTCAAAACCACTCCTGCATTTAAGTTGGTTTCTTTTGCTTGGAACCAAAGATCCTTAATTGATTAAGAAACCAAATACAGGCCTTAATGTCTATTAAATAAAGTACAAAACTAGAAGGAAGAATATCAGTTTCTTTCAAGGTCACTACCTCTTTATTGCTATTCAGTATAATTGTGATTAGAAAGTACATTTAGAAATTCAGAAAGTTAGAATGCCTTTGAGCTTTGGTGCAAAATAATTTATTCAGGAACATCTGCTGGCTGAACCAAACAGGTTTCTAGTTTGTGTGCTATTTGTATAGCTCTGCATGCAAATCAATTTACATCTTCTTTAGCAAAAATAATTTTCATGACGCTTAACCTTGATCTCTGACTATATCCTATCCTTCTTGGCATTTTTTTGAAGGTGGCACTGGGGAAGGGATCCTTTTTCCTTTAAGAGCTTATGAGGGCTTATGATTTTTCACTCTAATGACTTGAGTGTAAAAAGGAAGGAGGGAAGGAACTAATTCTTACAGGAAACACTAAAACAAAACACAGGACTTTTTAAGCAGCAACCTGGGGTCACCCTTTTCTGCTGCCTTTCTTTCTCGCTATCCCTCTTTTTCCTTATCTTACTTCATTTTTATAAGAGCATTGATCACTCCCCAACATAATGTTTGTTATTGTCTCTTGCTCTACTAGAACGTAGGCTCCAGAAGAACAAGGAATTTTTGTTTTTTAATGACTGTATCCCTGGTATCAAGGATAGTGTTTGGCACATAGTAGGCACTCAGTAAATATTTGGGGGAAGGAAAGAATGGAGGAGGTTTAATGTGAGATGAGCCTCTTTAGGTGGAGAGAGGCAGGTGACCAAGCAGCCTTGCTCCCTTCCCTGGATTCTTCCTAGGACTGTGGGCATTATCAGTGGCATCAGCTTGCTGGCCACAGGGCACTCCATTTCCCCTTCAGCATTCTGGCCCAAGCAGAGTCCCCTCTCCAGATCCACCGCCTCCTTCCTCTCTCTCCCAGATTGTCTCAATAGCTACCTAAAAGTTCTCCCTGCTCACAGTTTTGTTTCTCTCCAGTTTATCATCTGTATTGGATCGATAGTGATCTTCCTAAATCATGGATGTATAATCATGTCACTCCCTGTTTAAAATACTTCGGTTTTCCTCATTGCTCTTAAAATCAAGTTCATGCTCTCCTCCTCCCCTTCTCCCTCCTTTCCTTCCTCCTCCTTCTCCCCGCCTCCTTCCCTTCACGGCTCACAAGGCCTTACATTATTTATAATCTCATCTTTTGCAGCTCTCCTCACACCTTCTCCTCCTTACACTTTATGATCCAGATGAATTTTATCTTTGGACTTGACTCTGAAGTACCTAAAACACCTCTAAGCAGAGAGGTTCCAAGCCGCAGGTGAGAAATCTGGACTGGTGATGGAGATTTGGGTGTCACTAGCTTATAGAGATAGTGAAACATAGGAAAGAGCGGATGTGTGGAGTTCAAGGAGGACTTGCGGCAGAACACTGAGGAGGGCCGGCATTCCAGCATTCCCCAACCAGGAATGCCCTCTTAAATATCTTGATTCCTACATGATCCACATCAAAAGAACTAGCTTTCCTATTCGCAGTTCATCCTTCCCTTTTCTGGTTTTTAGTGAGGAGACAAAATTCTAAGACCTATGTTCTTCAATTCAACACTGGCTACAAATTATTATTGAAGCAACCCCCAGCAGTTCAACAACGAACCCGAGTACTGACAAGACAAATACTCAGCAAGGCAGTGCATCTTAGCTAGATATAACAAAAAAGATTACACACGCCCTAGTCCCTCTGACCAGGCAACAGCACAGATCCCCAAGTGATCCCGATCTGGGTCCCCAGCTGAAGCCTCACAAACAGCCTGACATGATCACAGCCCATCGGCTTGGCCCTGATTTGTTCCAGTCACTGCCTGGGGTGCTCTCACGTTGCAGCTAAGGTGGGAAGGACCAGAAAGGCAGGGAGGGGTTGGGACAGGGAGAGAGCCATTAAAGTCATCTTCACTTTTACTTGCAGTGCTCTCCTATCAATAGGAAGCCTGGAAGACATTATTTGGAACACAAGGCCACTGAAATGTTAAGAGTTATATCAAAAAAGGGTTCTGCAGCTAAATGATAGGGAATTTGAACAAAATTAATTTAAACAAAATTAAACAGATCCCTTTTTAAAAATGTTTTTAACTTTTTAATTTATATTGGAGTATAGCCGATTGACAATGTTGTGATAGTTTCAGGTGCACAGCAAAGCGACTCAGCCATACATATACATGTATCCATTCTCCCCCAGGCTCCCCTTAAACAGATCTCTTTAAAGAAAAAAAAAAAAAAGACAGATAGGAAAAAGACTGAATTTTACCCATAAGTACCATAAAGTTTATACTTATTCAGTGGCTTGTCATTATGAAGTTGAGTTTCTCAAGCTGTTTGCTACGAAGGGCAAAGAGCTTTCTGGTGATATATAAAGATTCGTTGTGATGGTTACAAGGACTGTTGGCTTGCATCCTTGAGATCATAAATATTTGTAATCGGAAACTGCATTTGTTAAAATGGTGTTTATTTACTTAAAGCTATAAGCTATATCTGTATAAGAGATTGATTTTTACCCACCAAACTTGAGATAATTAGCTTTACCAACTTTATTCTGTAGCTTCTCTAGACTCTAATTGGTGCCTAAATAATAAAACAACAACAACAACAACTCAGAAAGCACCTAGACTGTTTATCCGGACTTTTTCCTACAGACTTCTATTTTAATAAGCCTGGCAACGCTAACATTCATTTCTGAAATGCATAGCAAATGTCAGTTTTTCTCTATCACTTATTGAAGGGATGTGTCTTTTCCACAAATGTTTGACCATCAGGTGGGACCCCAATAGAAATCCTGATATGGCTTTGTCCTCAGAACATGCATTTTTCTGATGACTGTTGGAAGGATACCAAGAGATCATCTAATCCAGTCCCCCTTGATTTACAGATAAAGAAATTGAGGACTAAAAAGGTTATCTGTGGTCACCCAACCAGTTAGAGGCAGATCCAGGGCTAGAATCAAGGTTTACTGCTTTTCCTATACTCACCCCCCGACCCCGACTTTTTTGTTATTGTAGTGGAATTTACATAACAAAATTTACCACTTTAGCCATCTTTTTTTTGTTTGTTTTGTTTTGTTTTGTTTTTTAGCCATCTTTAAGGATACAATTCAGTGGCATTAAGCACATTCACATCGTTATGCAACCATCACCAATATCCATCTCTAGAATTTTTTCATCATCCCAAACTGAAACTCTGTACCCTTTAAACAAAAACTTTGCATTCTCCCCTCAGCCTAGGCCCTGGTAACCACTGTTCTATTTTCTGACTCTATGCATTTGACTGTTCTAGGTATCTCATATAAGTGGAATCATACAGTATTTGTCCTTTTGTGTCTCACTTATTTCACCTAGCATAACACCTTCAAGGTTCATCCATGCTACAGCATGTATCAGAATTCCATTCCTTTTTAAGGCTGAGTAATATTTCATTGTAGATACATACCACATTTTGTTTATCCCTTCATCTCTCGATGGACATTTGTGTTGTTTCCACCTTTTTGCTTTTGTGAATAATGCTGTTATGAAGCATTAGCTGTTCAAGTCCCTGCTTTCAATTCTTTTGGCTATATGCAGAAGTGGAGTTGCTGGATCATATGAAAATTCTATGTTGAATTTTTTGAGAAACCACCATACTGTTTTCCACAATGACTGCATCACTTTACATTCCCTCTCCTTATTTTCTTACATGCAGTAGAAAGAGTATTGAATTGGAAGTTGCCAATCCAATCCCAGGATTGATTAGCTGGGGTAATCAAGTGGGTAAGCTACTTCACTCAAACTCAGCTTCCCCAGTCAGGAAAAGACAAACCACATTTGGCTTGCCAACCCCACAGAACTGTTACAAGAATTCAACAAAATGAGGTACACAGACTGCTTTATAAACTAAAATGTTATTTAATTCAAGTTATTATTAGTCGTTTGTACTAAATTTGAGTCAAATCCAATGTCAAAGGAGAAAACCATGAGGCATTAGGAAGAAAAGGACTCACTAAAGAAGTTTGATATCCAACAAAGACTTTGATCTAACGGTCTTTTTTTATAAAACCTAGGCAGTTTGACCCTAAACAAAGAACACTGTTTCTCAATGCAAGTGCAAAGTTACAGCCAGCTTGGGAGAAGCTGAGAAAAGGGCAAATCAGCACTTTAGAAACCAGCAGTGGGTCAGTCATCTATTTGAGTCTGAAGCTTTGCAAGTCGGTGTTTTATCAGAAGCATTCAGAATTGTGTTTATAATTCTCTGTAAACACATCATTCCGAGGACAATGTGACTTATTCCCTTTGATTGATGATAAGGGTTGCTGAAGTATGTCCAAAAGATTTCTTTGTCTGAACTTAAATTGCAGGCTTAGTTTAACTTACATCGATTAAACAGCCATCTCTAAATAGGAAATGTTAGAGGTGGACAAGATAGCAGGATAGGAAAACTCTAAATAGTAAATGAAAGTTATGTACTAGCTTTTGGAAAAATTTAGGGATGCCCTTTTGATTTTGGATCCTAAATATTAAATTTACTCTTTCACCACAAATCAACTGTACAAATACTGATTTGTAGCTACTGTAAAGGATGCAACAGAAATAAGAAGAGCAGAGTCCCTGCCCTAAAGTGATTAAAATCAGAATTGAGGATCTCAAGAGGGTAATGCAGTGTTGCTAAACTTTATAACTAATGACAGAACAGAATTATTTTCACTCTTATTTACACATACTAATATTATTGTATGGGCCCGAGGAGCTGGTACGAGAAGAAAGAGCATTCCCCTTAAAGATTTTTTTCTTGTTTTAAACATATTTAAACTTCTTCTACCAACTCTTTCACATGCCCACCCTGAATAGTATTCCATTTTTAAGAAGGCCTAGGATATTTTTATGATGTGATGCCAAAGCTACTCAACTATTAAACAGAAAAGGTTGGGAATTCCCTGGCGGTCCAGCGGTTAGGACTCGGGGCTTTCACTGCCGAGTTTGATCCCTGGTCAGTGAACTAAGATCCCAAGCCGCGCAGCATGGCCAAAAAAAAAAAAAAAAAAAAAAAGTTATTGGGCCTAGAGAGCATCTGCTTAGATTGGCCAGGAAAGAGAGAAGCCCTATGATAGTGGGGATATAGAACATTGGTAGAGCATTTGACTGCAAAGCCCTATGGTAGAGACAGGGATGCAAAAGCAGTGCTTTCTGAATCTTGCACTAAGGAGGGAGAAGGAGACGACCAGGATGATGAAGCTGAGGTGAGACTGAAGCACAGGGAAAGAGGACAGATACTAGGAAGAAAAATAATTGCCAAGAGAAATGGGGCCAGAGAATAGAAAGAAGGTACCCTCTTAGGGTAGGAGTTCCTTCTGAGATATCCCCTAAAAATTATGTTCCAGCCTCTTCAAAAGGAGAGCTCACTGCTTTGCAAGGCTATGAATTCCAACATTATTAGCTCTAATTTTTTCTAATGTTCTTCTTTAAAATAATTTAATATCCAGCAATAAAAGATATAGTAAGTAATAAGTCATGGTACAGCCATATATTGGAATATGATTCAGCCAACATAAATGATGTTGCTGTAAAAGAATGTAGAAACAATACTTAGTGATATAGGGAAATGCTTATAATATATTATTATATGTACCTTAAGACCCTAATTCAGGGTGTGTGTGTGTGTGTTTGTGTGTGTGTGTGTGTGTGTGTATAAACATTGCAAGGGAGTACACTGAACCATTAGCAGTGTTTATTTCTGGGTAGTAAGAGTATGGATGATTTTTATTTCCTTCTTTATGCTTTTCTACATTTCCAAAAATTGGGTTACATCAGTAGAACCCTCCCCTGCAAATAATCTGTGGTGCTGGCTTCTCATAGAACAGCCCAGATAAGACTCCAAAGACCTTCACGATTGGAAAACTAAGAAGGTAGAAGAAATAGGAAGATAAAAGGATCTTGTGCGCATCTCTACAGAGAGTCCCTGTGGGTGCACACATCTTTACCCCATTCTCTTATGAGTTTTACTTTCATTGTGACTTATTGGTGAAGAAGGCAGACACACCAGAAGCATCCAGGTTGGGTTTGTTTCCCAGGAGAATCCTCTCTGCTCTGGTGGGTCCCAGAAAGTTCTCAACTTCCCCTGCCCAGGGCCTCCTCTCATAAAACCTTTTACCCTTTCTGCTGATAAAATGGTTGAGAACACGGGCTGAGTAAAGAATACCAAAACTTTAATTAAATGTCCTTGATATACACTGAAGAGAATATCAAAGTGTTTGTGATTACAGTGTGTCCTAGGTAAGGTGTCTGGGTGTGGTAGGTCAGTCCGGGATAGGCCTTGAAGTGGGCAAAGAGCAGAGACAAGGAAGTCACTTACGGCTCAAGAGCCTCACACTCTGCTTCTATGGCCCTTTGTTCTGTGTTGCTCAATGTCTATGCGAGTCCCAGGGAGTGAAAGCCCAATCTGCACACAGGCGGACAAACTGTTAGTATTTCTAACCCTCACTTGAGGTTCTCAGGAGACAAATAGAACTCCCTAAGAAAATACTACTGCAGTTTAAATGTATTTTTAAATATAAACCCCCCAAACCTTTGTTAAGTGTGATAAAACATAAATATGTTGAATTAGTACAAATAGACAGGACCAAATAATATCAAAGAAAGCAAAGGGGGGAAATACTTTTAAAAAAACCAAAGAAGTTTTGTGGTGTAATTTCTTTTTGGGGGGTGTGGGGGGGGATCTTAGTTCCCCTACCAGGGGTTGAACCCACACCCCCTGCATTGGGAGCATGGAGTCTTAACCACTGGACCACCAGGGATGTCCCAATTTCTTAAAATGATAATTCTGTTTTAGTCTTTCAACCTGACAGAAAAGAATTTGGAACAGAGTCCCACATTAACATGACTTTATTGTTTACTATATAATGAAGGGTCTCAATATTTTTGAATCATGATCCTCCCCATTTTAGGGGGTGAGAGTAGAGCACAAACAATTACTCAGACCAACCCTCTTAAGCAAGCACTCTGAAGCAAGCACTCAATTCACTTCCTGTCTTGTCCTTTTAAAATGGGGATATGACTGGTTCCATCATTCCCTCTCCTCTACTGCATTATTATGACACACTTCCATCATTTCTGCTGATTACACTGAATCTTACTACAGTATTTGTTATTTCCTATCTATTTCTCATTTTGAAGATAGGGCTTATGTCCAAAATACAATAAGGGAAAACCATGACATGGCAATTTGGAAATAACATTCCACAAAGACAATTTTGTCCCTCTTCAGCGCCCTGGGTAATGCACATCCCACACCCTAGCGTGTTTGTATTAGAATAAACACCTTGGGTAAAGAATTGTTCCATCTTAATGCATGTAAGCAAAATGCTAAAATGAATTTTCAGCTGAGTTTTCACAATGCTCTTTGCAAGCTTTCTGCCTTCATTAAATTGTCAGGAAAATGCAGGTTAATTTATTATGGACAATCATATCCATTCTCTGTACTGCTTTGCCCAAAGAAACCCAGGCCCAACATGGTAACATCAGAACAATTCACCTCACATTTTCTCTTGAAAGATAAAGAAAACAGAACCATTCTGCCTTGCTCTTGAAGAAAGGCAGAGCCTCCCCAAGACCCTCAGAACTCCATCTGGCTCCAATCTTTCCCAGAGTTTGCTGGCCCAGACAAAGCACATTTATTTCAGACGGATCAACACTGTCACCCAGTGGACAGTCAGCTAGGCAGGCTGAGGCCTTAGCCTTGCTCTTGGCTTGAAAGTCAGATACCGAGAGCCAGTGTTTGAATAGGAACCTGTTTGTTTTAGGTGATCATGAGTACTTGTTGATATTCTCTTACAGGGAACTGGGAGGACCTCAGCTGACAAGTCTTTGATTTGGATGTCACAGATGAGTGCAACTTAAGGAGGACATACATTTTCATTGTGCTACTGCTTTTTTTTTTTTTTTTTTCTAAGCTACCAGTAAATTTGTAGGAAGCACAGACTATAAGCCAACCTTGGCACAGTCTACCAAGACTCACAGGATCGAACAGGCTTGCAGGAGCAGGGTGATATTTGATCACCCGCCAGGTCTGTGGGAAGACGTCCCGATCACAGAGTAACATTCATTGTTCATTGTTCATAGTGACAAGGATGTGTATTTTGAAAACTGAAAACAGATTTTTTTGTGTGCATATGTGTGTTGAAATCTGAGGAGGTTATTTACTTTACTGTAGTGAAATCAGTGGATGAGCTACCTTTGCTTTCTCTATTTAGTATATATCTCAAAAGACATGTACAGATGCAGCCTCTGTTCCATCTCATTTGTCTTAAGTCTCTTTCTCTTGTCTAAACTGTCATTTGAACACTTGGAACAAACTGGCTTACCTTCATATTAAGGTAAGAGGCTCTTTGCCTATAAATATTAGTGTTAGCAACATCATAATTATTACAACAGCAGTCATGTTTGTTACTCCTAAAATTCAACTTTTATAAAGTACCTCTAGACTAGCAGATGAAATCATGGTATTTTTTTTAGCTCGAAGAGTCCTGTGAGATCATCCAGTTCATTGCTTCTCATTAAAATCATATAAGGAAGCTTTTAAAAAGCACTAATATCCCAAATAGCCAGACAAAAGAATGCTTATTGTATGAATCCTTTAAGATGAAATTCTAGAAAAGGCAAACCTAATCTATAGTGACAGCAGATCAGTGATTGCCTGGAGATGAAGTTGGAAGGACTTACAGCTAAAGAGTCAAAAGAAAATTTTGGGGGTGATGGTAATGTTTTCTATCTCAATTATACAGGTGGTTACATGAGTATATATATACATTTGTCAAAAGTCGTTGGGACTGTACACTTAAAGTGAGTGCATTTATATTGTATGTAAAATATATCATAATAAAGTTGATGTAAAGAGAATACTGATGCTGGGTCTCACCCACAGAAATTCTGATTTAATCGTTCTAGGGCAAGGTCCAGAAATCATTATTTTTTCATGCACCTAAGGCATCAGCCAGTGTTGAGAGCCACTGATCTAATCCAGTCCTCGCCTCTACCAGTTGAGATTAACCCAGGTTATAATGGGAGATGCAGGACTAAAAATCAGATCTATAGGTACCTTGTGCCCCAGACCTTGACCTTTACTAATAATATTCCTTCTCTCTGGAACTTCCTTCTCCTCCTCCTTCTTCTTACCTCTTTCTATCAAAATCCCTCCCACCTTTAGAGCCTAGCTCACATGTCACACTTTGCAGGAAGCCTTAGGCTGCAGCTCTCTCCACTGGACTAGAAGCTCCATGGCAGGAGGGACTGTGGCTGCTTTATTTTTGTATCCTCAGTTCCCAACACTGTGCTTGGCGCAGAGCGTTCAATAAACATTTGTTGAACTGAAAAATTCCTGGAAGGGAATTAACATTTATTAAGTGTCCATGATGTGCCAGGATTTGAAACAAGCACTTTCTGTACATTATTTTCCTAAATTTTTATAATTTTATGAATTGGTTATCATTTCCCCCTTTGACCACCTCAGTGTTAACAGGGTATCCAATTTTTAACTTCACTAAGAGTAATTATAAGGATAATCCAACAGTTATAAGAAGACCTGCAGTCACGGGGGTACCACAGAAGGTTGTGATTCAAGCTGATTCATTTCTGCATTCCTGCTAGCCTACTGTGCACTCTGTGAATTATTTCTAAGTCTGGCAAGCATCATAAACAACAGTCATTTAAAAGAGTTATATATCTCAAATCACATACCAAAAAAATTCCTGAGATGACATTGTGCCTTTGAACCAGAAGTGGACTTTTGCTGCCAGTAAATTTAGATGCAGAGATGATGTTGTATTTGATCAATTGACAGGAATCCAAACAACACTGAAAAAAGAAAAAGAAAAAATTGTAAAGACATTAAGTCCCAAGTAACAAACCTTTTGCTCCATTCATCAGTATTTGTATCTTTGAACCAAAAATTCCAGACTCTATCCCCACCACTCTATTAGAAATGCCTTCATAAGCCACCAAAGACCTCTCTCTGTATTGCCAAGCCCAGTGGACAATTTCATGTTTCTTTTATTACTTGACCGCTTGGTGGCATTTTAAATTTTTGAATCGTACCTTTTTCTCTGTCTCCTGGGCTTCTGTGGCCCCATTCTCTTCTGTTTTCTTCCTATTTCTCTGTCTTCCATCCTAGTCTTTGTCATGCACGCCTTTTCTCTACTTGGCCTCTAAATACCTACTGTACTAAAATCTCCAGTCTTGCCTCCCGCCATTCACTCTCTTCACACACTCCTTGGGTAACCCATAAGTTTAACTACTTATGTCTATACCAAGTATCTTCCAAAGCTAGTGCTCTCCTCTGAGAGCCAGACCTGTAGATTGAATTGCTTACTTCTTGATGTCTCCATTTTGATGCCACTCAGGTACCTCAAGTCAGCATTCCCAGTCTAATTTTTTCATCTTTTTCTTCAAATATTGTTATGGCAGATTAAAGATGGCTATAAATCCTTTGCCATGCCACTCGTCGAGTGATGGGAGTCTATTTCCACTCCTCTGGGCTGGCCTTTGGCATGTTTTGACTGATCACATAGTGCGTAACTTAAGAGATCTCCAGCTTCCATTTTCACCTCTTGGAACACTCCTTCTCAAAACACAGACCCCATGGTGTGAGGAAATCTGAGCAGCTTTGTGGAAAGTCCCTCCTGAGGAGGACAGAGACCCCTGGCCAGCAGCCATAACTGAGCTCCCAAATGGCAGAAGCACCACCTGCCAGACATGTGAATGAGGTTGTTCTTGAATCCTCCAGCTGTACTCAACCTTCCCCAGCCAGTGCTACCTGAAGCAGAGTCAAGCCATCCTGTTAAGTCCTGAGCAGGGTCATGAGCAAACATGTGACCATTGCTTTAAGATTCTAAGTTTCTGGGGGGTTTGTTATGCAGTGATAGATGACAGACATTTCTTCTTCTCCTCCTGAATTCCCTATCTCAACAAGGGGCACTGCCCATTCTTCGAATTGTCCATATGAGAAGCTGAGAGACATCTTAAACTCTTCCCTCACTCAACATACTAAATTTTATAGAGTCTTGCTTCTAACTCTCACTCATACTCAGCATCCTTTTCCATCCCACTGTCACAGCCTGATCATTTCTCACCTGGTAAAATGTAGTAACAGGCCTCCCTGTCACTCTGAAATTTTCTGGATCATCCTGTCAAAATGATCCTTCTAAAACAAAAAATGTCTTCATGTTACTTCTCTGCTTAAAATCCTTTAATGAATCCTCTTACTGTCAAGGAGAGTTCAAATTCCTTATTAGATCTCACAATCAGGCTTTCATGAACCTCTAGCTGCTAGCTCCTTCAACATGCACCCCCCCCAATACTGATTTATTTCCAGTCTCCCAAATTCATCTTCCAATTTCCTATCCTCTTGCCTTCCATCATGCATTTTTCCAACATGCCTTCCAAAATGCAGTTTGTGGGAAATGTTCTCTACCAAGTTAATTCTTATTGGTCCTATAAGACACTTCGTGCCCGAATGTTGTGTTCACACTTCTGATCCATCACTCAATTCACTGTGTTGTGATTGTCTGTTCTCTGGATTGTCTTTTCCTCATGGACAAAATCAGAGTCTAATTCATTTTTCTACCTCTAGTTCCTGTCACATGCTCCAGCATTTGTAGGAACTCAGTAAATGTTTATCTGATTTAATGAATATATAGAACTGTGCTGTCAAAAATGCTCCTTGGACTGATTATATCCAAGTAGACAGTGTTTTGGAATTATTTCCTCATTGTTAAAAGCGTTCAGCCAAGGGATGGCTTCTTTGATCAGCTGCACTGGCCTCTACAATTCCTGCTGGGCAAACATACGAAGCCCCTTCCACACCTCCTACCCGCACAAGCCCAAGCACATATTCCTGAAATGCTAATATGAACCATTCCTCCCAATCCATTCACCTCATTCAATTCCACTCTTGCTTCCCTTAGCTGCTGATTTTCCTACTCCATACTGCTATATGGCATGCTGTGGTGCTTATGAGCACAGGTCCTAGTGTAAGACTGCCTGGTCTGAACCTCAGCCCACCAACTTCCTAAGCGAGTAACCTTGGACAAGTGACTAACTGTCCTTCACCTCAGTTACTGACCTGTGCTCAATATCATATGCAGAAAGACAGCTATTTAGAGTTCTTTTGAGAATCAAATGATATTACAGGTAAACAGTCGGTGCAACGCAGTAAGCACTCAATAAATATTTGCTCTCTTGATCTTATTCTGACTTTGACATTTCTGATCAGTTCAGCAAACATTTACTGTCTATTAGTTGCCAGGCATGAGGGGGTGGTGAGGTGGGCAGGCACTGTCTACACCGAGAATATCAGAGCCCTTGGGTTTGATGCACTTTGTTGTCATTCCAGTGAGGAGCTGAACTCCTGAATAAAGTCTTGCTCTCTCATCCACTCGGCTTGTCTGTCTCTTTAGGGGAGACCTAGCTCAGTCCACAAGTAAATAGTCCAAGAAGCACCTCTCATGAGACCAAGAAAGAATTAGCAGTGACCATATATCCCCATAACTGGCCCTCAGGATGAAGAATCATTCACTCATTCATTGGTCCATTTATTCATTTGACAAGTATGTTTTAAGTGTTAACCATGTCCTTAGATCCAGTGATAGGCACTGGGGCTATAATGTGAGCAAGACATGATCCTGCCGTCAGGAAGCTTCCAGCCTGTGAGCAGAGGACTCCAGCTTTAGTGCAGGCTGGGAGGGTGGGGCTGCTTCTCCCACAATCTGTGCTCCCTGTGCTCCCCAAACCCACCAAACAGCCTCTGGGGCTCAGGATACCCTTTTGAGGGCTTTGTCTATACCCTGGATGCTTTCACCAGAGTATCCAGTGAATTCCCACTGCTGTTCAGCTTCCACGTATAACTTAGCAATTTCAGCACCAAGCAGGAGGCCTCACAGGTCCCTGGTTAGGTGGAACAGAAGAGAACTAAGGCCAGGCAACTCTTTTGGGGGAGACTGGGATTATCCCGTGAATTTTATAACCATCTCCATTTTTTTTTTTAATTTATTTATATTTATTTTTGGCTGTGTTGGGTCTTCGTTTCTGTGCGAGGGCTTTCTCTAGTTGCGGCAAGCGGGGGGCCACTCTTCATCGCGGTGCGCGGGCCTCTCAGTGTCGCGGCCTCTCTTGTTGCGGAGCACAAGCTCCAGACGCGCAGGCTCAGTAGTTGTGGCTCACAGGCCTAGTTGGTCCGCAGCATGTGGGATCTTCCCAGACCAGGGCTCGAACCCGTGTCCCCTGCACTGGCAGGCAGATTCTCAACCGCTGCGCCACCAGGGAAGCCCCTCCATTTTAATTTATATTCCCTTTAGAGTCTCTGGTATGGGATCATTCTTTTCCTTTTTATGAGCTAAAACAGAATCTACTTTTTGGAAGCGTAGGGTACACAGCCAGTTATGCCCAGATTCTTTCTTCCCCATCCAAAGTTACAAATTGACATGTCACCTCCTTGCAAGTTTACTCTCAACTCTGCTAGACAAAATAGTATTTCCTTAGCCAAATCTACATTTTAAATTTGTTTGTTTGTTTGTTTATACTCTGCCTTTTTAGCAAAAGACCTGAGATGGTTTATAAGAAGTATAGCATAAAGAAAATCATAAACTATAAAAATTACAATGAGAAAATTTCAATATAAACAGAAGCTCTAGATACAAAAAGAAGAAATGAATTTCATATTAGTGATCCATAAGTTCTTACCCTATTGTTATAATTCAGTCTAAAACTTTGCTCTGTACTTTCAGGCAAAGTGAAAAGAAAAACTCAGTTGGGTACCAAAAATCTCATTACCAGGGAAGAAGAATCCTACCTGTTCCTCATGGGTAATAAAGCTTTTCTAACTTCTCATTCAGAGACATTTTCACATTTGACTTCATATAGGAGACATTGGATCTGTAGCAGATAATTTAACATCCCTCAAAAGAAGCTCAGGGCATATTCAGGGCAACATCCTAAAAGGCAACTCATTGAAAGTAGCTCCACAAGGGGCAATGTGGTCCAAGCCCTCAGCTTTCACATGCTTCAGACTAATGAAGAACAAGACCTGGGCTCTGCAATGGTTCTGTAAAGTATCCCCTGGGGCTGTCACTGGGGTTTGGATAGGGAACTGACCAGGCCGGGTGTGAAGAGCCCCAGTAGGAGTGGCCCTCAGTGTCACACAAAGGACCTTGGACTAGACCCTACAAGAAGTCCTTAGAGAGTTTTAAGCAGAAGCCTGGTGCAGTCATGTTTGGATATTAAAAAGAACACCTTGCAATGTGTAGGAAATATCAGAGCAGCCAAGAACAGAAGCAGGAAAATCAGCCAGAGAGTCCGTTGGAGAAAATCAGGGGGGAAGTGTTGAAAGTCTAAAATAAGCAGAAGCTTTGGGATTGAAATGAAGGAACAAATAGGAAAAAAAAATGTCATGGTAATAGAATCGATAAGACTTAGAGACTTATTAAATGTGTTGCAGGTAAAGGCTATCATGTAGAAGATGTTTCATTAGTGCCTACACAGATCAACTTGTAGTGGCTATTCGAAGTGCAATTAGAAATAAGAATTTAGGGGCCAGTCCAGGCTCAGTTGAAAATAATGGATCAGTAATGTCTGCCATGGATGCAGAGTGGGAGGATGTTGGCATAACCGGTTTTTACCATTCTTATTCTCTGACAGAGGAAACATAAAAAAGTACTGTGTGTTTTGAAATGTGCACACTGTATGATTCCATGTATATGAAGGTCTAAAACAGACAAAACTAATTTATGGTGATAGAAGTCAGAACAGTGGTTACCTGGGATGGGTAGGTGGGTCGAGTATTGACCGAGAAGGGGCAAGAGGGAGTTTTTCCGGTCTGTAAATATTCTATATCTTGATCTGGGTGGTGATTTTATAGGTGTATACATTGGTCAAAGTTCATTAAGCTATGTATCCTTAAGATTTGTGACCTTTATTATATGAAGGTCATACCTCAATAAAAAAAATGTGGAGGAAAAACTCCTTCCATGATCCTTTGGCTGAGGAAATGAACTAAGGTATAATATACAAGGAAACATTATTCCACAATTTGCCTTTATACACATGACACTCACCTGAATGCAAGGCATGCTTCTAGATCTATTCAGTTCCCTGTACAGTTTGGCCACTTCTTTCATAGTCTTGTCCTTTTCCTTAGCTGAGAACACATAAACTATAATGATCTGATCCACAGAGAACAGCTGGTCGTTTATTATGTGATCATACTCCAGGTCTGTCACTTCAGGGGTACAGTAAGTGCTACATTGGCATGTATTCCCTTCATTCCCACACAATGTCTGCCTTAAGACCACAGGACAAACCAGCTGGGAAGCAAGCCACACCTCCTTGCTCTCAATGGGGAGAGGAAGCCTAGAAATGTAATGGTAGAAATCATGTTTAAAGAACTGAAAGGAGAGAAAGAACATCATTTTTAAAAGTGCCAAAGAACCAAAGTGGCTACTTTAGTAAAGGATTGAAATTTAATTCTGGACAGAATTTTATTTGCCAATATGCTAAAATACTTGTCAATACACTAAAAGAGTTTGATGTAAATTTTTTCAGCTATATAGGCACCTATGGCTCTGAAACAAACTAAGCTAGGTATTCAGGGGTCCAATTAATCCAAATGGTTGCAAATAATTGACCAGTAAGAATGACAATAGAATGTTAATTGCAGTTTAACAATGTAAGAAGAATGCTGGTCTGTAAGATATTTACTATTTCCTCTTAGAAATGGGGAAACTGAGGCTTGGGAAATTCAATAATTTGACCAAAAACACACAAGTAGTAAATGACAGCTGGAATTTGAACCAGTGTGCATTTTTTTTCTATTATTGTACTGCTGCCTCACTGACTTCTGAAGATGAAATACCTATAGCATACTTCTGAGTTGATTTATGTCTATTAATAGAGGGGATAAGACATGTAACCCAATAGCCAGAATAGAAATCAGAATGCTAAATCCAGATCGGTCACTCTCAATGTGACTGTAAATTTTCTGACTCCTTTGTACCTCAGTATTAACATCTGTAATGTAGGGGTAAGTTCACATTTCCACAAAACTTCTAGGGAAGTTATGAGGCTTATAAAACCAAGTTTTGTGGGACTTCTCTGGTGGTCCAGTGGTTAAGACTGTGTTTCCCCTGCAGGGCACATTGGTTCCATCTCTGGTCAGGGAACTAAGATCCTGCATGCCGTGTGGCTAAAAAAAAAACAAGTTTTTTTTTAGAGAAAAAACCCACAAATTTTGTGCATTTTAATTATGCTTAAAGAATTATTAAAAGATGCTGAAGTTTGTTTTAAAAAAAGTTGCTTAAAACTGGCATTCCTGGGTAGCTAGAAAAGTATTTTTTATTATCATTAAATTATTCAATGTTGGCTTCATTATCTTTACCCTGAACCTGAGGAACTTAATATTAATAAATGTGAAAAATACCCAGTTATGTTTGTTGAAGTCATGCTTTTTGAAATGTCTTGATGTCGCCCCTCGATAGAAACACATTTCTACATAATGATGGTTATATATTTACTTGTCATAAGAAAATCCATGCTTGCAAATATAAGACAGTATATCAGTACTTGCCTTAATGCCCCCCCAGATCTATTTTCAATGTCTTTTTTTCCCCTTTCTCAGCATAATGTTTATTAGTGAATTTAGATACAGGCCAACTTAGAAGTGGATCTTCTTTTATGGAAAGAGAGGCAGATAATTTCAATAGAGTATTTTTGCTCTAATCAATTGTGTACTCATTATAGTAAAAGTTTATATATATGTATGTATGCTAGTGTGTGCATGTAGTGGAATAGTTCATATATTCAAAAAATATGAAGAATAATAAAACAAACTACTACCCAGCTTTATCAAATCTTAATATTTTACTACATTTGCTATAAATATATATATATTTTTGGCCACGCCACATGGCTTGCGGTATACTAGTTCCCCGACCAGGGACTGAACCCGGGCCTTCAGCAGTGAAAGGTGGAGTCCTAACCACTGGACCGCCAAGGAATTCCCCATTTTTTTCATTATTATAATTTTAGATATAACTGAAATTTCCAAGGAGTCTTGCCTGATTTCACTCAACTTTGTACCCTGATCTTGGTATATGCCATTCTCATGTATGTTATACAAATATGTCATAATCCATAATCTAGCAGGGTTAAGAATTTTAGCTGCCAGCAACAGAAACAAACTGACTAATTTAAGTAAATAAACAAAAATAAAGGAATTTATTAAAGAACTTAGAAAACCTTTGGAAGGGTGGAAGAATCAGGTTTGCAGGCTTCACTGCCAGGGAAAACATCCAGTGGGGACACCACAGTCACAGCTGTGGAGGAGACTCTACAGTTTGCACTGCCAGCCCTGACCAGGACACGGCTACGAGAGCTACAGCCACTGCAGCTTCTGGAAGTCACTGGAGCTGCTCCTCCCACCTACAGGGGGTCTGGGCAGCCTCTGCAGCTGCCTGAAAGTCTGGAGCAGGCTCTTGGGATTGGTGGAGCCTGAATCATGTGCCTGGACCCTAACTTCAGAAGAGACTGAGAAAGCAAGAATCTGGCATTTTTGGCATCTAGAGTGGAAATGCGCTCTGCCTCAGCAGGTAGGGGAATCCCCTCATGTGGAAAGTAGGTTCAGAGGCTGGATGGTCAAAACAAATTAGCAGTTGTCCACAATTTATACATTCTCTTGTTAATGGACATTTAGGTAGTTTCCAATTTTCCACTATCACAAACTGCTGCAATGAAATTTCTGTACATTTTCTTTTTCTGTACATAAGACTTTAATTATAATGTAGTTAAACTTATCCACCCTTTCCCTTATATTTGTGGGGGGTTTTCTTGTGCTTAAGAATTTATTTTCTACCTCAAAGTGATAATGATATTCTCCTTATGCTTCTTCCAAATGTTTTATTATTTTGGCTTTTTATATGTAACTCTTTAGTCTACCTGGGGTTTATGATGGGAATTGGGAATCTAATATAGATAGTTAGATAGATAGATGATAGATAAGCAGTTGTAGCACCACATTTGGAATAGGCCATTATTTCCTCTCTGGTTTGTAATGTTATCTCTGTTGTATATCAAGTTTCCATATGTGTATGGGGCTGTTTGGGGCTATCTATTCTGCTCCATTGGTCTAACTAGCCTGGTGCCAATACCACAATATCTTAGTTACTAACACTTCAAAAAAGGTCAGCAAGGCCTCCCTTTGTTTTTCTTCAAGTGTATTAATGTTATTTCTAGAATTAGGTATCTTACACCCCAAAGAGCAAAATGATAAAAAAAGAGAACTTTTTCATGTATGGTTTGTATACAACATGAGTCACAAAGAGCAACAATACCACCTTTGCCAGTGGCTGGACAGTAGCAGAGAGCTCAGAGAAGGAGGCAGGGAGTTATCATCAAAGACATCAGGTGTGTTTGGAGTTAAGGCTCTGATCTCCCACCCTGTAAAGAACAGGCTGCTAGGAGCTCCAGTCTCAGTGATACTCGTTTTCCCATGACCACTTACTCCTCCATCCCCATGTTTGCCTTCACAGGGGAACACAGAGTGTATCAACATCAGGGCCCCTGGAGACGCCTTCTGAGCATCCCTGAGTAATTCCAATGTGCCAGCTAGTGTGCTAAGAGAGGTACATGATTGCTGAAGATCTCATAGCTAGTATGCTCTGCTAGTGTGTTATCAGGACCTTATACTGTTGTCCCTCTACGAGGTGTCCTCTGGGCACAGGATTGGGCTGGAAATTGAACTACAGCATGCAAACCATATGAAACAACGATTGCACATCAGATGAGCTTTCTTATGCATGGAGCTTATTTTTAATTCATGGGCTAGGTGAATACTGGATTAGGTGAATGCTGGGTTAGGTGAAGACTTTATGGTTTTTTAATTCAATATTTAGAGCCCAACTGTAGATTTAAAAGTTTCAGTTAGGGTTTGCAGAAATAGGCCATTATTGAATTGATATTCATCTCTTCAAATGTCACTGCAACTTGTATAGCTGAGCCATAAAAATAATTCTACATTTAAATATGAGATGATTGGGTTTTGATTTCTTACAACAAACTTGAAAGCCATTTTAGAGCTGCCTCACACAGTGCCTGCTTGCTTTATCATTGTAGATTTTAAAGGATTTGGACTTCGTTATTTGCTCCCAATTCTAGCCTAGGGTCAAGGCCCTCCATGATCAGGTCCCAACCCTGCCTATCCTATCTTCCACAGTCTAAGCATCAGTGAAACCAAACTGCTTAGCATTGTTCTGATTTGCCTGCACTGTCCCTCCTTCATGCCCCTGTTCTGCTGCTTACTCGCTGGGTCTTTGGGGGTGAGAAGGGCATGGTGGGATTAAATATTGTTACCCCTTAGGTGTGTCCTGGATGTTAAATGAAATCTTGCAAGAACAGTGTTTAGCATGGTACCTAGTGTATAGTAAGTGTTCAGTAAACGTTTACGGTCCCTGACCCAGTATCCAAATTCTCCCCGTCACTCGAGACCCTACTCAAAGGCTTCCTAAAAAATCCTTTAAAAAAATTTCTCCCTCCTCAAAACTTCCTCAGTGTTCTATCTATCTATACTGCTCCGACAGCACTTTATTCCTTATTTTCCATTGATTAATGGTATACATTCTTAATCTCTCTGTACAGACTTGAAGCCTTGGAGGGCAGGGACCAAGTCTGTACTGCTGGCTGTGACTGTACACCTGTGGGTGGCAGATGACAATTATTGGTTGAATGAAGTCATTCCATGGTCAGGTGTCTGGTAGCACTGCTTGTTTAGCGGCATTAGCAAAGTCTGCTGACAATGCTTCAGGTACTGGAAACATTTCCCTCGTGGCATTTACCACTTTTCTTAAAATTCATTGTCTTCACCAAATGTTACAGAAGCAATATTAGGATTGAGAGCTCTAGGGATTCTCAGCTCCTGGGAGTCCTGGCAGGTGTCTGCCCAAAATCAACCAAACCTCAGTGACTGGGAGACAATGTCAAGTTGATTCAATGTCTGCTGAGGTCCAGCTCCCTGGTTCGTAGACGGCTGTCTTCTCACTGTGTCCTCCCATGGTGGAAGGGGGTGAGGGAGCTCTCTGGGATCTCTCATAAGGGTACTAATCCCATTCATGAGCGCACAGCACTCATGACCTAATCAACTCCCAGAAGTCCCACCTCCAAACACCATCACATGGGTTTCAACATATGAATTTGGGAAACAAATGTTCAGTCTATGGTATAATATAAACAAAAAATCTGTGGGGTCCTCTGTAATTTTTCAAGTATAAAAAGGGTCCTGTGTCCAAAAGTTTGAGAACCTCTGTCTAACCCTTTTCCATATTACAACCTCAGTCATAGTATGTTCCTAGTTCAGCTCTATCTACCGCTGCCTTCAACACTAAAATAACCCTCATTCTTTAATAAGTAGTGGGAATCGTTAACTGGAGTGATGGATAGAGAGAGCCTGTGAATGGTACTGTCATTTGTCCTCCAGTATTTCATGTAGCTCTTATCTTCTTTTGTAAACCCTGGATACTGATTCCCATGTAGCCCTGGTCAATGAACACTTGAAACTTCCATGTGGCCAACAGTACTCCTGATATCTTGGCTATAGGAATATTGCTTGGAGCCATATATGTGTTTCCCAAAGTCCAGCCTAAATATTTGGATGTTACACAGAGATTATGGGGAAGATAAAGAAGTTCTATCATTAAGGATCTAACTATTCTCCAGTTACAAAAGGAGATAATAATATATTGTAAGATAAAAAGTAACAGGATGTTTCTGGACAGAACTAAAATAGGTAAAGAATTACAGAAGAGAATGTGGCAAGGGAGTCACATTTAATTTCAAGAAAGGCACTCTCCAGGAGAACAAAAGAGGAGAGCATTGCAAGAGTCATTGATGAAGTAGTTTTGAGATAAAAGGATCCTTTGCTCCATGAGCTAGTGTCTAGGATAGTGCATCCCAATCTCTTGTGAGAATCCTTTTTTTGTGCCCTTTCATGATATTGATCTCTCTAAAGGCACCAGGGCCTTCTTTATTAAAAAAATTATTTATTTATTTATTTTTGGCTGCGTCGGGTCTTAGTAGCAGTGCGCGGGCTTCTCTCTAGTTGTGGCACGTGGGCTCCAGAGCGCGCGGGCTCAGTAGTTGCAGTGTGTGGGCTCTGTAGTTGCGGTATGCGGGCTCTCTAGTTGTGGCGTGCATGCTTAGTTGCCCCACAGCATGTGGGATCTTAGTTCCCCGACCAGGGATCGAAGCCGTGTCCCCTGCATTGGAAGGTGGATTCTTAACCACTGGACCACCAGGGAAGTCCCACCAGTGGCCTTATAATAGCTAAAATCAATGGTCTAGTTTAAGACTTTGTACTACTTGATCTTTATTCAGCAGTTCATATAGCTGACCAAACTTTTGTTTTGTAAAACTTCTTTCTCTCCTTACTTCCATGTGATTATTCTCTAAAGTATTTTCTCCTTCTTGTCCTACCATTCTTCTGTAGTTTCCTTTACAGAATTTCCCACCATTGTTTCTTATAAACAAACAAAACCCCCAAACATTAGTGTCCCTCTGGGTTGTGTTCGGTTTTTTTATCCTTTTCCCTGAACTACTTCATTCTTAAGCCTTCTACCACACCCAAGCCCAAATGACTCTCATGTCTATATCTCCAGATCCATATTTCTAACTTACTACCAGGTATCTCTGCCTGGAGGCCATGCAGGCATCTCAAACTTAAAATGCCCAAAGCTTATCTTCCCTTCCGTCTCCTCCAAGACCTCCTCCTCCTCCTTTATTCCCTATCTCAGGGAGTGGTACCGCTATCCATCCGGGAACCCAAGCCAGAAACCTGGCTTGGGGTGTCATCTTCAACTCCTCCCTCTCCATATTCAATGGAACATTAAGTTCTCTTAATTCTAAATTAGACATGTTTCTGCAATCCAATCTCTCCTCTCTAGCCCCCAACAGCCTTCACATAAGTTCTCATCAATATTGTTATCAACAATAACATATTAGCAAGTTTCCCCTACCAGCAGGCTCTGCCACTTCCAATCCTTCTTTCTTTAGAATACAAGCCATCAGACTTAGGGATATCACTGCTGATAAAAGTTTAAAAAATGGTTTTGAGAACAGACATGGTGTGGGCCCCCCTTTTTAAAAAAATTTTCAGGGCACAAGAAACCATCCTCTACTCTGTTATTTCATACTAATAATTTTAGACTTATTAAAAGACTGTTCAACTTCAAAAACTAGAAAGTACCATACTCTCAGAATAGAATACAGTTCTTTAAATATATTTGGCTTTTAAAATAAAACACATGGATTTACTGGATGGAAACCACTGCTCTAGAATCTAGACTGCCATCAGAGTGATCTTTCACAAAGCAAAAATGACCACGTTTCCCTAGCTTGCAGACATCTGTATGTATTATACAACCATATACATTTATCCACAGCATCTACATGAATATCATTTTACTGGCTTTTAATGGCTATACAGTATTATTCATTGTATTGCCACGCTGGGGACATGTCTGTCGTGGTATATTTTAAGCATTTTAAAAAATATTAAATTTTAAATATCCCTTGTCACATACCACCTTGAGACCTTACAATAAAAGCCACTCTTCAGGGTAGCATAGAAGGCTATTTACAATCTGGTCTCAATTCACCTACTCCTCAGCAAGAACTTCCCCTAAATATGCCACTGTCAAATGAAAAATAATGCACAACCTAAAAGTTGAGAGTTATGTTTTATTCGGCAGACATTCTTAGGACTTCAAGCCCAGGAGACAGCCTTTCAGATAAATGCTGAGAAAACTGTTCCAAAGATCAAAAGCGGGCAGCCAGGATATATGGGAGTTTTTGCACCACCACCATGCAGTCGGAACAAAGGGTTACTGTTAATAAAAGAAAACTAGATATCCCGAGTTAAGGAATTTAGTGTTTTTCTACGTATGGGAAGATGCAAGATTCTGGGCTGGGGACTTCCCTGGTGGCGCAGTGGTTAAGAATCCGCCTGCCAATGCAGGGCACACGGGTTCGAGCCCTGGTCTGGGAGGATCCCACATGCCACGGAGCAACTGGGCCCGTGAGCCACAATTACTGAGCCTGCGCGTCTGGAGCCTGTGCTCCGCAACAAGAGAGGCCGCGATAGTGAGAGGCCCGCGCACCGCGATGAAGAGTGGCCCCCGCTTGCCACAACTAGAGAAAGCCCTCGCACAGAAACAAAGACACAACACAGCCATAAATTAATTAATTAAAAAAAAAAAAAAAAAAGAGTCTGGGCTCACTGAAATCATTCCTTTGATATGCACCTCAGCTATCCGGGGCCAGCATCCTGTGTTTCCTCAGGCTGCTTCATCAGGGGTGGCAAGGTCTGTGTTATGGTCTGAATTATATTCCCTCCCTCCAATTCATATGTTGAAGCTCTAACCCCCAATATGACTGTATTTATATATCTGTATCTATGCCATATCATCTATACATTGTAAAATAGTTATCTAGCACTTTTTAAACCATAAAGATATGGAAAAAAATCCTCAGTATTTCCCTTAATGTCAAGCAAACAAGCTTTCCCATTTTTTTCTTAATATATTTCTTGTTAACCCATTGCCAAAGGTCACAAAATACATGTGTGCCTTAGGATATTTAGGCCATCATATAATCCACACAAATGGAAAAAGTTCAAGAGCATGGCTTATTAACAGCAATGTTGGCTAACACATATCACTATTGTGTCAGATGTTGTGCTGTCACAGGTGCTTCTTCTCCATTTTGAAATTTAATTTCCATATCCTATGATGTGGTACTATTATTATCCTCATTTTACAAATAAGGAAACTGAAATTTGGAGAGATTAAGTGATTTGTCCTAAGCCACACCACTAACCAAGGACTTCAAAGAAAATAAGGCGGAGGTTAATTATGTTGCTCAGTTTGGAATTAATATTTTCTCACCAAAAATATATTTTTGGGACAAAATAATAAATATATCTTATTACATTGATTTTACAATAGGAAACATCTCTCTCTAAGGAAAAAACTTATTTTTGTCTGCTTATCTAGTTAATCATCTAAGACAAAATGACTTCATGTGATTAGCTAGAAAAAATATTCTCGCCTATGCTGGTATTGAGTTATATTTAATACAGGTTCTCTTAGATTCTTACTTAAGTTTTCAACATTTCTTATTCCTTTACCCCATTCAACTTCCTCTTATAGAGAAAACCAAATGAAGAAAAATGGTGAAAATAAGGAGTGATGGGCTGTTAAGTATAATTATTCAGTTATCTCAGACTCTGCAGTGTCCTGGAAAATTATCATCCAGCAAATACTCACTACTGTACTGTCAAGATATGTATTTTTTTTTTTTTTTTACTATTATCTTGAAAGTTTCATTTTCTTGCCTCTTTTCGGAAAGAAAGGGGGAAAAGTAGAGTACGATCCCTTTGCAGCAAAGAAACAGTATTTTATGTTATCAGTGCACTTTAGCATTACTTTTTTCATTGAACAAATTTTATTTTGACATTGATAATTCTGTAGATCAACTTATACCTCAAACACCCTTTGTCAAAATTTATCGACTGACCCTATAGGATCCAGTGTCTACTGGACTGGGTCTGAGGTAGTAGCCATGGCCCAAGGGTTCCCAGAACTTATAGTGGAACTGGGAAGATTCACAACAAAGCTTGAAGCATTTTTCATATAGCAGATCTTACTTATAAGGTTGCTTTTGGCAGTAGCTTTGCACCACAACAAGGGTGAGCTTTGATTCCTCCTGAGGTTGACAGCCACATCCTTGCCCCCAATCTAAAGATCTTTTAGACCCTTTAAAAGATCTTCATCTTTATGACAGACTAACCTGGAATAGAAAATAATAAATGATGTAAGGAAAGTATTAGCATCTTATTGTATTCTTATTTATTTATATGTCTCATTGAATGCTAAACTTTCTTGAGGGTACTTTTTTTTCACTTTTGTATTTTCCACCAAGAAAAATTACTTCTTGTCTACAATCAATACGTATTTATTGAACTGATTAGGAATTTCAACTGGAAAGGCACAATACAGAATTACTAAATTTCTGGTGCCTGATGACTTGGGTTTGGATTCTAACTCTGCTATTTACTTCCTGTATGACCTGGTGCAAGTGACCAAAACTCTCTAGCTCTAATTTCCCCGACTCAAAAGTGGATTAAATGAGATAATGAATGTAAAGTACTTGGCACTTCTTAAGTGCTATTTATACAATGAGTATATACTGGGCTCCTACAATGCTTTAGGTTAGAGGTAAGTGCTGGTAATAAGAGTACAAAACAGGCGAGGTTCCTGTCTTCATGGAGCTCAAGGTAGTTGGAGAGACACACATAAAAAAAATAATCACACAAATAAATTAATTACAAATTGCCATGAAAAAAAATTAAGAATTCAATGAGTGGTTGTATGAGCAGGGCCTGATATAGATTGTTGAGGAAGGATTCTCTGAGGGAGTGGCATTTAAGCTGAAACTTGAAAGATGAAGAGATTCTCTATTTCCTCTCGTTCCTCAACTCTCTAATCCGGCTTCCATCTCTCTACCTAAATAGCTCTTGCTAAGGTCACCAGTGGTTTCCATATCACTATAATATATACATCTGGCATTTTTCATCCTCTTACTTGACCTCTTAGCACTCAACGCAGTTGATCACTCCCTCCTCCTTGAGACGCTGTCTTTCCTTGGCTTCTCTAATAATAGACGCCTCCTGATCTCTTATCCTCTGACTGCCTCTTCAGTCAGGCCCCTTTGTAGGTACATTTCCTTAAGTGTTTGGACGGCCTCGCCGTGAGCTGTAATTGTGAATAAAAACGCAGTCCTTTTGAGTCATAAAAAAGAAGTGTGTACACGTGAAGGCATTTTTTCGCCCCTCTCCTGGCTTCCGGTGAGCTGTATAAAACCACGAATATAAAACTTTCCGTTTCCAGCCGAGAGGCCCCTCTCCCGCGCGCGGACAGCACCTGTCCACAGGGCAGGCACGGGCATTCAACTTGACCCCAGCAGGCAAGTTTGCCCGAGGCGCGGGACGAGGCAGGGGTCAGGTCTCGCGCGGTTTTCCCGACCTTCACGACCGCGCCCGCCTGAGGCGAGCCCGGCCCCGCTCCGCGCGCAATCCTCACAGTTGAGTCCTCCACCGTCCCAGCGTTCCCCGCGCCCCTACCATCGAGAGCAGCTTCCGGCGTCGCTGGTGTAGGTGGGTGAAGAAGGAGCGGGCCCTCGCCGCCCTGTCTTAGTTCCTCGCGCTCTCTCGGGCAACATGGCGGGTGTGGAGGAGGCAGCGTCCTGCGGGAGCCACCTGAATGGCGACCTGGATCCAGACGACAGGGAGGAGGGAGCTGCCTCTACGGCTGAGGAGGCGGCCAAGAAAAAAAGACGGAAGAAGAAGAAGAGTAAAGGAGCTGCCACAGGTAAAGGGAGTTTTTATGTTTTCCCAGTCCCCGCCGGGATGGCCGAACGGCTCGACTCAGGCCCGGCGGGGCTGACAGGGACTAGGGAATTAGAATCCTGGACTGATTCCCAGGACTGAACGTGTGTCCGGGCCGAGCAGCAGATTCCCAGTCCCGGGGAGAGGCGGCTTCTCGCGTGGTATTAGGGACCTGGTGGGGGAGGGGTGGAGAAGAGGGTGCCTCAGCTTCTGTGGGGTCGCTGGGCCGGAGCCCCTGCATTGCCGGCGCTTAGCTCCCACGCAGACGGTGTGACGGACCTGAAGCCGTGCCCAGGGCCCAGCCCAGCCCTCTCACCTTCCTCGCGGGTTGGCCGCCTCCTCAAAAATCTGGTTCTGACCCATACTGCCGCCTCCTTGCTGGAGCAACGTGGGACATATTTTCGTCGAGGGTTGGGGGTGGAGTAACCGACTCTTAGTGCCTCAGCAGCACCTCCCCCCAGCATCCCAGTTTACGGAGAGATTTGTGTGGCGCGCTGCCCTTTTTGGGGGGTGTGTGTATGTATGTGAATGCCCACGCGCTCTTGTCACTGAGTAGTAATAGCAGGATGTGTGGTGGTGGTGCGACTCTTCACCTGCCTAATCCCACAGTATCGTCAAGCTTTTGGGCTTTTAGGCCTGGATTATGATGCCACTTGTAGGCAGTCTGGGTAGGATATTCTGTGGCTCCGAATGGAGCTTCTCTAAATCTGCTGGAAAGACAAGGAAAACAGCTGAAAGTTTTCAGTTGGATTATATTATGAGTTAGAAACTTAACTATTTGATTGTGAGAAGTAAGTGTTTTTGTTGCATCAAGGCCTTGGTTTTAGGAAGAGTTATTTGTACTGTTAAAATCAGCCACAGAAAGAGTGAGAGGACAGTGGAGAAGCCAGAAGTGATGAAGTGGAGTTGAGAGAGGTTAGAGAGGGTTAACCTGTATGCTTCTTCTGAAATTTGGTTAGATGGGAGTTGAAGAGGGAGAGCTGTAAGGGCTGGGACGCTTCCAGAGCAAAATTGAATCCCAGGACATAGTCTGGTGGCTGTTCCTGGCTTTCAGATGAAATCCAGACTCTTCAGTTTGTCCTTTTAA
The DNA here is from genome assembly GCF_965194805.1 of Balaenoptera borealis. Taxonomy (NCBI): domain Eukaryota; kingdom Metazoa; phylum Chordata; class Mammalia; order Artiodactyla; family Balaenopteridae; genus Balaenoptera; species Balaenoptera borealis. The sequence continues at coordinate 81,083,864 of NC_138870.1, forward strand.
GGTGTTCAGCAGACTGACCCTAATATATCTTTAACAGATGTATCTCTCAGGATGATTTCTCTGCTGTAGCCAGCATGTCACTTCATTATGTGCTACATGGTAATACTACCTCTTTTTACGCATACATGTTACTCCTATAGCTACGTTCTAATCACTTCTACAGCAAGGCCTGCTCTTGTGCTTAGCTGTTGGAGAAGTTTGTTTTTTAGTAATGGAATATCTTTTCCTACTTATTTTTATTTTACCCAGCCTGGCTTGACAATTTCTTTCTTCCTGAACCCCTGAAGCCCGCAGGGCCCCACAGAAATGCTCTTACTAAGGCCTTCAGCATTTATGGCCCATCTTAAGTCCTTGCTTGGTTAATAAAGTATTTGTTGTAGTCTAATTGTTAAATACTTTAAGAAAGTTAAAACTACTTAAGGGTAGGGAACAACTTACAGTTTAGCTCCTAGCACAGAGAATGTGTAATGAGTATTTTGTTGAATGGGCAGTACCACTTCGATATGGAAGATTTTTCTGCCATTAAATAAATTTTATTCTGCTTCAAGTAATGTTTCTGCTTTTGTTTTCTGAACACTTATCAGGAAGACTTACGTGTTTTTTAGAATCCTTAGAACATATTCTAGTGGGAAGATCTTTATTAGATTTGATTTATGTTATTATATTTGATCAGCAGAGCAACAGGAACCTGATAAAGAATCAGGAGCCTCGGTTGATGAGGTAGCAAGACAATTGGAAAGACAAGCATTGGAAGAGAAAGAAAGAGTTGATGACGATGAAGGTAAATAGTTAATTTGATTTTTGTGGTTAGGAAAGCAAGAATATATGACATTCTTTAACCGAAGCTGCTTATTTGTCCGTATAGTCCAATATTCTCTGATGTTTTACTTAATTGATGTTAAAGCCTCAATGTCATAGATGAAAAGGAAAATGTATTTAGTTATTAGCCACTCTTTAAAAAGTTGGATGTGTTGAATGCTCAAATAACACGGATCTCAACTTTAAAAATGTACTTAACAAAAGGCCGAGTAGTGGGTGAGTATTAATAAGATAAAATTGAATGACTTTTTTTAACTAACTTTTATTGAACAACTAATATGTACTAGGCACTATCTTAGGATACTTTCATCCATTCTCATTTTACCCTCACAAAAACCAAGCAAACAGGAAATGATAGTTATATGATTTGCCCAATGTGACACAGCTAGTTTGTGTAGACTAATAGAGCCAGAGTTTCAAACCTAGCACCTGATTCCAAGTCTATTCCTTTTACTCTATCAAAGGTACTTCTCTTTATTTTCGAAGGAGCATGTTGGAGTGCTTCTAAAATCTATTATGAATTTCCTGACCCCAGATCCTTGTGGTATTTTGGAGCTTTTGCCAAAGATTTCCTTAAAGACAGTAACTCTTAGAATTGTCGGAATTGATGCTATCAGTAAGACAGTGGAGGGAGTGATTAGTTAGGAGAACTATTTTTATTCTACAGCCTCTTTTGGCAGAAGAGGAGATAGGGCTTTCCCATTCTTAATTATCTATTGCTGTGATCTACTGTTCTGCCTCAAGCACTGCCAGTTTGGGCTTATGCCTTCCAGTACTTAGCAACAAATACCTGCTGTACTTTATCATGTTAGGATAATGCAGAGCAGTTGTTTTTCCTTTAGAAGAATAAATTCTCTGCCTTCAAGGAGCTTACAGTCAAATTTAGTGGAAAAAAGTGCCAAGAATTGTTACCAAACCCGGACACCAGGTTGCGGCAAAGGAAAGTACAGCGTTTATTGCAAAATGCCAAGCAAGGAGAATGGGCAGCTCATGCCCAAGAGACCTGAAGGCTTTTAGAGAAGGGTTTTTAAAAGCAACATTAGAGGTGAGGGTTGCCAGGTGCCTGATCAGCTTGTGGACATTCTTCTGATTGGTTGGTTGTGCAGTAACAGGGTGACTTTTTGGGAATCTCAGTTATTAGTTTTCTGGTTTCAACTGATCTGGAGTCTGTGTGCTGGTGGTCAGCATACAGCTAACTTTTTCCACCTGGTTGGGGATTTAGTATCTGCCAACCAACTCAAGGATATGGTTCAAGATATTATCTATAGCCCTTGAGGAGAAACTAAAGTTCCTTAACTTTGTTTTTATGGCCAAACTATTATTATTTTGTCTTGTTTGATTGTTTTCCTTTGTTCTTGCATTTTTCTCATGTCTCTGATTAAATTTGCTCTTTGGAACTCAGGGAAAGCCTAGGAGTCTAAAGCTTTTTCACAAAAGAGGTGGGAGACTTGGGGTCTGTCCCCAGGAAGGCCCCACAGGGTCCTGCTTGGTTTCAGATTCAAGGGAATAGTTAGCTTTTCCTTCTCCTTAAGCAAATCTCTTGTCCATTCTGCCTTGGTTTATGCTTCAGATTATAAACATATTTTGAACTCTTAACAAGAAAGGTATTTGTAAATTCAGGGTATTATAATAGATTGCTGTTGACCCACTGTGTGCAGAATATCAATCACAGTGCTAATTTGAAGACAGTGCCTGCCTTGTTTCATTGCACCTCTGCAAAGTTATATGAATCTCTTGACGTTGAAGGAGGAAATTTTGCTTGTCAGAATGGAAATCTTCAATGTACTAAAGAAGATTTTAGGAATATCAGTAGCTTTCTCCAGTTTGGGTTCATCATTTTCCTAATTCATTTTGATAATCAGGATCAACCAGTACTATTAAACTGTTGTGAGAAGTCTTTGAGAGGATGGAAAGCTAATATTTCAATATCTTTGTTCTAAAGGAAAACTGATTATTGTGGAGAGACAAAATGTAGAGTTGGAAAGATATACTGGTACCTGCAATAAAATTTATTGAAATTTGGAGGTGGAATTGTGGGCTGAATGCTGATGGAAAGCTCATTGGAAGGAATGGGACTTAAAACCAAACAAAAGAGACCATTTTGGGGCAGGACAAAGTGTAGTGAACAGTGCAAACTGGCCTCATTATGAGACGATTCATTGAGGGAGCTTTTGAGCAATTTTTTTACCGTTTTTCGTTTGTTTTTTCATTATTTGTTTCCTTCCGGTTTTATTAAGCTATAACTGGCATACAGTTCTGTGTGAGTTTAACGTATACAGCATAATGATTTGACTTAGATACATCATAAAATGATTACCAAAATAAGCTTAGTGAATATCGTAGTTATTTGTTCTTAGTTATTTTAGTTATTTGTGGGTAGATTAGCATACTTCAGAAATGATTGTTGAAATTTATTGAGCAGCATTTTTAGAAATTCAGACACTTAGGTCTATTTTTGATACCTTTATTTAAAATATTTTAACTCACTGTTTAATCTTGGTCATAATCGTATTCTTTATTTTTTCTCAAAGTTTAAGTGTATGGTCATTGAGCTTCAAGCAAAGTTGTTATGAAAACCGACAGGCAGATCATGGCTATTTTGTGTATTCTTTTGCCAGCTGTTTTTTGAAATAGTTCTTATTTTTGGTTATTGGGTTCTTTTGAAAATCTGAAAACTATAAACCTAGGAAAAGTAGAAATTTTTTTGTATACAATTTGATCCAGAAAGAAGGAGAACTCTTTTTCTCTAATAACAACTATGCAGGAAAAGATATTTTATTTATTTATTTATTTATATTTATTGGCTGCATCTGGTCTTAGTTGCGGCACATGGGATCTTCTTTCTTTGAGGCATGCAGGATCTTTCATTGCAGCGCACAGGCCCTTCGTTGCAGCGTGTGGGCTTCTCTCTAGTTGTGGTGCACAGGCTTAGTTGCCCTGCTGCATGTGGGATCATAGTTCCCCAACCAGGGATCGAACCTGAGTCCCCTGCACTGGAAGGCGGATTCTTTACCACTGGACCACCAGGGAAGTCCCAGGAAAAGATATTTTAAAATATGAGACCCCATTTACCTCTCACTGGATTAAGAATCAGGTGATATTCTTGGTTCAATTTTGCTGTTTATCTGTTACGATTATCTTGGGCATGTCCCTTAAACATTCCTTGTTACCTCATCGGGTTGCTTTAGGATCACATGAGGTCATGAAATACAGGTGTTTAACTGCAAAGCGTATATAAACTGTAACTATTATTATTTCATATGAAGTCATATAGTCACTATTACAGGTATTTCAGTAACACTAGTTATTTTTCTTTGCTTTAAAAAAAAAAGATGTTATTTAATACATTTTCTATTCTTAAAAATATCTTAATTCTTTTAGTAGAGTAAGTCAAAGTAAAGTTTACTAGTGCTTTTGATTGCACAAGTCAAATTCTGATACTTAAAGCTAACAGTATACAAAATTCTAAGAGTATTGGGTCAACTTTGTCGTATGCTATTTAAGATGCACTGTGTGTGGGCTTCCCTGGTGGTGCAGTGGTTAAGAATCCGCCTGCCAATGCAGGAGACACGGGTTCAAGCCCTGGTCCGGGATGATCCCACATGCCGTGGAGCAACTAAGCCCGTGCGCCACAACTACTGAGCCTGTGCTCTAGAGCCCACGAACCACAACTACTGAGCCCACGCGCCGCATCTACTGAAGCCCTTGCGCTCTAGAGCCCATGCTCTGCAACAAGAGAAGCCACCGCAGTGAGAAGCCCGCGCACCACAACGAAGAGTAGCCCCCGCTCGCTGCAACTAGAGAAAGCCCACGCACAGCAACGAAGACCCAACACAGCCAAAACTAATAAATTAAATAAAAAAAAAAAAGCACTGTGTGTGTGTGTGTGTGTACTTGTCTGCTTGTGCTTGTTTCGTCCCTCTGCTTATAAGGCTTAAGTGAACTTGACATGTCTTTTCTTAGATGGAGATGGTGATGGAGATGGAGCAGCGGGAAAGAAGAAGAAAAAGAAGAAGAAGAAGAGAGGACGTTAGTGTCTTTAGTTAATCCTACTTGCCAAATTAGAAGTGGTTATTAACCAGCAGATTTGAAGAGTAGATTTAAAGTTACTTAAGATCCTGGTATATGTTAGGGAAATAAATGTAGGCTTAATAGAGGTAGAATTTAGTGACACTCACAGCTATTTGGCAAGTACTTTGGTTTAACAGTCTTGTTATTTTCTTTAGCTGTTATTCAGCCAGGGGATGTTAATAATAAATTTGTTGCATTTTACTGCATGTTAGGGATGAGTTCCTAAAAACTTTTTAATTTAAAATTTGAATAATTCAAATAATTTTGTCAGTGATGACTAAAGTAATGCCACCAAGTGGTAATAGGATAAACATAGTTTGCAGTTCACCTGCCAGTTTTGATATTAAGAGATTCTTGACGAATATTTAATGAGGAGTCCCATTATTTAAAATTTGTGTATGGTGAATTTTTATTAATAACATGTATTGCACTATTTCAAATTCACTTAAAATATGATCCTACTTGTATTTTGTTTCTATAAACGATATAACCAAACGTCTTCATGGACCTGAAACTCTTAGGGAGACCAAGGGGAGACTGTATAGTATTGGGGAATAAAGGTTGGGTTGAGAATCAGAACAAGTTCTAATCTTGGATGCCCTTTGGTTATTGGGGACCATTGAGTGTCTGGCTAAACCTTCCTTTAAAATCTTCAGGCTGAAATTTTATGAATGAGAATATTGAGGGTTTGACTTTCATTTTTATCTCTGGGTTGAAATACTGAAATTATTTTTTAAGAAAGCTATTGGCTCTGCCAGCCATTCCCCTGATATGTCTCTAGGTGGAGATGGAATAGCCTTCTTTCTAGTCAGGCATTCTATCCTGGTTAGATCCTTCTACTCAGGATGTCAGTTTTGCCCCTAGCATAATCTGTATTTAATGAGCACAGATTACTTGCATTCCAGGAATCTCCAGGTATTATGATGTCATATTCCTTCCATTCAAAAATTGTTTGTAGTGTGCTTGTGAGACGTATTACCTGAGAATGGCTTGAGAAAGATCTATTTCTCCAAATACTCTAAAATTGCTTCCTAATGAAGGTAGATAAGCAGAGAGGAGCTTTAAGAGGCTGCTTTGTATTTGCCCTTGGTAGAATTCTTCCACTGACAGGTGTTTTAGTATGATGCCATCAGCCTTTGTTGTGCCTCCTCTGAGGATGTTGTTGAACTTAATGTTCATTATATTTCTTTATGAGCAGTCTTGAGAGACCCTTTTTTTCTGGTCTTAGTATCAAGAATAATTGTGCTTTTCCGAGTAATGTGTTTTATTGCAGAAGCACCATGAACTATGCAAATAACCTAGCCTTTTCTTTTTCTTTTTTTTTTTTTTTTTTGATATTGGCTACTAGAGGATTTAGAGTCAAATCTGGTTTTGTATTGGCCTTATTTCAGGTTGTATTTTAGGTTCTTTCTGTGTTTTGATTTTTGCTTTCTGATTTGCTTTGAATGTCTCTTATTTGTGTAGGCTGTCATAAATCACTTATGAAATAAGCCAAATACTGTAATCAGGGGCAGTTTACTGCCCTCATTTTCCTCATCTGTAAAGTGAGAGAATTGTAAGTGATAGTTAACAATAACTGCAATACAGATATTTATAATCATAGTTTTAGATAATAACTTGGACATAGTATGTTACAAGTTTCAAAGGTTATCCAAGATTTCACCTAGTTCCTCATTTTGTAGATGAGGAAACTGAGGCTTGGCGCATTTAGGCATTTGTCCAAGTCACAGCTAATAAGTGGTAAAGGCTAGGCTTCAACTTATTTCAATGACAAATTCTTTATTTTTTTCTCTAATGAACTTTTTGAGTCCTTTAACTATCTTGTCTTAATAATTTGTGGACAATATAAAAGGCATCTTTATTAGATTTGTAGATGAAATATAAAGCTGAGGATGATAATACTTTGGTTGACAGAAATCAAGATTTCAAAAGAAAACTGAGACAATAGGCTAATATTAACAAGCTGAAATTTAAATGAGCATATATAAAGTGAGTATAAGGTGATAGAATCCTAAGGATTTTGAGTGCTTATACAGTGTGAACCAAAAAGCTAGGAATCTTAACCTTTCAGTAGCAGTAGGATTTTTAGAATCAACAGTGTATTCTTATACTAATTGTACCTTATTTGAACTATTAATAGAAGTCAATTCTAGTACCAACTTAAAAGGAACATTGACAAGGTTGGAGAATATGAGTGAAAGTGTTAAGAACCGCATCCCTTAAAGTGGTTTCTCATCATAGAGAGGAAGGAAGCAGTAGAAATGAAAAGTAAATTTTTTTTAACTGCAAAGAGTTAAGTAGAACTAACAGATGAAAGTAACAGGGAGATTAGTGTTGGAAGAGCTTTCTAACAGTTACAGTTCTCCCCAAATGAATGTATTTTAGCTTGGGAATAGTGATTGCCTCCGCTGTCAGGCACTTAGTGCCATCCGTCAGGGGTGTTAGAGGATTCCTGGATTTGAGTGTGAAGCTAAATTAGATGACCTCTAAGGTCGTTTTTGATTTCAAATTCTAAATGTTCCCTCTTCGGAGGAACCTAAAACAGCATTCCCCAAGTTTACTTGTCCATAGAACACTTCTAAACATTATATAAAAAAGAGGAAAACGGTGAGTGTTTGTGAAATATTGAATATTCAGATTAAAAGAGGGAACCAAAAAATGGTTCTGTAGATAAATGATTTGGCTCAGTAAATTGTCATATTTTTCTTTATATGCGTCCTTTTATTTCCCATTGCAGAACAAAAAAATCTAAAATATGTGTTAAAATTTCAGATAAAAACCCATAAGACTGGTTAAAATCAAAAGAAAACCACACACTTCAACTCAGTAGTTGTTACATGTTGCAGGTATACATTGAAAGTCATATATTATTGCATAAATTAAGTCTTATGTAACTTCCTGACATTCCTTGGATACAGCACTTGTTACTAAAAGAAAGTTCTTTGTAGAATAAGAACTATATAAGAACTAGTTCTTATGCATTTAAACAGATTTTTAGAAGACACATCTCTAAATATTTTTAAAAGCATTTTGGAACACTGGTGTCTTAGAATATAGTTTGGGAAATAATGTGTCCTTAAAACATATGCTATGTACTGTAACTTTTTTCAAGTATCTGGAAATTTGTATATGGCTACCTAAAGTCTTTTAGCCCTGGGGTATGTATACATACTAATATACTATGTATGTATGTATACATGGTATACATACTATGTATACTAACTTTTATACATAATATACCCTTGGAATAAGTTTTTTACCTATTTTATTAATACACAATAGCTTTATATTTTTACTTTATCGCTGTAGGATTTCTTTTTTATTTTCTTGTTGCTTCTTTGATTTTTATTTGCGAAAGCCAGCCTCTCTATGCTATTCCATTTCCAGTATAGTAAATGAAGACAAAAACATTAAAAGTGTTCTTTGTGCCAAGGCATATACTGTTTAAATACATAATGGAGTTCTGAGGAGTTGAATATTTTTATTCCCAAGTAATTAATTATAAATCAGGAGGTGGCTATTGTGGTGAAATATCTTGTTTTTAACTGTAAATTGATACCAGGGAGGCTCCTTAAAGTCAGGACATATAATAACAATTAGGAACTGAGAAAAACTAATGCTAACTGCTTAATTTTGTTTTTAACTACAGAAGTTAATGCTTTATTTGTATCTCACAGCAAAAGTTCAAACAGACCCTCCCTCAGTTCCAATATGTGACCTGTATCCTAATGGTGTATTTCCCAAAGGACAAGAATGCGAGTACCCACCCACACAAGATGGGTAAGGATCATAAAATAACTTCCAGTTTGACTTTTGAAAGTTGTAGTTTAGCAATAAAGCAGATTTGATTTTTCTTAGGACTTTGCTCCACTACCTTAATAAAAAAGCTTATGAATTTGTTGCAGAGAAGATACAGTAGAAGCCCTCTTATCCAAAATGATTGGGACCAGTAGTTGGTTAATCTTTATTGATAAAAGTTAACTTAAAACAAACATTTGTTTTTCATCATTCTTGATCTTTGAGCATGAATTGCATTGAACTCCACTTTTTTTTTTTCCATGGGCTGAATCCATAATGCATTGTCTGGTCTGTTCCATTTTTTGAGTTTCTGTGAACAGTAAGAACTAAGTAATCTGCGGGCTGATGCCTATATCTACATTTTTTTTTCCTGAAATCATTTACAGTTCCATTTGACAGAAGTATTTTTTGACGACTTGCCTTTATTGAAACTTCTCTGAGTAGTCAACTTAGTTTTCATAGAAACAATTCTTTTTATGTAATGTATAATTAAACTACATAATTACAATAACAAGTACAGATGACTTACACAGGTTTGGGCACAGATAACCTGATTCTTGGAAGTGTTCTGAAAGAATGCATTTTATTTGGTTAGCAGACACTTGAAGTGGCATTATGTAGACTAGTTAAGAGCCTGGAAGCTGGGACCTAACTGCATTTGAATCCCAGTTCTAACACTTATTAGCTTTGTGACTTGGGCAAGTAATTTATCATGTCTGTGCTTTCATTTCCTCATCCATAAAATGGGCTCTGCAAAGGGTTGTTGTGAGGAATAATATATGTAAAGCATTTAGAAGAGTGACAGACACGTAGTAAGCATTAGGTAAGTGTTAGCTGCTGTTATTATTATTATTCAGAACAGGAACCTAGCCACTAGTATTCAGAATACAGTGGGCATTGGTTCGTATGGTTTACAGGGGGATCAGGAGCATTGGTTAATCCAGTGGTTGCAATAGTTGGTTAAGAAAGCTTCTACTGTAGCAATGTTTCTTTGACCTGTAAAGACATCATTGTTTTTCTTTAAACTTAGAAAGGAACATGATGTTATATTTTATGGCATGGGCATCTTTTCTTTGAATTTGAATACATAAATCACTATCCCTGTCTTAAAACATTTATTTTTAAAGTGTTACAAACATGCAGTTTTATATTAATTACATAAATTTTCATAGTACATATGATGTGATGACACTTATTTTTTGCTTGTTTCCTCTTCCTTCCCAACCCATGTAACCACCTAGCAGGTAGCCTTCCATATGTTTTATGCTCACGTATGTGTACATCTATCTCTGTGTAAGGAGAGTGTTTTGGTCATTATTTGTTTACACAAACAGAATCGTAGGCACACTTTCCTCCTCCTTGCCTTTCTCATCAGGGCTGCATCTTGGAAGTCCCTCTAAGTCAATCAGAATAGCTCTGTTATTCTTTAGAATGGCTTCATAATCTGTGGCATGAATATACCGTACTTTATTCCACTATTTTGTAATTGATGAGCATTCACTTTGCCTCCAGTTATTTTTTTTGCTGTTATAAACCATTTGCAATAAAGATCTCTCTTAAGTATATACATATATATGTATATATACATATATGTGTTTGGGAATACACATATATATCTCCTTATGTGCTGGCAGTTTTATTATGTGATAGTTCTCCAGGAGTGAGATTGCTGAATCAAAGAATATATTAATACTTTATGATTCCCAGATTGCTAGTGATTTTTGAGCATCTTTTGATTATTGGCTTTATTCTTTTGCTCTTGCAGAAGTGTAAAGATTATGCTTTTATTTTATTTTTTATTGGGGTATAGTTGTTTTACAATGTTGTGTTAGTTTCTGCTGTACAGCGAAGTGAAGTAGAGTTCCCTGTGCTATATAGCAGGTTCTTATTAGTTATCTATTTATACATATAAGTGTATACATGTCAATCCCAATCTCCCAATTCATCCCACCCCCCACTTTCCCCCCTTGGTGTCCATACATTTGTTCTCTACATCTGTGTCTCTGTTTCTGCCCTGCAAACCGGTTCATCTGTACCATTTTTCTAGATTCCACATATATGTGTTAATATACAATATTTGTTTTTCTGACTTACTTCACTCTGTATGACAGTCTCTAGGTCCATTCATGTCTCTACAAATGAGCCAATTTCGTTCCTTTCTATGGCTGAGTAATATTCCATTGTATATATGTACCACATCTTCTTTATCCATTTGTCTGTTGATGGGCATTTAAAGATTTTAAATAACAGTATATATTCATATTTTGTACTTCTGGGTTCCTAGCAGTCTCTTCTATTTTCTCAAACTCTTATTTTTTGTTTTATTACATCTTTAATTGGTCTAGAATTTTTTGTCTAAGGTTGGGAGTGCTAATTTTACTTTCTTTCAAATAGATAGCTAGTTGTGCTAGAATTGTTTCTTAAGTAGTTCATTCTATTTAATTGAATGACCACTTTTGCCATATACTATTCTTATATAATGGAACTCTGTTACCTTATATAATGGAACCAATTTCTGTATTATTTATTCTGTTCCACTCATCTATTTGTCTATTTCTATACTAATACTGTTTATTTTGATAATTTGTTAAGTCAGTTGTTTCTTCTCTGCCACACAACCTAACCAAACAGTTCTATTTTTACTTTTCTCAGCTACTTTTGGTCATATTTTTAGTTTTAATACACATACCCACAGAAAAATGCCTTTCTTATTGGAATCACATCATACTTATGTATGTTTCAGAAAACTGACAGTTGTATCACATTGACTTATCCATTGTCATTGTATATTTTCCAACTTATTCTGATTTTTTTTTTTTTTAATGTAGGTCCTGTCCCTTTTTTGTTAAGTTTGTTCTTAAGTGTTCTATTGTTTTGTTACTGATGTGAACGAGATATTTTTATTCCCATTTCCATTTCTGTTTTCTTATTGCTAAAGGGGAAGAAAGCCATAGATTTCCTATACTTGTTAACACACTGTTAATATTTTTAACAACATGAATATGGTGGAACACTTGAAGTAATGTTTAATATAAGAAAAAATAATTGGGATTTTGTAAATCTTAGAAACTACCTTTTCCTTTTTGCTATCATTTTCTAATGCAAACTAAACATTGTATAGGTGGAATAAGTTCCGTTTTTGAAACAATACAGGAAGATATTAATTATATATTATAATATCTCTTGGGATAATACTTTTCTTAAATATTGAAAGCAATGTTGTGTGCTGTCCTGGAGAAATACAAAAGAAATTAAGATACTGTGGTTAATGTTTGTTCTTGAGTAAATCTCAATTTTTTTGAGATTCATATAATCAGTTTTGACTACTTGCAAATAGATTACAATCAACATTCTTACGGATTTGGTAAAGTATTAAATATAGTTTTGTATCTTGCCTTCCTTGATTGAAAATTACATGAATTATTACAAAGAACTTACCTGTGTAACTGCCACCCAGGTTGAGTGCATTATGTTAACTTTTTATTTTGAAGTAATTTCATATTTAACAGAAGTAATTCCATTCTGTGAGCCTAGTACACAGAACTCCTGCATACCTTTCTCAGAGTATCTTTAACATTTTGTCACATTTGCTTTATCGTTCTTAATCTCAATGGAATATGACACTTATGTATAATACACAAATAACTCTCCATTTTCTCCTTGGAAGATAGAAAGAAGGCAAATGTGGAAAAATGTTATATTGGTGAATCTGTACACATACTGTTTTTCTGAAGTATTTGAGAATAGGTTGTGCATTTTGGGGTGGGTTACTAGATAAGTAGATATTGTGTCCTTTTCAGGGTTGTCAAATATGAAGGCACACGATGTCAATTTCTTTCACTTGGATAAGGTATTAACCAGTTTCTCTATTATATCATTATTGTTTTTCCTCTTGTAATTAGTACTTTGTGGGAAATTATTTTGAGAATGTAAATATCTCATGCCTTAGGAACATCTTCCTTACGTGTAGAAATCCATGATTTTTTAATCAGTTTTTACTAGGATGGTTGTTGCTCTTTAAAAAAATTTAACATTCTGCATGCATTTCCTGTCATTAAAAATTTTTTTTTTTTTTTTTTTATAAATAAATTTATTTATTTATTTTTGGCTGTGTTGGGTCTTCGTTTCTGTGCAAGGGCTTTCTCCAGTTGCGGCGAGCGGGGGCCACCCTTCATCGCGGTGTGCGGGCCTCTCACTATCGCGGCCTCTCCCGTTGCGGAGCACAGGCTCCAGACGCGCAGGCTCAGTAGTTGTGGCTCACGGGCCTAGTTGCTCCGCGGCATGTGGGATCTTCCTGGACCGGGGCACGAACCCGTGTCCCCTGCATTGGCAGGCGGATTCCTAACCACTGCGCCACCAGGGAAGCCCTGTCATTAAAATTTTTTGAAACCAATTTTAATAGCTATAATGCTGTTCTGTTCTGTATCTAGCACAATTTTATTAGCTATTACCCTATTTTTGAACATTAATACTGTTTTCAGTTTTTTGCCACTAGAAAAATTTCTGTGATGAACATCTTATACATTAATTGGATCTGATTTTTCCCTTTTTCTAGATCTCTAGAAATAGAACAAAGAATTATTTTGAAATTCTTGATATATATTTCTAAATTCAGTAGGCAGTTTTTTGAGACACTTGTTAATTTTACAAGCAATACATGTTCATTATAGGACAGTTAGGAAATACAGATAAGCAAAAAAAAAGTAAAAATTTCCTTAATTCTGCCTGTGATTTAAAACCACTGTTTACTGTCTACTATTAGTTTTACTGTATTTGATCACTTGGTTAATGTGGTGACAGCCAGCTGTTTCTTTTTTAAAGGTACTTTGTTCTTTTTGCAGTTTCCAAGGAATCTTGGAAATCTTGTGGGATACTTTGGTACTGTTGGAAAATCCTTTTTTTAACAACCTTTCACTTAATTATTTTAATATCCATTGATGATCCTTGCTTTATTAGTTATTTTATGAGGACTTAATAATGGTGAATTTCTAATTCTGTCATGCCTTCTACATTTATTTGCTGACATTATTCTATAAGAAGAATTTTCCTTTACCAGCTGGGGATCAACTATAATTTCTTCTTATAGGCAGTTAAACATGCTTTCTCTCTCTCTCTCTTTTTTTCTTTTTTGGGCCGTGCCTCGTGGGTTGTGGGATCTTAGTTCCCCAACCAGGGATTGGACCCAGGCCTTTGGCAGTGAGAGCTCGGAGTCCTACCCCTGGACCGCCAAGGAGTTCCTTTTTTTTTCTCTTTAAATACCAGTTTCCAGAGGAAGGAATTGGTGTCATAGCTGCATCATTCTTAACTATTTCTGGGCTAAAGATATGTATTTTTTTATAGATATGCATTTTAAATGGTTTTTGTAAATGTGTCATATAGTGCTTTAAGAATGCACATATAATCACTTTTAAGTTATCTGTGCAATGAGTTCAGAAACATTTATGACTATTAGAAATTAATAGTCAGATACCTTTGTATCTTTTGGTTTTACTTATATTTTTCTGCTTTTAATACATCCACCAGTAAAGATGATGACATATTAAAAAGACTCAGAAATATCAAAGAGGTGCGAAGAATTTACATACTCTGTATTATTATTATTTTAAAATATTTATCTATTAATTTTTGGCTGCGTTGGGTCTTAGTTGTGGCACGTGGGATCTTTCATTGTGGCGTGCAGTCTCTTCATTGCAGCACATGGGCCCTCTAGTATAGTGTGTGTGCTTAGTTGCCCCACAGCATGTGGGATCTTAGTTCCCCGACCAGGGATCGAACCCATGTCCCTTGCGTTGGAAGGTGGATTCTTAACCACTCGACCACCAGGGAAGTCCCTATATATTGTATAAACACTTCCTATAAAGATTCTCTTTCAAGCAGTTGTTTTGATAGTTTTGTTTTACAGACATAATTTTTTTTAAAGGCATGCCTCACCTGACTCTCAGTTTAATTAACTGCCTTTTGGAATAATTGGTATGACTTAGAATGATTTTTTTCATCTTATTTATAAATTTTTGTTAAATAGACTGTCAAAAAATCAAATTTAGGAAAAGGGAAAACTCCTTCATAATCTTTCTCTTTCATTTGGGCCTGTAATTATAATTATAGACCCTGGCAGTAAGCTCTCGAATATCACTGATGACTTTCAACTTGAACTCAAGACTTAGCAAAAGAATTTATTTAATTCAATTGATTGATAGTTCTTTACTAACAATGCAGAACATTCCATAATCTTTTGAAGAATCCACTGCTTCTAAGAGTTAGCCAGGAACTTTCCTGGCGGTCCAGTGGTTAAGACTCCATGCTTCCACTGCAAGGGGTGCGGGTTCGATCCCTGGTCAGGGAACTAAGATCCCACATGCCACCCTGAGGCCAAAAAAAAAAAGAGTCAGCCATTCAACCTTCAGAAGTGTAAAATAGTCATGAGATCTATTGATTTCAGTATTGGGGATCTTTATTGTATCATGTTCTGATTCTAAAATGTCAAATAGCATTTGAAATTTAATTACACTTATGTTTTAACCTATAAGAAGTCGATTTGAAGAATCTTTTTTATTTTTTATTTTTTTATTTTTACAAGAGATAGACTGACACCAAGCATTGTACATGGATGACCACAACAAAAGCAACAATGATTGCAATTACCAAACATGAAACACATTCATACTATGTCATAATATTGACATTCAGTCCAGTAATCCTCCACTGTAACAGCTCCTTAACTTTGCAGTGAAAATTGATTTGTATATTCTTTGCCTCTGAGTCCTTGTGGGATTTTTTTTTTTTTAATTCAGACAGAAAGTCACAAAAATTATACTCATCCTCATCAGTTCACTCAGTCCCATGTAATTAATTGTTTTTTTCATCTTGATCTTTTGTTAGCACTTTTATGAGTTCATCAGTTTTTCATTAGAGTTCTGAAAATGCTTATTCATTCAGTTCAGCAGTACAGTCAGTTACCAGAAACCTGTACTTGTCAGTCTTTTCCATGAATTTCTTGAAGATGAAACCCTTTTATAGGAACATATTTGCAAAAGCATCAGAGTACACCCAGAACTGTCTGTAAATGACAAAAGACTTAAAAGTGACCACAGTTAAAAGATTTGATGAAAGTTCATAATAATGCAGTTGACAAGAAAATTACTTATTTCTGAGATATACATTTTAAAGTAATAACTAGGATTATGACTTATAACATTATACCAGAACATATAAGATTTTTAGAAATTTCATGTAATGTCTGAAACATTTATATTAACATATTTCCATACAAATAACCCAATGAAAGTTTAGTATTAGTTGTTTTGTTTGTTTTTTTATACTGCAGGTTCTTATTAGGCATCAATTTTATACACATCAGTGTATACATGTCAATCCCAATCGCCCAATTCAGCACACCACCATCCCCACCCCACCGCAGTTTTCCCCCCTTAGTGTCCATGTGTCCGTTCTCTACATCTGTGTCTCAACTTCTGCCCTGCAAACCGGCTCATGTGTACCATTTTTCTAGGTTCCACATAAATGCGTTAATAAATGATATTTGTTTTTCTCTTTCTGACTTACTTCACTCTGTATGACAGTCTCTAGATCCATCCACGTCTCAACAAATGACTCAATTTCGTTCCTTTTTATGGCTGAGTAATATTCCATTGTATATATGTACCACATCTTCTTTATCCATTCGTCTGTTGATGGGCATTTAGGTTGCTTCCATGACCTGGCTATTGTAAATAGTGCTGCAGTGAACATTCGGGTGCATGTGTCTTTTTGAATTACGGTTTTCTCTGGGTATATGCCCAGTAGTGGGATTGCTGGGTCATATGGTAATTCTATTTTTAGTTTTTTAAGGAACCTCCATATTGTTCTCCATAGTGGCTGTATCAATTTACATTCCCACCAACAGTGTAAGAGGGTTCCCTTTTCTCCACACCCTCTCCAGCATTTGTTGTTTGTAGATTTTCTGATGATGCCCATTCTAACTGGTGTGAGGTGATACCTCATTGTAGTTTTGATTTGCATTTCTCTAATAATTAGTGATGTTGAGCATCTTTTCATGTGCCTCGTGGCTGTCTGTATGTCTTCTTTGGAGAAATGTCTATTTAGGTCTTCTGCCCATTTGGATTGGGGTGTTTGTTTCTTTAATATTGAGCTGAATGAGCTGTTTATATATTTTGGAGATTAATCCTTTGTCCGTTGATTCATTTGCAAATATTTTCTCCCATTCTGAGGGTTGTCTTTTCGTCTTGTTTATGGTTTCCTTTGCTGTGCAAAAGCTTTGAAGTTTCATTAGGTCCCATTTGTTTATTTTTGGTTTTATTTCCATTACTCTAGGAGGTGGATCAAAAAAGATCTTGCTGTGATTTATGTCAAAGAGTGTTCATCCTATGTTTTCCTCTAAGAGTTTTATAGTGTCCAGTCTTACATTTAGGTCTCTAATCCATTTTGAGTTTATTTTTGTGTATGGTGTTAGGGAGTATTCTAATTTCATTCTTTTACATGTAGCTGTCCAGTTTTCCCAGCACACTTATTGAAGAGACTGTCTTTTCTCCATTGTATATCTTTGCCTCCTTTGTCATAGATTAGTTGACCATAGGTGCGTGGGTTAATCTCTGGGCTTTCTATCTTGTTCCATTGATCTATGTTTCTGTTTTTGTGCCAGTACCATATTGTCTTGATTACTGTAGCTTTGTAGTATAGTCTGAAGTCAGGGAGTCTGATTCCTCCAGCTCCGTTTTTTTCCCTCAAGACTGCTTTGGCTATTCGGGGTCTTTTGTGTCTCCATACAAATTTTAAGATGATTTGTTGTAGCTCCGTAAAAAATGCCGTTGGTAATTTGATAGGGATTGCATTGAATCTGTAGATTGCTTTGGGTAGTATAGTCATTTTCACAATGTTGATTCTTCCAATCCAAGAACATGGTATATCTCTCCATCTGTTGGTATCATCTTTAATTTCTTTCATCAGTGTCTTAGACTTTTCTGCATACAGGTCTTTTGTCTCCTTATGTAAGTTTTCTGCATACAGGTCTTTTGTCTCCCTAGGTAGGTTTATTCCTAGGTATTTTATTCTTTTTGTTGCAGTGGTAAATGGGAGTGCTTCCATAATTTCTCTTTCAGATTTTTCATCATTAGTGTATAGGAATGCAAGAGATTTCTGTGCATTAATTTTGTATCCTGCAACTTTACCATATTCATTAATTAGCTCTAGCAGTTTTCTGGTGGCAGTTTTAGGATTCTCTATGTATAGTATCATGTCATCCGCAAACAGTGACGGTTTTACTTCTTCTTTTCCAATTTGTATTCCTTTTATTTCTTTTTCTTCTCTGATTGCCGTGGCTAGGACTTCCAGAACTATGTTGAATAATAGTGGCGAGAGTGGACATCCTTGTCTCGTTCCTGATCTTAGAGGAAATGCTTTCAGATTTTCACCATTGAGAATGATGTTTGCTGTGGGTTTGTCATATATGGCCTTTATTATGTTGCGGTAGGTTCCCTCTATGCCCACTTTCTGGAGAGTTTTTATCATAAATGGGTGTTGAATTTTGTCAAAAGCTTTTTCTGCATCTATTGAGATGATCATATGGTTTTTCTTCTTCAATTTGTTAATATGGTGTATCATATTGATTGATTTGCGTATATTGAAGAATCCTTGCATCCCTGGGATAAATCCCACTTGATCGTGGTGTATGATCCTTTTAATGTGTTGTTGGATTCTGTTTGCTAGTATTTTGTTGAGGATTTTTGCATCTATATTCATCAGTGATATTGGTCTGTAGTTTTCTTTTTTTGTAGTGTCTTTGTCTGGTTTTGGTATCAGGGTGATGGTGGCCTCATAGAATGAGTTGGGGAGTGTTCCTTCCTCTGCAATTTTTTGGAAGAGTTTGAGAAGGATAGGTGTTAGCTCTTCTCTAAATGTTTGATAGAATTCACCTGTGAAGCCATCTGGTCCTGGACTTTTGTTTGTTGGAAGATTTTTAATCACAGTTTCAATTTCATTACTTGTGATTGGTCTGTTCATATTTTCTGTTTCTTCCTGGTTCAGTCTTGGAAGGGTATACCTTTCTAAGAATTTGTCCATTTCTTCCAGGTTGTCCATTTTATTGGCATTGAGTTGCTTGTAGTAGTCTCTTAGGATGCTTTGTATTTCTGCAGTGTCTGTTGTAACTTCTCCTTTTTCATTTCTGATTTTATTGATTTGAGTCCTCTCCCTCTTTTTCTTGATGAGTCTGGCTAATGGCTTATCAATTTTGTTTATCTTCTCAAAGAACCAGCTTTTAGTTTTACTGATCTTTGCTATTGTTTTCTTTGTTTCTATTTCATTTATTTCTGCTCTGATCTTTATGATTTCTTTCCTTCTGCTAACTTTGGGTTTTGTTTGTTCTTCTTTCTCTAGTTCCTTTAGGTGTAAGGTTAGATTGTTTACTTGAGATTTTTCTTGTTTCTTGAGGTAGGCTTGTATAGCTATAAACTTCCCTCTTACAACTGCTTTTGCTGCATCCCATAGGTTTTGTGTCGTCGAGTTTTCATTGTCATTTGTCTCTAGATATTTTTTGATTTGCTCTTTGATTTCTTCAGTGATCTCTTGGTTATTTAGTAACGTATTGTTTAGCCTCCATGTGTTTGTCTTTTTTACGTTTTTTTCCCTGTAATTCATTTCTAATCTCATAGCGTTGTGGTCAGAAAAGATGCTTGATATGATTTCAATTTTCTTAAATGTACTGAGTCTTGATTTGTGACCCAAGATGTGATCTATCCTGGAGAATGTTCCGTGCGCACTTGAGAAGAATGTGTAATCTGCTGTTTTTGGATGGAATGTCCTATAGATATCAATTAAATCTATCTGGTCTATTGTGTCATTTAAAGCTTCTGTTTCCTTATTTATTTTCATTTTGGATGATCTGTCCATTGGTGTAAGTGAGGTGTTAAAGTCCCCCACTATTATTGTGTTACTGTCAATTTCCTCTTTTATAGCTGTTAGCAGTTGCCTTATGTATTGAGGTGCTCCTATGTTGGGTGCGTATATATTTATAATTGTTATATCTTCTTCTTGGATTGATCCCTTGATCATTATGTAGTGTCCTTCCTTGTCTCTTGTAACATTCCTTATTTTAAAGTCTATTTTATCTGATATGAGTATAGGTACTCCAGCTTTCTTTTGATTTCCATTTGCATGGAATATCTTTTTCCATCACCTCACTTTCAGTCTGTATGTGTCTAAAGTGGGTCTCTTGTAGACAGCATATATATGGGTCTTGTTTTTGTATCCATTCAGCAAGCCTGTGTCTTTTGGTTGGAGCATTTAATCCATTCACATTTAAGGTAATTATCGATATGTATGTTCCTGTGACCATTTTCTTAATTGTTTTGGGTTTGTTTTTGTAGGTCCTTTTCTTCTCTTGTGTTTCCCACTTAGAGAAGTTCCTTTAGCATTTGTTGTAGAGCTGGTTTGGTGGTGCTGAATTCTCTTAGCTTTTGCTTGTCTGTAAAGCTTTTGATTTCTCCATCAAATCTAAATGAGATCCTTGCCGGGTAGAGTAATCTTGGTTGTAGGTTCTTCCCTTTCATCACTTTAAGTATATCATGCCACTCCCTTCTGGCTTGTAGAGTTTCTGCTGAGAAATCAGCTGTTAACCTTATGGGAGTTCCCTTGTATGTTATTTGTCGTTTTTCCCTTGCTGCTTTCAATAATTTTTCTTTGTTTTTAATTTTTGTCAATTTGATTACTGTGTCTCGGCGTGTTTCTCCTTGGGTTTATCCTGTATGGGACTCTCTGCGCTTCCTGGACTTGGGTGGCTAATTCCTTTCCCATGTTAGGGAAATTTTCGACTATAATCTCTTCAAATATTTTCTCTGGTCCTTTCTCTCTCTCTTCTCCTTCTGGGACCCCTATAATGCGAATGTTGTTGCGTTTAATGTTGTCCCAGAGGTCTCTTAGGCTGTCTTCATTTTTTTTCATTGTTTTTTCTTTAGTCTGTTCCGCAGCAGTGAATTCCACCATTCTGTCTTCCAGGTCACTTATCCGTTCTTCTGCCTCAGTTATTCTGCTATTGATTCCTTCTAGTGTAGTTTTCATTTCAGTTATTGTATTGGTCATCTCTGTTTGTTTGTTCTTTAATTCTTCTAGGTCTTTGTTAATCATTTCTTGCATCTTCTCAATCTTGGCCTCCATTCTTATTCCGAGGTCCTGGATCATCTTCACTATCATTATTCTGAATTCTTTTTCTGGAAGGTTGCCTACCTCCACTTCATTTAGTTGTTTTTCTGGGGTTTTTTCTTGTTCCTTCATCTGGCACATAGCCCTCTGCCTTTTCATCTTGTCTATCTTTCTATAACTGTGGTTTTTGTTCCACAGTCTGCAGGATTGTAGTTTTTCTTGCTTCTGCTCTCTGCCCTCTGGTGGTTGAGGCTATCTAAGAGGCTTGATGGGAGGCTCTGGTGGTGGGTAGAGCTGACTGTTGCTGTGGCAGTCAGAGCTCCGTAAAACTTTAATCCACTTGACTGTTGATGGGTGGGGCTGGGTTCCCTTCCTGTTGGTTGTTTTGCCTGAGGCAACCCAACACTGGAGCCTACCTGGGCTCTTTGGTGGGGTTAATGGCAGACTCTGGGAGGGCTCACGCCAAGGAGCACTTCCCAGAACCTCCGCTGCCAGTGTCCTTGTCCCCACAGTGAAACAGAGCCACCCCCCGCCTCTGCAGGAGACCCCCCAACACCAGCAGATAGGTCTGGTTCAGTCTCCCCCAGGGTCACTGCTCCTTCCCCCTGGGTCCCGATGCACACACTATTTTGTGTGTGCCCTCCAAGAGTGGGGTCTCTGTTTCCCCCAGTCCTGTCGAAGTCCTGCAATCACTTCCCACTAGGCTTCAAAGTCTGATTCTCTAGGAATTCCTCCTCCCGTTGCCGGACCCCCAGGTTGGGAAGCCTGACGTGGGGCTCAGAACCTTCACTCCAGTGGGTGGACTTCTGTGGTATAAGTGTTCGCCAGTCTGTGAGTAACCCACCCAGCAGTTATGGGATTTGATTTTACTCTGATTGCGCCCCTCCTACCGTCTCACTGTGGCTTCTCTGTCCTTGGACGTGGGGTATCCTCCTTGATGAAGTCCAGTGTCTTCCTGTCGATGATTGTCCAGCAGCCAGTTGTGATTCTGGTGCTCTCGCAAGAGGGAGTGAGAGCACGTCCTTCTACTCTGCCATCTTGGTTAATCCCTGATTTGAAGAATCTTAAGGGTTGGACTGAGGAGAAGAAATGGGAATTGATAATGACCAATTCCTTTTTCACATCCCTACATGTATAATATCCATCAGTTCCCTGTGGACATAGTCTTTTATCTTACCACCCTAGAGTAAATATTAGCTGATATTTTTACTTTCCACAAAAATCTTTGGCTTTTGAAGCAGAAGGTGCTTTCAGACTTTACTGTCAGGTGTGGCTGTAGGTATATGTGCCAGGATTATGGTCCATGTAAAAGATGAAGAATTGTGATTTATTTTGCTTAAAGATTGATCTGAGAATAAAGCTAGTACTCTTGTGCCTAAGAATGATTTATTCTTAGAATGTTTGGATTCCTGGTTTTCAGGAAAGATTTTTGGACTTTTGGGAGAGACAGGGCTAGAGTTACAACTAGAGGTCAGGAGATTGTGGCTTGTCTGTCTGGGCATGGAGCGAGCAACTATAAGTGTACTGTAGCTGAAAAAGGTTGAGTCACATCTTGAGAATATACTTTTTAAAGGATCTTATCCTGTTACTTTCTGCTCTTAGGGTGTTTGTTTGAATACTTTGATTACAAGTTGCCTCTTAGTTTTTACTATTCCTATAAAAGTAATTGATAATACATTTAAGTATGTAAGGGGTTTAAAATTGACCTTAAACTGATAATATTTCAGTTTTCTAATAACAGCAGTAGATAGATCCAAAATATATTTCGCAACAGTAAATAAGCTATAGAAGCCTCTGTGACTCTTAAATACCCTCAATTTCACATAGGACAGCTCCTTTGGGCCTTTGTAGCAAATCAGAGGAAGTAGGTGTTGGCACAGGTAGCTGCTGCAATAGGAAGTAATAATAATGAACTTGATGCTGACACACACAAAAACTCTGAAAACATTTTGGGGCATTAACTTAGGGGGCTGTAGTTTAAAGCAGTTGGGTAAACTTTTTTATAGAGGGTCATATTGTAAATATTTCAGGTCTTGAATGTTAATTCACTTATGCTGTTGTAGCATGAAAATAGGTTATAGATGGTATATAAATGAATGAGCATAGCTATGTTGCCAAAAAAAATTTTTTTTTAACTTTTTATTTTTTAGTTTTATTTTTATTTATTTTTGGTTGCGTTGGGTCTTCGTTGCTGTGCACAGGCTTTCTCTGGTTGCGACGAGTGGGGGCTACTCTTTGTTGCGATGCACGGGCTTCTCATTGCGGTGGCTTCTCTTGTTGCAGAGCATGGGCTCTAGGTGTGCGGGCTTCAGTAGTTGTGGCACACGGGCTCAGTAGTTGTGGCTCACGGGCTTAGCTGCTGCACGGCATGTGGGATCTTCCTGGACCAGGGATTGAACCCCTGTCCCCTGCATTGGCAGGCGGATTCTTTTTTTTTTTAATTAATTATTTTATTTTATTTTATTTATTTTTGGCTGTGTTGGGTCTTCGTTGCTGTGTGTAGGCTTTCTCTGGTTGCGGTGAGCAGGGGTATTGCGGTGCGCAGGCTTCTCATTGCGGTGGCTTCTCCTGTTGCAGAGCATGGGCTCTAGGCGCGCAGGCTTCAGTAGTTGTGGCACGCGGGCTTCAGTAGTTGTGGCTCGTGGGCTCTAGAGCGCAGGCTCAGTAGTTGTGGCGCACAGGCTTAAGTTGCTCTGCGGCATGTGGGATCTTCCCAGACCAGGGCTCGAACCCGTGTCCCCTGCATTGGCAGGCGGATTCTTAACCACTGCGCCACCAGGGAAGCCCATCAGGTGGATTCTTAACCACTGTGCCACCAGGGAAGTCCTGTTGCAAAAAAATTTTATTTACAAAACAAGTGCCAGGCTGGATTTGCCTGCAGGCTGTAGTTTGCTGACCACTGGCTTTGAGGCAAATAAGAGTTATTTCTTGAAGGCATCACTTTTATACTAAGTATAATTTATACTTCCGTGATCACTGACTTGTGAATTCTGTATTCAGTATTGCTTAAGAATTTGTGAAAGCTGTAACTTTAAAAAAGATTTTCACTTGAAGCAGTTATTGTTTTTGAAATGTACTGCTTAAAAAGGGAGTCAGTAGATCTTCTCATTTGCAAATACTGAATATAAAAATCTGTTCGTTATCCTTGGCAGTTTTAAAATATGAGCCATCTCCTTCAAGGAAGATTACCTCTAATATATATACAATTAGAAAAATCCTGCAAAAGCACATAATATTTTATGTTTTGAGGAAGATATATGCAGGTTGCCAGGTCAAGTCTTTGGATTAGTACTTGCCCTGTTGGTGAAGTTAAATGTTAATATTTGGTGCATCCTGAAAATTTATATTACCTCAAGTGGAAGGATGACTTTTTTTCCTCCCCTCTGCTTTGTTTCTAGGACTCTTTTCTGACTTTTCTGGTTCTCTACTTTTGTGTTATTTTATGTGGTGCAGGGTATTAGTCCCTCTGACTATGGATAAAATCTCACTTGAGGATTTTTTTTTTTTCTAAGAGTCTTAAGAAAGGTTTAACTTGATTAGGTTTGGTTGTACCTGTGTGGGTACTTGTATTTCGAAACTTTGCCGACTTTTAATAAAAGAAACTATGTAATTTTTTGTCCAAAATATGTTAGTGTATTTTTATCTTTCAGCTGTTATGCTTATTTTGCTGTTTATTAAGTGACTAATGCTATACTATGCATACTATAAAGGCGAACAGCTGCTTGGAGAACTACAAGTGAAGAAAAGAAAGCATTAGATCAAGCTAGTGAAGAGATTTGGAACGATTTTCGAGAAGCTGCAGAAGCACATCGACAAGTTAGAAAATATGTCATGAGCTGGATCAAGCCTGGGATGACAATGATAGAAATCTGGTAAAAGGGATGTTTTTGTAAGAACATGATAAAAAAAATTTAGAGCTAACTCTCCAATTGTAATGTTTGGCTTTCATTATGTAATGCTTTGCCAAAAAACTTTAAGTGAAGGTTCTAGAAATACCTTCTAAATTCTTGTAGTGTCGATGTAATGAGGAAACCATAAGGACATTTGCAACTTCATTCACCCTATTTTGTACTCATGTACTCTCATGTGTACAAATGTACACATTACTGATTCTTATTTTCTGTTTGGAAATCTGTTACTTTGTTATCCAGTAAATCGTATTAAATTAAAATTCTGGGACACAAAACATTTATAATGCAATGAAGAAATCAATAAAAGTAATTATTTCTCCAGCTTTCCCCTTGAGAAATAATAAGCTATAGGGCAACTTAATACTCTGATCCCAAGAATATTCAAAACATGCAACATTGAGAAAATAAAACGTAATCAGCATTTAAATTAAGTCTAAGTCAAGAATCTTATTTCCTGGTAAATCAAGTTGAAAGTGGATCGTGTTTTTCTGTTTCTCCAGATTTCTAGTGGAATTAAATTCTCTTTATTTTTTAGAGATGAACTACTGTTTTCATAGTGTCAAAGGACTGTTATTTAGTCACATCCAGAAAGTGCTCAGATCACTCCCAGAAAGTAATTTAAGAGTTTTAGTAAACTTTCTGGAGTTGATGAGCTGTAAGGTATATAAGGGTAGGAACATAAAAGTAAACAAATTCCTTTTTTTTTTTTTTTTAAGTGAAAAGTTGGAAGACTGTTCACGGAAGTTAATAAAAGAGAATGGATTAAACGCAGGCCTGGCATTTCCTACTGGGTGTTCTCTGAATAACTGTGCTGCCCATTATACTCCCAATGCTGGTGACACAACAGTATTACAGTATGATGACATCTGTAAGATAGACTTTGGAACACATATAAGTGGTGAGTTGTTAGAAATAATTCCCACTCTACCTTCCTCCTGAAAACTCTAGTCTTGTCCCTGTTGGGTGGGGCTGTAGATACTGAACTCTCATGTTTTCTTCTTGATGCCTCACTTTTCAGTAGAGCTATGTTGAGGCAGATTTTGAGATTTACTTTAAAGCATCCTACTTAGTGGAGTACAGTGAAAACTGTTGGATAATTGAGGTTTATTACCTATTGTATCAAGGCATGAAAAATAGAATCTTACATCTCATTCAGTTCATTGTTGTAGACATTTTTTATTCATATAATAACATTTACTTAGAACCTTTGAGTTTACCAACCTTTATATATAATTGTTAACTTTTCTATATTCTCTCCCAAACCCTGTTAGGTAAGTACCTTTTATTTTCACTTAACAGGTGAGAAAGCAAAGCTTAGATTTAAATACTTACCTGAGGTTTTACTAAATTGGAGAAGCTAGTCTGATGGCTAGTGTCCTGTGGACCTATACATTTTCTCTGCCCACTGTGCTGTTCCTTAGTTCCCCAGGCTTTTCTCACTTTGATTTGTTTCTGTTTATATTTTTGTATAACTGCCTGGGTGAATATTGAATTGATGCTGTCTTGAAGTAGTATGTACCAACCCTGGAATTAATTTTTTCATTTCAAAACCTTTGTATAACTTATTTACACTTTTTTTCCCTTTGATTATGATTGCTGTCTGGGTACTTGATGTGCTGCCTTCATTTGAGCCCATCATTTTATGTTTCTGTTAACTAGCAAGGTTAATTAATAGAGTAGATACTATAAAGTAGATCATTTGACTAGCTGATAAGTAAACTTAAAGACAAATTTTCTCTTTCAGGTAGGATTATTGACTGCGCTTTTACTGTCACTTTTAATCCCAAATATGATACATTATTAAAAGCTGTAAAAGATGCCACTAACACTGGAATAAAGGTATGTGAATTGTAAGCACCATTTCATGCAACATATTTTGAGCACTTTATAGCCTGTTTGGGTTATGTAAGACTGGTCCACCACCCTTAGGGTTTTAAGTGGGTTATTGTAATACAGTGTATGGAAGGCTTTTATAGAGAAAGTTATTTCTGCTTGTCCCTTATTTTAAGATATTAAGAAGTTAAGTTGCTATAAAATTCTGCACTTTGAATAACAGAGTATACATGATTCTATTTTTAGTGTGCTGGAATCGACGTCCGTCTATGTGATGTTGGTGAGGCCATCCAAGAAGTTATGGAATCCTACGAAGTTGAAATAGATGGGAAGACATATCAAGGTATGTTCTCTAAAAATGCATCTTATTTTGAAATGTCTGTGCCCTTGGCAGAAATAATTTTGCAAGATAGCGTTGAGTTCTTTCTTTAGATCAGCTGCTTCATCTTTATCTCTTGGGAACTGGGAACATAAAGAGGAAAAACAAAGGAAATGACCTGTTCATGGTAGGAATTCTGTCGTAGCTAGCTGGTGGGAATTGTTGTCATTTACCCTGGTAGCTGATAAGAAGACACCTGGGGATTTATCCCAGGATGGCTGAAATGTAGGCTAGATTTTCTGTGACTAATCACAGGCTCAGACAGAAGCCAGAGGCCCTTTCCATTGATGACTCTCCCCACCTTTTTTTTAAGTTGAATTCAAAATTTAGAAGCCAGTTAATTCCTTGTGTGTCCTTCCTTTAATCTTTATTCCCCTTGCTGCCTAGTCTTTCCCAGCCAGTGCCTGTGTACACAATCCCAGAGTCACCTGTGCTTTCTGGTGTTGTCAGTCCAGCCTTTCTCCAACTCCCAGGGTTTATCTGACCACTCTCCAGCCACCATTCTCCTTCCTAATCTGTGCTCATGCTCTGTGTAACTGCTGCCTTAAAAACTTTCTTATAGAATGTTTCCTATATTTCCTTTAACCAAATCCTGACTCCTTTGTAATCTGATTTAGCATGGAGACTCTCATGCTTCCTTGTCCCTCAGTAAATTCACATCATTCACCATTCTTTGCATTCCCCTGTAGATACTTTTGGACTGTGGTGTTCTACCAACTGCACAGTGGTTCTTCCTCTAAGACCTGACACAGAGCCTGTCCTTGTTGCTCTCTTGCAGATCCTTAAACCTGTGAACGTCTGTACAAGTCAAAAATTCTTAAGACTTCTCACACTTGGATGGGAGGTGTTACGGGCTAATGAAGAAAACATGCTTTGGGGTTAGGCAGGTCTACCTTTGAGTTTAGATAAATTATGTCACCTCTAAGAACCCAAGTTTCTTTTTAAAAAGTTTTTTTTTTTAAAGATTTAATTTTATTTATTTTTGGCTGCATTGGGTCTTTGTTGATGCACGCAGGCTTTCTCTAGTTGTGGTGAGAGGGGGCTACTCTTCGTTGTGGTGCGTGTGTTTCTCATTGCCGTGGCTTCTCTTGTTGCGGAGCATGGGCTCTAGGCACGCAGGCTTCAGTAGTTGTGGCTCGTGGGCTCTAGAGCGCAGGCTCAGTAGTTGTGGCTCACGAGCTTAGCTGCTCCGCGGCACGTCGGATCTTCCTGGACCAGGGATTGAACCGGTGTCCCCTGCATTGGCAGGCGGATTCTTAACCACTGCACCACCAAGGAAGTCCCTCTAAGAACCCAGGTTTCTTTGACTGTAATAGGATTCAAGATACCGTGTTTTGTTTTGTTTCGTTTTGTTTTTGAGAAATATAAATTTTATGACAGTGCCTGGAATTTACTGGTATTCAACAAATATTTGTTGTTTCCCACCCCCAGTTTTGGGATCGGTGCCACAACAAATAATACGTATTCATGTCTCTCTCAAATCATCTTTCCCTTCTATTTTCTCCTAATTCTACAACTTTGGTTGGCATGTGGTCTTCCTTTCAAGGTATATTAGGTGACAATTTGACTTAATGTTTAGTCACCACATAACAGTTCTAGCCTGCAGTGTTGGGATCCTTAATATCTACTTTCTTACCTCTTCCACTAAGCCAATGCAACATTTTAGGTTCTATCATTTCGGTACCCACTTTTTTATACCAGTTATTTTGTTGATCAGGGTTCTTAGTTGAGGGTGACAATTCATTTTTACTAGTTTAAGCGTAAAGAGTATAGACAAATCATGATATTGGGAAGATGAAGAAATGGACTATAGGCTGAACTTTAAGAAGCAATTCCCAAAAACCACATAACAGAACCAGGCCGGGCCATCAAGGGAGTGGTTTTATTTACCTTGATCAAGAAGCTATAGAATTGGAAAATTACCTTTATAGCCGTTCGTTCCAGAATTAGCCTGCCACTGTCCACAACCTGTATACTATAAAAATGGATACCCCTGAGCCCTGCTTCTTCTACGTAACTTAGTTATATGTGTTAGGTTGGTATGGCTAAGAAATCTTTTTATTTAAATGTGTTTTTGGTTGGCCTGGGGGGTCAGTTTGTCAGGTGTTAGAGGAATAATAATGCTTGCTGAATTTTAAAATAAATTTAGCTTATCATTTATATAAGAAGGAAGTTTTTTTTTAAGAGCTAATTAAGAGTCTTATTTTTCTGTACCACCCCCTAAATTTGTAATATGCTTGTCATTATTAAAGATTTGAAAAAAAAACCTTGCTACCTAATTCTGCCCTAGAAGAAAGGTAACTCACACTGAAGATTCTAGCACTGCAGAACTAGATTTTTTTCTTTTAACCTTTATTGTGGAATATTATAAAAACTGAAAATACACACAATATAAAACTTCAACTGAACAATTATAAAAGCTATGTAACCTTACCCTTTGACAAATAGAATACTGCCAGCATTACAGAAGCCCCCCCCCATTCTATATACCCCTTCTCAATTACAGAAGCCTTCTTCTAATAAGCCACTATCTTGAGTACTAAGGATTGGCATTTCGTTTTCTTTGTCTTTACCATCTATTATGCATCCCTAAACATTAGTTTAATTATGCTTAATTTTGAACTGTGCGTGTGTGTGTGGAATTGCACCGTATGTATATAATTGTGCCTTCTTTTGCTCATTTGGTTTTATTTCAGGTCAGTGTATCCGTAGCTTTTCATTTTTATTGTTGAGTAAGTGTTCCATTGTGTGAATGTACTCACAATTTGTTTATTCTATCAATGATCCCAGGACCTTGGGATTGTTTAGATTTTCTTCTTTAACATTTGAAATGTTGATGTAATTAAAAAAATTTAAGGTTTCTTAATTCTATTATTTTGACACAGAATCCTCATTTTCAAATTACCTTTTGGTCCATAACCATGAAAATACATATTTTTCATGTTTGTAATGCTTATATACATGATATTTTATGACTGTATTTTTATTAACAATAACTCCCTAGATGGACCCCCATCATGTCCTCATCACATAGTTTATTCTTTTTCCATCATTTTCCCTACTTCTAGTTTTTAATCAATAACATTGCAATATCCCAGTAGTTTTCCAGTTTGTATTTAACTGTCTTAATGTGGGGTTATTTAATAGAGCCGTACCTGTTTGTGCTTTTAGAGACCCTGAATAACTTTTTTTTTTTTTCTGTTACGCCAGTGAAACCAATCCGTAATCTAAATGGCCATTCAATTGGGCCATATAGAATACATGCTGGGAAAACAGTGCCCATTGTGAAAGGAGGAGAGGCAACAAGAATGGAGGTATGTATGCCATTAACACTGTTCTTTTGCGAAGCATTTTGACTTTTTTTTTCTACCAAACTATGAAGCTAGTAGTAGTTGAGTATATAGTATGTTGAGCAAAATTAACTTGCCGTCCATACTCACCCCGACAGGAATTGGGCTGTGTGAGTGTGCAGATTGTGTCTGGTCAGACTGGGGCTCAGTCAGCTGTGGAAGTGAGGCATGTCAAAGGTTCATTCAACACTTGGTGAATATTTACTGAGCATCTCGTAGGTGCCCGTCTCTTTAGTAGGCACTGGAATGTATTCAGTAGTAGCGAACAAAATTCCCTGCTTATGTAAAGCTTACATTTTAATAGACGACACAAAGACCAAAAGTACTAAGGAGATAAAGCAGGAAAAGGTAGATAAGGACTGCCAGGTATGGGACTACCTCAGCCTGAAGTTGAGATGGGAATTTTAACTAGTTCTGAATTTCTGAATTTTTCTTCTCTACCCTTGACCGTTATATATATTTTTAGGAAGGAGAAGTATATGCCATTGAAACCTTTGGTAGCACAGGAAAAGGCGTGGTTCATGATGATATGGAATGTTCACATTACATGAAAAATTTTGATGTTGGACACGTGCCAATAAGGTGAGAGACTATAGTTTTTATGTGACTGATGAGTTTCTCTTCCCAGTTAACAGCATTTTTAAAAGTGACGGACATCCACAGTGGCACATTCATAAATGCACAGTTCTATGGCCTAAAAATAAGTTCTGTGGATTTCTATAATTCAGCAGAAAAATTGTCCTGTTAAAAATTTTAACTGAGATGAAAATGATGTAAGTATTCTCTTCATATCCAGTTTCCAACAAGCGTAATAATTTCAGAGATTATCATTTTGCTGGCATTCCTGGGTTTTTGTTCTTAGTATTTTCCCATGGGTAAACTTTATATTTTTATGTACTTTTTTTTTTTACTTTTCGGAGATGGTTGAAGTGTCTATTTTTTGTTCGGGTCTTTCAGCTTACTGCCGAAATTTCCCCCAAAAGGGAAATTCCCACCTTCATACTATTGATGAGTCTGTACTTGGAATTTAACACACACGTGCATAGACACATAAATACAAGATAGCCTTCATCTGGTCTCCTATTCATCTGCCGTCTATAATTGGGTATTATACATTCTGGTTTTTGAATGTTGGAAGAGGCAGCAAAAAAGAGTTTTTTGAACTTTAATTAGTAAGTGAAGTCATAGCTTTGGTTTGAGTTTTCCTTAATGAGGGAAATGAGTTGCTAACTTTTTAGCCAACTATTAATCTTGGATTTTCTTGTCTTAGGCTTCCAAGAACAAAACACTTGTTAAATGTCATCAACGAAAACTTTGGCACCCTTGCCTTCTGCCGCAGATGGCTGGATCGTTTGGGAGAAAGTAAATACTTGATGGCTCTGAAGAATCTGTGTGACTTGGGTATTGTAGATCCATATCCACCATTATGTGACATTAAAGGATCATATACAGCGCAGTTTGAACATACCATACTTTTGCGTCCAACATGTAAAGAAGTTGTCAGCAGAGGAGATGACTATTAAATTTAGTCCAGAGCCACCACAACACCTTTTATTTTCTAAGCTTTGTTGGAATACATTATACCAGAATTAATTTGCAACCTGTTGTCTGTTTAACAGTGGACCTATGTAATACTTTTATCCATGTTTAAAAAGGAAGGAATTTGATAAAAGGCAAACCATTTAATGTAATTAACCAAGGAAAAAGCTTTCAGGACTTTGAAATGTTAACTGTTTTCCTTCTGTCTAGGAAATGCTATAAAGCTCCAATTAATTAGGAATGACCTAATACATTTTGTTTCAAACACCTAAGAGATGCTTTTCAGATATTTATATTGCCGTATTCTTAATTGAATGCTTTGAATGACTACATCCAGTTCTGCACCTATACCCTCTGGTATTGCTTTTTAACCTTCCTGGAATCCATTTTCTAAAAAATAAAGACATTTTCGGATCTGAGAGCTATATTTCAATGTCTGTGGTTATAATTCTGTACAGGAAATAGTTTAGCTTAATGTAGGAAAATGTAGAGCCTTTTATCTGGATTGTAGACCTCCGCACTGAAACTTTTCTTCTGACATAGTGGCTAAAACAAGATCTATACATGCATAAAGTGGGAGGAGAATCTTCATAAATTAATATACAGCTTTAGGAATATTTTACCTTTATTTTCTTTTTAGGACCATATTAGTCCTTGTCTTTCATTTTTCTCCTGACATTGGAAAGATCTAATTAAAACATAACTTAGTAGGAACATTGTACCAACTTAAAACCTTGATTTACTAAAATCTCAACCTTTAGATCCTTTGTCCAGTGGTAGTTATTTATTGAGAAATGTATTCAGCTTAGTAAGCGAAAAGGGCACTTAAAACCACACAAATAAAGAAAAACAGGAGTACTTCCCATGTTTGGATCTTGTTCTAGTTAATTTTTAGGCTTTTTCATTAGTGAACCAAATTCTCTAACACCCTGCCCCTGTACTGGCTTGAATTCATAACAACTTGGGTGGTATTTCAGGAAGTGAGGTTACAGTGACGCTCATAGCAGCTAAGTGCAGAAGTTAAATGTAAGCTGTCTAATACTTGTTTGAACTGAGCCCCACAGTTCTTGAACAGATTGCTTGAATTCCGTGTAAATGATTCGTTGGGAATGTTCCCACGTAATTTCAAAATTGTTATGTAGCAGGGTAAAGCCTTAATTTGTATATGCTTTAGCACAATAAGATTGCCTCTGGGATGCTGTTTAGTTTGTATTTTGTTTAACATTTTTCTCCTAAGAAACCTGACTTCTGTACTAAATCATTTATTATACATTAAAAAGTTGCTCTTTCACATTAGAGCTATAAATGTTATCTTGTGGGATAAACAGTATAGTTTTTAGCTATATGAGCCATGTTTATTATGGTGCTAATGTTCAATAGCTACCTTTGAATAATTTCGCCATTTCCTGTGATGATGTGCAAGTGGCAGAGCTCACCAATTCACGCCTGGACATGTTACAGGGTTTGGGCCCTCCAGCTAGCTCTTTTGGGGTTTTGAGTCCATACCTTTCTGATGTGCTTTGGTGGGAGGTATAAAGTATCTTGATTTCTAAACCCAAGAACTTTCGAATTGAGTCAAGAATTTGTAGCTTTGTAAAACCTCTTTAGCAGTAGTGATCTCAAACCAATTATAAGCTTGAAGCTCCCTTCCCAAGTTGGGAGCACTGGCATCACTGCATGCCCCGGAATGGGAAGGGATATGATCTTGTAAATAGGAAAGCTGTTACTTAAAAATTGTATTGTTCACCTACTAGCCATGTATCTCTTGAAACCATTTTGTCATGTTTACAATGATGTACCTTATTGGTAACAAATTATTAGCTTGATGTTTAACAATAGTGCCTTTAGTAAATTATTTTACAACCAAAACACGTTGTTTTTTTGTTAGATCAACTTAGCAGAATGTATAAATCCACAATGAGATGTACTGTAAGAAATGTAAGTTTCTGTTCATTGACTAGGTTTTAGTTTTGTTATTTTAATAGCCGTCATTTTTTTAGATCAGTTTTAGGTTCGTAGCAAAACTGAGCATAAACTAGAGAGTTCCCATGTACCCCCCTTCCTTGACTTCAGACACACAGAGCCCCCCCCGTTGGTTTTAGTTTTAAGGATTTAAAAAGTAAAGGGCTAAGTCACTTACTTACTACTTTCTCATATATATTTACATTGAAGTAAGTACTGAAACAAGCAACTATACCATTGTAAACAACATAGCTTTCAGAGTTGTTTTTAACTGTTCCACTAAAATTAGGTACTAAAACGTGTAGCAGTTTAAGTATAAAGTAATCCTTGACATTAAGAAACGCTAGACTCAGGTATCTTGACCACAGTAAATTTTTAATGAGGTATAATAATGTTAACAGTTGAGGTAACAACTTGCATAGGTATTTAATAGATGAATGATTTTAAACCTTAGCCATTTAATACTCGAGCTGTAGTTTTGGCATGAATGATTGATTTGTCTGTTCAGTGATAAATTCTCATTGCACTTCATGATCAGCTGCCTCAAATGATTTCAACCTGCAAGCAAAACCCACTTGAGAAAAAAGATAAATGATCTTCCAGTGGTTAACACTTAGCTAAGATCTTACCATAGCTCATCTATAGAGGTTAGTGGATTCTCATATTTCTGAATAAAATTAAATTAGCAGCTGTAGGACTTTAAGCTTGTTAGGGAAGAGCAAAGAGTATTACATACTATATTTTTAATAAAATGCAAGTGTAATTTTTAATTTTAAAAAAGTCAGGGCCCAGTGTTTGAATATCTAAGAGGCTCTTAGTATTCACATAATCCTAGCAAGAGTAACTTAATCCAGGCTTTAGTTATTTAGAAAAATGAGATACTGAATATTTTGCCCAGATGCCAATATCTTCTGTGTCCTATGCAATTTTTTCTCCTCAAGACTTATTTTTATCCCTTTAAACTAAAAATTTCAAGATACAATATAGTACAAAGCTTTAAGAGATCTAATGTTAAATATATAAAATGAACTCATATCCAAGTTGAACTGTACTTGTATTACATCATAATATACTGTTTGTTTGCTACATTCAGTTTTTTAATGACTGCTTTATTAGAATCTGGACAAACCTATTTGCTGCCAGACAAATCATTATTATAAGTCTCGGCCATCATTGTTTTCATGTCCATAGTACTGAAGTCATTTAATCATGCTATTTATAAAGCTGTCATCTTCATATGTATACAGTTTGACTATGCCAAATAAAGAACAATTATTAAAACTTAATAAATTTTTGAAAAAAGGAAGTTCCAATAACCAAAATAATGTCTGTTCTGAGCCCTGTAACACACATAGCCTCAGGAATATTAATGAGTGTGATCGATGAGTATTTAGGTGATACCTTGATATTTCACTTTGTAGTAGTTTAACTCCCTTTAGGAGGCAAAGGTGACTTCAGTATATAAATCTGAAAGAAATGCCCTTTTTTTTTTGGTAAGACTATTAGTGAAGAAAGTCTAATATTCTGTCTGATAAGAATTTGTATAGAAAATAGCTATAAAAGATAAATAAGAAATGTATAAAATGATGCCACCTGAACTTCTTCAGTAGAAGATTGCACAAATTCATGATCTGAGCCAATTAAGACATAAAAATATAAAAGAGGTAACACCAGTCTGAGGTAAACACTAAAAGTTTAAAACTCCCAAGTACTTGAAAAAAGTTTAGTTACCTGCTGACATTGATACACATATACTTATGCTAACTTCGTCTGTAAAAAAGAGATTTGTTGTAGTTAGATACAAAATGTGTAAACATAGTGTGCACTGATTAGTAAGTAAAAATAAAAACAATGAAGCTTAAAATTAAGTCAGCCCTTTTAAAAAAAGTATATATACAAATCACAAGAAGAAAGCCCCACTGTCTTTGGATCAGCTAAGGATTTCATTACAAGAGGCATCGGCTTCTTCATTGGGATGCTGGCTACCAGACAGGAGTTCTGCAGGCAAGAGTTTAGAATGTCCATTCTCAGTAACTCGCTGGGTATAAAACAAGATATAAGCTTGGGCCTTGCATACTTCATCCATAGTGCACATGCTTAGCTTGGAATCATTGCAGTGTACCCAGAACCCTAGAGTGAAGCACAGAAATACATCTTAATATTTACAAAGGAACTTTAGAAGTTTCTAGTATAAATGAAAACATGGATTTAAAGACAGTTTCAGTGAGAGTTAAGCTGTTTTCAAAGGGAAAATAATTGTCTAGCCAATTTATTTCTTTTAATTAGAAATACAGCTTGGGCAGTATGTATTACTGGAATTATCTACCTTTATCCTAGAAGTAATTTGAAGTTACAGAATCTGACCGATTAGTTCACTTGACACTAGCTTTAATTCCTGGTATAATCTTACCAGTTAATGCTTTGCTGGTAATTATACTGTAGAGCAAATAGTGTACAACTCACGTTAGTGTTAAATTAATTGCCTTCATGGGTTATTTGGGCCTTTTGTCCATACCTCTTTTTTCTAAGGTTCATGGAGGCAGTAAGTAAAAGTGAATTTTATATGTTTGTTAGAACTTGAACTCAAAGTTTGTTCCAAATATCTGTGATCCCCCAGTTCGTTAGATGCTCTGTTCTTTAATGAAAGTAACTGAATTAAACCAGTAAACAGAGGACCTACTCTTGGAAGTGTGACTTTAGCACTCTCTGACTTTTAATTATTGAGACCATCCTTACTATTTTATCCCTTCAGCCCTTATAAGTCAAAACTACTGCAATCCTGCATAAAATATCCCATTTTCTGCACAAATCCCCCTGTGTTTTATGAACGATACTGCAGAAGCATTCTTCTTGAAAGAAAACAAGAGGTCAAGTGGCTTTGCTTAAGATTACTTAGTGGTCAGTTTAGAAACCCCGAAAGCCTGAACTCCGGCTTCCAAAAGTCTAACCCAAGATAAAATACTTTTTCTCGTCTCTACCTCCTTCGGAATTATAACAGTAGGCAGTGTAGTGTCCTGAGCCAAATCCTTTCCCGTGGTGCATTACTACAGCAGATAAATCATAGATAAAACATTCTGGTCTGAGGGATTTCAGGGATTCCCTGCAGCAATAGGGCTCCATGTTTAAGATTTCTTCAAAGCCAACATGAACACCAATCTTCTCTCGGTTATTACGTCCTGACCACCTACGAACAAATCAGGGTAAAATTATCAACAAAATCAAGGGAAAATAACCACATACTAGGTCCAAACTCATAATAATAGAAGGCCTCAGCGTAGAGTACAATCATATATATAATAAATAGTGTAAATAGAAAATCCTTTCAATGCTAAAGTTGGCTATAAATAGAGGAATATAGGCTTATTTACCAAACAGGTACAGTCAGGTTGTAAAATAAATTATTTGGCTTCTGTAGTTAGATGACAGTATAGGAAGAAAATTAACTTTCAGAAAAACATGGCACTATGGCATTTTCCCCCTTTGAAGAGAAATTCAAGACACCAAAGGGTTTTTAATTCTTTACTGTCTTGTCCATACTTTGAGGAGGATGTCCCAGAACCTAGAGTTTGTTCCTGGGAGACATAACCTGGACCTTTCTTGGCCAGGGGTGGAGAAAAAACAAAACAGGGCACCTCTAATTCCTCAGAACACTTCAGAGCTCTTCATACTAAAAAAATAAAAACTGTGACCCTTACCTGTGTGTAAATCAGTATAACACCTGTTAGTGACAAAACTCAAAAAATGTCCCTGTACTGTCAGTTTCTCAATCTGTTGGTCATGCTTCCCAGTACGGGATCTATGCATGTAAAGCAATGTTTTCATCTTATGCATAGTATGAATTGGTGCTACAGGGGGAAAATAATGTAATATATGTTAGTTCTTTCAAGAGATTATAATCCAACTTGGGGTGGTATGGTGCAGAGACAAAAGAGAGACAGATGAAAATATAGTATTAAAGTATTGGGGCTTCCCTGGTGGCGCTGGGGTTAAGAATCTGCCTGCCAATGCAGGGGACACGGGTTTGAGCCCTGGTCAGGGCAGATCCCACCTGCCGCGGAGCAACTAAGCCCGTGCACCACAACTACTGAGCCTACGCTCTAGAGCCCGCGAACCACAACTACTGAGCCCACGTGCCACAACTACTGAAGCCCGCGCACCTAGAGCCCGTGCTCCGCAACAAGAGAAGCCACCACAATGAGAAGCCCGTGCACCGCAATGAAGAGTAGTCCCCTCTCGCCACAACTAGAGAAAGCCTGTGCGCAGCAACAAAGACCCAATGCAGCCAAAAATAAATAAAATAAATTGTTTAAAAAAGTATTAAAACATGAGGTTAAGACAGTAGGAGGTAGAGAAGGGAGAGGGGCATATAGACAGGTTTTATGAAGGAAAAAAATGTGAAAATGCTTATTAGTATGATGTAAAATGTGGTATGGAACTAAAGGTGAGACTTGCAAATTATGTCATCTGCTGGACTAGAAGTCATATCCCAATCTTTCCCTATTAAATGTATAAAAAAATCCTGTATCCAGTGTACCTTTTTTTTTTTTTAATTAATTAATTTATTTTTGGCTGCATTGGGTCTTTTTTGCTGTGCGCGGGCTTTCTCTAGTTGTGGTGAGCAGGGGCTACTCTTCGTTGTGGTGCGGAGGCTTCTCATTGCGGTGGCTTCTCTTGTTGCCGAGCACAGGCTCTAGGCACGCAGGCTTCAGTAGTTGTGGCACCTGGGCTCAGTAGTTGTGGCTCTCAGGCTGTAGAGCACAGGCTCAGTAGTTGTGGCTCACGGGCTTAGTTGCTCCGCGGCATGTGGGAATCTTCCCAGACCAGGGCTCGAACCCGTGTCCCCTGCATTGGCAGGCAGATTCTTAACCACTGCGCCACCAGGGAAGTCCCCCAGTGTACCTTTAATCTTAGTAAAGATGGAAGACCAAGCATGGAAAATAATGGGACTTGCTTAACCTAAGTTCCTGTCATTCTCACTTTATCTCCCTTTTATTTTACCATAAAATTCAAACCTTAAATTATTTAATTATGCTAAATAAATACTTAAAAGTTATCTAATTAGAAAATATTCATTTCTGCCATTTGCAGCAACATGGATGGACCTAGAGATCATCATACTAAGTGAAGTCAGAGAAAGACAAATATTATATGACATCACTTACATGTGGAATCTAAAATGATACAAATGAACTTATTTACAAAACAGAAACAGACTCACAGACTTTGAAAACAAATTTATTGTTACCAAAGGGGAAAGATACGGGGGGAGGGAGAAATTAGGAGGTTGGGATTAACCTATACACACCACTATATATAAAATAGATAATCAACAAGGACCTACTATATAGCACAGGGAACTCTACTCAATACTCTGTAATAACCTATGTGGGAAAAGAATCTGAAAAACAATAGATATATGTATATGTATAACTGAATCACTTTGCTGTACACCTAAAACTAGCACAACATTGTAAATCAACTGTACTCCAATATAAAATAAAAATTAAACAAACAAAAAATATTCATTTCTATCAATAGGTGGGTACCCAATGGTTTTTTCTGCTGATAAAATACAGTAAAATGATAAACAAGATAACACTATACCCAAAATTCATAATGGTTTACTTCTGAGAGGGAGAGGGGGGAATAGGACTAGGAGGCACACACATTGGAGCTTCTAAGGTATTAGAAATGTTGTTTCTTATGCTTCTTAAAAGCTCTCGGGCTCCCCTCCCCAATCCCATTCTCCCTTTTATCTTATATACCCTATGTATTGAATACACTGGCAAATACAATAGTACTTTTTGAATAGATGAAGAGAAAGGAAAGAGATAAATGTGGTGGTAAAGGTGGCATAAAAATGGTCTCTGAATCAGAAATATGGCATGAAGTGTCAAAAATGTTTTGGGCAGAAGATGGAAGGGGGTCAAATAGGTTTAAATTAAGGTGAGCTTTATATGGCAGATTAAAGAGGCAATTATGAAGAACAGGAGGTCCTTCAACAATTTATAGTAGCCAATTAAGTACCAATTTAAGTACCAGAAATTTAAGTCCTTTCAATTCTGTCTTTATGGAATCTTATATGTTCTCACCTCTCCATGCTCCCTGGCCCTTGCTACCTAGCCCTGAACAATATTCACCTCCTAACAATCTTCCTGTTTTCATTCCACTTGATTTTACACACCATGGCAGGTCTCACCAGACTTTTCACTAAACCTTTTGTTATATACCCTTTCCTTCCTTCATACCTTTGTTCAGGTTGCTCTCAGGCTAAAGTGCTCCTCCTCCTGTATACACCCCATTCATTCACTTAATATTTTGGGGCATCTACTATGTACTCAGTTCTAGGCTTTGGAATATAGGAATGAAAAAGACAAGATCCCTGTCATTACTGAGTTTCTGTTCGTGGGGAGAGAAATAAGTAAACTATTGCAGATAGTGGTTTTGGCCATGAAGCAAAAATAGGGTAGGTAACGTGACACTGAAGGTTGGGTGGTGCTACTGTTAAATAGGATGGTCAGGGAAGTCCTCTCTAAAGAGATGAAATATGAACTGAGATTTAAATTATACAAAGTCCTCTATGCCATTAGAGAGGCTTTGGGAATGTTTAGATTTTGCCTAACTCCCTCCTCCAAGGCGGTGATAAATCATTTTGTATATAGTTTGTGATACTTGATATTTCTACTTCACCATTATTTCTGTGCATGCCTGATTATAATCTTATTGAGAAAAGAATCCTACCTTATATTCCCCAAAGAATATGAAACAACATCTGGCATTAAAAAGCACTCACATAGTATCTGCTAACCGTACTTTTAACAGCTTAAATAAATAACTTTAGTCAGTTATTTCCATTAACAGTGATTATCTCTGGGAAGTGGGACTGAGAGGAAGAGGTACTTTTAGTTTGGGCTTTTACATTACCTTCTGTAATGTTTGAATTTTTTTTTTTTAACATGTATTCCTTTAATTTAAAAAAGAAAGAAACCGGCAACAACTCATATGTACAAGAAACATGATCTCAATAGTTTTCAAATTATAGCACATAAAGTAACTTCTCATTTCTTAAGAGAACAATAAACTCTCAAGTTAACATGGTTATTGGGCTTCCCTGGTGGCGCAGTGGTTAAGAATCCGCCTGCCAGTGCAGGGGATACGGGTTCAAGCCCTGGTCCGGGAAGATCCCACATGACGTGGAGCAACTAAGCCCGTGTGCCACAACTACTGAGCCTGCACTCTAGAGCCCACGAGCCACAACTACTGAGCCTGTGTGCTGCAACTACTGAAGCCCGCGTGCCTAGAGCCCGTGCTCCGCAGCAAGAGAAGCCACCACAGCGAGAAGCCCACCCACCGCAACGAGGAGTAGCTCCCGCTCACCACAACTAGAGAAATCCCATGCACAGCAACAAAGACCCAACGCATCCAAAAATAAATAAATAAAATAAAATAAAATAAAATAAAACATGGTTATTACAAGGTATGATACCATATGCTTTGATTTACCAACAGATTTGCCAACTAATTTATCTAAATATATTTCTGAAGACTAAAGTTTTTTGCTTTTTTTTTAACTGCTTGGAACTGAACTGCTATACCATTGTTCAAATATTTTCCAAGCATGAAGCAATTGGGTTAAATACTCTCAAGTTATAGATGTAAATTTAAAAAATTTTATACCTAAAATATGCTGAATACTCTCAAATCAAATACTCTCAAGTCATAGATTTAGATTAAAAAAATTTTATACCTAAAATATGCTGAGTACTTTCAAATCAAATCCTCTCAAGTTATAGATTTAAATTTTAAAAATTTTATACCTAAAATGTGCTGAATATTAAACACTATAAGCAGAGACTTACAAGGAGAATGATACTAGCAGACCGAAATGTGAGGGGTCTGCTGATCAGCAATGCATTCTGCAAGGGCAGATAATCAAGGATAGTTATTGAACATGGTGTCTCTGATTAGGGCTAGAGACAATGACAGAATTTTTTTCCCTTAAAAAAAAAAACACAGAAGTAGATAAGTCATCTAGCCAAGTATTAAAATTTATTCTACTACTAACCTGAATCGTTTGAGATGTAGTCTGAGAACCTGAGGTAGGTGGCAAATCATAAGCTGTTTCTGGGCTTCTGTGAGTACAACTGGTTTTGAGGAAAACCTTCTACGCTTTGCTGTGATATTAAAGACAGAATGAGATGCAAATTTAAGGATATAAGGAAAAGCTGAGTAAACTCAAAATAATTCAGACATGTATTATCAATTAAACATCTACTGCGTTACAGGCATTTTACTGTGCTAGAGATAAAGGCATGGCCTTGCCCTCAAGACACTTAGAATCATGTAAACACACAAAACTTATGAGCTAGTCAAGGTATACAGACATGTAAACAAATAAACACAGTTGACTCTTGAACAACAAAGGCTTGGACTACATGGGTCCACTTACATGCAGATTATTATTTTTTTCAATAAATGTACAGTCGGCCCTCTGCAGGTTTCGCATGCACAGATTCAACCATGGATCGAAATTTACATCCGCAGTTGGTTGAATCCGCTGATGCGAAATCTGCAGATACAGATGACCCACTATGGAACTTGAGCATCGGTAGATTTTGGTATAAAAGTGGGTGCACCTGGAACCAATCCCCCATATATACTGTACATGATTTAATATAATCCTGAAAATAAGGCAACAGAATGATACTGTGCTATAATATTTTTAAATAGATTTGGCTATGCCAACTAAGAGGAAAAGTTAAAACTCTCCCTAAACATACTTTAATATACTCTTACCAAAGTCTAATTAAAAAGTTTCATGGTCAGTTCATTTCTTGAGGCTAATCAGGATCCCCAGGGCATGGGACCTTCCTTCCAAGAACACCCATCCCTGCTTCCTGGGGATCCACCCCAGCACTGCCCAAGAAAGCAAGCCTTTACTAGCTCAGCATCTGAGGTCTCCCTCAGTATCTTGCTATTTTAGTACCAAATCTTAAACAAGTGGAACTGAGGATTCTTTTTGTTTACCCCCCTGCTTCTCTAGAGGTCCACCTATGGACCTTGTCCTGGCTGGGCCATTGGCTACCAAAATTTGCTCTTGATGTCCAGGAGCTATTCTTCAACTTGTACAACAACTGTGACTCCAGCCGTAGCAGCAGCTGCTTCTCATGTAGGAAGTAGAATCAGCCCACCATGAGGCTGTCCTCTAACCCATCTCCTCTTGCTACCAGAAGCCTTTCCTCCAGGTCTATGCCCCTGAGATCCAGGTATCGGGCTGCTGCTGAATGTCGAGGACCTACCTTTGGATTGTCATCCAGAAATATATGGTCCAAGTGTAGCTAGAGAAACGATGTTAACTCCTTGAATTATAATTTTAAACATTTGCCATTATGTATTAAATTAAAGCAGCTCTTTTAGGCCCTTATTTGGTGGACCCAGGAGACACACACAAACATGTTATAAAGCCATATTCTGCATTTATTCATATCTTTCTACTCCCAGATTTGGTGATGAAAGCATCTAGGACCATTCACATTTATGTCCAAGAAAAAAAATACTTCACTGTACAAATTTGATAAAGGTTTATTTTCTTTTAACCTTATAAATCTTAGGCTCCTATAAATTAACAGATTTTATATTAGGCAGCACACAGAAAACAATGTTAGTATAAGTTGTTCTAGAATACTATCAACTGATGTGCCATTTTTTTAATGCTGGAACAGCCAATGTTTCTTTTATATTACCTTAGAAGTTTAGTATCTAAAGCCCTAGAATCATTTTTTCAGACATGGAGCTTAAGGAGAATATCTGCAAATATAAAGTATAAACACTAAAATGCCATGTACACTTCGACAGAGATAAAGAAACTGGATAAAGACACAGAAGATCCGATGTGGTTTTATATACCGTTTGCCTGGAGGATGATGCTTCTTTAATTGAAATGGCTATTTCATCCCCCAGTGCTGGGTTCCTAGGCTTGCCTCTATCAGAGAGCTTATCATAATAGATCTTAATTGTCTGTTTCCTCCATTAGGTATGTGAGCATCTTGAAAGTGTCTTACCTCTATCCACAGCAACTAGAACAATGACTAATATAGAAGAGACGGGCAGTAGATGATTTTTGAATAAATTTTTGTTTTTATGAAGCAAAAGTCCATAGCAGTAGTCCAGCTATATGTCTTATTTCCTATTATATAAGCATGTATACACACACACACACACACACATACAGATATTATCTATATATCAATGTTTTGATATGTAGCAAAGACTCATAAAGCAAACATTTCATTCAGTACTAAATAACATGGTTACCTTTTACTATTCCCCTTTGCTACTTTATTCTGCCCTCACATATTAATTTAAATTTTATTTTATGAATCCTTTCTATAATTTACTATATGATCAAAAAAATTTTAATGTCATCAATAAGGCAAAACAAACATATAGTTCACAAATGCCAATTAAAAAGTAGAACTATCCAGCCAAGTTTCTTTTGATAAACTAACAGTTTATTTCTATACCTGCTGCTAAAGGAATTTATTCCAGCTTCCTTCATTTGTGTTTCTCTTTGCTAACCTTAGAAAAGCAAAGAGAATATACAGCTTCTACTTACAATTACACTGGTCACATACGTAGATTTTTCCTTCTAAAGCTTCGGTTTCTGTGAATTTGGCCAACATTTCAGTAACCAGACATGGCTGGGAAGCAATATCTTTTCCACTGCATTGGTATCTTTCTG
Source organism: Balaenoptera borealis (assembly GCF_965194805.1). Classification (NCBI taxonomy): domain Eukaryota; kingdom Metazoa; phylum Chordata; class Mammalia; order Artiodactyla; family Balaenopteridae; genus Balaenoptera; species Balaenoptera borealis. Next base: position 81,128,417 of record NC_138870.1, read on the forward strand.
GAAATTCCAGTGACAAGTCCCAGAAAGGTTCTATGGTGTTTGATTTGTTGTCACATGCAAGACATGTAACCTGCAAATAAAAATATTAGTTTCTCAGATTACAATCCTTCTGTCAAAATATTTATTCCTTTCACTAGAAGTCACTGCCAGTAAATTAGCTCTTCTTCTGAAAATGTACTACCAGAATTCTGAATAATCTGTTTTATATTATTTTCAGGGAATAATTTTTTTCTTCCATAAACCCATTATGCATTGATGGGCTTTAACTACTAAGCATTAGAAAAGCTCCAAGGGCATTAGTCAAGTCTGAATTTAGTAGAAAACCAAACCGTGGACTCAGTTATATACCCATTGTGTGTATATATATGTGTGTGTGTATGTGTGTCTATACATATATAATATATATGATATATATTTATATGCATTTAATTTAATGTGTTTAGATTATTAGACTTGAGGTTCTTTGCCCTTTTTCCTTCCTCATCTTTCACTGATTGATTTTCTCTCCCCAAATCCCTATAACCTTTTAACCATGATACAAGTAAAATACTATTAGTATATTTTTATATACAGATTTTAAAATATAGTATATTTTTATATATGGTATATTTAGTATATATTTTGAAGCCCTACCAACTGATAATTTCAAAAGATAGTACATATAACATAAATATACATATAATATAAATATTATACATATAATATAAATACTCCCACTTAAAGCAAACATCACTACATTAAAATCCTCATCAAAATATAGGAACCACACAGAATATGAGGCCTTTCTAACAACTTATGTAGGAAATACAGTAACTGGAAAAGGAAAGAATAATAATTTCAGTAAAGCATTCAGCAGGATTTAATGCCAACAAACACTGCCCGTAACTGAAGACAGACTCTATAGATCTAAAAATCCACACATGATACGAAATATCACTAAACTCTTTCATAAAAGCTATATTCCTGGAACAAACAAAAAAATAAAGAGGCCAATTTTAATGTAGATTTTAGATTTAACACATTGACACAAAGAAAATAATACTCCTGGTGTTTAGTTTGGGGACTCACTAGGACCGTGGTCTGACCTTTTGAGAACAGTTTCATGAATTTGGGGGCGGGGTGGGGCGGGGCATTCCAACCTCTCAATCTCCTGAGATGACCAGTTTCTTAAGTGTTTATTACACATTGAAAGGAAGAAAGCAAAATGCTGGCATAACAATTTTTATTAATTTCAAAATTCATCCATAAAGGAAAAAACAAGTACATAACCACTCTCGCACTATTCAAAATATAAAATGGTAAATTTCTGGAAAGAAATTTGCAGCCAAGTATCAAAAGTCTTAAATTTTGACAAAGTAATTCTACTTCTAGGACTCTGTCCTAAGGAAATCATTAGAAAAACAGTATTAATTGATCGTGACATTATAATGATGGAAAAACTGGAAACAGTTTACAAGTCAACAATATGGAAATGGTTAAATAAATTATTGTATATACATATGATGGACACTGAAATGTTGTGAAAAGAATGATCAAATATTTTGATGACTATGAAAAATCCTTACATTATTAAATGAAAAAGTGAAAAAAAGCAGGTAAATTCAACATGACCATACAATTAGGGGGGAAAATATGTATAAATATTCAGAAGAAAAATAAAACCTAGATGGAAATATACCAAAATATTAATAGTTTTATGTGTGCGTTATGTGGAGTTATGGTACTAAGGGATGATTTTTCTTCTGCATAGATTTACTGTACCATATAGATTTTCTATATGGTATATATAATTTTCTTTATAATTGTGTATTTTAACTTTTGCATAAAAAGTTAAAAATGACAGAGAAAGATGGTGGAAAAATAAAATTGCATGCAACACAAGAAGCACAACTCTTATGTGCTAATTGACACAGTGTAGAATCTATACATTTCTGAAATATGAAGGGAAATAAACTTCATAGATATTCCCTAAGAAGAAATACATTTGAAACATTTAAACTACATTCCAGAAAAGTATGCTATAAAAACAACAGGTGGTATCATTACCATGAAAGTTGAACTGAGGAACAGAGGCATGTGTATAGGGGCCTAATTGCCTCAGTTAAAAAACAAACCTTTTTTTTTTTAACATCTTTATTGGAATATAATTGCTTTACAATGGTGTGTTAGTTTCTGCTTTATAACAAAGTGAATCAGCTATACATATACATATATCCCCATATCTCCTCCCTCTTGCAAATAAACTTTTTAATAGATCTTTATTGAGAATAATTACTTCACAATACTATGTTACTTTCTGTTGCACAACAAAGCGAATCAGCCATATGCATACTGACTTACTTCACTCTGTATGACAGACTCTAGGTCCATCCACTTCACTACAAATAACTCAATTTTGAATAAACTTTTTTTAAAGCTCTATGCTCTGGAAAAGTAGAGAGCCGATGTCTAGTAATAGTCTACCAACAAGTCCACTCATTCTAGAGAATCAGTAATTAGATGGAAGATTCTGGTTTTGTGACTTTCACAAGGGAAATTTTTGTGGGTGTAATTAACATAAAGGAAAACCATTTAGGATCTTTCTAGATGAAATCATATTTATTTATCTTAAAATTTCGCTACCTACTTGTTAAAAGTTTTCAAACCCTGCCCCCTTAGGTTCTATAGGAAATCCTCCAGGGCTACTCCTTGGTCCCTGAAATTTCTCAAGTGTACACCAAATCCATTCCCAGTACAAAAGTATCTTCAAATCTGTTCCTTGTGGGATTAAACTCTTCTCAATCCCTCAGAGAACGAATGCAATACTATTAACCTAAGAACTCTGTTTCCTGATTCCCTCTCCCCATCAAAAAGCTTTAATACCATGGATGTAAAACTACTTCCAATGATTCATGAAGGAAGCAACTGTAAGGGTGAGCGACTTCTTCATACATTGTAAAAGTGACCAATTTTGACCTGAGAACAGTGCTAGCGCTAACATACTAGATATACAGAGAATATGCATTTTTTTAGGCTTCACTTTATGAATTCCCCAAGATGAAAATAAGGTTTTAAAAAAATCCATACCTGACTAAGAAGTTGTCCATGAAAGATGTTATTTACAACATTCAGAACCTGCTTGATAAGTTTCCTTTGAGAAGTGGGGATAAGAGCTGGTAACCTGGTGCCAGTTGTCTCTAGTTCATGTTGTATTTTATCCAAAAGCTCACAAAGAAATTCCTGAGCATCTTGTTGGGCATAACCACGAAAAGCAGGAATTAGTCTCCATACTGAGTGTAGCATAGCAAATGGTGAGACCAAGGCCCACTTTCCAGACCACATAACTTGGAACAAAGTATGCAATTCATGACAGAGAGAAATGTATTGTGAACTTGGCTCCCTTGGCTGAATAAGTTCCATCTTTCTACTCTTTGATGCTCCACCGCTTAGTCCTGATGATAAACTTGGATGTCTGGAGCGAACAGAGCATGTTTCTTTTTCTTGGCATTCATTCATTTGATATACTGTATCTGTGATTGGAGGATGCTTATAAGATGATCTTGTTTTATCACTAGCTGTCACAGCTAGCCATTGGTTCAGATCAAGTTTTAAAAAACATTGTCGAAAAATAAGTAAATGACTTAACACTTGAAGAACAGAATTCATATAGCAAGTATTTCCCAAATTTCTCAATCCTGTTACACCAGGAGTTACTATTGGCCTTCGTTTAACAGAGGAGTCACTGGCTTCTTTTAGTCTTACATCTTCTGAGGTAGATACTACTTTATCTTTTGCTGGTGATGCTGAGGTTTGCAGTGGTACTTGAACAGGAGCTATTTCTACTGTGGTGGACTCAGCTAGACCTTGCAAACGTAAACTCTTTCTTGGAGGCATACTTTCCAATTCTGCTTTAACTTGATACTCTAATTCTTGCCGTCTTTTCTTCACTTCTCTTTTTGCTATTTTTTCCTGAAATTGTTCTTGCCTTTTTCTTCCAGTGGGTGACTGTTCAAACCAAGTTCGAAAGATTTTACCCATTAGTATCCTTCTCCTGTGCCAAAGAGCAGTATACATTTGATCTTCATTTTGAAGCAGAGATTGGGTGCCATCATGTAAAAAATAAGAATCATCACTTGTACCCATAGACCGTAAAACCCTTCCACTACGAGTGGTGCAGTGATAATTTTGACTTTTGATTGCACTTAATGTACTTCGTAGTAACTTCAGGTCTCCAATTGCATTATCATTAAGAACATAATCATCACAAAGGTAACAAAAAGCATACATCTCGTTCACCTCCAATGCAACAGGATGACTGCTTTCTTGAAAGTGCTTGAGTGCATGTTCTTCAATATATCTTCCACAGGCCACATGGGAACAGCTAAGGCAAGCCCAAATAGACTCAGTTGTATTGCAGTCCACACAATGCCATTTCTGAGGGTTGAGGATGGAATGGTCTTGAGCAAGCCGCAACTGCCCAATGTGTTTGCACTTATCCATTGTTAGCATTTATTTAGTCTAGCTGAGAAACACATAATCCAAACAAGTCTCTGTTCATAACATTTGAAGCATCTGAAAACTAAGCAGAACAATGTCAATTTTTAATAAAAGAAAAACAAAAAGCCAATATTTTTCTTTTTCACAAGGTATTTTTCCAGGAATTATTTTATTTTTCCAGGAATAATTTTATAAAATTGCTCTCTCTGCTCCCAATATCTGGGCTGCCTGTCATAATACCATAGGCAGTTCTCACTTTTCATTTACTCTAAACTTCACTAATCTTTCATCCACCTTGCTCTGAAAGCACACACACATCACTTTACTTTCTCTGATGCTTCCTTTTAAAAACTTTGCTTTTAATTTTATGCCACCGTCTACTGGTAAAGAATGGGTAGCGATCCCTTTTCACATCCCCTTTTATCCAATAGTCTGAAGGCAGTTTACAAAAATATTCATTTTCTTAAAAATTGGGACTGGCAAGACCCAAATACATCTCATTGGTGTCTATATTCTGAGAGCCCTAAGTGGAGTTACTAAAATATAATCATAGTTAAAAGCATGGGTTTTGAAGTAGAAAAACTTAGGTTTGAATGCTACCTCTGCCACATACTGTTTATATGTCTGATTTGAGCAAATATTCTAACTTCTCTAAACTTCATCTGTAAAACAGGGAAAATCATACCACCTTCACAGAATTGTTAACGGACTGAGATAACAAAATATCTGGCACATAGTAAATGCCCAGTAAACAATAAATATTTATCTGACACATAGCTATAGTGAACAAATCAATATTACATTCTATTTATTTAAATAATACTAAATAATACTACTAAATATTCTAATTAACTACGATTTAAAATTTGGCTTTCCAGTAGTAAACCAATAATGACCTTTAATTCATGGCTCTGTAATGATAGAGTCTGATTTGATAGACTTGACAGTTTGCCTTAAGGAAAGAGAAAAGCATTCTCTCATTCTGTCTTTGTATTTGAATAGACTCTCAGGAATGTGCAAGGATGTATAAGCAAATTAAGAAAAAAGAGGAAAAATATGAAGTGAGTGGCAATATAATAAACTTCTACATTCTGGCAGGCTAAGCATTATCTGAAATTAGAAGCTTATTCCAAAAAACAAACCCACACACCAAAGAAACTTAACATAATAAAACAAATGTGATTCTGACCCAGAAACTTGTTCCTTTATCAGTTAAAGAAACACATCTGCTACCTGAACCTAAAAAGAGTGAAATGAAATCTAGTTAAAAAGTAGGGAATCACAAAACATTTTCTTCATTGATTTAACATAAATTGAACCCAAATTTTAGGTTGCAGGTGGGGACCTAGATACAGAACACTCAGAACATTGTGTGTAGCATGATCAATGCTTTAAATTTTTTAGGACAGCAAGACAATATGAATTTCAATGTTACTTGCAGATGCTGCCTCCAAAGCCCTAAGAAAACTGCAAAGGTAAAGTTGATTTTTGGTTTCTTCCCACCTCTTTTTTGTAAAATCTCCTAGCAATCAGAGATACTCCTGCCCACCACCAATGTCTTAACTTTTAGATACCGGGTTTGCTGAATAAAGATTTAAGACTGCCAGCCCCAGCCCTCACAACTGCACACATTTCACTTCTCTTCCCTCAAAATTTCCTGAGGTCCAAAATCTGGTCAAATATAGTATTTTATTAGAACTAGCATTCAACAATAGCTGCTAATGGCAAAAGTAAGACATCAGTGATTAATATGCTCCATTACCCTAAATCCTTCCAGGTACTGAGGTTAATAATCTTGGAATCATACTTGTCTCCTCTCTTTCTCTCTCCCCACATCAATCCTTTAGGGAGAATGTTTGGCTCTACCTTCAAAATATATCTAGAATCTGATTACTTATTATCTCTACTGCCACCACCCTGGACCAAGCCACAATCAAGTGGATTACTGCAATTAGGCTCCTAAATGGTCTCCCAGCTTTGATCCTTGCTGCCACCGAAAGTTTACTGTCCACACAGCAGCAGCACACTCTGCCTTTAAACCCAGACAATGAGGGCCCAGACCTGACACGTTAGAGGGCCCCTGCCTGGCCCTCATTAGGTGGAGTCAGCAGAGTCAAGGGATGTGGAACAAGCATACATCTCAAACTCCCCTTTTAAACTGCTACTTGGGACCTGGAGAATTCCCTGCCCCAGTCATCCTCAAAACCTGCTTCCAGGGCATACGAGCAATAAGAAGCCACTGAAGAATTCTATAAAGGAGAATGACACAATCAGATATGCAGGTTACAGAGGGATCTGAACGGCAGATCTAGAGGAGGGATGAGTAATTAAAGGAGACTCTACTGCTCCAGATATTACAAGGAAATTAAAGCTGTAGCAGTGCTGAAGCAAAGACAGGAGCAGAGGTAGATTAGTGCTGACCAAACACTGGTTGAAAGAACTGACTCAATATGGAGATTAAGTGAAGAATCTAGGGTTCTCTTCTATCTGCTTTTACTTAGAAAGGATCATATAAAGAACACAGAGATAATTTAGTTAAACATTTGTTTCTGGCAAGTCATAGACAATAATTATTAGTTCAATCTCTCGTAGAGATGAAGTGGGAAATGCTGTTTATTTATACTCAAGGGAAATTATTTCATTCTAAAATTTTAAAGAGGTGGTATGAGTTGACACTTTGCAGAACATTCAGAAAATAAGGCTCAAAAGAAAAAAAACCTAGAAAGAATATATACACACACACACATGTATGTGTATATGTATATATACACATATATATTCATTCATTCATTTTTGGGTTATCTCAGGGTACTAGGACTACAAATTATTTTATTAATCCATATTTTTAAATTCCCCAAAATAAGTTTTAAATAGGAAAGATAGTGCTAGATTATAGACTAGCCTCTTTCCTTCCTTCTCCTCTATATCCTGCAAATACATTCCCTTAGTTACAAGGAATTTTCCTATTTCGTTACAGTTGTTACTAAAAAATCTATTTAGATGATGGCAAGGCCCCTAACCTTCAACAGGAAGTGGCCTATAATCAAATAGCATAATTCCATTTGATGCAAAATTGTGAAAAGGGTGAAATGTTGATCAGATGCCATCTCTCTGAGAGGCAATATAGCAGGGAAGAGGTCTCACAGCAAAACCCCCCTAAGGAATCCAAATGCCTGAGTCTAACACTCGGCTGCATTTATTACATGACATAGACAATTATTTATGTTCCACATACTCAGTTTTCTTATCTGTAAAATAACAGTAGTAATAACATCAATAGGGTTGATGAGGGAATTAGGGAAATTTATATTTGTAAAGCACTTACAACAATTCCTGGCACTTAATAATACGGCCCTTAGTACATCTTACCTGCCAATAATAATAATAATAATAATAATAATAATAACAACAACAACAACAACAACAACAACAACAACAACAACAACAACAACAATAGTATTACTACCACTACTATTAATATTATAAATGCTAGCTTCCCTCTAGTTTTATCACTTTTAGCCAGGGGTTCTTCTCAGGCAAATGCGTACTAAGGCAAACTTAGGTACTAACTGATAATTAAGATGTTAGCTGAGGACTAAGGTCAGACCTCTCCCAGGGGTATTTGCATTTTAAAAGGGGATCTTTCAGATAAAATCTTCTAAAAAATCCAAAGAAGTGAAACCAGAATGGTGGAATGACAGATCATGAGATTAATATTTTAGAGTAGGGGGCCCACTTGCTCAGTCTATTTATGAAAGAAACCAGTAGGGGGTGGACGACCAAGCAAAGGGCAGGGAAGAAAGCAGGAGCTAGAGAGCCAGGCTGCTGCCACCAGAGATCTCCAGTTTGCTCTGCTGCCCGGAGCCACAGCTCAGAGACAGTTACTAGAGTACCCCAAAGGGGCCTCGTCACACAAAGATCTACAAGCTTGGAAGAGAAGAAAGGGGGATGGGAGTATTTCTTGACACTTCCTATTTTCCTCTACTGGGTTCAGAGCACTTCTTTTCATTTGCTAATCCACTGCTGAGAAGCTATGTATTAGCTCTGTTTGGCTCCAGCAGATAGGATAAGTGATTTGGGGCAGTATATTCATTTTATAGAGAGTTAACAAAACATTTTGGCATCCCCTATGTAGATTCTGGTAAAATATTACCTGTATCTATATATAATAGCAATATACAAATAGTCAAGATGTTTTGAATGAAATCTATATATAAAGATTAAAATTACCTATATCATTTTCTCATATTTTTAAAAAGTTTCACACTTTAAATTCCAATTAATAGCTATGAAATGGCTTTTTTTAAACCAGATATGCTACCTATTTTAAAGACAAATGGATTTATAAATATTCTGAAAGCTTCGCTTTGTCATTCTTCACTGCTTAAAGACAATAAAAATTTTAATTTGTTCAAAGAAAACCATTCAAGCCATTCAAACTTTTCATGCCATATAAATGAACAAGCACCTTTATTTTTACAATTTCCTTCAGCAAATCTCTAAAGTTTACAAAATAATTGTATTTGACTTGTTGAAACCTAATTATTTTACAGTTAGCATACCATTAAAGCAATTATAAAATAGAAAGCTAAAATGACTAGAAGAGAAATAAAACGTAAGATCTTATTAGATATGGCATTTATATTCAAAGGTTTATATCACACACAAACATCAAATAAGATTACAGGTAAAATATATAACTTGTTACGGTTCGACAGCACAAAACTGCTTATACTTACCACACAGTGAGGACTCTGTGGAATCTATTTTAATGGCTCTTCAAACCTCTTGTAATGAATCCTTTCTACCAGCAGAGGTTCAATGGTCAGATCTAGATAGCCATCTACCAAGTCTTTATCCTCAGACCTAGCCCTTCTGAACCAGTGCCAGGCACACTTCAACTCAGCTTACCTATACATCTTGCCTTCACAAAATTAGCTTTTCCAATATTCTCTTATTAAAGATACTGTATTATCGTTCAAGTACCCAGGCTAGAAATCTTAAACTTTTTTTTTTTTTTGATTCCTCCCTCCCACCTTTTCCATGCGAACATTCAATTTGTCATATATAGTAGGGTTATCATTCCCCAAGTCTTCATTCCTTTCCATTTCCAGAACTATCATTCTCATTATGGACAAATCACTCTGAAGCACAGCAGTAACCTCCAAACTGGTCTCCCATCATCCGGACTCTCGCTTTCCTTCATAGTACTATCCTGCCAAATTAATCTTCAAGTTTGCTTTGAGCCTTTAACTCTTGTACTTAAAATCCTCTGTTCCTCATAGTCAAGTAAAGCAGTGGATTTCTAACTTCGACTAAGACTCCTTAGAAACTTTACATCAGGTTCCAGTAAATGTGTGTACACATGTAACACACATACCTGGAGCAAAAGTTTCACAAACAATCCTTATAAAAATAATGTATTCTGATATTTCCTATTCTATTTCATTTAAAAAGAAAATGCTGGTCACAAATCACTAAACGGCAGTTTTTCAAATACTGCAATAAAAAAATACTTTACATTTGCCAGTCGTGCTTTCAAAATTCTCCAGATTCCAGCCTATCTTCTTCGCCTCATCTTATTACCCCTCTGTCATGAGCACTCCAGCCAAAAGGAGTAATCTCCAGTTCATTTCCTGAACTCATCTTCCTCATTCCCTCACTTCCACCTTTAAAAAATTTTATCTATCCTCCAAGGCCCAACTCCTTCATAAAGTATTTCTAGTTAAGAAAATCTTCTTCTCTCCTAACTTCCTAAAAGCCTTGAGTTGTGCCAAATGTGAATCCTTGGGTTTATCTGTGTGCACATCCTTACTCTGCCAACTATCTGCTGGGTAGGTTCCCTGTGGTAAGGGAGGGACTACTTCTCAAACATCTTTTATCTCCTTAATAAAAAAAGGTAAGGGCTTTATGAAGATCCTCTAGGTTCTATAGCCATACTGTTTCAGGCTACCAAATTCTTGGCACAGTCAGTCAACTAGTATTAACTGCAGGCTCACTTCAGTTTTCTTTGTGGCTTTTAAATCAGTGGTTAAGAATAGAAAGTCATCGATCACCAGTGACCAAAACTGCCTCCTCCTCTTAACCAAGTGACCGTTTTGCCCAGCTAAGGCAGTTTCCTGATAGTTTGTGATGTCATTATCCTACTTCCTCTGTTATTAACCAAAGCCTACCATGTGTCTTGTCCCATCCTACATGCTTCCAGATGCCCAAAATAGATCTTACACAAAAGCAAACTGAGAAATACTTCCCCAACCCTAACTGGGGTATTTTAAATTTTGGTATGACATGTAGTGACACTTTAAATAAATATTTGTGGTCCAAATATAAGTATTACTAAAAGCTATAAGAATCACTGAAAAATTAGAAGAGTAACTAATTTTTTACTTCAAAAAGGAACATTCCACTATAAATTTTTAGTTATCTTTAACATAATGATCTTTCTCAGTTGACCACTCACTTTCCACCTCAGTTTCTTTAGAAGACACTTAGAAAGGAAGCATAGAAACTACAAGAGGTTAGGTACCAAAGATCAGTTATATGAAAGTAATTTAGATTTTCTAATCAGTGCAATTAGTAGCATAGTTTTCAGATTTTTCTCATTAAAAATGTTTTATGGAAGTCTAGAAGTTACCATGAAAAACAAACACACAAAAATAGCCAAACTAAATTACTATTTTAAAAAGTGACATAAAATGAGGGAAATAGTTAATATACATTTCTAGAAAGAGTACTTTAAAATCTGAATAGTCACTAATATAACATCATCATGCTCTATTAAGAAACTTCCCTCTTTCATAGTTCATACTTAGTCAAATAATCATCATATAAGATTTACATTTCAGATAATGCCTAGTGTGTCTTATAGGCACAGTTTTTACAACTGTCAAAGGATTGTTTAAAACTCTTGTAAGACCACATGATAAATCCAAACTCCTTAACATGGCATGTAAGAGTTTTCAAATTGTGGCACAATATGTACTTTTCTACTCTTATCTATGACCAGCCATTTCCCACACATCTTTTGTTAAAATGTTTTTATATATCAATGACCACATGGTGAATAAGTTTAATTTTTTAAACATTTCATAACTGGGATATGAGCTATTGTTTCATAGGAAATGGGCATGCGCATTTTATATAAATACTTATATAAATTATATTCTTATTGAAGAAAAAAACATGTACCACTGGGCATAAAGTAGAATATTTAAATAAAATTGTCACAGTAACCATCTTTATCTCATTAAAGAAAATTCTCTCGAGACTTCCCAAGAGGGATGGCATATGTTGAATCTTTATTTAACAAAGATAATTTTTGTAACAAAACTTATTTTTCTTTTAACAGTACCAAATAACCTAAACAGATCCTCTAGAAGCTATTAAAAGTAGGAAGATTTGTTATTTTCCATGATAAAAGATAGGAGGAAATGGCAATTTCAATAGGAAGTAGGCCTTAGGAATTACTAACCACCACAATCTTTACATGCATTTGGATAAGAATGAAAATAACTATCCACAGTAATTAGGGCAAACCTTACCCACTCCTTATAAGTAGTTTTCAATTTTCCATTTATTTCACGGAACCACCATAGTACCCTGTTCTCTTAAGAGATGTTTATAAAATGTCAAGGGTCAAGCATAGTACCTGGTACATATAAAGGGATTCAATATTTTTGAATGAATAAATTATTGAATGAATAAACACAATGGGCTCTCAAACTCTCTCTGCTCCGTCTTAGGTATGCTATTATGCCTATTATGTGTTTTGGCACCTCTCCTTGTCAATCATGATGTATTTCCTTTCCTTTATCCTTAGAAAGGCTCTGGTTATTCTTTCTTCCTCTAGAGATCTAGAATCTATAATTACCCAGATCTTGCTTGAAACTCATTAAACAATAAAGGATACTCTTTCCCTGGGCCTTCTTCAGGTCTCTAGCATGCCTCTCCTGAGGCACAGAGATTGTATCTAGTTGACCATCTAAGAAAAAGCTCCTGAAAAGCAAGTTCTGCTGCCAGATTATTTGATTTCCTCACCCACCACAACTTTCAAGTATTTCATTCACAGGCAATTTTGTTCCAGAATATTTATCATTACATCAACCTATTGCAGCTAACTTCATAACAATAGGGGAAACATTCATAAAAAGATTGAGCATTCTACCATGGGTCTAGTAAATTGAGCTCAAATACTTTGTGTAAAATGGCCAGACTATTATTCTAGTACATATATGACTTGGCCTAACAAGTATATTCTTGGACTATAAATTAGTTTTCTATGGCATGTAAAACTCCATTAAAAATGAATTTTTATAATAAAGTTTTTATGATGTCTGAAAGTGCTATGAAAAATCTATTGTACTTCTTATAGTAATCTTTGTCAGAAGCCAGTATTGGTAGAATCCTTTTATATTTTAGTTACTTGTCACCTGTTTGGGCTGTGCCTAATGGCAAAATTGTCCCCATTACTGAATTCAGGAAATGATTGGGCATACATTTCCTATCTTGATTAGACTCCTAAGCCCATGCTCTCAGCCTCTCTCTAATCTCCCTCAACCAGACAACTCCATTAGAATCTGGCAATGTTCCTTCTGGCTAACATTGCCAGGAAGGAGAAAAACTTCAAAGCACGTTTTTTTCTGCTACCAAGATGCCAAAATGTTGCCTTTCCCAGTACTTCTGTACGATCCAAAAACCCAATTGAGCGAACATTTACAGAGGTTTTCCCTCCATGTTAAGCAGTAAGTCAGGTGCTAGGGTTACAAATAAAATACAATCAGACTCTGCCCTCAAACAATCCAACAAGCAGAAAATCCTCTTATGTACCACCAATGCTATAACACTCAGTAAGATTCAAGTGTGTAGAGGAAAAGTTTGGTAGAGGTATATATGATACCTTATTTCTTTCTTTTTGGAGTGCAAGAAAAAAACTATGTGGAAAAGGGGGGTAAAGAGAATTGGGTAGAAACAATATAGTTCAAACATTTAACCCAAATCTTCAACGGATTTCCCATTTTAAATATTCCAAAAAGTTTATCATTGTAAATTACACTAAATGCGGATTCACCAATCACTTAAATTTTTTAATCTTAAAAAAAAAATGTGGGGGCTTCCCTGGTGGCGCAGTGGTTGAGAATCTGCCTGCCAATGCAGGGGACGCGGGTTCGAGCCCTGGTCTGGGAAGATCCCACATGCCGCGGAGCAACTGGACCCGTGAGCCACAATTACTGAGCCTGCGCGTCTGGAGCCTGTGCTCCGCAACAAGAGGGGCCACGATGGTGAGAGGCCCGCGCACCGCGATGAAGAGTGGCCCCCGCTTGCCACAACTAGAGAAAGCCCTCGCACAGAAACGAAGACCCAACACAGCCATACATACATACATACATAAAAAGAATGTAAGCAGACAAGAATAGCATTAAAAAAATAAAAAATAAAAAAAATGTGGGACATTAATATTTTCAACGAAAAATAAGACTTATGCACAATCAAACCAGTCAAAACACTGCAACTTTCTACAATGTATGTATTGAACTCTGTTCAATATCAGAATGTGTCTAAATTTCAATATGAATAGTCTACAATGACAAATACTGGATTGAAAAATCTGCTACTGATTGCAAAATTAATGGCTAGGACACAAAAAGCTAGAGAAATGGCAGTGCCGGGGAGAGAGGCTAAATGAGACAAAATGTATTAAATCTCTTTCAAATGGCCTGAGACGCTAAATTAAGGATAAAAAGATTAGGGTTCCAAGAATACAAAGTGTTCATCTCTTTTAAGACAACTGAGTACTGAATCTCACTGTGATTATGAAATATTCTACAAACATGTGCTTAACTTATGCTTGGCTTTCCGAATTTGATCACAGTGAACAGCCAATTCTTTTTCCTTGTTTATACCTAAAGCTGGTTTTAAAGACAACTCAAAATGGAATTCCAGGCCCAACATTACCACCCCCCTACTTTTACCCCACAGGCAGCTACTTAACAGATAATAAGGAATTCAAGTGCAGGGCCTGAAAGTCGTATTTCTATGCTAATTTCACAACCCCGTTACTCGCAGGATCTGACAATTAAGGCTTAAAAATGGGGAGCAGGGGTTTGAGGATAAAGCGGCTCTCTCAAGACTTGCTTATTTTTTAACTTCCAAAATTAAAACTGCAAGAAATTATCCAGTTACCAGTAGAATTTACAACAGCTCAAACTTGAAGTTGAAACAATTACCATGTTTCACTTTCTTTTTTATTGCGGGGGTGGGAGAGAGGGCGAGTCCTACTATTTCGTAAACTTGAGCAGTCATTTTCTTCTCCCTATGCTGACACATTTCTTTATGCCCCCCAAATAAGTTTAGCCTATTAGCATTCCTTCCCCGAAGGCCAGCGGGAATGGTTTAGAAAGCTGGTATTCAAAAATCCCAAGTGTCTCTAAGTGGCAGCAGGTGCTGGCAGTGCCGCGACCCGATCAATGGAGGGAAGGCAAGACATTCCTTCTAAATGGAGGACTAGAACCGCCCTTCCAAAGCATCCCAGGGGCGCTTCGGGCATCACTTGGCGGCACTCAGAGCCAGGAGGATGATGCGGTTTTATCTCGACAGTGCCAGCTCCACAGAGCGCCCCAGCCCGCATCAGATACGCGATCAGATTCGCGATTACATCTCCTCCACGCTCCGGCACGCGGGTCGGGGCACAACTCCCCCTCTGCATCCCCTCAAGTCCCCCAATCTTGCCCCTTCTCCCAACTCGTCCCCCGCCCCCAGCCGAGCGCAGGGTGGCAACGCGGTGACCCTGGCCACAGGGGACGCCGCTCCTGGCAGCATCTCCGGGGACTCATGAGGTGCCGGCACCGGCCAGGGCATCGCTCGACCCACCTTAACTTCCCAGAGGCGCCAATTCTAAATTCGCCAGACCCGCCGCCGCTGCCGCCGCCTCCTCCTCCACGAGCCCCTAGGCTCGCTCCCCTCAGTCCGTCGGCAGCCCCCTCTCCCTCCCTCAGGACCCCTGCGCCCTGCGCGGCGGGAAAACGCCGCTAAGTGCCTCCCGGCCCTGGGGGCTCCCGTCGGATCTCTGCTCCAGCAGGGAGCCTCGCTCAGCCAACCGCCGCAGTCGCGCGCGCCTCTCACGCACACTCACCAGCCCGAGCCGGAGCGGCCATCTTAGCGCTCGTCTCCCGCGCCCCCCTTCCCCGCTCCCCGGTGCCGCGGCGACAGCAGCAGCAGCAGCAGCGGCGGCGGCGGCGGCCCGGTCGGGCGGCTACGTCAGCGGTGACGCCGCGGTCGACCCCGCCTCCCTCCCCCACCGCCCTCCCCTCCCAAGCCTTCGGAGGGCCCAAGGGGGCGGGCCGCGCTGCGTGGCGACTGCGGACCCGTGGGTTGCCGTTCTGAGGGGGAAACCCGCGCCCGGGCTCCGACTGGGTGTCAGGGGATGGACGTCTCCCGGCGCCGCCTGTGGCTCTGCGCGGGCAGTAGAAGCTCCTCCGGGGCGGGCTTCGCACCTGTCGTAGCTGTCGGGGCCTGGGACGGGGCATCCAGTGTTTCCTCCCAGTCAGCGAGATGCACAATATCCCCGGGGCGTCCTTACTCCTTCATAGAATTTCTGCCACTCAGCGCCGAATTGGTTGACAGAAACGCGCGCCAACCTCGTTGTCGTCAGAATCTGCCCAAATTGGCGTAGAAAGTTTTCAAGAAAACGTTTCCTTCTCGAGGATGCACTCACGTGTGAGCTCAAGTGGCGGCGACTGCTTTGAATTTGGCTTCTTCAGACGGCAGTCGGGCAAGGAAGGTTCCAGAATGGGAAACTCCCTGAGAAATCAGAGGTAAGGGACACGAAAGTCACCTCTGTCCAGCGTTACTTTACCTGAAATTGCCAATTTAAGGTAATGAAGTAGATTCCGAAAAGAAACGAAGGGAAGAGACTGAGGGATAAAAATCTGGAGAAGAGGAAAGGCAAGCCCATAGGTACGGGAAGATTAATCCGTTACTATTTATTGAGCTTTTACTTTGCGCTCGGCTCTGAGCCAGTTCTGCTCCGCTACCCCATGGGGAGTATGGAAAATGAAAAGACACTGTCTTCCTAAGGGGGGAACTTGAAGAATCAGCGAGACAAACGTGCGAAGTTAATAACATGTCAATGGAGTACAATATCTTGCAGTATATAAGGCAAGCTATAAAATTGTTCATATCTTTTAATCAGTTCCACTTTGGGGAATATCTTTCAATGATATGACCTTAAAAAAAATGAGTGCACAAAGCTATTCATAGCATATTATCCAAACAACAAAAATTTGAAGGGGAAAAAAAAAAATCTAACCGAAAGGAAATGGCTAATTAGCTTCTGGCATATTGGCCTCAGGAATTCTTATGCAGATCACAAAATGGCAATAGCCTTATCAATTAATACTTGAAAAAATACCAAATATGTACATGAAGGTTCAACTGCATAAAATGTAGTTATGCACATAAAGGTTAAAGAATGAATTTGTATAGTTTAATATGCCTTTCATTCTTTTTTTCTATGTACTTAAGTGCATAATAATTCTTTCCAATTCAAGTCTGTCCCCAGTGCATTCCTCCCACTCAAAACACAAACTGCTGTCTTGTAATCTTCCCTACCACCTTCATTTCTAAAATGCACTAAGTTCATTACATGAGAGCAAATACTTCTTCCAATTAAGTATTTCTAGCATACAGTATGGATTTCCCTGTGGTTCCTAGAAAGCAAAATATAACAAAAGTCAAAATCCTTGCTCGTATTTTAATGTCATAAAACCCTTCTGGAAGTTTGTTTAGCAAACTCTATCAAGAGTGCCACCTCTGATGTAGTAATTCAAATTTTAGAAATCCAAAGAGTTTTCACCTGAGACTCAGGCAGCTTAGAAGGCTATTCATCTCACTGTTATTTAGAATAGTGAAAATCAGAAACATGCTAACTGTTCATTACTATTGGAATGGTTAGGTACATCTGGAATAGTCACAGGACAGAATATTATGTAGTCATCAAAAATCTTATTTTCAAAAAGTAAGAAATGAAGGAACATAGGTCAAGACAACTGTATCTGCCATTCCCATTCCTCTAAAAGTTTCCTTCTTCAAAAATTATCTTATGGCACTACATGACCCCTTCTGCCTCTTTGCAGCAGTTTGTGGACTGGCATGGACAATAGACCCAAGGGCAATAGATCTGTAGAAAGCTTGTTAAAGCTCTACCCAAACACTGTTCAAGGAGAAAGAGGGGTTGAAGTGGATTGAATAATGGTTTAAAGGTGCATTGGGTAGGCAAGTGGTGTACACCAGGCAGCAAGAACCACAAGGAAGCAGAAATCACGAATAATCAGAGGATACAGGGAGTAGCAGCTGAGTTACAGAGAAGCAGCAGTAACATGGGTCTTTACAAGATTCTGAGTAGAAATGCTTGGATTCTAGGAGCCTCTAAAATAACTGAAAGTAAAAACTAAAAGCAAGATGCAAAGATGTATATACTGTATTTTAAAATATGTATAAATTATTCACATTCAACAACATTTGCAAGGAATACATCAGCATTTTAATAATGGTGGTGAGACTACAAGTGACTTTTATTTTCTACAATGATCATAATTTTTTAAAAAAACTTAGAATTAATTAGAATGAAGACCATCAATAGTCAAAAATTCTAATCAGAAAGTAAGTTGCAAGTGGTCAAAGTGACTAGCAGACAGAATTTCAGAGAGAATTTTCTGAGATCATAAATGGCTTCAAGGGAAAGGTGGCTGGGTCTTTTAAGGACAAAAATGATTTGACTAAATGAAGAGGAGGAGGTGAAATGAGAAGAAGATGAAGCAAAGGCAAGCTGAACAGGCAGAGGTGGAGGGTACTGAAGAGGATGTCCTGAGTAGAATGTCTTTGATACAAAGGTGTAAGCTAGGGAGAGGTGCTGGGTAGGAAGGGGGAACTGGAGATAAGTTATCTGGAGATCATTGTTAATTGGGTTGATAATTAAAGAGTAGTAACTGGATAGTTTGTAACATAGCCTTTTCTTTATTATTACTACCATTTATTCAACTTTGAAAATTTCCTCAGCTACCATTTTATTCCAGGTCTTAACAACCTAGGCCTAAATTATGACCTATCTAGCTTGTTTCCTGAGCTCCGGGACCTCTCTATTGTAATCTCATTTTTACATAGCTGTCATAAAATCATTCTTCTCATGTAATTTCCCTATTTGTTTTTTACCACCACGTCAAATCTAAGTTTTTTATTTAACAGCGACGAAAAAATCTCAGTCTCTTACCACCTTCACCAACTGACTTCCCCAAACTTGCCTATTACATCCTCAGAATCAGTCTTTCCCCAAATCAGCCTTTTGACTGCTAGGAAGCCAGTCTCCTTACCTTCTCCCTCACTTCAGGCACTTCCCACCTTTAAATCAGTGCAGATGTTTATCTCCTAAGTAGAAGGCCCTCCAACTTTCACTCCTGCAAATCATTACAATCAGCCTCTTTCGGAGCTGGCCTAAAAGCTCTCACCTTCTGGAAACCACTTTCCTAGTAACAACTGGGCTTCCAGATTCCCCATCCCCTACCCCCACTAGTACATTATTATGCAGTCACAGCTTTTGTTCTGAGTTCCCCGCCTGGTTCTCTCTCTTTGCATTGTAACTTCAGGGGCAAGGACTATGCACTTGCTCCATTTGTATACCTTACTGAGCACAGTGCTGGCCGAAAATGCTCTTAAAATGTTCAATGAATTAACAAAATTAGAAGTTCCCTAGAATAATATGGGATTGTGGAAAAGATGTGTAGGGGTTTCCCTTGTTTCCACAGTCTCCAGATGGGAAGAAATGGCAATTTGCCCCTTTCCCAAGATAAGAAGACAGTTTCCTAAACAAGATTAAGATTTGATGACTCGAATACTCAATTCTGAGGCCATATCCAGCTTCTTCTGAAGTGGATGCAACACAAACTGGTTTTGTTTCTATATCCTGAGAAGCAGGTGTGAATGAATTAAAGGAAGACAAAACACACTGCAAATATTTTAAACTTTAGAGCTGCTTTTTATGCTTTGATTTTTAGAATTTTCTAGTCCAGTCTTTCATGAATCTGAGAAATAACAGAGGAATCCTAATTGTAGACAAATGAAGAATTTATGAGCTTGTTAGCTTTGAGGAAGCCACTTTCAAGGATTTTCAGAGTTTTACATACTGAATGTTCCTATCTAACTTTAAAGTTATAACTTATGACAAATATTATTTGAGTACCTATGTGCCTGGCACCATGCTAGGCACTGAAAAATCCACAGCCTTCATTTAAGTGTTACAAGGAGATGAAGGATTGAATGGAGGAAGTAGGTAAAAAGAATACTGAAGAGCTCAGACCTAAAGTTTGATTAACATGCAGCAACACAGTGCAGTTGAATTTTTTTTAAATGAACGACCCAAAGAACCTTAAATCTGTGGCAGACGTAAGAAAGAAGTTGAGAGTAGTATTGAAAACAGAACCGCCGATGGCAAGATTTGGCCTCAGTAAGTGAATAGAGAGGAAAGAGAACAGAAAAAAATGGCTTTAGAACTAGCCTTTTTTTAAAAAAAAGGAAAGAACGAGGATGGTGGCAGATAGGGGCGGTAAGTGCAAGTTGAGAAGTAGGTGGTACCAAAGCTGATTTAATTTTGAAGGACCATTAAGTGTTTATTTAGAGGTCTGTGAGGGAAACTTGTACCTTGGAGGTGAATTGCCAATGTAGGCCTACTGGAAACTGAAACTGAGCCCAGGGTTTTGGCGTTGATGGAAGAAAAATTGAGAAGCTAGTGAATGTCTCTGTCCTTTTAACATCCTCACCACCTCCACCGCACTCAGTTTTTCAGGGATCCTCAGGCTGCTTCTGCCCAGGGCTTCACCTCAATCTATCAAGGCCTTTCTCTCTTTCCTCCCATCAAAACTCTCCCCATTTTGTTCTAGGACTGTTATCGCAACCTTCCATTTTTCTAAGGAGCCCAATTATCATGTAGTAAATTGACCCACTTGTAAATTATTAGCATCTAGTAATGTTTTTTGCATTTCTCTCTATTTAGGTCTGTGTTCTAATGGACTTCTTGTAGATACCAGAGTATGGAGTTTCTAAAATGAAATTTTAAGCATTGTAGCAGATTAGTGGGATAAATATTTTCTTAAGCCAAGACACCTTTCCAAGGATAAGCTATGGTGTGTGTGTGTGTGTGTGTGTGTGTGTGTGTGTGTGTGTACAGTTGACCCTTGAAAAAGGTGAGGGTTAGGAGCGGCGACCCCTCCCCGCAGTCAAAAATCCAAGTGTAACTTTACAGTCAGTGCTCCATATCCTACAGTTCCTCCACATCCACAGATTCAACCAACCATGGACCCTGTAGCACAGTAGTACTTATTTATTGAAAAAAATCCATGTGTAAGTGGACCTGTGTAATTCAAACTCGTGTTGTTTAAAAGTCAACACATATATATACATAGATAACTATATAACATTTATTTATAATCACAGTGTATGAATTTAGTTATTTTTACTTCTTTACATATGTTGTGTGTTTTATCTCTATCTCCTCTGTAATGTTGGGAAAATAGTATCTGTCCTGTCTTTCTTACAAGGATGTATTAAATATCAAATGCAGTTTTGCATGTGTAAACCCTTCCTTACATGTAAAGAGAAAAGTAAATGTATTTATCATTATTATTTCTCTTAGGATTATTACCACCCTGTAAAGTTCCTTGAGGTCAAGAACCGAGTTTTGTTCATATTTATAATCCTTTGAATTGAGTTTTACTTCTGTACTAAAGTAATAGTTGAAGGATAAATACTGTTAAGTTTCAGATTAATTACAGTACTCTGAGAAACATGCAGAACAAAGTTTTAGTCTCCCTTTCTTACAGCAGGGGGAAAAGGATCTGGAAAAGCAGAGAGAGAGAAGGGAAAGGAAAAACATTAGGGGTGGAAATTTTAACTTTTAAAGTTTTTTTTTTGTTTTTTGTTTTTTTTTAACTTTTAAAGTTTTAATAAACCATGCCAAAAAGATACTAGTAATCGTTCATGAAGGAAGATAATTGAGGTACCTAAATTTTATTTTATATCCTGTACATTTCTTTAACTCCACTTCTTAAAAAAAAAAAAAAAGTCGAATAAGAAAAGCATAGGTGGTTAACCATAGTTGTTTGTATAATTATTTACATCTTCCCAAGCCATTTGGAAATTAAAATCTTGCAGTGTTGCTCCTGGGTTGTTAAAAAGAAAGCTGAATAGAGAACAGCAGTCAATGCAGTAGGTACTGCATCATATAAAGGAAACCATGTACTGTAGATGCAGGATGTATGCATGCGATAAAAAGAACTAACAATTCTTCATGTGCAAGAACTAGGATGATCACCCTGCTTTTCTCTGCCATCTTAAGATTGCTTCCTTTCAGGTCAAAGGCCCTCTCGATAATAATCATTGGTTCAGCGGTCTGTAAGCCTCCCTTGCCTCAGCTAACCAGAGATTAATGAAGTCCTAGAAAACCACATTTCCACAGGAGATTCTTAAGGGGCAAGGCGATTGTATGCAAAGGAGATAGCCCCATCTATTTCATTTTATCTATGATCCCGAACTAGTACTTACAGAACTAAGCAGAAAAGACACTTGACATAGATTTCTTAATTTTCAAAACTAAATATATGGCTCCTGATCTTTAGAAAAATAATGAAGGATGAGTCAGTCAGAAAAAAAAAATGTGACATGAAGGAGGTTTCTTTTAACAAGTATAAAGTCTTCTTTCTTTTGTCTGTTTGTATGAAAACTCTAAAATGCCTCAGGAATGATCATAGGAAATTTGTATAAATTCACCAATAAACACTTATGAAATTATCTCTCCTCTTCTTAAAAATCAATGATAGTATTAAAGGATGGCTTAAACATTTAATTTACTTGCTTATGCCCATAACATTTTATTGAATTAAGATTAAATCTGGTTTTACCATTATCATTAGCCAATCACAAAATTAAACTGTACAAAAGAATTATAATTTTAACTAGTCTTATTGTGAATATTTTCCCCCTTATTATTTTGTTTAATATGATCATGTAATGAATATTAGGGTTATTCCTACAAAAAGGCCTATAAAGTATGCTTTTGCTGTGGTGGTGTGATGGGATGCCAGGAAAGACCAAGCTTCTTTGACTCCGTTCTGAGGGTCAGAAATGCCCATATTATTAAAAAGTTTAAGAGGCCCAGGTTAAAATGCAAATCTGGGAGGAGGTAATTTGTTAAACTGTTATTAGTTCTGATATCTTAGTGCAAATTAATGAATTAGGTAAGTTAACAGTGCTCTGAAAATAATGGGAAATAAGTTGTCAAGTTTAGGGAATAAGGAGGGAAAATGAGAATTGTGCATGGATATTATGCTGCCTCTGGGAGGCCTGATCAAGAGTGGAGCAACATCAGGACACAGGTCTTTGGGGAAACAGAAAGAGGGAATCTGAATGCATGCAAAACATTTTATGGAAGACTAAGTGCTAGTAAGTCCAACACTTTAAATATCTACCAGAAACCTAAGAATTCTCTGAGAAGAATAACTCTTCATAATCAACTCTGTACTTAAGAAAATTTTAAAAAACCTCGTTTGCAAGTCATTTAACCTCATGCCTTCAATTACTCTATCTGAAAATGAGAATTACAAAACTGACTGCAGATTCACTTTGTTTTTGTGAGGATTATGTGAAAGCTTTTGTAAACTATGAAGCTACATTAATTCAAGGTAAATTTTAAGTCTAAAAGGTGGATAAATGATGTTTCTACCTAATTTATAATTTATATTGACACCAATAAAAATCAGATTTAAAATGTAGTATAACTGTTAGCTGTTATTATGTATAAGACAGAGATCTGGGACTTCCCTGGTGGTCCAGTGGTTAAGACTCCACGGGTTTGATCCATGGTTGGGGGAACTAAGATCCCACATGCCACGCAGTGCAGCAAAAACAAAAACAAAAACAAAAAAAACCCCAGAGATCTAACAAAGTTTTTAAATGATAATGGTTCCCAACAAATGCTAGGTGCAAATATTACTGAATCTTATCCTAATATGTGAGGCACTTTGTTGCTAAGCTTTTCCCCTTGTTCTGTATCTTCATTCTCTTCCCTTTCGCTGGCCCCTTAACATCTGCTTTAAAACATGCAGTTTTCTACAACTTGGAAGTAATTGCTTGACCTATTGCTTCTTGTCTCAACCACTTTATTTCTCTTCTCCTTTATGTCATCAATGAGAAGTTGTATCAGTAGATCTCAATGGCACAGAAATAATCTAGTTGGCATGAAACTACATTTCATCACAATCACTAAAAATTCATTCTCCTTCAATCTCCATATCTACTTAGAGATATGAAGGCCTCCCCCTGCCCACTGTACTTACCAATTTTTAATTCATCATCAAAGTGCTCTGTAGAAATAATAATAGCTTTATATATTGTCAAGCACTAATGGAACATTTTTCATGTTTGTGAATTAGAACCATGGAACAAGACAGTCTCAGTTAGGAGTATTTTTCTCAATCCTAAAACATTCTGTAAATGAGAACTATAATAAAAAACCTAGAAACAGTCCTTCCCCGATTTTTAAAAAATCATCATGTCTCTACGATAGTGATTGGTGGATACAAAATGTTGAAAATCCCTGGTTTATACATGCTACCTCCATTTTCTTCTCATGTGTTTTCTGTTAGCCACCTATAATCAGGCTTCCCACCTTTCTGCTTTGAAAATGTTCCCTTAAAACAGGGTCACCAGCAGTTCCTTTCTTGTCAAATTCAAAAGCCATTGATATTCCTCCACCACTGGCTAAAGTTGATCACCCTTTCCTTCTTAAAACGCTCTTAGTTTTTACGCTAAAGACCTATGCAGGCATCAGGACAGCATGAGAACAGTGGCTGCCGCTTGTGCTGCTCCTGCTAATACTATTGCTGCTTTCACTTAGTAGTTAGCTTGTATTCATTGATTTTCCCTCATTTAAAATTTTAGATTTATTTTTTTACGGAGGTAACTTTGCTTATAATATCATATAAGTTTGATGTGTACAACATTATATTTCTGCTTCTATATACTCTACAGTGTGCTCACCACCAAAAATATAGTTTACATCTATCACCACACAGTTGTATTCACTGTTTACCATAATTCTCACAACTATCCTGTGGAGGTCAGTGTTATTATCGTCATTTTACAGTTGAGGAAACTTGCTCAGAATTTAATCAACTTGCTCAAATTCACACATCAGAACAAGATCTGCTCTGGGAAGTGTTAGGTTTAGCAATAGAGAGGAAAGCCTTCTCCTAACTGGATCACAACATGCCCTGTTTCTATATTTAGATTAGGTAGAGCTTTTTGTTTTTTTCCTATTTATCTGTAGTTTGGAGTATTACTGTACTTCATTTGTGAAGATGGCATTTCAAGGAGTTTTTTGCCCAGGCTGTACATCCACAATTTTATCTAGTCCATTTTTTCTCTCCTTTTCAAGTTAACTGACTCCTGTAGGAATGGAAATGCAACCTTGGTATAGTATAGTTATCAGAATTCAGTGGATGACAACATAGATTTTAAATTAAGCTATATAGTGTAATTTATTCAACTTTTGACTGGGTGTGTTTTATTGAAGCCATTGTAGAGATACAGTAGGATTTAGTTACATACATATTTTGTTTTCTCAAGTAAGTGCATAACAACAGTGTAATCTAGCTACAAAAGATTTCCTTAAGGTTTTTGTTGGCATGTCAGTGTTAACAATTGGAACTTGAGTGTTTTAGATTTCATCTGAAATTAGTGGTTCAAATACAACAGTAAATGGTTTTCATGGTTGTCAGCTTTGATTAAAGTAATACTGAACTTCTTATTACACCACTACTTTTGTTTTTTAACTGACAAATTTGAAAAATAATACAGACACAGTATCTGTCTTATGAACACATAAAATGTAGGTCTTTGATGTTTTTCATTTAACGTACCCTTTCCTTTTTCAGAGGCATTTGGCTTTATTTCTTTAGCAAGTTTTTTCACTAAATCTTTTACCTTTCTCCCAAAATGCCTCCCACAATTTGGTTAACAAATCTGCTGGAGGGAAGAGAGAATAATGAGTTATCCCAAAGATATATTAAGGACATCATTTCAACATAAATAGAATGAGGAAAAGAAGAATTATGCATTAGTAATAAAGTCATTCACTGCAAAACAGTTTAGACCTCTCAGAGGATTTTCGTACACATTCTCTTACTTCATACTTAGCATTATATAGCTGAGGAAATTAAGGTAATAAGGGACTTGTCTGAAGCCACACAGCAATTATCAGACTAGGATTAGAAGACAAGTCTTCTTAGGACCAGGCATTGCTCTTTACCGTGTACCTTATAGATACCATAGAAGTGATTTGAGTAATAGTTATTAAAACCATTTTTTCCCCTCTCAACTTGTCTGCTTGTGAAAAAAATGGATTTAAATCTGACTGCCTAAATCAGACAGAATAGTGTTTTGGAACCCCCAAACAGAATTTGTATAGATTATAATGAGAAAACATAGTTTAGAGAATTTTACCTACAGCTTATCTTCTGTTAGATAGCTGCCTTGCCAAGCTAATTTGACATACGTTTCAAGGTGTCCAAATCGATTAAAAAGCCATTCTATTATAATTTATAGAAGCTCTTCCACCATAATTTATTCACCCATAGGTAAACTCATGACCTTGGAGAGTGAACAGAAAAACAAGAAAGAAAGATCTCAGAGAAGAAACAGAAATGCATGTGTTCTCTAAGTTACGCATTATAAGGGTGGGTGTGAGGATCAACTGGTTCATACACGAGGTGTTTCCTCCTCTTCTTGATCTGAGCTATATCCTCATTTATTCATCTGCATTTGATTGTGAAATGCATTGATGGTCACGAATCAATTTCTTCTGTTACACTCAGGGATACAGGAAGTGTCCTAATAAGCACCAGCATCCAAACAAAAAGGATAAAATCTTTGGTCTGAATTTTGCAGATGAGACAGCTGAAGTGGGGGGTAAAATGACTGGTCCAAAGTAAAACAATGGGATACTTAAGCTTCCGGGATTCCAAAGCAGAGCTGTTTCTTCCAAGATGTAGTGACTCCATAACCAGGTCCTCATGTTATTGGAAAATTCTTCCCGGGGGCAAATCAAAATTTACTTGTAACATTTACTCTCTGATCCTATTTCTGCCTTGTAGGGCCTCACTGAACAAACTGTTTTCTCCATGTCCCCCACCCCCTACCCCAGTCTCTTTTATGTCTTTGTGCAGTTTAGGATCAGAAGTGGCTTTGTTTCCTAAGGAAAAATCTCCAACCAAGAAATTTCAGTATCTTAGATCTCTTTCCCTCTCTTTTTAAATTTATTTATTTATTTATTTTATTTTTGGCTGTGTTGGGTCTTCGTTTCTGTGCAAGGGCTTTCTCTAGTTGTGGCAAGCGGGGGCCACTCTTCATCGCGGTGCGCGGGCCTCTCACCATCGTGGCCACTCTTGTTGCGGAGCACAGGCTCCAGACGCGCAGGCTCAGTAGTTGTGGCTCACGGGCCTAGTTGCTCCGCGGCATGTGGGATCTTCCCAGACCAGGGCTCGAACCCGTGTCCCCTGCATTAGCAGGCAGATTCTCAACCACTGCGCCACCAGGGAAGCCCTCCCTCTCTTTTTAATGCCCACTTGTGCCTACTTGCAAAAGATTTAATGTCTTAAATATCTTTTGTCCTTCCCTTCCTCCCAGTCCCCAATCTCCTCTTTTTCTTTTACTCCCTATTTTTTGGTAATAGAATCATCATCTAGTCAACCATTTATTTTAGATAACTTAGAATCATCTTTGACTCCACCCATATCCCACTTTTCCTGATCCGGGTAGCAGATGAGGCAACTGAGTTCAAAAATTTTAAATAATATGCCTAATATCACCCAGTAAATGTCAGAGCTGGGATTTAAACTCAGTTGTGTTTGGTTCTAAAGCTCAGGGTTGTTTACTATTTCACTAAAGCCCACTCAGATATCTTTGGCATTCTGGAAATTAGTATAGCCAAGTTGTGTTAAAGGGGATTGTAAGTCCACATGTCTAATTTTGAGGTTATTTCTATGGTACCTTGGGCTATATTCATTACCTTCATCGTTATAATCAAAGGATAGTTTAGAGATAGATAAAACATCATTACTGTGTTCAAGGAATTAGACGTGATGGGAAGACTGACAATATAGTGTGGTCAGTGTTATAATAATGAAAAAAGGTTAGGGGCTTAGTTGAGATTCAAACACTTGTTGCTCTATAGCCTTGCTTCTGACAGTAACTAGTTTAGACAAGTCATTTAACTAATACACATTTCAGTTTCCTCCTCTGTAAAGTGAAGGGGTGTGACTAAATAAGGGAACCTCTTAGTTATTAAAACTCATTGCTCTTTTTATTCCTAACCCTTAGTTCTATTTTTGCTTTTCCATTTTATTTCACTCATTCACTGACTCATTCATCATTCCTTCATTCCATCAGCATTTATTGAATACCTTCCATGTTCCAGGCACTATGTGGTACACTGGGAACACAAAGAAAAGATACAGTAACCGCCTCCCCTCAAGAAGCTCACAGATTTGGAGACATATAAATTCAAGGAAGTAAATTAGAGACAGTAAATTCAATGTAGTTTCACAATAGAGTTGTTTACAAAATGCTATGAGAGTGCAGCAAAGAGACTGTAAGGTGGGGATGAGGATGGGGATGCAGTGGGGAAGACTTCCCAGGGAGTTGACATTTGCAAAGGCTCTTAAAAGACTGAATAGGTGTTTGCTAAAAGGAGTGCACATGGGAATTCCAGGCCTAGGAAATATATAGATTGTGGCTTTCTTATGTCTGCCTGCTCCTGATGCTTTTCTTTGTCAAAATATTAGCTCTTTTTTAGTTATCATCACAGTTAGTTGCTGCAGATCCAATACATTGGAGATTTGGTTTCCTTAAAGAATACCCTAGATAGAAGAGAATGCTTTTTTTTCTTGCAAATGCTCTCAGTTATTAGATAGAAAGAAAAAGATACTTGGATCACAAATTCTGTTCTCTGTAAGTCCATAGGACTTTGAAATGGAGCTTATATATGTTTTAATAAAAAGAACTGACAAGGCATTATAATAACCTAGAGAAGTCACACACATACACACATAAGGTATTTTGCTAAGGGATAGAACTCATGTTTTTGTACTAAAAAAGCATTATTCTTCTGAAATATTTAAAACATATGTCAAGAGAATTGAAGAAGTTTGAGAATTTTCTGGAATGTAAACTATCTCCATATTGTAAAACCCTGCAATAGTCCCACTACTGAGTTCAATACCTTAAGTATGAATAGTAATATAAAATAAGTTCATGTTGGTGGTTTCATTACTTTTACCTTATATATGCTTATGGGCTTGTGATCTATTGTTTATTCCCGGATCATAGTTGGAACAGTTTTCTACCAGTGAGAAGGACTTGTGATTCATCCACACTCCCTAGTCATTATTTCTGGAGAGGGCAGATTTAGAAGCAAATTGGGAGACATTGCCTAGAGTTAGAGTGTGCCTCAGTGCGAGGAAGTACTTTCATCATAGAACTGTTCAGTAGTACACTAATTTCATTTTGTCTTCTCTTAGTTATTTAAGCTTCACCAAATTGTAAATTTCCTTAGCGAAAGTATGTCATTCACCTTTATATTCTTCCTTCCTCTATCCCCACCAATCTGGTGCCTGACACATATTAGATAAACACTAAGTATGTCGAAATGAATTGCCTATGAAATCAGGAATGTTCTGAAATAATGTAATTAGGCAGAGATTGATGACCATTTGCCAGGCATGTTATAGCGGGTGACAGACACCAAGGCCTCTCCATTATGGTGTGGTAGAGAAATGCAGACCATGGGGCTTGGGTTCAAATATAGGCTCTATCATTTATTAGTTGTATAATCATGAGTAAATCACTCTTCTGTGCCTTGGTTTGTGAATGAGATTGCATACACACTCATCTACTCAAGTACACTGTAACCCTTCCCTCTCTCCCCTGTGTCATCAGTTTTCCTCTTTGCTGGATTATTACTGATACCATAGAAACATGCTGTTATTTCTCCCATCTTAAAAATACCATCTCTTAACTCCAGCAACAATTGCTCCATTCCTCTGTTCTCTTAATGGCAAAGGTCCTTTCTTCCCATTATCTTTTAAACTCATTCCAATAAGGCTTCCATCTCCATCATTCCATAGAAGCAACTCTTGTTAAGCTTCCAGTAACTTCCACATTGTTAAATACAGTGGTCAGTTTTTAATTTTCATCATTAGGGGCATCAACACAATTGATCACTTCCTCTTCCTAGAGATACTGTCTTTCCTTTGCCTCCCAGGAATTCCACACACTCCTGGATTTTCTCCTCCCTCACTGGTTGTTCCTTTTCAGTTTCCTTTGCTGAATCCTTCCCTTTTCCCCACCTTTTACATTGGAGAGCACTAGGGCTCATTTCTTGGACCTTACCTCTTTCTCACTCTCTTAGTAATTTCATCTTGGTCTTTACCTCTTTCTCACTCTCTTAGTAATTTCGTGTGTGTGTGTGTGTGTGTGTGTGTGTGTGTGTGTGGTTTTATTCATTTGTTCGCTTATTTATTGGCTGCGTTGGGTCTTTGTTGCTGTGCGCGGACTTTCTTTAGTTGTGGCAAGCGGAGGCTACTCTTCCTTGCGGTGCGCAGGCTTCTCATTGCAGTGGCTTCTCGTTGCAGAGCACAGGCTCTAGGCTCGTGGGCTTCAGTAGTTGTGGCGTGTGGGCTCAGTAGTTGTGACTCACGGGCTTTAGAGTGCAGGGTCGGTAGCTGTGGCGCATAGGCTTAGTTGCTCCACAGCATGTGGGATCTTCCTGGACCAGGGATCGAACCTGTGTCCCCTGCATTGGCAGGTGGATTCTTAACCACTGCATCACCAGGGAAGTCCCTATCTATGTGGTTTTAAATGCCATCTAAATGAAGACAATTCTCAAATTTTATCCCCAACCCAGACGTCTCCCGTTAACTTCTGACTTGATATATCTGCCTATTCAACATCTCTACTTGGATGTCAAATAGATAGCTAAACTTAACATTTGCAAAACTGAATTCAAATTCTTCAAATCTGCTCTATTTTTTCTTATTTCAGTAAATAGCATCTTTGTCCTTTTAGTTGCACAGGCCCAAAATGTTAGCATCTTCCTTGGCACCATGTGCCTTTGCCACCCACATTCTACATCAAGAGGTCCCTTCTACTTTCAAATTATATTCAGAATCCATTTCTCACTACTTCCACTGCTATCACCATGGACCAAGCTGCGGTCATCTCTTGCTTGGATTATTGTAATAGCATTTTAACTAGTCTCCCTGCTTCTACTCTTGCCACCCTACAGTCTTTGCTTGTCAAAACAGCCAGAATGGCTTCCTATTGCTCTTAAAGTAAAAGCTACAAAGACATTTAAGGTCCTAAAAGATCTGGCCCTGTCCCTTCCCCCTTGTCTTTCCTCACCTCTTATCATTTTCTTCATCACAGTTGTCTTTTTGTTGCACTTTAAACAGTCCAGGCAAGCTCCTGACCCTGGACTTTTACACAGACTGTTCCCTCTGATTAGACCACTCTTTTCCCAGATATACTCTTTCAAATAACGCCTGTCTTGACACTGCTATTTAAAATTGCAACCCTCCCCCAGCACTTCCCATTACACTTATTTATTTTTCTGTAGTATTTAGTACTTTCTAAATTACTTCATTGTTCTAATATTATGTTCTAAATAACTATATAGTTGTTTATATATATATATATATAAGCAAATTGTATATTGTCTCTCTCCTACTAGAATGTAAGCTGTATGAGAACAGCAACTCTTATCTGTCTTGTTCACTGCTGAATTTTCAGTACCTCAAACACTCTTTGACACATGTTAGGCACTCTATATTTTGTTGAAGGAAGGAAGGAAGGAATTGAATGTAAACAACAAAAATGATGTCTTAGTTTCACCTTCCTGAACTATGGTAAGGATCTAATGAGAGAATGGATGTGATGGTCCTTATTAAATCATGGAACAACAATCAAGTTAAGATACTAGTATTGATAGTATGCCTTGCAGTCTGCCTTGCAGCCTTTTTGAACTTTTGCTGTATGTGGTCATTGAGTAAAGACTGGTCTTATGAAATCATACCTCCATTTAGTCAGACTTTTGGGATTAAATTTTCTAAGTTCATTTGACTATCAGTGTTCATTTATATTTCCTTTCAACTCTTAATACTGCTCTTTGCTTATGCTCTAGAATAACATTACTTTAATTCTGTGGTACATCTGTTTCTGCATATCCTTTGTGTATGTGTGTCCTGCTGGCCATCTCATGTGTACATGTGTGTCCACATGTGTGAGTACATGTGCATGCTGCATGTGCTGTTCTCTCCAACCTGGCTCTCTGAGCCATCATCAACCGGATCAATAATAAGAAAGTTGCTTTTATGAGGGTCTATGACCAGCCAGAAGCTTCAGATAAGCCAGATAATGGGGGTGGGGGTGGGGAGGAACCAGAGATGGATATTATAGATAGCATGACAGATATTAAATTTTTTTGCTTGTTTTCTGTTCATTTTGAGAGGCTTGAAAATGGCAGCACAGTGGCAGCTTGTTCTCCCTGAGTCCCTTGCTACTCTCACTGCCAATGGCCAGGTAAAGGACCCGTCACAGAGAGGCAGGGAAATGGATTAAAAGGTATCTTTTCCCAGAGCATTTTGGAAAATTGAGCTTTTACTTTATTTTTAGCCCTCAGAAGAAAATACACAGATTATACTGTTACTCCAGATTATGGGGTTTGGGCTGGAAAATAATTCACCAAGTGATAGGATAATTGTCATATAAGAAAGATTTAACCTAAGACCCTCTATTTAATTCTGTCAGCCAAAGAGCAGAAGTACTTGATGGCACACTGAACTGTCTTGCACTTGCACTTTCTCCAGGGGGTTTGGTTACCTGAAATGTCTTATTACCAACCTGTTTTTGTGAGGCTGTGCTTGTGCTGGATGTGATAGCTGACTCTAGGATTGATTTAGGCGATTTGGCTAGTTGGACAGGCATCTTCTCTATGTCTCCCCATTTCATGTTTTTTCCCCCAGAAACTATACCCTTTCAAAGAGGACTGCCTTCCCAGACACAGTTATTTTTTTTATGTCTTTCTCTCTCAGCTCTAATATTCTAGCATAAATCTAGAAGATTTTTTTAGAGTATCATGAAATATTATTGTGCCCAGACTCCAGAATCAGGAGTGATCCAGAGAAGGTTTTCAAGGTATGAATTAGAATAAAATTTCAGTGGATTTGGATTTAAAACAAACCTTGATTCAAATCCTATTTTCTTCACCTGCAAAATAGGTGATCTCACAGAGTTGTTTTGAGGATTGAATGAGTTAATATACGTAAAAAGTAATAGATATAACCAATTATTCAGGCATATGATAAATGGTAGGTGGTTGCTGATGGTAGGGATAGTACCTTATTATTATGGTGACATATTTTATTGCTGAAAATAGCAATAGCTATAGTAAGAGTGAACTAGAGTTAAAATTGCTAGATTAGATGGTAGCAGTTGATGATCCCTGACTCTGCCAACCACTGGTCCTTATTACAGAGTCGGGAATAATCAATTTCTTGACTATCCAGATTAAAGTTATGTTTGTCATACATCTAATATGGGGATAAATGGGTAATTACATCTATGAAGCTTTACGTAATTTGTATAGTTAAAACATGCTGAAGGAAATTGTTTTGGGAGGACGTTCCGTCTCTAAATATCATTCTCCACAACAATCAGGGGAGGAATTCTGCAGGGCAGATTGTGGAGCCTGACTGAATCTGGAGTTTGGGTGTTGGAGAGAAAGGGAAAGGAGAAGTTGTGAACTATCTAAGGAGAGGGTACCTCCAGAGGCTCTTAAGGAAAGAGATATACATTTGAAAGTGACCAAATTTACATTAAGAAGCCAAGGATCATAGGGCTATGTCCTTACCAGGTAGATAGCAAATTCCTGGAGAAAAAGAATAGTGAAGAATAGGAAAAGGAAAATACGGTTTTCAAGGTGGTATCTCTGGGAATATAGCTCACCTATGACACTGAAAGAAGTGCAACATAATCTCACAGTCCAGATTCCAAACCCTAGTCCTCATTCTATCAAACTGTGTACACGTGATCCCCAATTAGGAAAAAGTGTGCAAGGAAAAATAGAAGACAAACCAAATGTTAAGTAGCTTTCCTCTGACTGGTAGGATCAGGGGTTTTTAACGTTCTTTTAAAATTCTTTGTAGTCATTTCCACATTTTACAATAAGCATATGTTATTTCTATAATAAAAATTTCATTCTTAAATATTTCAAAAGGTCTGTTTTCACCCATCCAGATGGAGCCACTGTGTTAATAGTTGCTATTATTTTATAAGCACTCACTTACATGCCTGGGGACTGTGCAAGCAGCTTTATCAGTATTTTGTTACTTAATCCTCACAATAAGTCCATGAAGTGTAGTGTTATTTCCATTTAAAAGATGAAGCCACTGGGGTACAGAGAGATCAAATAGCTTATTTTAGGTCATGTAGCTAGCAGATGGCAACACCAGGAATTGAATCCAGGAAGTTTGACTCCAGAGATTCCTGTTCATATTTCCACTATGTTACAATGTCCTGATCTGTACACACACTGAGGCAAAGGAGGCTCTCTGCCTTGGGTCTACTTTAGGTATATCACACACAAGATCTGTTTGGTGGCTTCTAGACTATTTTAACTTTTTAAAAACTTAGTGTAAATAGGCATTCAGATACTCTTATACAAAATATTTTTGCTTTTCTTAGAATTCTTATGAAAAGGCAACTATTTCATTAAAAGAGAAACTGGAGAATTGAATTCAAATATACACATAAAGATTTGTTTTTGACCAATCTGAATAATACTGCAAAATTCTCTGTTACATCATTAATGTAGCTTTTGCTTTTTAAGCCACTGTCTCCTGGAGCTAGGTTTTTAGTCCCTATGACTGAGTGTTTTTAAGAATACGTGCAAAGAAGCAGGTAATGACATTTTTTCTTTAGTTAGTGTAACCTGTATAGGAAAGATGCTTATTGGGAAGTCGTGCAAGAGTAGTAATCTAGGTCGAGTATAGCCTTGATGTAGAATTTCCTTCTATAGTTTCTCTAGCTAAGAGTTTTTAGGTTTGAAAAAATACCTTATACAGTACAGGCCAATAGATGATCTGGACATCCCTGAGTCCCTTTCTCATTCCCCTCAGATCTTATTTCCCCTTCCTAAGGTTCTACTACTAGTAACAAAGAACTCACAGTTTCCAGAAGCAGCCCTTCTATTTTAGGACCACTGTTTGTAACTTTTCCTGTTGTTGAGTGGGAATTAGTCTTTTGGTAGCTTCTTTTTCATCCTACAAGTGATTGAAAGAGCAATTTCAATAGGTCTGAAACAAGTCTTAATCTATTTTTGTTGTGCGTGATGGCAGAAGAGAGCCCTCAATATTCTTTACATCACTACTGTGGATAGTACTTTATATAGTACTTTTTGTTTTTAAGGTGCTTTCTGTGTAGTACATGGTATTTTGTCTAACCCTCTCATCTGAGAGGGAGGCTGGGATAGTTCACACACACACACACACACACACACGACCCTAATCCTTACAAGTTAGATCTTATTATTCCCATTTTACAGGTGAGGAAACTTAGATTAAATAACTTCAAAATCACCCAACTAGAAAGTGACTACTTTGGCATTTAGAACTCAAGAGTTCCCAAAAGATGAATGCCTGGGCTTTAAATCTTTGCTCTGTAATACACTGCATGTCAGGTCGAATGGATTATCTGTGGTAGAGAGAAGGTAAGATCACAGAACTTGTTTTGGAGCTGGAAATCAGTCTTGCAGTCTTTTGGTTCTGTTTCTACTTGCTTGTGTAGCCTACTGGATGTCACTGGCTTGAAAGTATAAATTTGGCTCATTTTCCCCAGAGGGCTTGCAGACAGTGATGTCTGTTTGATCCTTTCGTTTAAAAAGAACTGGTTGGTATCTTTAGGACGCTATGAATGGCATACTGCTCCAAAACTGGGCTATGCCTCTAGTTTGAGATGATTTCACTCTAGGATTTCCAGGTTGCTTGCTTTTAAGACATAGTATAAAACCCAGTTCTTTCCTTAAGTCTGGCCAGTTCTGATGGAGCCCAGTGCTAAAACAAAAGAACATGGTCTTTTCCCCAAAGGATTAGGGAGAGTAGTTAGGTACAAGGATACATAGCCCCATCTTCAAATGGACAGGATTTTTGCTAGATATTGTTAATAAGTCACTTTTAGTTTATAGATGGGAAGGGTCAGGAATAACAGTAAAAAACAAAGGCCTTTATTTTCTAATATATTCTAAACTCCAAACTCCACTGAGATGGTTTAAGTATGCATCAAAGCCCAAATCTTCAATCCCTAAAGGAACAGAAAGAAATCACAGTTCTCTGAATTCTCTTTCCCATCAGCCTCACCTGCCCACGCTTCAGACCTTTCTGAATTCGCAAACTACACACTGATGGCAGACTCCGGCTCCGCTCATCCAAAGCTTTCCATTTTGATCAGTTTAAATCCCTATGAGGCAACTGCCATCAGAAGGCTAGGTATTGTGAGCTCACACAGGGCTGTGGGGGAGGGGTGAGCTGGCCTGTGGGGAGCCCCATCTCGAGGAGCTGGTCACTCAGCTTCAAACAAATCTGCATCACACTGGGGGTTTCCACCCCTTTTTCTCTGTCAATGATCCCCATTTGTCCCCAGGGCCCGGGGTTTCAGGTCCTGGTGAGCCATTCTCATTTATCTTCCTTTTGTTTTCAACCTGCATTCTGCCCTAACCATCAACAATTATCATTTATTCTGTAACTTTTAGTTTGGTGGTGAATGCTGAGGCTTTGCTAGCCTTTCAGTTCTGTCATTCAGGCTTTTTCTAAAGAACAGCGTCTCAAACATCAATTCCTTGATCTGTCTCTGGCTGAGGTAGTCAGCGTTGGAGGGGGTTTCTGAGTCCAAATTTCTGCTTGAATTTTCTTTGGTGTCATAAAGAGTGGGAAAAAAGTCATTTTTCAGTGGTTCTGAATTTCCCTCTCTCTCTCTCTCTCATCTCTGAAACCTCTTTGAGAATCTTTCTGTACTCAGAAAAATGCACAATTTTAGAGGTTCACAGACCTTCTGATACCCATGAGTGTACCATCTCCAAGTTAGGAACCTGTCTGCTCTAGTGTCCTTCTAGAGTCACATGGGTTCTGATCTAACATGAAGGAATAAGTAGTGAATGTGGCTTTTGAGAAACAATAAACTGATTTCCTCCCACTTTTCCATAATTTCCATGCACATTTTTAGCCTCATATGTTTGAAATTCTTGGAGCACTGTGCACTGTGGCACGGGAAAGACAATTTATTTCCAATTTCCTATTATATTTTTTTACAACTTCAATACCAACACTATTTCATAACCTTTTTTTTTTTAGCATCTTTATTGGAGTATAATTGCTTTACAATGGTGTATTAGTTTCTGCTTTATAACAAAGTGAATCAGCTATACATATACATATATCCCCATATCTCCTCCCTCTTGCGTTTCCCTCACACCCTCCCTATCCCACCCCTCTAGGTGGTCACAAAGCACCCAGCTGATCTCCCTGTGTTATGCGGCTGCTTCCCACTAGCTATCTATTTTACATTTGGTAGTATATATAAGTCCATGCCACTCTCTCACTTCGTCCCAGCTTACCCTTCCTCCTCCTCGTGTCCTCAAATCCATTCTCTACGTCTGAGTCTTTATTCCTGTTTTCATAACCTTTTTTAGGGGAAATGAAGCTCTGAAATTTCCCCGTCCATTGCAAGTGACAGTAAGGTGACCTCTAGTGGACTCTTACGGTAATTACCGGGACATTCTGGAATAAGGAGCCATCATTGCTGGTGGAGGGGCAGACCACTGAAATTAGAGCAGCTATTCAGCTACCTAGTGCTTGAAGTTCAGTTGGATGTACAGTCATCTTCAAGGCCAAGGCTGGGGCAGGTGAGGGAGGTACACTTGAATGAAGCAAGTTTCATCACTGGTTAAAAGAGGCTTCAAGAGACCTTGAGTTTCCTGGAACTAACATTCCTCTAAAGGACCAAGGATTAGGTTATGACCAACCCACCGGATTGATTTTAGGGAAAAGAAATTTTCTCTTTGAAATAATAAACAGTGAGAGGGATTTGAAGTCATAATAGAACTTGTAGGCAAAGAGAAGGTAAGTATTCCACAATTTATGTTCTGTTTTGAGTGCTAGGACATGTTGGTAGGGAGAAGAGAAGGAAACAAACGTTTAAAAAATTGCAACTCAGGGCTAAATAGTCTCTCTATCTCCCAGTCTCTGTCTTTCTCACCCTCACCCTGTACCTTTTATCCAGCCTTACTCAACAACCAAAACAAGGCAAAGCTTTGTTCACAGTCATTCCCCAGGGCCTACTCTGGCCCCTTTTCTGGCTCTGGGTCGTGTTTCCTGCCCACTGGACCTGCTTGACCTTGGTTACCTGCTTTGCTCCTTAGAAGTCCTTAAAAGTGTTTATTGGACTTACCTCTCAGGATATGCCCACTCCTGCTTGCTTTGGGGAGGATACGCTGCCCCAACTTTGTTCATGAGGACCCAAGCCGTGGCAGCAGCTGGCCCACTCATGGTGGGGAACAGCTGGTTTGGACATTTGGTTTGGGCCTTTTGTCTGTCAGTTATCCCTTCTGCCCTTGCCCCCTCTAACCTGGTATTTAGTCTTGTACCCGTGAGCCTGTTTCTCAAGTCACCATCCCCTGGCTTTGGTCCCATGTTTAACACCTAGATCTCATCTAACTCTGTAGGGCTCAGGCTTCTTTAGTTAGGGCTGACCTTTTTGGAACCCTGCTATGATGGGATATATAGTGTGTCTTCAGGATGGCATGATCATAGGTTAATAATGTTTTCTCAAAGGGAAAGAAAAACTCAATATCTACTATTATTCTCTTGATCAGCATTTAAAAATACTATTAAACCAAGCTCTGTCATATGTTTAAATTTGAATGCCTTTTTCTGACGTTTAATATAAGAACATAGAGACTTATTCTTAACTTACAGAATACTTGTAAAGTCTAAATAATGTGTTTAAAAACCCCAGAAAACAGAAGTTATGTGTGAATTTCCTGTCATGCTAAATTATTATAAACATTTGCCTGCTTGGTTCGTAATTATTATCTCATGTCTTGTCTATCCAGCTGCAGCAAGACCCCTCAAGAAAACCATGTTTATAGCTGGAGTCATTCATGATCTTAACAATAAGAATCAATGATCCTGTTCAGTGAATAACAGCTCAGATGGTGCTCATAACATGAACGGGCTCTGAAGCTGGCATACAAGAGGAGTTCAGAGGTTAGTGGATGTGAATGGTTTAATGAAAGATGACATGTCACAAAATACTTCAAGTCCAGCTGGTGGTATAAGAATCCATCTGGGAATTAATCTCATCAGGAGTATAAAAACTGGGTTTGTTTAGGTTTGCCATGATTGAATGAATCTACAGTATAGGGTTCCATGTTATTCTAGAATGAAAAAAAATTAACTTTTGAAGTAGTAAATGAATCTACTTATAAAGTGAACTGAGACCGTTCTTTTGAGTGCCAAGGGGATTTCTTTCTTTTTCTTTTTCTTTTTTTTAATTTTATTTTTTGGCTGCGCGGCATGTGGGATCTTGGTTCCCGGGCCAGGGATCAAACCTGCTCCTCCTTCATTGGAAACGCGGAGTCTTAACCACTGGACCGCCAGGGAAGTCGTTAAGGGGGTTTCTAATTTCCCATCAAAAAAGGAGAAAAGGTCTTAAAGGTGGAAAAGCAGTATCTACCTCTTTATATTGAAGATTTGAAACACTTCTGACTTTTTCCATGAAGCACTTTCCTTAGTGCATTTTGCCATAAGGGGGTGCTCTGGGATAATACTTTTCAGCAAAGCCGCTGTCTTTTCTACTTGGTTACCTAAAAAAAAAGCAAACGTAGATTTGTTCATTCTACTTCTCATCCAGACTCACTAACCTTTGAAAGGTGTCAACTTAAATTAAAACGATGGAAAAAATAGTGAAAACTATTTAAAATAACCAGTGTCATTTTGTGTAGACCCTTGTTTCCTTTTTTAAGAAATATGTTCAGAGGTTAGTGGATGTGAATGGTTTAATGAAAGATGACATGTCACAAAATACACAATAAACCAAAATTACACTTGAATTCTGCTGGCTTGGGAACTAAAGCCATATCTTGAGGAATTAGTATTTACTCTTTTACTTTAGTTCCTTTCTGTGGCATTACTTTCATTATGTCTTTGGCCAGTGCTGTGGGGATGCATTGTAGTTGAAACTGCTTTCTTGCAAAGTTCTGTCAGTGTTTCTGTAACTTCTTCTGTTAACCTCTGCCACATTTATTGACCAGCTCTTAGGTTCTATTCTTGCCTTCCTAAGTGTGGGGAGTGACACAGTGGGGAGGAAACTCAATTCTGTTTTTATAGACTGGAAGGGAAAATGAGAGGCAATCATAGTAGCTATTCCAGGCACAGAATGCCGTGAAGGACAACTAACTAGTCAAGGTCACCAACAGGGTTCTACCGCAGGACGTCTGAAGGTGTTGGCTCCTTATTGCCTGGGTGGCAAATGGCCCTGATATATAGTAGAGGGATAGAGAGAAATGTTATATCTGTGCTCATAAAAGAGTGGTTCTCGCTATATATTCCCTAAACCCATCTCCTTAGGCAAAACTACGTGAGACTTCTTTAGTCATCTTTTTTAAAACATAAATTTACTTATTTTATTTATTTATTTTTGGCTGCGTTGGGTCTTTATTGCTGTGCACGGGCTTTCTTTAGTTGCAGTGAGCAGGGGCTGCTCTTTGTTGTGGTGCGTGTGCTTCTCATTCCGGTAGCTTCTCTTGTTGTGGAGCACAGGCTCTAGGAGCACGGCTTCAGTAGTTGTGGTGCACAGGCTCAGTAGTTGTGGCTCGTGGGCTCTAGAGCGCAGGCTTAGTAATTGTGGCGCATGGGCTTAGTTGCTCCGAGGCATGTGGGATCTTCCTGGACTAGGAATCGAACCGGTGTCCCCTGCATTGGCAGGTGGGTTCTTAACCACTGCGCCACCAGGGAAGTCCCTCTTTAGTCATCTTTATGACCATTTAACTCTATATACGAGGGAAATTTGGCTGAGGATTTATATAAATAGTATAACTTGGGAGATTTTTAGAATAATTTCTATTCATCAGTCTTTAGTGTCCTCTTTATGCATGGCATTAATTTTTTTAAAAAAACAAGATATATCCATATCAATATCTATATTTTAAAAATACATTTTTCTTTTTTTTTAGTAATTGGTATTTCATTTTATTTTATTATTATTTTTAAAAATATTTATTTATTTATCTATTTTTGGCTGCATCTGGTCTTAGTTGTGGCACACTGTATCTTTTGTTGCGGTACACAGGCTCTTCGTTGTAACATGTGGGCTTCTCTCTAGTTGTGGCGTGTGGGCTTCTCTCTAGTTGCAGCGCGTGGGCTTAGTTGCCCTGTGGCATGTGGGATCTTAGTTCCCCAACCAGGAATCAAAGCTGCATACCCTGCATTGGAAGGCGGATTCTTAACCACTGGGCCACCAGGGAAGTCCCCAAAATACATTTTTCTTAAATATATGTTAAGTTCCACTTCCGATAATTGGTTACCTTTCTTTCTTTCTTTATTTTTTTCTAGAGGTGATGCAGAGAAATGAGGAAAAGAAAGAGTTCTGGGTAAAGGAAAATGTACATAAGCTTTTTCCTCCTCAGTTTTAAGATTTAAAATAGTATTTTCCTTGTTCTTTACACTTGTGGGAGAAAACCCCAAACTTTTCCTAGATTCTTGATTATAATGGAATATCCTAAGGAAAAGACTTTCTTTAAGAGTCTAATATTAGAAACCCTAAGAGGTTATCAAATGGCCAAGAACTAAAACAAAGAAAGAAAATGTTCTCTAAGTTTTTTTTTTTCTTGCTGTTTTCCCATCTATAAATTTAAAAATTTTAAGATTTAAAGTGAGCCATAGACTCCATGTGGCTGATAGTGGTCTCACACATTTTGTGGGCTGATCAAGCATCAGAAGGGGGAAGGGCAGTCACTAAACTGGCTCCTGACCTGCACACACATTTTTTTCCATTAATCCTTTTCACAGAACAGATGCTCTGGGTGCAGCTTTAGGCCAGAAGAATGTCCAAAATATGTGGGTGTGAATTTAGCCAAAGGGTTAGTTGAATGTGGAGCACAGATACCAGCCTAGTAACAGGCCACATTTTAATGAAAAGCGCACATTCAGCACGGCATTATGTTTTTCAAAGAGGTAATTCCCAGTCATGGAGGACACAAGGGAGAAACAGGCATTCACGTGGAACTGCTTTAAAACAGAGTTCTTGTGTATCCTGGCCGTGGGGCAGGGCTCACTAGTAACCCTTGGGAAATTAGATAATGGAATTTTGCTAGGCATAATTGAGTTTTTTTGGATCATCAGTCATAATTCTTCAAAAAGAAAAAACCCTCTACAGTTGAGTAAAGGAAAGACTTCAAAATTATAATTGGCTATGCTAGAAAAAAAAACTTTCAAAAGGGGAAAAGGTGTTGTCCCCTTCACATGCTGAGAACTGTGAATAAGCAGAGAAACAGAATTTTCCTTGTTCCACTTAAAAAAAAAATAGTGAAGAAAACAAAGTGACAAAAAAAATCTTTACCTGAAGAGTGAAATATAAAAGTCTCTTAGATACATGTTATACTAGAAGTGGTTCTATTTCCTCTCAAGAAATGTGTATGTGTTTTAAACCATTTGGGGTCATCTATAAGTACATAAGCAACATAACTGAGGTTATTTTTTAAGAATGAGAGAAATGTAGAAATATTAGACTCTGTCACTTTTTATTTTTTTATTTTTATTTTTTTTAAATTTTATTTTATTTATTTATTTATTTATTTATTTATTTATGGCTGTGTTGGGTCTTCGTTTCTGTGTGAGGGCTTTCTCTAGTTGCGGCAAGTGGGGACCACTCTTCATCGCGGTGCGCGGGCCTCTCACTATCGTGGCCTCTCCCGTTGCGGAGCACAGGCTCCAGACGCGCAGGCTCAGCAATTGTGGCTCACGGGCTTAGTCGCTCCGTGGCATGTGGGATCTTCCCAGACCAGGGCTCGAACCCGTGTCCCCTGCATTGGCAGGCAGATTCTCAACCACTGCGCCACCAGGGAAGCCCTGTCACTTTTTAAATGTGAACAAAATGCTATTTGATAGTGTTAAAAAATAAACATTTAATTTTATGTCATTATTATGGCTAGTTGTAGACGGCATACAAAAACAATGGAAAGTGGCTTCAAAAAAGGGAAATACATTGGGACTTCCCTGGTGGTCCAATGGTAAAGAATCCGCCTTCCAATGCAGGGGATGCGGGTCAGGGAACTAAGATCACGCATGCAGTGGGGCAACTAAGCCCGTGTGCCACAACTACTGAGCCTGCGTGCCTCAACTAGAGAGACTGAGTGCTGCAAACTACAGAGCTCAAGCGCTCGAACCCGCACGCTACAACTAGAGAAGAGAAAACCCGCATGCCACAACTAGAGAGAAGACTGCACGCCACAACAAAAGATCCCACGTGCCTCAACGAAATTCCCGCGTGTCACAACTAAGACCCGATGCGGCCAACAAAATTAAAAAAAAAAAAAAATCTTTAAAAAAGGAAATACATTAATGAAAGTATTATATCTGAGGTAAAGAAGGTGACAGTTTATTCTACTTTCTGCTAGTCAATTTTATGATCAGCCCCTTCCTTCAGAAGAGCTAGGGTGATGAGGGGATATGAAATTAGGACATCAAGGAAGAATGAAAGAATCTTAATGTTGTTTAGTCTGAAGAAGGCAAGACTGGAAGAGTCAAGAGGAGGAAGAAGGATCAGGCTTCTTCTGGAAGGACCCTCCAAGTTGAATTTTATTCAGTGAATGGAAAAAATAGGGATTGGTCAAACTTCGTTCAGTATTGAGCTCTTCAAATAGTTGGCCATTGGGCAGTAATGTTGTAGAGAAGATTTCAATATAAAGATGCCATGCCAATAGGATAAAGTTTATGAGATAGAGATATAGCCTCAATTCTGCCAAAGCCTTGAGTGTAAAAAAACTCAAAACTCAATTTATTTGCAAATATTGTGAAAATAAATAAATAAGCAAAGAATTAAATATGCATATCCTTTAGGCATAAAATAAACGTTATATTTTACTTCTCAAGTGTTTGTTGAATTGAATTAGGTTAAATGTTATAAGCCCAGGAATATTTTATCCATTCTTTCATTTTTAATATAGTTAAGCCTATTTTCTTTTTTTTTTTTTGGCCGTGACGCAGGGCATGCGGGATCTTAGTTCCCTGACCAGGGATCAAACCTGTGCCCCCTGCAGTAGAAGCGTGGAGTCCTAACCACCGGATCGCCTGAGAAGTCCCAAGCCTATTTTCTGTACTATAAATTAGGCATGCGAAATCTCAGTTTTAGATAGAAAATCCTATTTCCACATTCAGCCTCTCTTAAATTATTACAACTAACAACATAAAGAAAACTCTTTTGAGTTTTAACAACTATTGGAATAAATTGAACTCCTTCTTGTTACCTTCTCTGTGAGCTGAAAACATTTGAGTCAAGGGCTAGAGGTTTCCTACACCTGTATTAAAAGAAAAAGAAAATCAACTCAGAAGCCTCTTTTCTTGCTCTGGAGGATTGGTGCTGGAACAATTGGGTATCTCTATGGAAAAAAATGAAATTGACTTCTACCTCATACCATAGAAAAAAATCAATACCAGGTAGATTAATGACTTAAATATGAAAGTCAAAACTATAAAGCTATTGGGAGACAATACAGGAGAATACCTCAAGGGTTAAGTGCGCTAAAACAAGTCACAGAAATCACTAAACATAACATTTCACCATTTCACAATAAAGGATATCCAGATGGTTGATAAAGTTTATGAAAAAGATGCTCAACCTCATTTTCTATCAGGGCTGTGTAGATTAGTGGGATACCTTTACACACCTACCAGATTTGCAAAAATTAGTACATCTGACAATATCAAGGACTGGCCAGTGGAAGAAGCAGCCGGAGCGCTCATAGGTTTCTAGTGGCAGTGTAAATTGGCACAACTGCTTTGGAAATTAGTTTGCACCATCATGTAAAGTTGAAGATACTTAT
Organism: Balaenoptera borealis; assembly: GCF_965194805.1. Classification (NCBI taxonomy): domain Eukaryota; kingdom Metazoa; phylum Chordata; class Mammalia; order Artiodactyla; family Balaenopteridae; genus Balaenoptera; species Balaenoptera borealis. The sequence goes on from NC_138870.1 coordinate 81,173,139, forward strand.
ATCCTATGACATAAGAATTCCACTCCTAGGAATATACTGTGTGCTTATGTTTATCAGAGTTCATGTTTAACAGTATTCATAACAGCATTGTTCTTAGTAGTTCCCAAATGGAAACATCATAAATATCCATCGACTGTACAATGGAGGAATAAATTAAAGGATATTTAGAAAATGGAAAATTAGGCAGAAATGAAAATGCACAAGTATAGCTATAAGCAACAATATGGAGCCAAAGAGAATACATATAGTATGATTCCACTTCTATAAAGTTCAAAAATAGACAAACCTAAATTATATTATTTAAGGATACATACACGAGTGGTAAAACTAAAGGAAGCAAGGACATGATTATGATAAAAGTAAAGATAATGGTTAATTTTAGGGGGATGGGAGAATAACAGAAGATCCATTCTCCAGAGTTAGCCAAGTATTGATGATTTCTAGAAGGAACAAGGTATAGAAAGTTCATGAGTTGAAAAGAAAGTGTGTCTAAGAGAAGAGCTATCTATAAATAAGGTATCATCTAGAGTTATCAGATCAATATTTTGAAATATTTTAGAAGACAAATTCATATCCAAGCCTAACTAAGTTAGTATGGACTTCTATTTATGATTCATTTATTACCTGAAATCTTATGAGGGTAGATTATTGATAGTATTGTAGAACAGGCCAAAAATTGTTTTTTGGCTCTCTGGCCACCTCCTTTCTTGATTTTATCTCCTTGCCCAAACCCTGCATCTCATTTCTAAATTATTTAATGAAGATGATTGCTGCTCTCTTGGCTTAAGGGATTAACTCCCCCAGGAATTTGTATTTTAAGAGATTTTTTTAAAGAAGACTGAAAGGCTTTAAAGACCCCTAATAAAATCTCAGATAATGGAATTTAAGCTATTTTTTAAAAATGTGGAGCAATTTTTCACAACGTGACTCACGTGTAAGGTTTTGTGAGTAACAATCAGCTTCTGCTTGCAGAAGGCCCACCAAAGAAGAGACCCCTGTCTAGCTTGGAGGTTGGTTTCTTTTGAAATTGACAAAGATTTAAAACACTTTGCCTGAAGTTTTTGCTCTGTAAGAGGTGAAATCTCTACTAACTCAATGAATTGTAAATAGAGATACACATTTTAGTTGTCTATGTTATGAGATGGCTATTTTCAGTTCAGTGAAATGAAATATAACCAGCCACCAAAGTATGAAACTTATAAGTCCTTCATAAAAGAAACTGAAAAATTATATTCTTGGCTAGAATGGAATGAGTTTCTTTGACTTATAAAGTATAAATTGTTAAGATCACTAGTTTGGCAAAGTTAGAAAAGATCTATCATTATGCATAAGTATAAGACTTCTACTGAATTTGAAATGCATTCTTTAAATAATTATCCCCAAGATTGGATCGTCTCCTGGGATAGAAGAAATCATCAGAGAGTACTAAATACCTAACTGATCGAGTAGGTAATTTGTGGAGCTGTGCTTGCAGTGAACAGAAGAATTTAAAAAAAAAAATATTTGTTTATTTATTTATTTTGGCTGTGCTGGGTCTTAGTTGCGGAACACGGGATCTTCACTGCGGCATGTGGACTCTTAGTTGTGGCATGTGGACACTTAGTTGCGGCATGCATGCAGGATCTAGTTCCCCGACTAGGGATTGAACCCAGGCCCCCTACATTGTGAGCTTGGAGTCTTACCCACTGGACCACCAGGGAAGTCCCAAACAGAAGAATTTAAATAAGTTGGACTATATTCTAACTGTTGAATACCCAAAATTCATTGGGTGACAGTAATTGCTAATCCACCTCAAAATTGTGGGTGAATAGAATTGCTCCTGTATTGGTTTAAATGTTAGCTCAGTAATATAAACAGGTGATAAAATATGTACAGTTTACCCTTGAACAACACGGGTTTGAACTGTGTGGGTCCACTTATATGTGGATTTTTTCAGTAGTAAATAACACAGTACTACACGACCCGAGGTTGGTTGAATCCTCAGATGCTGAACCGTGGATACAGAGGAACTTGGGATACTGAGGGCTGACTGTAATTTATATGCAGCTTTTCTATTACACAGAGTCGATGCCCCTAACTCGTGTGTTGTTCAAGTGTCAACTGTGGATTCTCCCCCTCCCTCTCTCTCTCTCTCTCTCTCTCTCTCTCACACACACACACACACACACACACACACACACACACACACACACACATTCTCTTGAGAATTTCATTAGTTTCTTTTCTGAGTGGTCAGGGATACCTGTAATAAATTTCATCATTCCCTGGAACATTTTTTTTTTCCAACCTGTGCCCCCTGCATTGGAAGCATGGCATCTTAACCACTGGACCACCAGGGTAGTCCCCCTGGAACATTTTTTAAGTTTAATTTTTATTTTATATTAGAGTATAGTTGATTTACAATGTTGTGTTAGTTTCAGGTGTACAACAAAGTGATTCAGTTATCCATATATATATATATATATATATATATATATATATATATATATCCATTCTTTTTCAGATTCTTTTCCCATATAGATTATTACAGAATATTGAGTAGAGTTCCCTGTGCTATACAGTAGGTCCTTGTTGATTATTTTATATATAGTAGTGTGTATATGTTAATCCCAAACTCCTAATTTATCCCTCTCCAGCCTTTCCCCTTTGGTAACCGTAAGTTTGTTTCCTATGTCTGTGAGTCTGTTTTCTGTTTTGTAAATAAGTTCATTTGTATCATTTTTTTAGATTCCACATAAAAGTGATATCATATGATATTTGCATTTCTGTGCACTAACAACAAAAGATCAGAAAGAGATATTAAGGAAACAATTCCATTTACCATTGCATCAAAAAGAATAACATACCTAGGAATAAACCTACCTAAAGAGGCAAAAGACCTGTACTCTGAAAATTATAAGATGCTGATGAAAGAAATTGCAGATGACACAAACAGATGGAAAGATAAACCATGTTCTTGGATTGGAAGAATCAATATTGTAAAAATGACTATACTACTTAAGGAAATCTACATATTCAATGCAATCCCTATTAAATTCCCTGGAACATTTTAAAAGGAAAAAATAAAATTGAAGACAAGCTAAAAGCCCATTGCAGTGGGATGGTTGTATTCTGGTACAATGATAAAATGGAATACAATGATAAAATGAATGAGCTAGATTTATAGTATAAATGTAAAAGGATTCCCACTTCTACTACATTACTTTCCTTCTCCCAGCCTGTGCCTGTGACCTCATCAGGAGTTCCCTACAATCAGTTGATAGGGGAAGAGAAATCTTAGGCCTGGTTTACAGATGATTCTGTGCAGTATGCAGGCACTACTTGAAAATGGACAGCTACAGTACTACGACCCCTTTCTGGGACATCCCTGAAGGACAGTGGGGAAAGGAAATCCTCCCAGTGGGCAGAACGTCAAGCAGCACACCGGCTTGCTCATTTTTCTTGGAAGGAAAAATGGCCAGATGTGTACCTATACACTGACTCATGGGCTGTGGCCAATGGTTTGTCTGGATGGTCAGAGACTTGGAAGGAGCACGACTGGAAAACTGGTAACAAAGACATTTGGGGAAGAGGTATATGGGTAGACTTCTCTGAATGAGTGAAAATGTGAAGTTATTTGTGTCTCATGTGAATGTTCACCAAAGTATGACCTCAGGAGAGGAGGATTTTATTTTTTAATTTAATTTAATTTTATTATTATTATTTTTTATTAATTGAGGATTTTAATAATGAAGTGGATAGAATGACCCATTCTGTGGATACCAGTCAGCCTCTTTCCTCAGCCACCTCTGTCATTGCCCAATGGGCTCATGAACAAAGTGGCCATAGTGGCAGGGATGGGGGTTATGCCTGGGCTCAGTGACATGGACTTGTACTCACCACAGCTGACCTGGCTATGGCCACTGCTGAGTGCTCAGTCTGCTACCTACACTGAGTCCCGATATGGCATCCTTCCCCAGGGTGATCAGCCAACTACCTGCTGGCAGGTTGATTACATTGGACCACTTCCATCATGGAAGGGGCAGCATTTTGTTCTTACTGGAATAGACACTCTGGAAATGGATTTGCCTTCCCTGCATGTAGTGCTTCAGCTAAAAATGCCATCCATAGACATATAGAATGCTTTATCCACTGTCATGGTATCCATACAGCATTGCTTCTGATCAAGGAACTTAATTTACAACAAATGAAGTGTGACAATGGACCATGCTCATGGAACTCATTGGTCTTACCATGTTTCCCATCATCCTGAGGCAGCTGGCTTCATAGAATGGTGGAATGGCCCTTGGAAGACTCAGTTATAGTGCCAGCTAGGTGGCAGCATCTTGTAGGACTAGGGCAATGTTCACCAGGGGGCTCTATGTGCTCTGTACTTTCTGCTGTTCTCCCATAGCCAGGATTCATGGGTCCAGGAATCAAGGGGTGGAAATGGGAGCAGTACCATTTTTCCCCTGGTGACCCACTAGCAAAGTGTTTTCTTCCTGTCCTCATGAGCTCATACTCTGCTGGCCTAGAGGTCTTAGTTTTAAATGGAAGAATAACTTTACCAGGAGACACAACAATGGATTGGAAGTTAAGACTGCCACCCGGCCACTTAGGGCTCCTCATGCCTCTAAACAGGCAAAGAAGAGAGTTACTATGTTGGCTGGGGTGATTGATCTTGAAAACCAAGGGGAAATTGGACTACTACGTCACAGTGGAGGTGAGGAAGTGTATGTCTGGCATACAGATCTCTTAGGGTGTCTCGTATTATTACCATGCCCTGTGATCAAAGTTGATGGAAAACTACAGCAACCTAATTCAGGCAGGACTAGTAATGACACAGACCCTTTAGGAATGAAAGTTTGAGTTATCTACCTGGTAAAGAACCACGACCAGCTGAGGTGCTTGCTGAGGACAAGGGAAATGCAGAATAGGGAGTGGAAGAATGTATTCTAAATACTAGCTGTGGGACTTCCCTGGTGGCGCAGTGGTTAAGAATCCACCTGCCAGTGCAGGGGACACGGGTTCGAGCCCTGGTCCAGGAAGATCCCACATGCCGTGGAGCAACTAAGCCCGTGCGCCACACATACTGAGCCTGCGCTCTAGAGCCCCCAAGCCACAACTACTGAGCCTGCATGCCACAACCACTGAAGCCCGTGTGCCTAGAGCCCGTGCTCTGCAACAAGAGAAGCCACCGCAATGAGAAGCCCGTGCACCTCAACGAAGAGTAGCCCCCTCTCTCTGCAACTAGAGAAAGCCCACGCGCAGGAACGAAGACCCAACACAGCCAAAAATAAATAAAATAAAATAAATTTATTAAAATAAATTAATTAATACCAGCTGTGACCACATGACCAGTAATAATAAGAATTGTAATTGTCATGAGTATTTCTTCCTTATTTTGTTATGAATATGTGTGTGTGTGTATTCTTAGCAAGTATCTTCATTTTCTTCTCTCTCTTATCCTCTTATCATATAACATTAGATGTATTGCCTTTACACTATACTATTTAAGTTGTATGGTATCAAGAAGAGTGAACATCACCCAGGAACTTTGCATCTTCTTTTGGAGAAAGCATTAGTGCTTTTTCAGTTGAACAAAGTACAGTTGTATTATATTAGCTGGAAGTATAACCTTATTATTATGGACTGAATGTGTCCTTCCAAAATTCATAGGTTGAAAACCTGCCCCCCAATGTGATGGTATTAGGAGATGGGGCCTTTGGGATTAGAATTAGATGGGATCATGATGATAGAGCCCTCAGGAATGGGATTACTGTCCTTATAAGAGTCACAAGAGAGCTTCCTATCCCTTCCTGCTTTCTGCCATGTGAGGATACAAGAAATCTGCACTTAGTAACTGGAAGAGTTGCTGGAAGAGCAGTCTCACCAGAACTTGACCATGCTGGCACACTGATCTCAGACTTCCGAACCTCAAAACTGAGAAATAAATTTCTGTTGTTTATAAGCCACCCAGTCTAGGATACTTTGTTATAGCAGCCTGAACTAAGACACTTGTTATTATCTTTGTTTAGATATCAGGTATGGTTTAAAGAGTACCAAATTGACAAGTAGTGGATTTGTGATGATTAATTTTATGTATAAACTTGGCTAGTCTATGGTGCCCAGATGTTTGGTTACATGCCAGTTTAGATGTTGTGGTGAAGGTATTTTTAGATGTGATTAACATTTAAGTCAGTAGTTTGAGTAAAGCAGATTACCTTCCATAAGGTGGGTTGCTGAGCAACACACAGAGTAAATTCCGTTTTTATTAAAAATTCATATTCAAACATATGCACACCTATAAATAAGTAGCCATGGAAAAAGTTCTGGAAATAATTCACACCAAACCAACAGCGATTACCTCTGGAGAATGGGACAGGGGCTGAGGTGAGGAAAGAGGTGTATCATTCCTTTTTTTTTTTTTAAAGATTGATTGATTAATTGATTGATTGATTGATTGCTACGTTGGGTCTTCGTTTCTGTGCTAGGGTTTTCTCCAGTTGCAGCAAGCGGGGGCCACTCTTCATCGCGGTGTGCGGGCCTCTCACTATCGTGTCCTCTCTTGTTGTGGAGCACAGGCTCCAGACGCGCAGGCTCAGTAATTGTGGCTCACGGGCCCAGTTGCTCCGCGGCATGTGGGATCCTCCCAGACCAGGGCTCGAACCCGTGTCCCCTGCATTAGCAGGCAGACTCTCAACCACTGCGCCACCAGGGAAGCCCTCCTTTTTGATTTTATAAAATTTCTGTAATTAAAATTTCCCCCAATCAGAATGTATTTCTTACAATTGTCCTTTATTCCAGAAGAAGATCCTACTTTTCTTTATTTTGATTTTATTTTGGTTAAGAGGATCAGTTATCAGTCTGACAAATTTTGTTTCCCAATATTCATCTACAGCTGTAAGCTGGAACTAGTGCTATGCATGTCAAAGCACAGCTACATCATGACTATCTTCCTTCCGACCTACAGTCTGTACAAATGTGCAGAATAAGACTAAGAATAATGTAACTTGTTTTTCAGATTCCATATTTTACAATAACTAAATGTAGTAACATAAATTATTAAAGACGTGAGATATTTTGTGTGAGTAAAGATGGCTTTTTTTTGGTAGTGTACTTGCAGTGTTGCAGCTGGATTCCTCAGGCAGCAGGCTCTGAGACACAGCTTAGCATGCAGGATGTTTATTAAGCAGTGCCCTTGGGATTAAAGCTTGTTGAAACATGGGGGATGAAGCAGAGGGATAAATCCAGCTGTGGTGCGCACCAACCACAGTCTCAGCTGACCCCACAAAGAGCTCTGAAGCTAGAATGGCCATTCGGGGTTGTCCTAAGTTGGCCCTAGGTGGTTAAGTCTTTATACTCCCACATCAACCAGTCATTGGATAGGGGCCACCCTGGAAGGGGCATGGTTTTGGGCAAGGTTTCAGGCAAGGGTCTCTGCTTCTGAGGCAATCCTGGAAGGGGCTGGCTGACAGCAGAAGACTGATTGAGGTAATTCCTGAAAGGTGTTAACATAGGGTAAGGCTGTCTGCCAAGAGTACTCCTAGTATTCTCCTAGCTGAAGCAACAAGTCCATCAGTGAAGAAGAATCTGGGTGGCACACCACAATGTCTATCTCATGCACCCTTCTTATTCTTGGGATCAACTTCTAAAACCATTTATGTGTCATTTTTTAAAATATGTAATCCCATTACATAATCATATCAGTATGGTACTTCAATGAGATAAGTCATATGAAATACTTATGGTGCTTATTAAGTGCTAGCTATCATTATCATAATTATTAATACCATTATTATTATTCTCACCTAGTTGGCAGATGTCTTGAAAAAAACATAGTGTAATTTCCCAAGCTTTGTTTTTATTAAGCATGGAGAAGAGCTGGTACAAGTGGAAAAGAATATTATAACATTTCTGTTGAACATACATTATATTAAGTTTATCCTGAAAAAGTTTCAAATTTTAGGTTGTTTTCCTGTAATCCCTTTCATATGAAAAAGAGAATTTTATTCTTCCCTTTTGATTTTATAAGCTATAATTCAGTGTCATTTGATGATTCCTAAGGAACTCTCTTTCCTGGTTTATTAAGCAAAAAGTTAGGCCCAGGTTTTAAATTCATTCCCTTGACAAATGTAATCCCATCATAAATCATAACAATAAATGAAAAGCCAGCTTCTGCTCTAGGAAAAAATAGTCGTGTGAGACTATTGTGTTAATGCTGTTGACATTTGGTTTTGTACGTTTGACTGCTATGCTGATGAAAAATATCTGTTAACCAGGGGAAAAAGAAAAGAAGCTAATAATACTTACTGAGTACTCTTCTAAGTATTTTACCTGCATTATCTCATATAAGTATATCAGTCTTCTGAGGTAGATACTGTTACTGTCTCTTTTATAGATGATGAAACTGAGGTTCAGAAAGGTAATTTGATTAAGGTCAAACATCTAGTCAAGGGGCAGCACAGGAATTAGAACCCAAGATAATTGGGCTGCAAGATTCATATTTCTAATCATTCCACTTTACTGACACGAAGGACTGATTTGAGTCCATTTCTCTCAGTTAATCAATTGTTTATTGAAAACATACTGTGAGCCCAGCACAGCCCAGGACTGGAAAGATTTTAAGATGATCAAGCGGAGTGTTTCCTGTACCTTAATTATTCATTTACTATTTTTCTTTGTTGTCATGTGTACCACATGAAGTATTACTTCCCCCTTTCTGAATGCTCTTGTTTCCAGAAATTGACTTGTATACTCAAATCTCTCAACTGTGTTAAAAAATCTTAACAAAAAAATAGTTTTTATTATATCTTTTATACCTTTTGAAAGATGATACAACATTTTGTTTAGTACAATAAGACACTGAAGAGTGATATATCAGTGGTGATTTATTTCACTAGTGCATATGCTTCTAGGTAATTTAATAATTCTTCCATTTTCTTATTTTATTCTTTAAAAAAATCACAGTTGAGAATAATTGGTCAGTAATGATGAACTAATTTCAAGGATGATGACATAGCAAAATAATTGAAGATATGAGATAAATATCTCTAAGACACCATATGTTAGATTTTAAAGAGTTCATTGGACCTGTTTGGTAATTGCAAGATATAATGAGTTTTAACCTAAAAAATAAAAAAGCAAAATTTCTCTTTGTTTTTTAAGACCTCTAAGGTAAAAAATCCATCTTCTTAAATAAAGACCTCTATGAAAAATTAATCTTTACAAGTAGAACTGCTCAAAAAAGAAATTCAAAAATCAAAAATGAGTCCAGTGGACACTGACATTATACCAAGGTTACATTTTGAAACAATTTTATGAGATAGATTCTATTATTTCCATTTTACAGATCAAAAAACTTAGTGTTCAAATTAAGAAACTTACGGTCTGCCCAACTCCACAACCTGTGCTAATATAATCACTTACTATTCTGTAATAGTTCCCCTAACCTCTCATATCATCCTATAGTTTTCCTTCAAAAACTATATATACATACAGTGTCTTACTATGTTATAAGAACAGAAACTATGTTTTGCTGACCACAGTATATCATTGCATATAGTGTAGTGCCTGGCACAGAGTCAATGCGCAGTGAATATCAATTGAATTGAATAAATGGACAATTATTTAATCACTGTGCTTAGCATCCAATCAGCATGGGCAAAGGTATCTAAACACTTTGTATATTAAGCACATATTCTGTAAAGAGCAAGTTTTAGGCTCTGAGAAAAGAAGATCAAGACGTAGTCCCTGCCCTCAAGGAACCTTTGATATAGGTGGGATGTAGGGCAGGGAGCAAAGACAGGGGCATTAAAGGGTTAATAATAATGCAGGCGGGAAGATATAGACAATTGATCTATAGAGAGCATCACCCTCCTTAGGAGCTTCACAGCTTAACATGAGGGAGTCATCATGGAGGGCTCCATTTTGTCCAGGGCAGAGAAAACTTTCCCACATAGAAAGGAAAATTTGTGTCTCCTTTTTCTTTTCTTTTTTTAAAATTTATTTATTTATTTGTTTATGGCTGTGTTGGGTCTTCGTTTCTGTGCGAGGGCTTTCTCTAGTTGTGGCAAGCGGGGGGCCACTCTTCATCGCGGTGCGCGGGCCTCTCACTATCGCGGCCTCTCTTGTTGTGGAGCACAGGCTCCAGACGCGCAGGCTCAGTAGTTGTGGCTCACGGGCCCAGTTGCTCCGCGGCATGTGGGATCTTCCCAGACCAGGGCTCGAACCGGTGTCCCCTGCATTGGCAGGCAGATTCTCAACCACTGCGCCACCAGGGAAGCCCTGTGTCTCCTTTTTCTAATCCATCATCTCTTCCAGGAAGTTGTTTCAACCTAAATCTTATATGATCAATTTAAACAGATACCTTCTTTTTCTCTTCTTGGAGAATAGGAATTGGTGGTGAATGTTCATATACAGGCTTTGAGGATCATTAAGTCACTCTCCAGTCTTCTTTTCTCCAGGCTATATAATTTTTTAAAAGTTTTCATCATAAATTTTATTTTCCTATTCTCCAGTTGTAATTACTGCTTTCCTCAGACTTATCTCCAAAATTTCCAGGTTTCTTTTAAGCTGTGAAGCTGAGATTTGAACATGGTCCTTATAACAGAATCATTGTTTTACAATTTCTGCCTATTTTCCTCTTTCTTTTCTCTTCCTTTTCTTTTTCTTTCTTTCCTGTGTTGGCCATGCAAAACAATACTCTTTTTTTCCCTATGTTTTATTATACAGACATGTTAGAGTCAAATTTTACTCTAATTGATAGTAGTATACAGTTAACTTTACAAAAGTCACATCTCATCTGTGGTAAATTGAACCATGCCTCCTGTTTATTCATGCCCCTGTGTGGTGTTCTCCCCTTGAATGTGGGCTGGCGCTGAGACCTGCTTTAACTAATAGAATGCAGAGTGACACTGCTCATTCCAGGCTTAAGCCTTAAGAAGACCTCGCCGCTTTCTGGGGTAAGGCCAGCTGCTATATAATATTTCTACTCTGAGACTGCCATGCTGTGAACATTTGTGCTCCACATGGCCTCTCCACGAGCCCAACCTAGCCACATGGAGAGGCCTGTGGAGGAGACCAAATCCCCGGCCAACAGCCCTCACCGACCTAACCGACCATGCCAACTACACCAACTTGACTGCCCATGAGTGAGGCCATCTTGGAAGTAGATGTATTCTCTAATTATAGTTGCACCACCCCATCTGAAGCCATGTGGAGCAATGACAAGCTTTCCTTGCCACACCTTGCCAAAATTGCAGAATTATAGGCAAACAAACAACTTTCTAAAGCCACTGTTTTTCAGGGTAATTTGTTAAATAGCAAGAGACAACTGAAACACTCTCTCTGTGCAAGACTTTTTTTCATCTGTAAGATGAATTAGTTGGACAAGATAATTTCCATATAGCATAAACTCTCAATTAGAGTGTGGTCCACCTTATTCAACACATTGCTACTCAACTTCTGCCTGCAGCCCTGTGTTGGTCCTACAGATTCTTCATACCAATTTGTGATTGTTCTTGTTGAAATTTTTTCTTTTTTTCCCCTTAGACCCAAGTCTCTAACTTGCCAGAGTCATTCTGAATACTGATTTTTATCCTCCAGCATGCTAATATTGCTCTCAGCTTGTTGGTGTGTCCATTTTATGAGCTCAGCTTGTTGGTGTGTCCATTTTATGAGCTTGCTTTCTACTTCATCATTTCCTTCAGCAATCTCACAGCTGCATTCTCACAGCTGGACTGGCTGATTCACTGTCTTTTCTTGGCCCTCAGAAAATCCTACTGGCATAGTTTCTAGGATTCAGAATCCTGAAACTCGCCTTTCCCACCATTTTGCTGTTTCTGGCTCAAGAATACTCCTAAATGGGTCACTTTTCCAAGACATAGCATGTCCATCCATGTGAATTTCTTGTGAGTAATATGTGCTATTAGAAAGTTAATGAGAAAAATATTTCCCTTTTTTGGTGGAGTCTGGGCTCAGACTCTTTCTGAAGCAATCATCATCAATTAATTATGCCTCAGGACTTCTGTGATATCGATGTGAAACCAGTAATTTTTTTTCACATCACGTCTCAGAATATTACAGCACATCTGCTCTCCTTGAGCTGACTTCATTCCAGAAGGAACATGTTTCTTAGTAAATATTGTCCAGTCATTTTTAAAGGACTTTTAAGCTTGGAGAGTATTAAAGTAATTGATTCTCCGCATTTTTTAAACTACTTTCAATTTTAGCCACTGCTGACCATCTGTTTATTCACTTCAGAAAGAGTTCTAAACATAGCCTAGAGTCATTATGAGTAATCTTAACAGGCTCACTGGAGCATATGCTATAACCCCGGTCTTCCCAGAATTTCAAAGTGCTTTAGAAAAGGACTGCATGCCATATTAGGGTCCACTTATCCTGTCTCACAGATGATATACTCAGAATATCTAGGAGCTAAATATATTATCTGAGGTAAGAGCAAAATAGAAGAGTTGATCTATGGGACAACTATAAGGTTGTAAGGTTAACACAACGCAAATTCCCATGATGTAAGGTTACTAGTTCCAGGGCAAGAGGCCAGTGTTTTCCCTCCCCACTAAACCTTTCAACTTGGAAGAGCACTAATTGTCACAAGCTCCTTAAATACTTGAAGACAAATGTTCTGGGGTAATATCGTTTACCCGAAGTTCTGCTTTCCTACTACACTGGACTCTTTTTTTTTTTTCTATCTAGCATCCTTTCTTTACAAGAACTGCCTCTCCTCTGCTTCCTTTGATTCTTATGGGCTACATTTCCCAGGGGCTCACTCATTTGGCCACAGTAATGGCACATGAACCAAGGTTGGCCTTTCACAGTAACCTCTTCTTCTAAACACAGTGTTTGGCTCAGGAGTGGGCATTGACCTAAGCAGGACAAATCAGAGACTTTCACTCAACTGATGGATGATGGTAGAGAGGATTCCTTCTACAGAAGCTGCTAGATTAGGATATAGCATGGAGCTACACATAGTAATCTTCTCTGGCCTCACGGAGTCTGTCTTATATTAAGAGAAAACTAACACACAGGAGTAGAGTGGAGAAACAGAGAGAAAATGAAAGCTGCCAATATTGGTTTGGTCCCTGGATATAGTTGTATTTAAACTTCTCAGCTAACCTAGTCAATTGCTCTTTTGCTTAAACTCATTTAAATTGTGTTTGAATCATTTTTTTTTTAAATTTTTTAAAAATTTACTTAATTATTTATTTATGGCTGTGTTGGGTCTTCGTTTCTGTGCGAGGGCTTTCTCTAGTTGTGGCAAGCGGGGGCCACTCTTCATCGCGGTGCGCGGGCCTCTCACCATCGCGGCCTCTCTTGTTGCGGAGCACAGGCTCCAGACGCGCAGGCTCAGTAATTGTGGCTCACGGGTCCAGTTGCTCCGCGGCATGTGGGATCTTCCCAGACCAGGGCTCGAACCCGTGTCCCCTGCGTTGGCAGGCAGACTCTCAACCACTGCGCCACCAGGGAAGCCCCTGAATCATTTTTAATTGAGTCAATTAATAGCAACCTATTCTTTAAGGAAAATTTATGCAACGTTAAAAATTCCTTTCTTATCCAGCAATCCCACTTTTTGGTGTATATCCAAAGGAAATGAAACCATTATCTTGAAGAGATATCTATACTCCCATGTTCATTGCAGCATTATTCACAATAGCCAAGGTATGCAAATAACATAAGTGTCCATCAACAGATTACTGGATCAAAAAAAATCTCTCTCTCTCTCTGTAAACACACACACATACACGCACACACACACACACTCATACCCCACCCCCCACAGGAATATTATTCAGCCTTAAAACAGAAAGAAATCCTGTCACGTGAGATGACGTGGATGAACCTGAAGGGTATTATGCTAGGTAAAATAAGGCAAAAACTGCCTGGTACCACTTACACGTGGAATCTTAAAATAAAGGTCAAACTCATAGTAACAGAGTAGACTGGTGGTTATCAGAGGCTAGAAGATAGGGGAAAAGGGGAGATATTGATCAAAGGGTACAAACTTTCAGTTATAAGATGATTAATTTCTGGAGACCTAGTGTACAGCATGGTGACTATAGCTAGTAATAATGTATTGTATACTTGAAATTTGCATAAAGAGTAGATCTCAAGTGTTCTTACGATACACACACACTCACACACACAAGATAACTATGGGAGGTGATGGGTATGTTAATTACTTTGATTGTGGTAATCATTTCACAATGTATACATATATCAGACCATCATGTTGTACATCTTAAATATATACAATTTGTATCTGTCATTCATAGGTAAGTAGGTAGATAGATAGAGAAAATTCAGACACAGTTAAAACTGAAAATCACTAATCAAAGTGAACAGGCCAAATTCAAGTTAAAAAAGTGGGAAGGGAAGAAGTAGAAGGCAGAAGACTTTCTCAAACTTGGAAAATCTTGGAGGATTATGGCAGTTTTCTTTGTAAAGATAAAAAATATATAATTACAGGGACTTCTCTGGTGGTCCAGTGGTAAAGAATCTGCCTTCCAATGCAAGGGATGCGGGTTCAATCCCTGGTTGGGGAACTAGGTTCCCACATGCCTTGGGGCAGCTAAGCCTGAGCACCACAACTACTGAGCTCGTGTGCCTCAACTAGAGATCCTGCGTGCCGCAGACTACAGAGACTACGCACCCTGGAGCCTGCGTGCCACAACAACAGAGCTCACATTCCCTGGAGCCCGCAGGCCACAACTACAGAGAGAAAAAAACTCACACGCCACAACCAGAGAGAAGCCCGAGCGCTGCAACTAGCAAGAGGCCCAAGTGCCACAACGAAGAGACTGTGCACCACAACGAAAGATTCCCCCATGCCTCAGCGAAGATCCCGCATGCTGCAACTAAGACCCGATGCAGCCAAAAAAGAAGAAAAAAAAGAGAGAAAAAGAAAAAAAAGAAAATTAAAAAAATTAAAATTGTACTCGTTTAAAAAAAAACATATAATTACAAAGCTAGCAGTTAAGATGAACTAAAAACAAGTTTACTGATTATCCGTACTTAGAAGTGTCCTTTTCACTTCTCCTGACACATCCATCAGAGAATAGCTTATGCTCAGTGGACTCATCACATCTTCAGCACATCTTGAAATCACTATCACCTGTCCCCAACAGGCATTTCTAAGGAGGTACATGCCAGAGTTCCTTAATTCCAATTATTTCTCTGGTTTCTATATTTCTAATATTTCAGGCTAAAGAGATGCTACAACTATATTTCTTGGTCTAAAACTTCCCAGTGGGTAGCAATACATTTTTTTGAAAGAAGACTAGGATGGAGAATCTTGTCAGACAAGGCTCTACCTGGCTGGATTAAGGAAACCACTTCTAGCTCTGGCCCTCTCACCTTCTGAAAAATTACTAAATTATATGAAAATTGTGTTTGAAAATTTTAACAACTGTCATTCACATTTCCAAGAAGAAGCCTATTTTTAAATTAAAATTAAAATTAAAATAAAAAAATTTTTTTTGGCTGCACCACATAGCTTGTGGGATCTTAGTTCCCTGATCAGGGATTGAACCCTGGGCCCCAGCAGTGAAAGCACCGAGGCCTAACTACTGAACCGCCAGGGAATTCCCAGAAGGCTATTTTTTAAATAAGTGAAAGTTTGAACCCTTTTACCAACTACTCCCTATTTTTTCCCACCCCCTAGCCCCTGGCAACCAGTCAATTTTTTACTCCATGTTTCTATGAATTCCATATTTTACAATATTCGAATGGAATATATACATACATACGTTGAGAGACACTTAGGTTGTCTCCATACCTTGGCTGTTATGAGTAGCTGCAATAAACATGGGAGTGCAGATATCTGTTCAAGATAGTAATTTTATTTCCTTTAGATATGTACCCAGAACTGAGATTGCTGAATCATATGGTATTTCTATTTTTAGTGTTTTTGAGGAATTTCCAAACTGTCTTCTGTAATGGCTGTACCAATTTATATTCCCACCAATAGTGCACAAGGATTCCCTTTTCTACACATCTTCACCAACACTTGTTACCTTTTGACTTTTTTATTGTAGCCATTCTAACAGGTGTGAGGTGATATCTCCCATATTGTGGTTTTGATTTGCATTTCCCTGATGATTAGTGATGTCGAGCATCTTTTCATATAATGGTTGGCCATTTATATGTCTTCTTGGAAAAATGTCCATTCAGGTATATATATTTTTTAATTAATTAATTAATTTATTTGTTTTTGGCTGCATTGGGTCTTTGTTGCTGTGCATGGGCTTTCTCTAGTTGCAGCGAGAGGAGGCTACTCTTCGTTGTGGTGCGAGGGCTTCTCATTGTGGTGGCTTCTCTTGTTGCGGAGCACGGGCTCTAGATGCATGGGCTTCAGTAGTTGTGGCTCATGGGCTCTAGAGAGCAGGCTCAGTTGTGGCGCACAGGCTTAGTTGCTCCGTGGCATGTGGGATCTTCCCAGACCAGAGCTCGAACCCATGTCCCCTGCATTGGCAGGCGGATTCTTAACCACTGCGCCACCAAGGAAGTTCCTATCCAGGTATGTTTATATTTTATATTTTAAAGTACCTTAAACATATTTTGGAAGTACAATAAATATACATAGGCACATACATACTAGATCGGGCTAGAGACTTCTTGCAAAATAGGAGGAAATATTAACAGAAACATACGTTGAATTTGGACTCAATATTATCCTCTAAAAAATTAACAACCACATTAGAGGACCTAGTAAAAAATGATCCTCTTGTTAAGTACTTAAGCTAAATTAATCAAATATTATTCAACACCTGCATACAAGAAATCGTGCCAAATATCTAGAATGAGAAGATGAAAATGATTTGATTCTTTGCCCTTAAGAATTTAGTAAGGGAGGTAGATTTGATTTCCCAGTCAAGCAGAACTAGTTCTTCCGTTAGGCTCTCATTGCACCTATCTCTATTACAGCATAAATCATAATTCTTTCTTTTTTTTTTTGGCGGCACCACATGGCATGTGGGATCTTAGATCCCCGACCAGTGATCGAACCTGTGCCCCCTGCATTGGAAGTGTGGAGTCTTAACCACTGGACCGCCAGGAAAGTCCATCATAATTATTTCTTTAAGGATCCATGTCCTCTTTTACAATAAAAATTCTACAATGGGACAATTGACTGTCTTTCATTTTTATGCTTTCAGTGCCAAATACTGTCCCTGGCACAGTAGGTATTTAATAAAAGCTGGATGTTGATGCCACTCATGAAATATACAACTCAATCTGACTTAAAAATGGGGAAGTGTGTTAGTTCACATAAGAGGAACTCCAGTGGTAGGGTGGATCCAGTAGTTTCACTATTTCACCAAAGGCAGCGGGTCTTTCAAAGACGTCACAAAGAAAGAAAACTACAGGCCAATATCACTGTTGAGCATAGATGCAAAAATCCTCAACAAAATAGTAGCAAACAGAATCCAATAGCATATTAGAAGGATCATACACCATGATCAAGTGGGATTTATCCCGGGAATGCAAGGATTCTTCAATATGCACAAATCAATCAATGTGATAAACCATGTTCACAAGTTGAAGGAGAAAAATCATATGATCATCTCAATAGATGCAGAAAAAGCTTTTGACAAAATTCAACACCCATTTATGATAAAAACCCTCCAGAAAGTAAGCATAGAGGGAACTTACCTCAACATAATAAAGGCCATATATGACAAACCCACAGCCAACATCATTCTCAATGGTGAAAAACTGAAACCATTTCCTCTGAGATCAGGAAGAAGACAAGGTTGTCCACTCTCACCACTATTATTCAACACAGCTTTGGAAGTTTTAGCCACAGCAATCAGAGAAGAAAAAGAAATAAAAGGAATCGAAATCGGAAAAGAAGAAGTAAAGCTGTCACTGTTTGCAGATGACGTGATACGCTACACAGAGAATCCTAAAGGTGCTACCAGAAAACTACTAGAGCTAATCAATGAATTTGGTAAAGTAGCAGGATACAAAAATAATGCACAGGGACTTCCCTGGTGGCACAGTGGTTAAGAATCTGCCTGCCAATGCAGGGGACACAGGTTTGATCCCTGGTCCGGGAAGATCCCACATGCCACGGAGCAACTAAGCCTGTGTGCCACAGCTGCTGAGCCTGCGCTCTAGAGCCTGCGAGCCACAGCTACTGAGCCTGCGTGCCACAACTACTGAAGCCCGTGCGCCTAGGGCTCGTGCTCTGCAACAAGAGAAGCCACCTCGATGAAAAGCCCGTGCACTGCAACGAAGAGTAGCCCCCTCTCACCGCAACTAGAGAAAGCCCGCATGCAGCAATGAAGACCCAATGCAGCCATAAATAAATAAATAATAAAGTCCATAAATTAAAAAAGAAAAGAAAAGAAAGATAGTTTCCCCTTAAAAAAAAAAAATAATAATGCACAGAAATCTCTTGCATTCCTATACACAAATGATGAAAAATCTGAAAGAGAAATTAAGGAAACACTCCCATTTACCATTGCAACAAAAAGAATAAAATACCTAGGAATAAACCTACCTAAGGAGACAAAAGACCTGTATGCAGAAAACTATAAGACACTGATGAAAGAAATTAAAGATGATACAAACAGATGGAGAGATATACCATATTCTTGGATAGGAAGAATCAACATTGTGAAAATGACTCTACTACCCAAAGCTATCTACAGATTCAATGCAATCCCTATCAAACTACCAATGGCATTTTTCACAGAACTAGAACAAAAAATTTCACAATTTGTATGGAAACACAAAAGATCCCGAATAGCCAAAGCAATCTTGAGAAAGAAAAACGGAGCTGGAGGAATCAGGCTCCCTGACTTCAGACTATACTTCAAAGCTACAGTAATCAAAAGAGTGTGGTACTGGCACAAAAACAGAAATATAGATCAATGGAACAGGAGAGAAAGCCCAGAGATAAACCCATGCACATATGGTCACCTTATTTTTGATGAAGGAGGAAAGAACATACAATGAAGAAAAGATAGCCTCTTCAATAAGTGGTGCTGGGAAAAATGGACAGCTACATGTAAAAGAATGAAATTAGAACACTCTCTAACACCATACACAAAAATAAACTCGAAATGGATTAAAGACTTAAATATAAAGTCAGACACTATAAAACTCTTAGAGGAAAACATAGGCAGAACACTCTATGACATAAATCACAGAAAGATCCTTTTTAACCCACCTCCTAGAGAAATGGAAATAAAAACAAAAATAAACAAATGGGACCTAATGAAACTTAAAAGCTTTTGCACAGCAACGGAAATCTTAATCAAGATGAAAAGACAACCCTCAGAATGGGAGAAAATATTTGTAAATGAAGCAACTGACAAAGGATTAATCTCCAAAATTTACAAGGAGTTCATGCAGCTCAATATCAAAAAAACAAACAACCCAATCCAAAAATGGGCAGAAGACCTAAATAGACTTTTCTCCAAAGAAGATATACAGATTGCCAACAAACATATGAAAGGATGCTCAACATCACTAATCATTAGAGAAATGCAAATCAAAACTACAATGAGGTATCACCTCACACCGGTCAGAGTGGCCATCATCAAAAAATCTACAAACAGTAAATGCTCTAGAGGGTGTGGAGAAAAGGGAACCCTCTTGCATTGTTGGTGGGAATGTAAATTGATACAGCCACTATGGAGAACAGTATGGAAGTTCCTTAAAAAACTAAAAACAGAACTACCATATGCCCCAGCAATCCCACTACTGGGCATATACCCTGCGAAAACCATAATTCTAAAAGAGTCATGTACCACAGTGTTCACTGCAGCTCTATTTACAATAGTCAGGACATGGAAGCAACCTAAGTGTCCATCAACAGATGAATGGATAAGAAGATGTGGCACATATGTACAATGGAATATTACTCAGTCATAAGAAGAAATGAAATTGAGTTATTTGTAGTGAGATGGATGGACCTAGAGTCTGTCATACAGAGTGAAGTAAGTCAGAAAGAGAAAAACAAATACCGTATGCTAACACATGTATGTGGAATCTAAAAAAAAAGAAAATAGTCCACAGTTGCTGTGGACTAGTGATTACTATGTATTTCCCATTCTTCCCTTTTCTGACTTGGAGTTTTTATTGTGGTTAGCTTGTCTTTGTCATACCACTGCACATTGGCTGTCTTATGAGTCACTACTCCAAAAAGGAGCCACATCCAAATATGATGGAAAGGACTGCTTAGCACTCAGAGATCTTGGACTCCAATAGATGTGGTAACTGGGTGGGACCATTGGATGGGTTTCCATGGGAAGGAGGTGAATTCATTCTTATGTATCAGAAGGGTATGTATCAATACTTGGGTGGCCAGAGGTGGTCTGTAGAAGAGCCTACTAATTGGCCTCTGATATTAATTCTGTCAGTCTTTCTCCTACTAACAGAAGTGCCAGTTTTTAGCTGGGAACATGGCTCTCAAGCTAGAAACAGCATTTTCCAGCTTCCTCTGAATGTAGGCCATATAGCTAAGTTCTGGCCAAAGAAAATATCTTTACTTATCTTCCTGCCCTTTCACATAAGCTGCAGTGTGGTGGTGAACCAGATTTGACTGTGCAGTAGAGAACTTCATTTAGTATATTTCTTTGCAGAGGTTGGCAAATTTTCTTAAAGGGCCTGATAGAAAATATTTTGACTTATAGGCCATAGGATCTCTGTCACAACTATTCAATTCTGCTGTCACAGCAGCCATAGACAATACTTACACAATTGGGCATGGCTGTGTTCTAATAAAGCTTTTTTTTTTTTTAATAAAAACAAGCGATCACCCTACTGGCAGTAGTTTCTCTACCCCTGCTGTAGTGGAACAATAACATAGGTGAAATCTGGGTCCTTGGACCACCTCATGGAAGAAAGTCACCCTACAATCCACATCATCTACTAGCTCAGACTTTTATGTGAAGGAGAAATAATTCTTTAATCTTACTTAAGTCACTGTTATGTTGGATTCTGTTAAGGTGTTCAAACCAATGTCTTAATGCAACTATATCTTATTGTGAGGAATCCCTAAATATTTGTAGTCATGATCCACTAGAAGTATTATTACTTTATTTTAATCATTAATCTACTTCTAGGAAAAAGGAGCAATGATTTGGAAAGTAACTTTCTCAAAATCCCATGGCAAGTCTGTGATGGTATTGAGAAATGCTCCCATTTCCCTTGATTTTGAAGATGTCAGGAGTAACAACTAAAGTTTTTTGTTTTTGTTTTTAACCTGAAATCATTGTGAAAGTGCTAAGGAAATGTCAAATGACCTCTGAGCCATGTATTTACTGATAAGGATAGAATGAATAACAGTTCATTAAATGCACATTAGTTGCAGGTTCTTACCTGCAATCCTGGTTAAACATAAATATCCTAAAGGCAGCATGCTTGTAAAGGAAATTCCAATATGTTGCATAACATTTACATTTTACCCATCATTTAAGGCTTTGCATGCACTATTAACTTCTCTGACCATCTTCTTTATTCATAATCAATATGAAATTGAGAAGAACTTCCTTTCATGCTGCTGATAGCCCACTGTTTTCTGAAGAGCAAGATAATGACAACAAAAGAATTGGTCACTTTGAAAAAGAAAATTTACTAAGTGAAGCAGGAGGTTGGAGGGAATGGGTTATAATTTTTTTTTTGAGAAAATTTGTATCGATTGTTCATATTAAAAAGGTCTTCAGAGTATTCTTTTTATTTGCCCTCTCTTTTTAGTGAAGACATCAGTGTGTACTCAGTTTAATGTTCTCATCGCTGTTGTAAATAGCACATTTATTCATTTACCTAATTTCATCTTTTGGCTCTATAGTTTTAAAAGTGCCAAGTGATATTTATATTACTAGTTTGGATTTTTCAGTAGTAGGTGTGGTTGCCTTATAAAAGTTCTTTCGGTATAGCAAATGTCATGTTCCTTATTTGTGTGTTATTTTCTAAACATATTCAAGGCAGCACCCCCTGAGACAGCTGTGACAATAATGCCCCACCATGACAACAGAGGAACAGTGCCAAAGCTCAGCAAAACAAAATTTACTTGGCAGGGGAGAGAGAATAGAGGCTTTTCACAGCTCTTTGTAAATGCTAATAAGGTCTCAACCTTGAACCATGCTTACTTTTTATCTGGGAAACCCTTTCCAGTTATGATACCATCTGTATAAGTAGAAGGAAGAGATTCCAAGCTGGGAGTTTATACAGCAGCAGATTTATGAGAAGGGCTAGTCCAAAATCCAGGTGCTTCCTTTTCATCTGAGATAACAGTACATTTGGGGACATTTTAAAGTCCATAGTCAACTTCTTTGGGCCCTTAAACTTGACAGTCTCCAGCTTGTCAGGCATTGCCACCCAGGGGTGGTGTTGTGTTAAAGTGGATGAAATACATTTGCAATGTGTAAACAGTTGACTCAGAGCTCAGATTTTGTTCGGATGAATAGCTCTTTTAAGCTTCCCATTTTGTCCTATGTTGCATAGTTGGAGAAAAATATTATTATTATTTGATGGCTCAATTTAACGATCCACGCTAAACCAACTAAACTCAGCCTTCACACTCACACCCTCCCTCCAGTGTGTGGCATTAATCTTTTAAATAAGTGGTCAGAGGAATACCGTTTTATGGACGTGTTAAAACTGGTCATGCTGTTACGTCCCAACAACCCATGAAGCCTTGAAGCTGGGTTGTTGGGTGGAAACTTCCCCCTTCCTTTCTCTGCCACATCCTCATTGGAATGATAAGACGGATGATGCTTTCCTTCTGTGATTTATCTGTGGTTTCAATGGTGTAAATCCCATGAAGAGATGGTCTATTAAGAATTACAAAAGCCAACACTTTTAAATATCTGTTTGAAAACTTTATTCCTTTTTTACTGTTTCGAAAAGACTAAGAACCTTGAGGAATAAGCTGTAGCTCTCTTTTTGATCATTTTTAGTGTTAGTAATTTAAAGCCCCCCAATTATATAAGCTGACACTGTTTAATATAAAGACAGATAATACAGGATCATGGGAAACCCAAGTTGTATCATTGCATAGCAAAAGTCATCTATTGGTTATGATTAACTGTCTTAAAATTTATCTTTTCCTACAGAAGAAACAATATTATTATTAGCAGGCCCCTTTGAATGCTTATTGTTATTATCCTTTAGTACTGGACGTCAGGTAATATTTTTCTCTATATTATTTTCATGCATAGTTAATAAGAAAAGCAGATGAGATAAAAACAACATAGGAATATTATTTATTATATATATATATAAAATATATATATATATAATAAATATTATATATATATATAAATGAATAGGCTTAAATAAATATTTTATGACAATTAAATTAGTAATATGAATAATATGTAATCACTGAGTGGTCTCCATAATAAAATGTTGAAAGTTATATTTACACTGATTTTCAAATTAAAGTGATTTAGGGACCAAAGCATACTTCCATAATAAAATCATTTTTCAGTGTTTCAACAAACCAAAAAATATATATATATCTGTATGTAAGTGAAAGAATGCTTGTTGTAGAAAATTTGGAAAAATTTCACCTAAAATTTTATCAGAGATAAAAACAAATACTTTGTTACATCTTTCCAGTCTTTTTTAAAAAATGCACACAACCATTTTCTCTTTTACCTAATTGATATAAAAATCTATATAAATCCAACAGTGTTTTACTATCTGCTTTTGCTCTCACAATGTGATATTTTATACATTTTACTATTTCTTTCAGTATTATTTGGTAAGATGATTTTAAAGCTTAATCAGACGAACATACCACAATTTATTTAACAAAATATCTATTGTTGGACATTTAGATTGGGCTCAATTTTTCCTTTTTATAGTAACATTCAGCAGAATACCACTGAACATAAATCTTTGGATGCATCTTGATTATTTTCTTAGGATAAGTTCCTAAGTTTAACATTAGTGAGTCCAAAGTTATAGTCATCTCGACTTTAATGGGTGAATAATTTAAAAATTTATTATTTTCAAGTCAACAGTTTCAGTTTCTATATGTGAGAAATAAATTCTCTAACAAAATAATCTTTTTTCTTTTTTAATGGTAAAGATAGTTTTGGCTTGTCCAACGAATGAAACTTTATATCAGTGGCTCTGTGTATGTGATTTTGTAAGCATTGCAAAATGTATTTGGGGAACAAATTGCCTTGGAGACCCCTTCTGCATGAGTGCCTCATTGCTTCATTCACAGCAATCCATTTACAGCTACAGGCTTGACATTATCACTCCTGTCATTTGGGCAAGGTTTTGGAGGGTGGAGGTAGAGACAAAGACTGGTGACCAAAGATAGATTAGGAATTAATACCAAATCAGGCAAGAAGGACTTAAATAAATGGTGAGAACTGAGGCTGGTCAGAATGGGTCTGAGAACCAGAGTAGATAATTTAATCTATTTTAATGAATGCTAGTCAGCTGGCTTAGTGACAGTCTTGTCCTAATATGCCAAAATACAATGGCTTATGCAAACATTTGAGTATTGGATACAGTTTAGTTATTAAGATGTAGGCCCTGGGAACAGATTGCACAGTTTTATTCCGCTTCAATCGTTTACCTCTCCCCAACACGCCCCAAAATGCAGCCATGTGAATCAAAATAATTATTAAAAATATTCACTTCAGAAGTGGTAGTGTTTTGAGTGCAAATGTAACCCAAACGTCATGGACAAGCAATAATTAATTTTTTTTTTTTTTTTAAGGGAACGCTATTTCTTTATTTATCCATTTTGGCTGCATTGGGTCTTCGTTTCCGCGCGAGGGGCCCCTCCAGTTGCGGTGAGCGGGGGCCACTCCTCATCGCTGTGCGCGGGCCCCTCACCGTCGCGGCCCCTCTTGCTGCGGAGCACAAGCTCCAGACGCGCAGGCTCAGTAGTTGTGGCTCACGGGCCCAGTAGCTCCGCGGCATGTGGGACCCTCCCAGACCAGGGCTCGAACCTGTGTCCCCTGCATTGGCAGGCAGACCCTCAACCACTGCGCCACCAGGGAAGCCCAATAATTAATTTTTAATAAATAATTTTTATGCATTGAGCAAAGTCAGATTTAAAAGCTATTTTGTGGGACTTCGCTGGCGGCACAGTGGTTAAGAATCCGCCTGCCAATGCAGGGGACACGGGTTCGATCCCTGGTCCGGGAAGATCCCACATGCCGCAGAGCAACTAAGGCCGTGCGCCACAACTACTGAGCCTGTGCTCTAGAGCCCAGGAGCCACAACTGCTGATCCTGAGTGCCACAACTACTGAAGCGTGAGCACCTAGACCCTGTGCTCCACAACAAGAGATGCCACCACAATGAGAAGCCCACGCACCCCAACGAAGAGTAGCCCCCGCTCGCCACAACCAGTGAAAGCCTGTGCGCAGCAACAAAGACCCAACACAGCCAAAAAAAAAAAAAACCAGTAAAAGCTATTTTGTGCTTGCACTGCTATAATACTATGGAACAATAAGGAATTTTCTTTAAAAGGGATAGAGCACCAGCCCACCAGGAAAGTTGTTACCTAGGACAGTCTTCCTTCCACCTAAAACCAAAGCATAGGCATAAATAATCCCTCCTCCCAAATTAAAGCGAAATAAGAAGGATAATCGAAATCTTGTGAGACAGAGTTTATCAGAGAGATGAGATAGAGAGAGGTGATGTTAGGACCAAACAGATGTAATCCCTGTTGTCAGTGACCCTGTGGTCCTCTGGCCAGGGCTGGGTCTCTTAGAGCTGTGGTTTCCACATCTGAGCATCAGCTACAGCTGAGGCATTGACAGGTTCTAAGTCAGAATCTTTGCGGGGAGGGGACTTGAGATTCTATCTTTTAAAAAAGTTTTTCAACTCAGTCAGGTTAGGAGCTGTTGTCTTGAAGCTTTATCGTTTTAAATTGTGATCATGGACTCTGGCCATCGACCTAGTGAGAGCTTCTTACAGTTATATAGTCTCCAAAGTAGGGATGTTGGAAAAAAATATTACAAATATTTGTATATTTGTATTTTTAAAATCTCATTTAAAATGTACATTTTTCATGCTTTATGAAATACATGATACATGAGTACCTATTGTATGATATAATTTATAAATAAATATGCATAGAGTGGGACTAGTGCTCAAAATGTTTTACTGATAGGGTTGAGCAGTCAAAACAAAATTTGGGAACCACTGCCTTAAAAGGCTGGGAAAATTAAAACTTATCCTTAAGGGGCAGGTATGTATTCAAAATGAATATTTGGCCTTCAGAAGCAGATATAATGGACACTACATTTCTAGAGTCACTGTATCATAGAGAATGACTGACCCAGACAGGACAAGGGTAAAATGCCAGGAAAAGGAGAAACCTGGGCAGGAATTGGGGTTCTGACCACTGATAGTGGGCCTTATGGGCTCTGAAGTCAATTTGCCAGAGTTGGAATCCTGGCATTGCCACTCACTAACTGTTAAGTCGGACCAGGTGATGGTAATACTACTACTACTACTAATAATAATAGTAATACTACCTATCTCCTGGGGTTGTTATGAAGTTTTAAAGAGATTATTTAATGTAGAGCATTGTAGGATGATTTCTGCCTCAGATTAATATATGCTTGCTATTAACTGCTATCATTATCATTATCATCACTGTTGCATCAGTTTTTTTTAAGTGAGGAGGTAAATAGTAATTGAACAATTGTAACCATGTGGTTTCAATTCTGTAATTAATAACCAAGTAAAATGACCAGTAAATCTGCTGGTATCTTTCTCAAATGTTTGTGTACATTAAAATCATCTGTGGGGCTCATGAAGGACAAAGCTAAGTCCCACTTCAAACTTCAGAATTTTTACAGTGGAGCCCAGGAAGCTGTATTTAACACAAGAGACACAGGTGGTTCTGATACATTAGAAAGTTTGAGAACAAGAGATTATAGTGTCCTTCTCTTAATTTTTTAAATTCTCCACAATTCAGTTTTTCCCAAGCGCCAAGAAGGTCATTCAGATAGTGTTAGATTAGAAATACCTCTGTGATTCAATTGACCATTTGATTTGATTATTACTTGATGCCTAAATAAATTGTATTCTGGATTTAGACTATTAGGCCACTGGTTGGGAGTTTTGAAATGCTTACCTTTCATTTGGAGGTTACACTTTGCTTTTTATTTTCACTTACCACCATCTTACTATATACTGTTCAAGATAAATTAACGTATTCTTAGTCAAGAGTGGAAGGGAATTTAGAGATGAACTAATTCAATGTCCAGATTTGATTAAGAGGCTATGTCTAGTTGAAATAGCCTGTGTTCCCCTGTGTTGAAATAATCAATATGCTAAAATACCGAATACCTATGCTGATGCTTTAAAGTACTTTAAAGTTTAAAGTATGTCACAGAAAACTTTTGACTTGGCATTTATCTACTTGGAGTAACTCTCATCTACAGTGGAAGACAAAGCTAACAAGGTATCAGTTGTCTTAAAGTTCTGTTGTTACTATCTTATATAATGTCTTTCCCCTTTATGAAATTATAAAATATAGTAAGCATACAAAAAAGGTATATAAAATAATATGATAAATAATAAATGACCACTACCTAGCTTAAAAGAATCTTAGCATTTAACTACATTTCTTTCAGATCTTTTTGTTTCTTTTTTTGGGATAAGAGTACCAAAAAGTAATATATACTGGTTGAGATACGGTGTGTTCCCCTCCTCTGTCCCTCTCCTGTGATAACCACTATCCTGAAGTTGGTGTTTATCATCCCATGCCTGTTTTTGTTTTTGTCTTATTTTTGCCTGTTTTATACTCTTTTTATTTTGAGTTATGCATCCATAAACAATAGGTAGGGTTGTTTGCACGATTTTAAACTTTATATGAATGGTATACTGTACCTATAGTCTGCAAATTATTATTATTTTTTTGCTTAACATAATAGATTTATATGTGTTGACAGATGTTGCTCTCATACATTTATTTAAACTGCTGTACAGGGTGCCATTGTTTAAATATACCATAGTTTATTTACCTATTCTTCTTTTGGTGGATGTTTAGGTTTTTTACTTGATGTGTTTCCTTATGCACATGTGTGAGAGCTTTTCTGTGGTATAAACCAACAAGTGGGATGTACATTTAACTTAGTTAGATATTGCCAAATTGCTCTGTTATGCAAATTACAGTGTATTAGAGTTCCTATTTTTTCCACCCCTTCAATATCGCTGGGTATTATCAAACTTCTTAATTTATGTCAATCTGATGGCATCTCATTCATTGCTTACATTTACATTTCTCTGATTACTAGTGAGATTGAATATGTCTTTAGATGTTTACTGATCATTTTTCTAAATCCTATATTTTTTTTCTAAACAGTGTCAAAGTTTTGTTTTTCATATTTAAATTTTTAAACTTCCTGGAGCTGATTTGTGTGTGTGTGTGTGTGTGTGTGTGTGTATGTGTGTGTGTGTGTGTGTATAGTGTGAGTTATTTTTTCTACATATAAAACTACTTATTCATGTCTGAATGTTAAAAAATAGATTTTTTTACAGTGCAAGTAGAGTTGTATCTTTCCAGGTTTTTTTCCCTCTTTACATTTTAATGATTCTGAAATTCTCAACTGCCAACAGAGCTGTGCATCAAAAGACATTTTACATAGTTACCATTTTATAGGTACATGGAAACTTAGCCCTGTATAGAAATTTCTATCATCTGATTGTCACATTGGTTGTTATTTGCATAGTATCATAAATATTTAAATTTACGTCCCTCAGTGTCACTTAAAATAATTTCAAAAAGATTACACTTTAATGTAGCATTGTAAAGTTACTGTATATTCAAAAGGGCATGAAAAAAAATCTGTGGGATATAAATTTTTTTATGAGGGAACAAAAGTTTGTCATTCTAAGACTGGCTTGCTGTCTGTATTTTCTTGATTGGCAAAAGCCACATGCTTCGTTCCAAGAAGGGGAGCCGCACACAAATACTGTTTAATTTTCTTACTGTGACGTATGTCACAGGACTGACAATGCAGTTAAAGGCAGTGGAAATTGCCAAGTATAGGAGAGATTGGTTTGACTGATTCACACATGAAAGATTCAGGCATTAAATATAAGTCAAAATTTTCTAGATAATAGTCAAGGAAAGCTGTCTGATTTTTAGTCATATGTAATTCAACTAAGAAAATAGAAACAAATGCAGAGTACAGAATATATCCTGGCATTCTTTTTCTTTTTAATTTAATTTTATTTATTTTTTTATACAGCAGGTTCTTATTAGTTATCCATTTTATATATATTAGTGTACATATGTCAATCCCAATCTCCCAATTCATCACCCCCCCCCCCCCGCTGCTTTCCCCCCTTGGTGTCCATATGTTTGTTCTCTACGTCTGTGTCTCAACTTCTGCCCTGCAAACCAGTTCATCTGTACCATTTTTCTAGGTTCCACATATATGCGTTAATATACGATATTTTTCTCTTTCTGACTTACTTCACTCTGTATGATAGTCTCTAGATCCATCCACGTCTCTACAAATGACCCAATTTACTTCCTTTTTATGGCTTGGATTGACATATATACACTAATATGTACAAAATAGATAACTAATAAGAACCTGCTGTATACAAAAATAAAAAAAAAAAGAGTGGATTGGTTGTGTCAAGGTCACGTTCTTTTAGGGGATGGCACGGGTCTGTCAGGCAGATTACCTCACTAGTGTTGATCAGGTAGTTCCTGACTTACTGGCTTAAGAGTCTATTTCTGTTACCGAACGCAAGTTCCTGTGACTGACGCACAGTAAGGCCAGACAAAGCGAAACGTCGAAGTTTGGAGCAGAGAAAGGTTTGTTGCAGGGCCATGCAAGGAGAACAGGTGGCTTGTGCCCAGAAAAACCCCCTAACTCCTTGAAGGGTTTCAGCAAAACATTTTTAAAGGCCAGGTGAGGGGAGGGAAATCCCAGGGTATGTGCTCAGCTTTGGGTAGTATAGTCATTTTCACAATGTTGATTCTTCCCATCCAAGAACATGGTATATCTCTCCATCTGTTTGTATCATGTTTAATTTCTTTCATCAGTGTCTTATAGTTTTCTGCATACAGGTCTTTTGTCTCCTTAGGTAGGTTTATTCCTCGGTATTTTATTCTTTTTGTTGCAATGGTAAATGGGAGTGTTTCCTTAATTTCTCTTTCAGATTTTTCATCATTAGTGTATAGGAATGCAAGAGATTTCTGTGCATTAATTTTGTATCCTGCTACTTTACCATATTCATTGATTAGTTCTAGTAGTTTTCTGGTAGCATCTTTAGGATTCTCTATGTATAGTATCATGTCATCTGCAAACAGTGACAGCTTTACTTCTTCTTTTCCGATTTGGATTCCTTTTATTTCTTTTTCTCCTCTGATTGCTGTGGCTAAAACTTGCAAAACTATGTTGAATAATAGTGGTGAGAGGGGACAACCTTGTCTTGTTCCTGATCTTAGAGGAAATGGTTTCAGTTTTTAACCATTGAGAACGATGTTGGCTGTGGGTTTGTCATATACGGCCTTTATTATGCTGAGGTAAGTTCCCTCTGTGCCTATCTTCTGGAGGGTTTTTATCATAAAATGGGTGTTGAATTTTGTCAAAAGCTTTTTCTGCATCTATTGAGATGATCATATGGTTTTTCTCCTTCAATTTGTTAATATGATTTATCACATTGATTGATTTGCATATATTGAAGAATCCTTGCATTCCTGGGGTAAATCCCATTTGATCATGGTTTATGGTCCTTTTAATGTGTTGTTGGATTCTGTTTGCTAGTATTTTGTTGAGGATTTTTGCATCTATGTTCATCAGTGATATTGGCCTGTAGTTTTCTTTCTTTGTGACATCTTTGTCTGGTTTTGGTATCAGGGTGATGGTGGCCTCGTAGAATGAGTTTGGGAGTGTTCCTCCCTCTGCTATATTTTGGAAGAGTTTGAGAAGGATAGGTATTAGCTCTTCTCTAAATGTTTGATAGAATTTGCCTGTGAAGCCATTTGGTCCTGGGCTTTTGTTTGTTGGAAGATTTTTAATCGCAGTCTCAATTTTACTGCTTGTGATTGGTCTGTTTATATTTTCTATTTCTTCCTGGTTCAGTCTCAGAAGGTTGTGCTTTTCTAAGAATTTGTCCATTTCTTCCAGGTTGTCCATTTTATTGGCATAGAGTTGCTTGTAGTAATCTCTCATGATCCTTTGTATTTCTGTAGTGTCAGTTGTTACTTCTCCTTTTTCATTTCTAATTCTATTGATTTGAATCTTCTCCCTTTTTTTCTTGATGAGTCTGGCTAATGGTTTATCAATTTTGTTTATCTTATCAAAGAACCAGCTTTTAGTTTTATTGATCTTTACTATTGTTTTCTTTGTTTCTGTTACATTTATTTCTGCTCTGATCTTTATGATTTCTTTCCTTCTGCTAACTTTGGGTTTTCTTTGTTCTTCTTTCTCTAGTTCCTTTAGGTGTAAGGTTAGATTGTTTATTTGAGATTTTTCTTGTTTCTTGAGGTAGGCTTGTATTGCTATAAACCTCCCTCTTACAACTGCTTTTGCTGCATCCCATAGGTTTTGGATCATCGTGTTTTCATTGTCATTTGTCTCTAGGTATTTTTTTATTTCCTTTGATTTCTTCAGTGATCTCTTGGTTATTTAGTAACGTATTGTTTAGCCTCCATGTGTTTGTCTTTTTTTCCTTGTAATTGATTTCTAATCTCATAACATTGTGGTCAGAAAAGATGCTTGATATGATTTCAATTTTCTTAAATTTACTGAGGCTTGATTTGTGACCCAAGATGTGATCTATCCTGGAGAATATTCCGTGCGCACTTGAGAAGAAAGTGTAATCTGCTGTTTTTGGATGGAATGTTCTATAAATATTAAGTAAATCTATCTGGTCTATTGTGTCATTTAAAGCTTGTGTTTCCTTATTAATTTTCTGTTTGGATGATCTGTCCATTGGTGTAAGTGAGGTGTTAAAGTCCCCCACTATTATTGTGTTACTGTCGATTTCCTCTTTTATAGCTGTTAGCAGTTGCCTTAGTATTGAGGTGCTCCTATGTTGGGTGCATATACATTTGTAATTGTTATATCTTCTTCTTGGATTGATCCCTTGATAGTTATGTAGTGTCCTTCCTTGTCTCTTGTAACGTTCTTTATCTTAAAGTCCATTTTATCTGATATGAGTATTGCTACTCCAGCTTTCTTTTGATTTCCATTTGCATGGAATATCCTTTTCCATCCCTTCACTTTCAGTCTGTATGTGTCCCTAGGTCTGAATTGGGTCTCTTGTAGACAGCATATATATGGGTTTTGTTTTTGTATCCATTCAGAGAGCCTGTGTCTTTTGGTTGGAGCATTTAATCCATTCATGTTTAAGGTAATTATCAATATGTATATTCCTATTACCATTTTCTTAATTGTTTTGGGTTTGTTTTTGTAGGTCCTTTTCTTCTGTGTTTCCCACTTAGAGAAGTTCCTTTAGCATTTGTTGTAGGGCTGGTTTGGTGGTGCTGACTTCTCTTAGCTTTTGCTTGTCTGTAAAGCTTTTGATTTCTCTGTCGAATCTGAATGAGATCCTTGCCGGGTAGCGTAATCTTGGTTGTAGGTTCTTCCCTTTCATCACTTTAAATATGTCATGCCACTCCCTTCTGGCTTGTAGTTTCTGCTGAGAAATCAGCCATTAACCTTATGGGAGTTCCCTTGTATGTTATTTGTCATTTTTCCCTTGCTGCTTTCAATAATTCTTCTTTGTCTTTAATTTTTTCCAATTTGATTACTATGTGTCTCGGCATGTTTCTCCTTGGATTTATCCTGTATGGGACTCTCTGCGCTTCCTGGATTTGGGTGGCTATTTCCTTTCCCATGTTAGGGAAGTTTTTGACTATAATCTCTTCAAATACCTTCTCTGGTCCTTTCTCTCTCTCTTCTCCTTCTGGGACCCCTATAATGCGAATGTTGTTGCGTTTAATGTTGTCCCAGAGGTCTCTTAGGCTGTCTTCATTTCTTTTCATTCTTTTTTTCTTTATTCTGTTCCGCAGCAGCGAATTCCACCATTCTGTCTTCCAGGTCACTTATCCGTTCTTCTGCCTCAGTTGTTCTGCTATTGATCCCTTCTAGTGTATTTTTCATTTCAGTTATTATATTGTTCATTTCTATTTGTTTGTTCTTTAATTCTTCTAGGTCTTTGTTAAACATTTCTTGCATCTTCTCGATCTTTGCCTGTGTTCTTTTTCCGAGGTCCTGGATCATCTTCACTATTATTATTCTGAATTCTTTTTCTGGAAGGTTGCCTATCTCCACTTCATTTAGTTGTTTTTCTGGGTTTTTATCTTGTTCCTTCATCTGGTACATAGCCCTCTGCCTTTTCATCTTGTCTATCTTTCTGTGAATGTGGTTTTTGTTCCACAGGCTGCGGGATTGTAGTTCTTCTTGCTTCTGCTGTCTGCCCTCTCCATCCTGGCATTCTTTAATTACTATGCTTTGAAATTATCTTGTTAATCCTAAAAGTGGTAAAGGGAATCAGCAAGTGTTAGGGCAAATGGAGGTCAGTGTTTGATGTCACATATCATGCTGTCTATAAGAAGTGATTTGGAAGTTTATATAAATTAAAAAAGTCTCAAACTATGTAATATTGTATAATAAAGTAGAATAATTATATGGATAAATATATACTATTTGTCAATGAGTAAAACATTTTTGTGTACGTTTAGTATACTGTTCTATTTTCATGCTCTTTTAAATACACAGCTTTTCAATGCTACATTAAAGTGTAATCTTGAAATTATTTTAAGTGACATTGAGGGATCCAAATTTAAATTTAAATATTTATGATAGTATGCAAGTAACTGAAAAAAAACGGCATTTTATTGATGTTCTGTCTGAGAATTGATGGCATTTTAGAATCAAAGAATTTGGAATGTCTCTTTTCCAGGTATGGATCAAGACTCCTCTGTGTGTTACCTCTTTTTCTTGGGAAGAGCTGTTGTATTCTAGTTAAGCAAGATTAATCACATAGTCCAAGCCAGGACCAAGAGAACTATAGGGAGGGGATATAGGCACTATCTTTATCTTAGAAGAGAGGCGGGACTCTAAAAAGAACTGGATTGAAATTGGTGAAGTCAACTTGGACTGTTATGCCTGAGCTCTGGTGTTATTTGGGAAAGGAATGACCCAGGCTTTTGGAAGTATATTGAAGTGATTATCCTTGAGATTCTCAGAGTAAGAACATACCTTTGTGGGTTTGGGGTGGTGGTTTCCATGATGCCAGTGGAAATTTGTCATGTTGGAAACTCAGTCATCTTGAAAGAAACAGTTCCTGGGACTGGAAATAAAGCAGCACTTGGATGAGCCTTAGACAGGATGAGGGGAGAACTCTTCTCTCACTGGACCTGTTGGTGTTTTGACTGGGTTTTGCTGCATGGACATGCCAGTACACTACCAGTGGTGGGGGTGAGCCAATGTTTGCCACATGAATGCAGGTTAAAAACTAGGAGGCATGGATGTGCCTTGAGGTTTCCTCCTGTTGGCTGCTGGTCCTGTGGGCTCTGAAAGAAGCCACATCTTATAGCAGTCATAAATTACTTCCCATGGCAGTGATTCAAATATTGGTGTGCATATATATCTTCTGGGGAGCTTGTTATGAATGCAGATATCTGAGAGCCACTTGCAGAAATTCTAATTAAGTGTGAAGTGGGGCCCTTAATCTTCTTTGTAACAAACACTTCAGATAATTCTAATGCATTTAGTTCAAAATTCAGCAGATAATCTTAGGGTCTCTTCCAGTTGGTTACGTTTGATTCTTTGTTGAAGTCTTCTTATAGGTGGTAGTCTGCTGTGATGAATTACTAGAAAGGCCTGTTGCATGCTTAAAAATGTACGACCAAGAGGAGAATGATGCTGCATCCCCAAGGCCAGAGCAGTGGGAGCAGTGGTGGTGACCCAGCTGAAGAAAGATATGCTTACTAGAGTAACTGTCTCATCAGGGGCATTGTGAGAGGCAGCAGCCTTAGTCAGGCCGCTGGGGAGGTGGCAATGTTGAAGTCTGCAAGGGTTTTTCAGGGGAAGAAATAAGAGGAAATAATTTGGAGTCCAGGATCTAGCTAATTTAGGATAAATTTAGGGCTCAAGATCACAGAGTGGTTTCCAAAAGAAGGGAAGACCACCTTTTCTCCCTCCCTATTCCATCCC
Organism: Balaenoptera borealis; assembly: GCF_965194805.1. NCBI lineage: Eukaryota > Metazoa > Chordata > Mammalia > Artiodactyla > Balaenopteridae > Balaenoptera > Balaenoptera borealis. Next base: position 81,208,267 of record NC_138870.1, read on the forward strand.
CAGGTATATGTAGTCAGTAAAGACTGACTTCAGTTTCCCTCAAGGGTGACAAACAGGAAGAGAAGACAGAGCCCGACACTGCTATTCTTGGGAACCATTCTCATCACCTGGGCTTCCTTGGCAGCTCCCAATCGTACTGCTGCTCTTGGGAACTTTCTCCAGTCTATGTGTTTGGTAACTACCCCCGACCCCTTCCCAAACATTCTCAAGCCACACAGTGACTGGAAACCTCAGTGTCGCCTCTAGATGGCGCCTGGGTCTCTATCAAAGCCCTCAGTGGTCTAGCTAGTTTGGGACTCCACTTCTAAGAAATTCCTTTTTTAAGGTTACACAAGAGAGGCAGCCCTGTGGGGTCTTAATCGATGTCCTGTGCTCTCTATCTTCTTCAGTGCCATGCGCAGGGCCAGGTTCCTTCTCTCTCCCCTGGCTCAGGAAACATTTTTGAATTTTCCATTAGGTACCCTCTTCCTGGTGCTCCCCCTGCACTGCAGGGTGTTGATGGTAGAGTCTATCACTTTCTCCTGCCAGACCCATTCTCAGGAGTCTTGTGGTCTTGGCAACAGCCCTAATTACCTCTTTCTGTGTTGCCCCCAGTAGAGTACAGGAGGACCACAGAGGCAGACTGGGATCAGGTACTGCTGTAGAAATGGATCACAGAGAACCCTAAGGTAGATTTGCAAACTAAACCTTGAAAATCACCCCCAGGAAGCACCAATAATATCAATTTCCAACCAAGAATAAGGGGAAAAAAGTTCTTCTCTGTCAACCCCAAAGAAAGGCCATTTTGACCTTTTGTCCTCAATAGACTTTGCCTGAAATAAGAAATGTTCACATGGAATAGCTGCCATTAATATGGGTGACCTAAAGGTTAATATAGCCCAGGGAATGCTTTTCATTGTTCTGTATTGTTTGTTTCCCTTTTGTGAAATTCTGTGGCCAGGGAACTGCATAGTTCCAGTATGTGGTCTAGTAGCACATTACTAATTGCATTCTTTAAAATACAGATTTATGTTGGTTTGTTTGGCCATACCAGGAGAGAAACCAGTGTAGGGGGTTATAAAGCGTCAAGGTTATAAACTTCATGGGGCTTTCAGGCAAATGAGGAATTTTTATTAATTCTTTGAATGCAAATGTCCAGTAAAGTCTCCACTTGTCACACCCCCTGCAGCGCTCCAGTTAGGAAAGGATTGCAACCTGCTCAGTTGGGGGCCAAGTGGAGGAAAAAAAAGTCTGATTATTCAGGGGCTCTGCGTTGTCAAAGTGTATAGCTGAATAAAAAAGACCCTCCTTCTCCCCTGGCTCCTCTCCTAAAAAACCATGTATCAAACACAGATACAAAACAGAGGAATCCCTCTCATTTGTAGCCCCTGGCAGGACACATTTTAGAATGAAATCAGAAAGTACCTTGGCAGACACCCAAGATATCAGGTAAATTGTTAACTATCTGACTGTTCTTTTACAACACCAAAATTGAGTGTGATGTTAAAGCAAAACCTTTTTATTTTAAACTAGTTGTTCATAGTCCTATTTTAGATGCCCCTAAATAATCCTTCATAAGAACTTTAAAAAAGTGTGCTTTTCTTTTTTAGCTTTCGTACTATAGCAACAAAAGTCCAAACTTAGAATAACAAATCAACATGTATCAATCACCTTCATATTCCTGTCAAGGGCATATTGGGTTACCATGAAAAAGATCCTAAATCTATCTTCTTGTGACCAAGTCAGCATGGGATGAACTTTTCACACTTTAACATATTACCTGTAGCCAAGTGTTATTCCTGACCTGTGTTTTCATTTATAATGCATGCAGTAGAGATTTGATGGTTAAAGAAGGAGGAGATTGCTTTATACCAGTAGTTCTCAAACTGTGAGCTGAGGACTCCTGAGATACTGGGGAATTAGAGACAGGGTTCTCTAATCAGCATGTGAAACAGCACTGTCTGTGGATCAATAAATAACAAGTCTTGCATATATATGTGCTTTATGAAGTCAGGTGCCATATTGGTTTTTACTCACTCTTGTATCTTTAGTGCCTCACTTGGTGCCTGGGATATAGTATGCATTCCATACATAAATAAACAAATAAAGGAAATAATGAACATGTTTTTCCTAACATATGTGTCATAAAAATACAAATTTATCTTAAAAGCATTACTAAATTCATATTTTGCCATCGTGATTTTTTTTATTGTAGTAAACTATTCACAACATAAATTTACCACTTTAACCATTTTTAAGTGGATAGTTCTGTGGCATTAGTCATCACGGTTTCTTAATAGATACTAAGAGCACAAATACTAAACCTAAAAGGGGTCCTTATACCTACAAATGTTGGAAACCACTAGTATTCAATTTTCCTGATGGGAAGTCATCCCATCTTGACTGTTTCCAGTGTCATAGATCTCACCTCTTCAAGGGGTGGCATGTTTCATGATTGGGCTGATAAAAGTGTTAAAAAGTCCTTATGTGTATTGAGTTGAAATCTGTCTCCCCATATTTTCCCATTGGTCTTACTGATTCTAGTTGGAAGAAACACAATCAATACATTATGCTTTCTTCCAAGGAAAAGCCCTTATTAGTTGACAGCTTTTCATTTTTTTCTTTTAAAGCAACTTATTATCAAGTCGATTAAATCTAACCAAAATTCCTCCCATTGAAATTTAAAATTAAAGACTTAAAAAAAAAAGTCTGCTTTCTGTCAATTCTGAGCTTTAAGAGAGATGAATAGTAATATAAAAAGCATATATAGGTTGGATAGGCTGGTCATGTCTTCCCCATACCCCAGAGACCTAGCCCCGGTGGGGCAGTTCAGGCCTTTGCTTGCACAGGGGAGGCCTTACCCAAGACAGAGCCTCACTCATTCCTCTTTTTGTTAGTACTGATGAAGCACATACTAGGCTATGCTTGACCTCTCCTGCTCTTCCCCACAGCCAGCCCAGCACAGAAGAGACTTGACATTTCCCCCCCCAATCCTAAGTGTGCCAACTTTTAAAAACATCTTTGTACCCAAAGTTATCACTGTAATTTCTTTTCCCACATTTTCCCCCCATATCTTCTATTTTCCTTTTCATCAGATATTTGGGGTATGTTTTTAAAAAATGTTCTTTCTTTCTCCTGTCTATGTTCTTCTCCTGTCATTCTGTTTTCTCTCCACTATTCTACCTTGTGTAGAATTCTACCCTATAGACCAGGGGTCCCCAACCTCTGGGCCATGGACCAGTACCAGTCCATGTCCTGTTAGGAACCGGGCCGCACAGCAGGAGGTGAGTGGCGGGCAGTGAGCAAAGCTTCATCTGTATTTACAGCCGCTCCCCATCGCTCGCATTACTGCCTGAGCTCCGCCTCCTGTCAGATCAGCAGTGGCATTAGATTCTCATAGGAGTGCAAATCCTACTGTGAACTGTGTACGCGAGGGATCTAGGTTGTGTGCTCCTTATGAGAATGTAATGCCTGATGATCTGAGGTGGAGCTGAGGCAGTGATGCTAGCGCTGGGGAGTGGCTGCAAATACAGATTATCATTATCAGAGAGGTTTGACTGCACAGAGACCATAATAAAATCAATTGCTTGCAGACTCATATCAAAACCCCATCAGTGAGTGGCAAGTGAAAACAAGCTCAGGGCTCCCACTGATTCTGCATTATGGTGAGTTGTATAATTATTTCATTATATATTACAATGTAATAATAACAGAAATAAAGTGCAGAGTAAATGTAATGCGCTTGAGTCATCCCAAAACCATCTCCCCCCTGCCACCCCAGTCCATGGAAAAATTGTCTTCCGTGAAACTGGCAGCCCTGGGGCCAAAAAGGTTGAGGACCACTGCTGTAGACCACTAATTTCCTTCTATGATTTGTTTGCCAACAATAATCTCTTTCTGAATTATTCATCTTAATTAAGAGTGAGTGTCAGTGTTAAACCAGACTCCTGGCTTCATGTTTTGATGAAGAATTATTATACTCAGAACACAGTGGGCCTAGTGCTAGGTCATACTCCAGTGAATGCCGAAGGAAGGTTGACTGTTGAGCGAAAGACAAAATAACAAAATAAGCTAGTCGGAGCTGCCAGTCCATACTTGGCTGCCTCTTGTGTTTCCCTGATTACCAGAGCCAGAATTAGCTATGAGTGGGAGACCATGCTTTCTTTTTCCAACTCCCACCCCATGTTGACTCACATGGACATTTCAAAGGATCCTCAAGTCCAAAATAATTTGCAATGAATACAAATACTTCATTTCTAATTCTGGCCTTTAATTGAGGTCTATAAAGGAATTTTGTACTTGATGGTTAAATAAAGTATACGGGAACCAATATCTAAATTTAAGTTTTTGACTTCCTTCCAGAAGTCAGTTCCTGGACAAGATCTTGACAGTTTAGCTCCTCAGTAGTTATTTCTACAAGTGAGCCTTTGGCAAAACTTATTCATAACATGATATGGAATCAATAGAGGCTACCTTTACCTGGTTTTCTTTCCTCCCATCTCAAAAAAATCACTTACGCTCAATCAGAATTTATCAGTAGCCCTTTAATTCTTTTGGGTCTTGTTCTAGATAATTACCTGAAAGAACTAGTGAAACCCAGCTAGCTCTAGCTATGACTTCAGAGTTGAATTTAGCTAAACCAACCCAATTGCGCCATCAGTTCTACGGGCAATCTAGGCCTTCCATAGTAATAACTGACCCATCCCCTTTTCACTAGGACAGGAAGTAATCTTGTCTTTTCCTACCAACAAGGAAAATTTCTGATTGCTCTTTAACATAAAACAGGAATTGTGTTGGTCATTATCCCATGGTGATCTTCTGAATACATATCTAATGATAGGTTTCAGAGGATTCTAGGACTGGAAGAAAGCCCTCAGGTAATATGGTCCATTTCCACAACAGTCCTTTATGTCCATGTTAAAGAGTCTAAGTCCACTCTTGGTCATTTCCTCACCATGTTAAGTGGCATTTTCTCTACAAGAGTTGCTAGTGTCAATCTCCTCTCTTAGAAAAATAAAACTTTCCTCTTATTCTCTGAAAGCATTTGGAACGTGTCTACAGTACAATATGTAGCTTTCTTATCCTTTGCACATGGAGGGAACATTATTAACCTGCCATTAAATTAGCTTATCCTTCAAATGACAGTTTCTTCAAAAACAGACATCCTGGGGGGAAAAGAAGAAGAAGGAGGATGTACTGTTACAGATAAAAGGAGACTTGAGGGCCATGTCAGCCAACCGAAATCTGTGGGCCTGGTTGAGATCCTGATTTGAGCAAAACAATTGTAAAAAGATACTTTTGATACAACGGGGAAATTTGATCATTGGAATGGGTACTAGACGATATTAAGAAATGATTGTTTTAAAAAAAAGAAATGATTGTTAGTTTTGTTAGATATGATCATGTTATGTTGAAAAAAAGTTATTTTCTGTTAGGGATACAAACTGAAGTATTTATAGGTGAAATGATAATATATTTTAGTTTTAAAACATTCCAGAAAAATAAGGTGAAATAAGATTGAATAAATGCTCATTATTGACACTGCGTACATGGAGATTCGTTAGATTACTTGCTTTAATTTTGTATATATTTGGAAATTTCCCCAAATACAAAGTTGTTTTTTAAGGAGGGAGAAAGAGCACTTCCTTTATTTTTCCCATAAATTAGTTATTGTTATTATTCTCATAGCAGAGAAGAAATATAATTTAACCTGGGGCTTGCCTGTATTATTTGTAATAATGATAAAATAATCCAAAACTCAATCACTAAGTTAAATAACTACAATGGTTAGTTATTTTTATTTTTTTAGTGCTGACTACTATATTTCAGGTGCTTTATAAATATCTCATTTAATTAATAGCTCTGTAGAGTAGGTTAAGTTATTCTCCTTTTGCAGTTGAGGAAACTGAGGTTCAGAGAGCTTAAATAACTAGTGTAAAGTTAATAAAGCAGCAGATGATTGAGCCTAAGGTTTGGACTCAGACCAGTCTCATTCCAAAGCCCATGTTCTTTGCACTACCATCCTACTTCACATTCTATTTGTAGTTTGGGGCCTTACTGACTAGAGGCAGCCAAGTCAATAGGCTAATTAACAGTGATTCTCCTAAAACATAACCCAGACCATGTCATTCCTCAGCTAAAAACCTCCAAAAGACTTTCCATTACAGTAAGTTCCCTACCTGCAAACGAGTTCCGTTCCAAGAGCGCGCTCGTAGGTCCAATTTGTTCCTAAATCCAACAAAGTTAGCCTAGGTACCCAACTAACACAATCGGCTATATAGTACTGTACTGTAATAGGTTTATAATACTTTTCACACAAATAGTACATAAAAAACAAACACAAAAAATAAAACATTTTTAATCTTACAGTACAGTACCTTGAAAAGTACAGTACAACAGCTGGCATACGGGGGCTGGCATCAAGTGAACAGGCAAGAAGAGTTACTGACTGGAGGAGGGAGAGGAGTTGGGAGATGGTAGAGCTGAAGGATCGTCAGCAATAGGAGATGGAGGGCAAGCTGCAATTTCACTCACACCTGACATTAATGGAACACACGTTCGCATCTTCGAAAGTTCACAACCTGAAGGTTCGTATGTAGGGGACTTACTGTAGTGAAATTCAAAACATTTACAGAATCTACAGGGTCCTTAATGATCTTCCCTCCCTGCCACCCATTCCACCTCATCTCTTTGCACTCTCCCCTTCGTTTACTCTGCTGCAGCCACACTGGCATCTTCAGTGCTTTCCTCTAAATGTACAGAGCACCCTCCTTAGGCTCTTCACTTGATGTTCCTTCCGTCTGGAATTCTCTTTCCATGGATATCACATGGTTCACTTTCTTCTCCCTCCCTTCATTTCCTTCAGTCTTTGCTCAGAGGTCTTCTTGTCAGAGAGGGTTTCCCTGACCATCTAATTTGAATAGTACCCCCACTGAAGTTTTCTCTTTTCCTCCTTAAGCTTCTTCATTTTTCTTCATAGTGCTTGTCCCTACCTGACATTATTATGTATGTATTTGTTTGTCAGTTTCCCCTTATTAGAATGTAAACCCAGTGGGAACAGGGACTTTGTCCATTTATTCACTGTTGTATCTCTTGCACCTAGAACAGTGCCTGGCACATGGTAGTTTCTCAATAATATTTGTTATGACTGAGTGACTCTGGGCCCCATCAACACTGTGATCTGAGTCACCAGTGATATACCTCATGCCCAGTAACCAGGCAATGTGTATGACTGAAATGGAATCACTGATAAAGACCAGCAGCACCCTCTGATATCCTCTTGTATGATGTGGACGTTGTGGAAAGGTTAGCATTCCAGATCCATCATTTCCCAGCTGCCTGACAATGAGTAAATTTCTTAACTCTTTTTAGTCTTATTTCCCCATAGGTAAAATGAGATAATAATTATTAGATAATTACATGATTATTAGATACTCATGTAGAATACTGAGCAAGTTGTACAGTCCAAATCTTCTTTTTATGGTAAATCAGAGTTCCTCCTTCATCTCCAAAAACTTCCTTTCTTTCATAATTCCAGACAAATGATCAGGCAGCCAAGAGCTCTGAAAGGCCTTTGGCTAGAAACTGAGGATTTATTAAAGCCCATGTGCTCTCCCTCTTGTTTGAGCATGTAGATGACATGGAATAACCCCTCTGATTTATTGAATTAGCTTTTCCAGGGTTGTTTATGCTGCCAGATGATCACTTCCCATTTTGATAAAAATCACTACATAGTGGGGATTAGATGGTACAAAAATGACAGTGGTCTCTGCTGGATCTGTCACAATCTTTTTTTTTTTTTTTTTTTAACCAAAAATCTCCAGCATGCCAAAAGTTTGCACAAAAACTTACTGTTGTTATAATTTTCCAGGACTTAATAAATTAGCCATTGTTATGAGATAATCTCAAAACATTAAAAGATCCTGGCTAGGAGGTAAAAAAATAATAATTAAAAAATGGAGCAAAAGTATGGATGCATTGGTAAAAATATTTTTTCAAGTTTGAGTGGAAAGTAGTGTAACCATAAGAGTGTACATTAACAAAAGCAATAAGCTAAGTAACACACAAATGTTGTATTGTCTGGTTATTAATGCTTGAGGGTCATGTCTTACTTTACAATGGCGAAGGGAATTTATTAAGGGAGGATTATTTCACAGGAATCTTTTTGTCCTACAAGTTATGTGCAGGTTAAGATAATCAACAGTTCTTTTTTATTTATTTTTTTCTATGAGTGGAACCATAAAGAAGAGAAGTCTCTGCAACATATACTTCTTGCTTGTTATGTTATGGTGTTTGGTTCACAGGCCCTTGGGAAGAGAAGAGAAGTAAAAAGCAAAGAGAAGAGGAGAGGAGAAGAGAAAACACTCTTTGAGCATAAAGCCGGGGGTTAGTGTTCTAGTCAGTTGGCCATAGTAAGGGAGACTGAGCCTTGCGCAGGTTTCTGGGATTTAATACCTAACAGAGCAGGAAGCAAATGAGCACTGAGCCATGTGGCACCTTTTTCCTGCCATCTCTAAATAAACATAGCACAAAGGTGGGTCTGGCACTCGGAACTGGGTTTCCTAGTGACTTGATCTCTGTCTTGGCATTTGGTCTATGTTTACAGTCTAAGTAACAGATACGAGGTAATGAAGCAAAGGAGGGAAGTACAAAATAATGACGGTAACATAGAGGTACTCTTTACTTGGAGCCTTTTGGAGGGTACAGGAGGGATGGAGGAGTCAGCTGTACTGCGTCTGTCTTTGATCCATCTGTGGCCCAGGCTTTTGCTCCATTCAACAGTCCACAGTTACCCAGTATTGCACCATAGCTACTGGAGGGCAGTGAGGGCTGTGAAAAGCATGTGATGTAATGACGCTTTCAGAGAAACCTGTCGGGACTAGTGATGATAGCTGGGTGCCAAGAACTTTTTGGTACTGGGCATAAACAAGGTTCTCAGTAAATATTTGAAGTTGAATTGACTCTGACACAGGCTCTAGTCATAGAATCCATTCCTTTACCAGTATAACCTAGGGTGTTGTAGGTCTGTGTTGGGGGAACTAAGAAATACTCAAGGCTTGTTTTGCACATGCACCACTTTTTCATCTGGGGGTGGTATTGGGGCTGGTAGTCATGCAGGAAGGGCCAAGAACACACTCAAAGACATGAGCTGAAAGAGAGTCAGTGGGCCCGTGTCCTGCCTCAGAGACCCAAATGATAAAGTCAAATGGCAGCTTTGAGTGTGTCTGTGGTGTGTTCCTTTAGCTTCCCCACTTTAATTATTTTTAGGGTCTTACACAAGTTTAATTCAAAAAAGGCTTTTTGGGAAGAGCTATGAGATACTCTCTATGCAAGCAATATGTATATTCAGTGGAGAAACTGCTATGAACCACCCTTTGACAAAGGTATTGCAGTGTCCCTCTAAGAAGTGTAACCAACTCCTGGGGCAGCAAGGTGCATCAGCACGTATAAGAGCTTTGCCACTGGGGCGAGCCATGGCTGAAGGGAGCAGCCGGAGCCTGAGACTAAAGAGACTCTGGTCCCCACCAGGCAAAAGTAATTCAGTCTGGGTATCACAAACTCTCAAGTAAATCAAATAATGAAATAGCCTGAGAGCAGGGACCAAAGTTAAAGCTGTTTTTTGAAGATGCCTGAATTAATGTGAGCACAGGAAGCTCTGAGTGGCTCTGTCATCAGGTGGGCAGCATAGTTACTCTTTGCCTTATTTGCAGGGCAAAGAATGAAGGAAGAGTCAGAGACCACAAAATGATTTTGTGGCAAGTAGATATAACTAGAACCCAGGAGTGGTGAAATCTGAGAGAGTTTCACATGTTATTGGAAATTTCCCTGTGAGCACCACAGCCAGATGAAGTACTGTTGAGTTTAGAGAAATAAATTTTTACTATATGGCAGTGACCAAGCAGTTAGCAGTTTCCAGCTTTGCCAAATTCAATCCTTTGTTAACAGTGTGAACCAGAATTAAAGCAGAATACAGCCAGCCCTCCCTATCTGCGGTTTCTGCAACCACAGATTCAACCAAGCAAGGATCAAAAATATTTGAAAAATAAATTCCAGAAAGTTTCAAAAAGCAAAACTTGAATTTGCCGTAAACTGGCAACTGTCTACATAGCATTTACATTGTATTTACAACTACTTACATAGCATTTACATTGTATTAGGTATATAAGTAATCTAGAGATGATTTAAAGTATACAGGAGGATGGGAGGATGTCTGTAGGTTTTATGCAACTACCACGCCATTTTATGTAAGGGGCTTGAGCATCTGTGGATTTCGGTGTCTGTGGGGGGTTCTGGAACCAGTGCCCCACATATACCAGGGAATAACTATTTGTTTCCATATTGTCTTTTGTGATTTGAAAGCTGATGTCATTATTTCCTAATTTCGTTTTATGATTTTCTCCATACCTCACTAGGACCAGTCAGCGAAAGAATATTTAGCTAACAGACAACAGGAAAATACCATGCATAGCAACTGAAGATGTATGAGTTATAGATAAACATCATGGTCCCTTAAAATCAACAAGGAAAATCCTAGCATCTATTCAATAATGACTTCTCATTTTAGACTATAGCTCATTTCAAGTAATCCTTGTGTTCCAGGAAACAACACCTGTTCTGATGGAAGCCCTGGCATGAGAATGTAGGATAAATTCTCCAAGCCAAACTACTATATAATACCAACAATAATATTTCATTATGTGAGATATTTGTTGGTGCCTTTTAGGATTCTTGGAAAATGGTGCAGATTAAGCCATGTAGTAGACAGAATGGCTGCTTTTCAGGATCATTACTTGCTCACACCCTCTCCCCACCTCAACCCCCTGCTAAGAGTCCCTAGAGGGGCCAAGTGGGACTTTAAGTAGGAAAAGCATTTGTGCAAGGTGGAAAGATGTCAAGCCTGAGATGAGGAGGACTGGGGAAGAAAGAATAGAGCCTATGCTAGCACGGTGAGGGCTATCGCCATGTTCTGAACTCCATGAATTTTCAGTGTGCGGTGAGCAGTCTGGGAGAACAGACAGGGCTGGGATGGGGGAAGGAGAGCAGCAGGGACTGGGGGAATAAGTCTGAACAGCAGCCTGGAAGTGTGAACCTGGCCTAACCACCATCCTACTCTCTATTTTTACGAGTTTGGCTTTTTTTTGATTACACAGGTAAGTGATATAAAATATTTGTCTTCATCTGGCTTATCTCACTAAGCCTAAAGCTCTCAAGGTCCATCTATGTTGTGCAAATGGCAGGATTTCCTTCTTTCTCATGGCTGAATAATATTCCACAATATATAATAAAATATTATGTATGTATGTGTATGCATACATACCACATCTTCTTTCTTTATCCATTCATTCACTGACAGACACTTAGGTTGTTTCTGCATCTTGGCTACTGTGAATACTGCTATAGTAAACATGGGAGTGCAGATATCTTTTTCACATCCTGTTTTCATTTCCTAGGACTTTCTCAAGGCCTCGCATGTTTCCTCTTGTCCTCTTGAGCCTCTGCCATTGCCTTTGCCTTTGCCTGGCTGGCCTGATGGAGGATGAGAGACGTATAGAGTAGAGCTACCTGTCTGACCCATAGACCTGCAGATAGAAGCAGAGATGCCTAGATTAAACTCCAGACAATCTACAGATGTGAGCAAAAATAAATTGTTGTTTTTTGCCACTGAGTGTTGGGAATGGTTACATGGCAACATCTATTTACCTATGACTCCCAAATATAAATCTTTAGGCTTTGAGGTCTCTTTTTTTGTGCTCCAGACTTGTATATCCAGCTGACTACTTGACATCTCCACTGATGTCTAGTGGGTATCTCAAACCAAAAAAATCCAAGATGGACTCTTTATTTTCAACACTAAATCTGCCTTTTGCCATCTCAGTACATACCATCATCCTTCCAGTTGTTCAAGCCAAAAATCTAGGAGTCATTCCTGAGTCTCCTTTTCTTCACTTTCCACGTTTAATCCATTAGCAAGCCCTGTGGGGTTTCCTGCAGAATACTGCATATAAATACAGCCACTTTTCTCATCTTCATCAACATACCATTGCCTGTTCAGAAAATTTCCACAACCTTTTAATTGGCCTTTCTGCCTTCACTTGTATCCTTTCTTTAATCTATTCCCCACATATCAGCCAGAGGGATCTTTTAAAAGAATAAATCAGGTCCTGCCTCTTCCCTCCAATTGCTACTCATCATTATCTAGAATAAAATCCAAACTGTTGCAAGGCTCTCATGCTCTCGCCCCTGCCTGCCTCTTCAGACCTCATTTTATACAACTCTCTGGCCTGACTGGCTGTTTGAACTTTGAACACTCCCGACTTGCTCTGCCCTGGGGGACACGGTACTGGCTATTTCCTTTAATAAGAATGCCTTCTCTGCTCTATTTATGTGGCTGCCACCTCCTCACTGTATAGTTACCAGCTTAAATATTACCTCCTCAGAGAGGCCTTCCATGACCACATTTTTTAGGTAGTGACCCACCCCCACCATCATCTCTGCTGGGTGGAATGCATACTGTGTTGTGCTGCCCTATCTCCCTTCGATGGCAGCAGGCAGTCTTCAGCTGTCAGCCCCTTTAGGGACTGCTTCAGCTGCAGAGAGCAAGGTCATAACCCTTCCTAGGGTAGCCTACATCCAGAGAGGTGTCTAAAGGTCTGGTCACCTCAACCCCACTCGGGACAACCCCAAAGGGTCATTCCACTCCAGCTCTCCTTGTAGCATGGGCTGGGGCTATCGTTGGGCCTGCTTTGCAGTGCAGCTTCTCCTTCTGCCTGCTTCTGGTTCCTTTTCCTCCCTTCCACAGAGGTTGATCCCTCCTTAGTAAAATTCTTAAAATTCCACCTCAGTGTTCATTTCTCAACACCAGGAAAGTGTCATTTCCTTCACAGTGTTTAAAACTATTTGAAATTGTTTCACTGATTCTTTGTAAGTTTATTGTTTCTCCCACTAGAATGTAAGTTACATGCACACAGGGACCTGTCTGATTTCTTCACTATTGTACCTCCAGTGCCCTGAAGCTTAGAATATCCTCATCTTCATCATCATTGTAAACACCTACTATTTATTATATGCCAGGTGCTGTTCTAAATACTTTATCTATGTGAATTCACTTCATCCTTATAACAGCCTTGTGAGGTTGGTACTATTACTTCCCCCATTTTACAGATTGGGAATATAAAATACAGAAAGGTTAGCTGGCTCACCCAGGGCCACACAGCTGGTAAGTGACAGAACCAGTATTTGAATCCAGGAAATCAGAGTTTAGATTCTGTGTACTTAATCACTCCAATAAGCTGTTTCTTTTTGTAGCTGCTGTTCAATAAATGTTGAATGATTGAATAAATAAAGAAAAGGGAATAGTTGAATATGCTTGGGGGGATATCACCTACTTATTCATTTGACAAATATTTTCTGAGTACCTGCTATCTGCCAGGCACCTTGGTATGCATAGGGGATAAAATATGAACAAAACAGATATGATCTCTGCCCTCAAAGAGCTTGTACAACCTAATGGAAGAAAATAGAATAAGTATGAAAATGAGTAATTATATTATTATGATGTGTTATTTTCCATCCTTCTAAGGTGGTGGTCTAGAAGTAGTATCACTATCATTGCTATCCAAGATGTTTGGTTTCATTTTTAGGCAATCAGAGTACCACCCATAGCAGTTCCATAGGGTATACTGTTAGGTAATGGGGCCATGATGGCACCATTCCCTACCCTCAGTGATTTTTTTTTAAAAAAAGATTGTAGGGAAGTCATCATTTCCCAGGCTTAGTAGGGAGAAGAGGATGGAGATGCTGAAGCTCCTACTGATGATGGTGCCTAGCTGCAGGAAGAGTTCCCAGTTCATTGTCTCAGGACTCAGTTCCTGAGTTCTTCCAGCAAATGGTGCAGAGGGCCAGAAGGAAGAGACAGATTCAGGGAGAGTCAGAGTAGTTGGCTGCCTCTGCGGACTGAGAAAGCACATGTTAAAGAAGAAGGACTACAGTATAATGACTAAGAACACAGACTCTGGAGCTCAGAACCGGGCTTGTACTCTTGCTCTATCACTTACTGCCTGTGATACAAGGGCCTAGTTGCTCACTTGGGCTTCCTCTTCCTCAGGTGTAACATGGGAATAATAATAGCACCTGCCTCAGAGGTTAGCATCAAGTTGTTGTGAAGATAATGCATATAAAGCAGATCTCAATGACAACAGTGTCTGGATTTCAGGGGAGTCAGGATATTAGAGCCATCCCAGTCATTATAAAGTACAATGTAGAGTCTATCCCCTTTGCCTGGTGAAATTCAAAAGCGGAGAAGTTGCTGTTAGACACAAGCCAAATCACCTTCTCTTTAATGTCTCCAAGAATCTCATTCAGGGCTTCCTCAGCGTACATTTTTGTGGTTCATTAATAGCACTTATCCCGGTGTGACATACTGTTGCTTGTTTTGTATTATCTTCTCAATCAGATTTCTATTTGCTAGTGTTTGAATTGCATTATTTTCTCCCCCTTCCACCTCTCAATTATTAGAATAAGGGCATGTGTACTCTATGTTGGAGGAAATATATACTGAATCTGTGGCTCCGAAAAGAAATGGTTTCTGGGAATTCCCTGAAGGTCCAGTGGTTAGGACTCAGCGCTTTCACTGCCCTGGCCTGGGTTCGATCCCTGGCTGGGGAACTAAGATCCTGCAAGCCACGCAGTGTGGCCAAAAAAAAAAAAAAGTTTCTCTTTGCAGAGTGTAATAATTATCCCTGCTCTGTTATCAAGGTCAGTGTTTTTGATTCCTAGTAGCACTAGCCTAAGTTTGTATCAGTTGAAGCTCCTTGGGGACACTTCTTAATGATGGGATAATTTTTTTTTTCTTTGCCTTAAGAAAAATTGGAGCAACTTCTCATATTTTTCTATTATTTTTCCTCCCTTTCTTTATAGAGGAAGAAATAGCAAAGAGGAGGTAAGCAGGAAGTGAGTCTCCTAAAAAGAATTCCCCAGTGGTCAAGTGGTTAGGACTCCAAGCTTTCGCTGCAGAGGGCCCGGGTTCAATCCCTAGTTGGGGAACTAACATCCCACAAGCCCCGCGGTGCGCACCCCACCCCCCACCCCCGTCACTGCCCCGCGAAAGAATCACAAGTGAGAATGAAATTTGCAGGAGAAATTCAAACAAGGGTGATTTGGAGGATGCAGTTGGACCTAGAAAAGGACACAGGAGCATTTGATTTTCAGGACCCTGAAAGGAGTGAAGACTTCTTAGAACAGCCATAAGTAGTCATAGATGTAGATTTCTGAAGCTTAAGGAATAAACTGTTCTGCAAAAATTTCCAAATCACAAACGATGTCTCTGCTCTGGAATAGCAATCCTTGAAGTTGAAAATCTTCGAACCTCTGAAAAGTCATTGCTCAAAACCTGAGGATAATTCACCAAATCCCAGACTGACCTCCCTATAGAATCAGCTTGTGGTTCATGATTTAAAAAAAGGCAGGGAGAGAATTTGTAGAGTTAATTACTAGACCTCGGTCTATTAAATGTACAAAGCATACAAGGATGGTGCTGAAGCTTCGACATAAGTGGAGGAACTTGAATTCTTTTGCAGCTGGAATGTGCTGGAACTTCCCAATGGCTTGAAAGAATGCTTAGAATTTCTTTTTTTATTATGATCACTGTTATTTCTCACAGAGGCAAGTGAATCTTCCCGAGCTCTCAGTGACTGGAGTAGATGAGCCCCCAGCAGGTTTGTGGGGAGCAAAGCTGGCCAGTGCACCACAGCTTGGGCACATGGGATCCCTGTGATTCTCATGCATGAGTGTCAGACAGAGCTGTTGTAAATCTTTGAAGCCAACAGGAAAATTAATGAGCACCGCACAGAGCAGGACCTTGTCAGCTCCATAATGGGTGGTGGGAGGAAGAATTCTGCTGCTTCCCCCCAGGCATTTAGTGTAACTCAGAAACGCCTGCTTTGTGTTCATTAGCCAATTTTAACAGCTTTCCACTCTGAAGAATTTAGTCATTTACTGCTTTCAGTTCATCTGGGGGAAAACAGTCTTCAGTGCAATCAAGAGGATAGGGTCCATTGCATTGAATTTTCCCTTTAGGGATGAAAAAAGAATATTTCTCTTAAATCATTTAGGGCATTGAGTGCTCCATAAATAATTCCTACAGTGTGGATATAGAGCAGGGATTATTATATCTATCTTCTGAATGGCCTCCCCTACTAAAATGTAAGCTCTATGAGAGTAGGAATTTTATTTTGTTCACCACTTATCCCCAAGACCCAGAACAATGCCCACTGCATAGGAGGGTCATAAGAAATATCTGTCTTCAAAATGTTGTTCTGAGGACTAATTGAGATGAGGATCGTGATGGTGTTTGGCACTCTGAAAATGCTGGTTCTACCCCTACCTTCCATAAATCATGTTGTTTTAGTAAAATGTACATAATGGACGACCTACTCAATGGGAGAGTAAGCTAGGCTAACATCTATTTACTGCCGTAAAAATAGATTTTAAAGAACTCTTCAGGTTGTAGGGTACTTATTGTTCTGTTTTTATACAGGTGTTATTTTTATTTTCTACTTAAAAAATGAAAACACATTTCATAAAGATATTGAATCAGAGTCCTGAAAAACAACCGTGGCCTATATGAGACTTTAAAACATCACTTCTCAAATAGCTTTTACCTAATCCAAGTAGGATAACATTTGGGGGCAAGTGAAAACTTAGAGGAATCTTTCTTAAAGTTAGCCTTCTTTCCTGAGACAGCTGGTGAGACTTGTAAAATTCTGGAGGATGCAAATTAAGTATACTTGTAAATACTGCATTAAAAACAATGTATTCACTGTGTTTTTGCTTCAAACTGCTTAGTGCAACATTTATCAAAGGCAGAGAACACGCTGATAAAAATATCCAGTTGTGTATTCTCAATTGTTATAAAAAGCTCTCAAGGCTGCTGAAGGTCACTTCTGGGCAAGTGTCCCTGTGTAAGAGGTTGGAGCGTGTATTTGTGTATAATGAGTATTACTGAGGTTAAGGAATTCTATTCACTGTGATGCAAGTTGTGTACATTTCCTTGGTTTTTCTCCCCGTACGTATCAAGGAAAATGTTATCCTAGATTTTACTTCTCATTTACAGGAATGGGAAAGCAAAATGTGAAGTCTGTGTGGATTAGTATTTTATTTGTGGCTTGAATCCTTATTTCTGAGAGAGGGTAAGTTAGATGGTCCCCAGTGCTTTCCTTTGCCAATGTTGCTGCTTTTTACATTTCTCCTTACTTCTTAAGCTTCTGAGTGGGGTACAATTGAGTGTGTGAGTAGGACTGGCATTGCCTAAAGGGTAATTAGGAAGCTGCCTAAGCGTCCTGATTTATGAGGCATTGAAAGGCACAGCTGACCAAAAATATCTCCTCCACTGGCCTGCCATCAGTGCCTGAAATTCCCATGATAAGAATCACCCATTAAAAGTTTTCTGCAGACACGCATGGTTTATTTGAGTTAATAAAACATTGTGTTTGGGAAAAAGGAAAGTGGGAAAATAGGAAAGTATCTCATTAGAATGACTTATTTTATCTTATCAATCTACCAATCTCTTGGTCAAGAGTAGCATCTTGACAAGTAAGTATACTGTTTAAGGCTGGAGGGAATGTTGGGAGTTCAGAGTTTTGTGTAGCATCTTCGTGTAGACTCTGAGCAGTATGAAGCCAATAGGCACTTGGGAGGGGATTGCCCAAAATGGACCAAGGAGCTAAGATATCAAAGACAAATTTAGGCATTTCGTAATTCCATTTCAGGCCAGGTTAAGAAGTAGGGTATATAATAGTTGGAGGAATCTCCTTTCAATTCCCTTTTTCCACCATTTTAGTTCTTGGGTAACCATAACAGGACTAATGATTCGGTTATTCATAAAATAATATGTGTGATGAAGGCCAAGTAGATTTATGACCAGAGGGAGATACATTTGTAGAAGCAGAACTAATGATAATTCTGACTTTGTTGAGACTATTCTGTAAAAGTGTCTAGAGCAGTGTTTCTCAAGTCTTTTCTATAGACCACTTGTATCTGAGTCACCACTGGTGCTTATTAAATTGTCCCTCCCGGGTCCCCACCCAGACCTTCTGAAACAGATGTTGTGAGATAGGGGCCTGGGACTCTGCACTTTAACAAACATGTCTGTTGATTTTTATGGACATTATTTGAGAATCATTGGTTTGGAGGCTTCAGTAGATCATAGGGGTTAAAAGTATGGGCTCTAAAGCTAGGTAAATCAGGGTTCAGATCTCAGCTTTGCTGCTTACTTGTTGGTGACCTTGGACAAGTAACCCTCGGGCCCTCAGTTTCTGTCTAATAACAGTACCAACTTCACAAGATTGTTAAGTGAGGTCTGAGGAGATAAGTTGTATAAAATTTAGCACAGCATCTGGCACTTAATCAGGGCAAAAGTGATAATCATTATTAAGATGAGTCTTAGGCAATGCTTACTGGTATTAAATATTTTGATGACTATGTACCTTGTAAAAGGTAAATTTAAAATTCTATTTCAGTATATGGTAAAACCAATTGGTTTCCTAATTTCCTAATTACTATCACCTGAGGTTTCTCTGTTGCTTTATCTTTTTTAGCTTTTCTGACTCCTCAAACATAGCTGATAGCAAAAGAGTTGGATGGAAAAATTTTGTAATAAATATTTGCAATGATCTCATATAAATCATGATATCTATGTAAAGTATCTATGAACATACTTCAGTCAACCAGTGGAAGAATTGGTTGACTGAATATGTTCTACTTTAAAATATTTTGCATATTCTTACTAGAACAGATCACCTGGCTCCTGTTCCAGCTGTTGCTTTCCTTTATTCTCTTATATCTTTACCCCTTCTTTCTTGCCTCTTGCTCTCTCTCCTTGGTTGACAAGTGCCTACATTCTCTGTTTTTTTCCGTTTCCTTGTGTCTTTCTGGTGTAATTCCTTCTCATTTATCTTGCAAGCAGAATTGCTCTACACAGCAAAATTTAGAGCTGAGAGAACTGATTGAAATGCTGTTGAATTGTATAGTAGCTTATCCAAGGACATTACTGATAAATGCAAAAGTGGACCTTATGCCTAAATAGATCTCAGAAAATCAGATCAAGAGGAAAAGAGCAAAGATAAAAATGGACTCTTATTATTTCATCTTAGTATAAATTATGGTAAACAGTTTTACTCTAATGTCAATGTAATAATGAGAAAGATAGTAGAAAATTATGTAATTGCAAGGTGGAATAATGGGATACATTATAATCTGGAGTATAGAGAAGGAAAACTGGGAGAAATGCTGACCTTCAGTGTTCTTCCCTCAACTATGATCTAAAAGAAACAGCCATGTGGAGTCTAAAATATGACACAAATGAACTTATCTATGAAACAGAAACAGACTCACAGACACAGAGAACAGACTTGTGGTTGCCAAGGAGGAGGGGGGCGGGGGAGGGACGGATTGGGAGTATGGGACTAGCAGATGCAAACTATTATACATAGAATGGATAAACAACAAGGTCTTATTGTATAGCACAGGGAACTATATTCAATATCCTCTAATAAACCATAGGGGAAAAGAATATGAAAAAGAATGTATATATATGTATAACTGAGTCACTTCACTGTACATCAGAAACTAACACAACATTGTAAATCAACTATACTTCAATAAATAAATAAATAATAAATAAATAAATGAAATGGCCAATGGAGAAAATGGTGCAGTTGGCATCATCTCACATGAATTCCTTTCTGAATGCTAGGATCCCCTTTTAGTGGTTGAAATATGGACTCTGGGAATTAGAATGCTTGGGTTCAAACCCAGGTGTCACAATTATTAGCTGAGTGTCCTTGGACAATTTAGTCTCTCTGTGCCTCAGTTTCCTTATCTGGGAAATGGAGGTAATAATAGCATGTCCTTTACATGTGCTTAGGAGGATCAAATAAGAATAACACATGTAAAACATTTAGAAAAGTGCCTTCTTAATTATTGATTGCTACTGATATATTATCTTTCTTATTTTTTATTCACCAAGTTGGAAATCCTTGATGGTACCCTGGCTGAGGAGGGGGTGTCCAGGGAGTCTCTGGGTGGACCATGTTGTTCACACTGTGAAAAGTTGCTGACAGTGGTTATTTTTCTTTCTGGGAAGCAAGTTTCCCTGCCTGGCTGCCATTCCCCTCTATTCAGATAAGTGCACTATGATTTGATCATCCCCAGTAAATCTTGGAGAGCTTTGGATTTCTAAATTGACTCATTATTAATGATCACACTTTGGAACACAGCCACCCACCTGTGACTACATAGTAAGAAACTAGAGATGTGTTCAGCATTTACTAAAACTCTCTCTTAACAGAACATGCTTCTCAATTCTGGAACTATCTATTTGGCCCAGTGCATATTTCTTTCTCTCTCACTAGTATTCTGCTTTTTTGGGTCATTCACCCTATGTGAGTTGACTAATAATAAAGCTGAGAATTTGTCATTTAAAATATTGCAGGTCTCAAACACAGTCAGTAATGCTCAAAAAGTAGAGAAATGTTTAAATACCTTTGGCGCAAGTGTAGGAAAGCAGGAACAAGGGCATCATTTTTCAAAAAGTATTCTCAGACAAATCATTCTCTGAGAGACTTTTTAAAAAAATCCGTCATGCAAGGCACACACCCTTTTGCTTCTATTCCATTTTTATCATACCAATCTCCCTTGCAAACTTGAGGTTGTTCATAAATATTTTCCTTCCAAACTGTGGGAAATAAATCGTGAGTAATTTGGCTCTTTGATAAAGTTAGGTTAGGGGACTGCTTCTCATTGAAACAATGAACACAAAGGCAATTCAGTCCTGGGGCCTCTGACAAAACTCTGAACAGCCAAGGCGGTGTTCGCGCTCCTTGTTCTCAGGCATTCCAGAGGAGTGGCAAAGGGACAGCCAGCACAAGGAATTTTCAAGGGTTTTTTTCCCCACCCTTCAGAGTTGATAAGTCTCTAATCATTTAGAAAGGGACTTGTTCTGCAAGAACCCAAAGTATCCCAAAGATCTATGTTTACCCGTAACAGGCCTTGCTCTCTGTTTAATACAGCCAGATGCACACTGCTTTTTGGACTCGCCATCATATCCCTACAGATTTGACCTCACTATTAAAAGATTATCCTGTGATTGAGAATTTCCATTGCATCAAATACCAAATATTAGTAACATTCCTCTATGGGGAAAGTGATGTAATAAGAAGGCATAGACTGGGTTGACCTCAGACAAATTATACACATAGGTATGTGGAGATTATGCAACTAATCTGCTGGCTAATAAAGCCCAACAATACAGAGAATAAAGCTCTGGGGGCAGAGACTTTCCCACTAGCTCGTGAAGGAAGTATTCATGTTCATCTGAAGCCATAGATGGAAGTTTTATGTGATTCTGTTGCCTTGGTACTGTGATGGTTATTTTGAAAGATGCCAAGGGTGAGAAGGTATACAGAAGTGTGGCAGAATGATGGAATGGGAGTGGGGTCACGGGGCGGCTTGCTCACATTTCATTTTGTTGTTTACTTTTACAAAGAGGAACATGAGGTTTCTTCTATTTTTCTTTTTCTTTCCTTTTTTTTTCACTTTGGAAGCCAATAATGCTCATAGGAAATTAAAACTGCAGTGAAAGGGCTGCAAATGATTTGAGAATCAAAACATTAAAAAATGATTATAACAGTGACCTGTGTTTTGGAATGTTGCCAAAAAAGGTGTTGAAAGAGCACCTAGTGAAGATTCTAATCAAAAAGACTGGAAAACCATATAGGGCCCCAGCAATTTGGTAAACTAGCTAAATTAAACTTTCAGTTATGATTTTGCTTGACCATACTTTAAAAACAGTTGATTAAATTTTAAGTGTTTAAAAAATAAATTACAAAAGCAGTACGTGACCAATGAAAGAAAGTCAAGCAATGCAGACATATGCAAAATAAAAGGTGAGAATTCTCTTTCCCCTGCAGGGGTAAATACTACTATAATCTATCTCTCAGAACTTTTGAGATGCTATATATATTATAAATGTGTTTTGGGGGTGGGAACTAATACTGTAAGTATTGTTCTGTCATTTTCTTTCACTGAATAATATATTGTGGGCATCTTTCTACTCTTTTAAAAAATAGATATTATTTATATTCTTCTTTTTAATGTGTAATAGCTATTTTATATAAAATGAAATGGAAAAAAAGGCAACCTGGCAATTTTGAAACTTAAGGAAATCCTATATCTGACATATTCAAAATATTTTTCTTGGTATGATGTACTTACCACCATGTTTTATAAGTTGCTTGTAAATGATGTCTATTAGATAGCATTCCATCTATCAGGATAAGATAGGAATAGGTAAGAAACTAAGAGATAGGCTACAGGTTATAAAAGCAGACTTCATAAGAGTATGTATAGTATAATTCCAGTTCTATAAGAGGTATGTATATGCATAGAAAGTAGTCTAGCAGCATCTACACTAAACTGCTAACAGCTATTATCACGATTGTTGGAATATAGGCATTTTTTTTTCTCATTATGGTTTTCTGTATTTTCAACAGTGAACTTTTATTACTTTTTAAATTAGTTAAAAAGTAAATGTAATATAAAAAAATGCAATGCAGCTGATGAAAAAGTTCACGTCCAACAGCTACAGAAAGTAAACCCATCTGAATTAGCTTCCACTCCATCCCCAAACCCCAGAATATAAGAGTAGAAATACCAGGTCCTTATTTGATTTTCTTAATTTAAGGAATTATATTTGAGTTCCCTCATTAAGAGAAGGTAATCTTTAGCATCAGTGAAAGAGTTGATCAGGAAATGAGGCAAAAATCAGGAGATCATATTCCTTTATTACATATATGAAATATAAAAAATTAACAGAGCAATATATATATATTTTTTGCAAGTCCACAGGACCTCAGGAAAAATATGTTCTGTATGTGAAGTTAATCTTATGGCACTGTGGTTCACGTTTTATATATTCAAGTACAGAAGAAACGATATGTATAGTGGTTATGCATGAGTACAGAAGAGAAATAATAATGAAAAACTGTAATTTGGTGAACTATCACATACATTGAGTCAAAAAATGAGTGAATAGAATGACCATATACTGCTAATAAAGACAAGGAGGAAACTGTTTCCATATTCAGGTTTAAATACTAAACACAAAAATAAAACAAATTGTGTCTACAATAATTTGTGAAGTGTATACAAGTGCATTGCAAATAAATGGGCTTTTTAAAATTTAAAGTCCATTTCCTCTTTATCCAAGCATTTTCTACACTTATGACTCCTTTCTCTTATTTTAGAGTCTCTTCTTGTTCAGTTTTTTTAAAAGTTTCATCATGGCCGGTATCTGTGGAATCTAACCTCTATCCCAAAGCTGAGACTTCATGCAAACATATTCTCCTTTCAGGTTGCATCTTCACATAGTTACTCTCAAGTGTTCAAGTTTAAAGAGTACAACTTCCATTTTGTGGTCACTTTTTTTCCGCGCGTAGTGATAGTGCTTCTGTTTCAGCAGGTTTTCTTACATGCCCTTTTCTTTTTTTTTTTTTCTGTCAACGGCAGTCTCCAAACTTTCACAACACAAGTGGTAGGTAGTAAAGTGCTTTATACAATGAAATACTATATACATGTGGAGAGGTTCCATTTAACACCCCACAGACCAAAGTTCACACACATCACGCAAGAGAAGGCTCTTTTAAAGAAACACCTTTTCTGATACTAGGGTTGGGGATTCCTTAAAATCTCATTAATTACTTCAAGTAGCACAAATGTAAGTAACATATCTGAAGATGGGAGGAGTCCTTGTTAGGTGCATTGCCCTTAATGGATTACTGCTAAATATCTTACTGCTATTAAAATATTCTTAATAGTTATGAATTTCAGAATCAGTCCCATAGAAAATAGGTATCGGTATTGGATTTTTTCATTCCACTTTATGAAACAAACTGTATTTAAACATGGGCCCAAAAGAGATGGGGTAGACAAGGGCCATGCATTGGAACATTTCTATATATTTTGGCACTAAAAAAAATTCCAGTTTCATCTTTGAGGTCTCCTTTCCATTATGTTTGTGTTTTGTACATAGAGAATTGCCATTATGTGCTATACACCTTTTCTGTTACTTGCACTCTCTTTTCAAAATATCCATGACTTTTCTTCCAAGAGATGGTTTCCAGTGCTGGACAAAACTTTTCATATTCACGACTAGTTTGCCTGTTCT
Organism: Balaenoptera borealis; assembly: GCF_965194805.1. Classification (NCBI taxonomy): domain Eukaryota; kingdom Metazoa; phylum Chordata; class Mammalia; order Artiodactyla; family Balaenopteridae; genus Balaenoptera; species Balaenoptera borealis. The sequence continues at coordinate 81,232,466 of NC_138870.1, forward strand.
TACATCCTCATGTCCTGCTACAAGGTACTCCAAACCTGAAAGAGAACAAAATTAGGGACTATGTAGTATCATAGTTTATTGAAGGGAGAGATGTGACTTTAGCAGTTTTATATATACATGGTTCACGGTTTTATAAATTCATAGTTGAAATAGGGAGTCATAGGCAATAATAGCTGACACTTAGTAAATATTTATTATGCGCTAAGTGCTTTAAATGTATTATCTCATTTAATCTTGAAAATAACCCTATGAAGTAGGTATTATCTTTCTTCTTTCCTTGTTTTACAAATGAGGAAACGAGGCTTGGCAAGATTGAGAAACAGTGTTTCCCAGTAAGCAGTGCACCCTGACTCAAGCTCAGGCCTGTCTGATTGTTGAATTTTTACTCTTTCCCTCTATGGTGAAGAAGTGAGGATTCTGTGGGTACTTAACATGCTGCTACAGTTCAATATTTCTTGGAGACTAACTATGTATGGTAGTGTATATTAAGGAGGATTTTATAAAAGTGAAACAATCATTTGGGAAAACGTATTGGAAGAGAGCTATGGATTATACAAAATAACACATGTCTCCTATATAAAGTCGATGTGTTTTTGGAATATAGAATGTTTGTTTGTCATACTTTAAAAAAAGATGAGACTTGACTAGTGCTGACTTTATAATTCAAAATTCTTTTCAGGCTTCAAGTAAAAATTTTGGCTAACAAACATAAAAATCCAAAAGGACAATCTCATTATCTATACATTAATAAAAAGAAGTGTGATAATCTCCCTCAGTACATGTCTGTAGTAATATCAATATTAGTATTTTGAAACAATTTTCTTTAATATTATAGGGTAGAGCAAATAAGTAATTACATTTATAAAATAAAACTTTCCTATATAAGATAAAGAGACATATACTTTAAAACTCAAGTTAAGGGAAAACATGAGATGTTAAAATTCAATTGAAAATATCAATTTAAACTCATGGTTTAATATATACAGTCTTGTTCATGCACTAAAATGGCTTTAAAAATGTCATTCCAGTGGTAATGAACACCTGTAACAAACATAATGTCTCTAATAACAGGTCTCACTAAAGACAAAACAAAACTAAACAAGGCTTCTTGAAGAAATGCTTTTTTTAGGTCCAGGGCAGGAAGATACAAGGTAAGCATGGGATTTCTTATTGTGCTAAAAAAAGCAAGGAAGCTTTCAAAGGTTAATGGGAATCATTTTAAAAGGATACAGGAACCAGCAAGAGAGGGTTATAACTCGCCAAAGTTGTGATAATTTGAGCACCAAGAATGTAATAATTGTGTGTGTTAACATACTGAATCAACAAAAATCCATAATTCCAAAGTGATACTCAAAAAAGAGAAATCCAGAGAAAAATTAACTTGTCATCTTGAGACAGTTGTTAAAACCATTCCTTACTTTGGAAATTGGAAATTAAAGGAAAGAATTTAGCATTTATCCTGCTTTTATAATAGGAACTATATTTCATGGTAACCTAATAGCCCAGCTTGGGAGAGAAAGTCCTCTTACAGAATAATGTTAATTGATAAATGAAGGGAATTAGGTGAAATTAGAAAAACATCATTTCTCAAATTCTAATGAAATTATTCATTGAGGAAGGGATTGCCAATTGGTGATAAAATCATTAAATTGAATAGTTAATGGGGAACTGGATGTTTGCTTAGTGACTAAGTAACTCATACTCATTGTTTTCTAGTCTCAAAAGGGAACCCAATGGAGAGATCAGACTGTAATCACTCCAACCCGAGTCAAGTTTAGCAACCCTGACGGTGGGTCATCCAGGTACTATATATCTTGTGATGTGATTTAACATGAAGCACACAACAATAGCTATGATGAATTCTAGACAAAATGTTTATCTTGAGTCTATCAAGCTTTTCTTTATGATTACAAGAAATATAGGAAGTAGAGAGACAAGCTAAATGACACCACAAAGAACCAACCAGACAAATATAGAAGGCAGGATAATCTACAGGACACCTGGCCTGGTTTCTTCAACAACAATAATTTCTTCAATACTAAAAAGAAACTCTGCATGAATAAAAGATACTTGAGGGACTTAAAAACTAGATACAATGTGTGATTCTGGATTGAATACTGGCAAGGACAAACCACGTCTAAAGAACATTTTGGGATCAATTGGGAAATTGGAATATGATCTGAGTATTAGAGTATATGAAAATTAAAACTGAAGGTAAAGATAATAACTGAATAAAGTAGGTTGCAGAATGAAGCATATACTTATGATTTCATTTTTGTTAAAATATATACATATATATATATGTAAGATGGATTATAAGGTATTTAAATTCTTTAAAGGGTAACCTTAGCTTCTTCATGAAAAAGAATCCCAATATTTAATTAACAGACTAGTTAAAACATAATCGTCTTGATATTGTTTGTATCATCTCTAAAATAATAAAATCCTCATTTAAAAATACGATAAACAATTTTTAGGAAACTTTCAGTGTTAAGTCTAGTATTTTATTTTATTTTTTAAATTATTATTATTTTTTATAAGGAAGTTTTTAAAATTATTATTTATTTATTTATTTTTGGCTGTGTTGGGTCTTCGTTTCTGTGCGAGGGCTTTCTCTAGTTGCGGCGAGCGGGGGCCACTCTTCATCGCGGTGCGTGGGCCTCTCACTATTGCGGCCTCTCTTGTTGCGGAGCACAGGCTCCAGACGCGGAGGCTCAGTAGTTGTGGCTCACGGGCCTAGTTGCTCCGCGGCATGTGGGATCTTCCCAGACCAGGGCTGGAACCAGTGTCCCCTGCATTGGCAGGCAGATTCCCAACCACTGCACCACCAGGGAAGCCCTAAGTCTAGTAGTTTAAATGAATTTACTTTGAAACTATAAATAGAACAAATATTATAGGAGTTTGACATTACTTTGAAGTATAAATATAAATTAAACTAATAAAAATGATGCTGAATAAATCCATAAATTATGGAACAGCATCATGCCAAAAGTTAGCATGGAAAACAATGTTACCTGTTGTATTACTTATTAGCATTTACATTTTATTTTCCTATCTCTATGCTTTTGACATCTACCTTGCTATAAGTTTTTATTTATTTATTTATTTTTATTTTTTGGCTGCGTTGGGTCATTGTTGCTGTGCGCGGGCTTTCTCTAGTTGCGGTGAGCGGGGGCTACTCTTCGTTGCGGTGAGCGGGCTTCTCATTGTGGTGGCTTCTCTTTGTTGCGGAGCACAGGCTCTAGGCACACGGGCTGCAGTAGTTGTGCCACGCAGGCTCAGTAGTTGTGGCTCACGGGCTCTAGAGCACAGGCTCAGTAGTTGTGGCACATGGGCTTAGTTGCTCTGCGGTATGTGGGATCTTCCTGGCCTAGGGCTCAAACCTGTGTCCCCTGCATTGGTAGGCGGATTCTTAACCACTGCGCCACCAGGGAAGTCCCAACCTTGCTGTAAGTTTGAGGGCGCAAAGTTTACTTTGTAACCATAGAGAAAGAAAATATAATACTTTACTGCTAGTCTTGGTAATCTAAAATATATGATTGATGAATGAGTAAGTGTATGTATGTATGAATGGAGGAATGAATGAATTTGCAGGGATGCCAATTAGATTACTCCTTTTCAAAAGTAGCAAAGGAAATGTTGGCGTTTAAAGTTTCAGAGTTTTCTTATCAGCTCTCTTTGGCCTTAGCTATTGAACTTGTAAAATGGAAAAACAAAGTGAAATGAAAGAGTGTCTGGTTTTGCTTTGGCAGGTTCTAGTCTTTTCATCAAAGTGAATAAACATGTTTTCAAGAATTCTTTGAATAATTGTGCTTATGTTTTCAATTGTGATGAACTCAGTTGATTCTTTTACTCTATTTGGCAGAAATCTGATTAGGAAGTATAGTTCACTTCCTGGAGGGTGGCTCAGATTGTCAAAGCTTTTGTTTATAATGTCTTACTAAAAAACTGAGTGTATTTCTTTCTTTCTTTCTTTTTTTTTGCCAAGATAGTAGAAAGTGCTTATAGAAAGAGCCCCGGGAAACAGAACTTAAATTGATGACTCCTAGTCTCCGGTATTCAAAATCCAAGATTCTGATTAATTCATTTGTTCTTTGTAAACATATTTATTTTAAAATGTCTTTAAAATTTTCCTTATTAAAATTTAGATTAATTTAAATAAAATATGAAGAGGTATAAAAGGGTGTGAGAGATTAGCCAATAGTCAAAAGTCAAGAGATTTATATCACTGTGTAGATCGTTTAGGTTGCGGGGAGTATTTTATTGATAGTTTTTCTCTCTCTTTCTCTTTCTCTCACTCAGTTATCTATTTCTCTCAAATTTATTAACCAAAGACCATAAATGACTTCTTAACATAACTGTGGTTTCCTGGACTTAAATTTGAAAAGAATTAGATCCAGAACACAAATTACACACCTGTTTCAGCAGTGCCATTAAGACACAGCTGGCAACTTCGTAAACAGGGAAATACAGAAGATTAAAAAATATATTATTTGTTTTACTAGAACTTACTCTGTGGGTACTTTGTTACTATTGTTTGGGTACTAATGGTAGGCCCTGGAGATAGTATGGTCAAAAATCTAAATCCCATTCTCAAATTTAATGAGGGAGACAGAAATAAGCAGCTTATGACACAGTATGAGGAGTGTACTTGTAGAGTGAACAGGTATGAATCCCGTGCTTACTTGCTTGCCTCTATGTCTGCCACAATGTTTTAAAGTGCAAATTTCCCTCCACTGCAAGTTTCTCTAAGATTCTGTAGTTTTGTTGTTGTTTGTTTATTTTTGCTGTTTCTAATTTGAAACCAAAATGATCATTTAATGAAAAAGAAGATGATGAGAACTTGAGAGTTGTTTTCTATCCAGGAGAAACAGATGCTTCTCATGCAACAGTAAAAATGAATTAGATATTATTTGCACAGATGGAATTTTGCATTTGAACTCCCTTTTGGGAGCAAGCTCTAACCAGGGCATCATAATAGGACCTAGCTTTCCAATACAGTATTATTGGCAGATAAATTCATGAAAGTGCTTTCCTTGCTACTGATACCTGGAACCAATCTGAGACTTCTCTTTCAGGACAGAAAATATTATATTGCTGGATTTTAGAATATTTTACTTTTATAGAGCATGTGAAAGAGAAAAAATTTTTGATGTCAGTTCAAAGAATTCCATTTGGATTTTCCCTAGATCAGATGGTGAAAAGGAGAGATACTCTTGCTGAGTTTATTTAGGTTGTGGTTCAGAGAATGTAGGACTAGCAGCAAATCAGCAGAAACACGGTAGGTAACAAGCTAGAAGAGACTAATGCTCACCAGGGTTGAGGATTGGACAAGTGCAGCCTCTGTTAGTCCATGATTCTGGATATAATGTTCGTTTTCCTCGTAAAATTTTCAATTTGGTGGATTTTAAGACTTTTTTAATCTTCACATTGACCTCAGCATGAGATCCTTTATCATGAGCTGATAAAATCTTTATTTTTAGCACTGTAACAACACAATTCCAAAAGTCAAAATGCATAGAATTTCATACTATCCTTTGAACTTTGAACAACTTAAATATGCATTTCAGAGTATAATGGAAAAGTGAACCAATGATGATAATGTGGAAATTTGCTTTAAAAATCATTAGGGATTAAGAGGTACAAACTACTATGTATAAAATAGATAAGCTACAAGAATATATTGTATTGTACAACACAGGGAATATAGCCAATATTTTATAATAACTGTAAATGGAATATAACCTTTAAAAATTGTAAATCGTTAGTTGTACACCTGAAACATATAATATTGTACATTAACTGTATACACCTCAATAAAAAGAAAGAAAATCATTAGGCTCATTGATTTTGCACTGACTTCATCTCATTTATCTATATTAACTATCCTCTTCTTTCTTACATTTTTCAACTGCTACTTCTGTCCATATCACTATGCTAAGAGAATATCAGCCATTTGCCTACTGCAAATAAATTTTAAACACATTCAGCTATCAAATCTAAATAGAAAAAAGATGCACAGGAAGTAGAATTGTTATCCTGGTTTTTATTTAGATTCTGACTATATTATACTCTTATAGCTAGCTTTGTGTAATGTTATGACAAAAAGCAAAATGTTACTGCCAGGACATATTTTGTGTATTCTAAAGAGATTAAATAATATTATTGATTACTTAATTTTCTTCCCTGGTGTAAAATGCAAGCTGACTGGGATTAGGAAGCTGTCCTACGTGATGGCAGAGCTCCAGTTTTCGATATGACTCCTGATTCTATTATGTTCTTCCATCTATGAAATGGATGTGGATAGGGATCAAGTAATGGGATAAATTGGGGTGGGGAAAAACATAGACCTAAGGAACACTGAATGCAATGTTCTGTATTATTAGGAGAGTTCTTACTGGCTCATCTATATCTTGGAAGATGATGGAAGATTGTGTGTAATAAAAGAACCCTATCTTGGCTGGTACCATATCCTGAGAATATGGCTGTCAGACGGCCATGTTTTCTTTGTAGATTCACCAAATTCACCAAATTATAGATTCACCAAATTTTAGACGTCTAAGGGCTCTTAAGAGCTCATCTAGTCTTGTTTTATGTATGAGAAAGCAAGTTTTAAGTAATTAAGTAAACTGCTCAAACGTGTATGACTGATTGATTAGAGGTAGACTTTGGACTAGAACCCTCGTAAGATAAATGCATGAAGGGTACATATTGTAGTAGCCCCTCGCACTTGGCCAATGCTCAATAAAAGTTCACTATTATTTTTCTACTAGACTGTAAGCTCAAAGAGAGCAGTAACCTTATCGACTCACTATTATAACTCAATAAATATTTGCTAAAAGAATAAACAAAATGAATCGAGTATTTTTTCTATTAAGTCAGAGAATGGGGAGGGGGAGACCATTTTTCCCCAAGTCTATAGTTATATTGCACTTAATAAGACCAAGATACTTTATGACATCATTAAAAGCATTCAAGTTCTCTTAAGCAGAAAATAATACAGTTGTATTAAAAGATACCAATGTGGTTATTTGTAAATTCAGTCATAGAGCTACTGAATCTATGTGATAATGAAAACCAGTTGATATTTCTATTGAACTGAATGACTTTGGACTAAATTGTCATGTTTTTTCGCTTTTAATAGTAAATACCTTTCCCTCTAAACTGACTTTTCTTTACTGGGCACTATGCATTTCAAAAGTTTGCTTCTATTATTTAACTAAGTTGGCAGGTGAAAGGAGGGAAATATGCACATAATTTTAGATAAGATCTTTGAGGTTTTTAACATTTATGTTTTTATCTTTTATGAGGTTAAATACAATGTTATCAAGAACCTAAACGTTTTGTTTCAGAAATCATGACTTAAAATTTTCTCTTCATTGTAATGCATAAGTAATAAATAATGCTGTATACATTATGGAATAATAAAAAGATTCAGACACTAGTCAATGATATGTTGGCAAGATAAGGCATCTTTAATATACTTAATAATAAACATAAAGCCATTTAGAATTTGAAGATAGTAACAGTTTTTACTTAGGGCAATGGCATTTTCCTTTGTCCATACACTGTATTTTCCTGACATTTGAAAGGTAGAGGAGTCTAGAGTATACTGAGAGGGCAGGGAAGAGACTCAGGCAGAGAGCTCGTCTCAAGGCCTCCCCACTATATTTCCCCTTCCTCCTCCCTAACACTGACTGAGCATCTAGTATGTGCAAGGTAATGTGCTGTGTGCTTTTCAAAAATCTCATTTCATGGGGAAGGTGGCGTCATCCCTATTTTACAGATGAGGAAGTCTGGAGACGTTAAGTTACCCACCCAACAAACCACAAATAAAACCCATGTAGGTCTGAGCCCAAAGCCTGAGCTTTTAATCACTGTGAAATATACTGCTTTAAACTGATTTCTGCCTAGTAGTACTACAGGATAAACTGGCTGAGAAATCATTTAAGTGGCTAGAGGCTTCCCTTTTAGATTACTAATACAAGAAGCATTTATAAGAAAGGATTACGTGTCAAGATTTTTTTCTTTTTCTTCTTTGCCTCTTTTCCACATAGCAGGATAACCCTGCTTTTGCTCTAAAAGCCTCCTGCTCTCACCATTACATTCAACACCATCTCTATTAGGAAAATCTAGGTCAAGGCCAGACTACTATGTTTACTATTATTATATAAGACTAGTGCTTTGATTTACTGTGAATGTCATAAACCAGGCCACCCATTTCCTTAAGAACTCTTTGTACTTAGTTTGAATAGATCCTTAGAAGCATTCAAGCACTTCAAACTCACCGTATGAATATTTCATTCCACAGAATGCCTTGGAGTTTCTTAACCCCTGTTCCTTACACTCACATTTACCTACAGAAAGTAAATGAAAATGGTGTTAGTTATTTAGAAAAAAAGTAAAAAAAAACAAAACAAAAAACAATCGCAAGTAAATCCAAGTGGCATAACTCTTTAAGGCTTGAGTGATTCATACGATATAATCCATAAGAAACCATGAAAAGTCACTCAAAAGAAATAGAGTCATTTTTTGAATTAGTTATCATCCAATAAAGTATTGACCTAAGAGAAATATAGAAATGTAGAAACAATGATATATTTTAATGCTTGTAATTGATGTTATGCTAAATATAGTCTGGATTAATATTCCATGCTAATGGAATGGAACAACTGAATGGTTAACCTATAAGAAAGACAACTGTTTTCTTACAATTAATGTTCACCACAATAAAAATCAAATCAAATCAAATCATTGAGAAATCCTTTGAAGGTAATGCTATCCAATTTTTAAAATATTTATTAAGCACCTATCATGTGCAGGACATGATGCTACATACTTCAGAGTATATAAAGATGAGCAAGATACAATTCTTGCCTTAAGGCTTATAATTCAGTAAGGTGAATAAAGTAAGTGTGTAAACAGTAATAAGTGTTCTAGGTCAGGTACAATATGCTTGGATGGGAAGGCCACATGTTTGGGAAGATGGAAAAAGGCTTCATGGCTGAAGAACGATTTGAAGTGGACTTTGAAGAATAACTAGGTTATTTTCTCCCAACAGTTAAAATTGTGTATTACAATTATGATGTATGAAAGATTTGCCAGAAGAAATCTTTGGAAGACTTTCAAAATGCCTTTGTACATAGTCTATAATAGCATTCTTATACTTATTTATGTACCTGTTCCCTCTCTAGACTGTGATCCTTGAGGACAATGGTTATGTCTTATTATTCATCTTTATATTCTTAAAGCCCAGAATGGATAGGATTTTCATTCTTTTTTTTTTTTGGCCATGCCGCTCAGCTTGTGGGATTTTAGTTCCCCGGCCAGGGATCAAACGCGGGCCCTCGGCAGTGAGAGCAGAGTCCTAACCACTGGACCACCAGGAAATTCCCCAGGATTTTCATTCTTACTGATTTAACAATTAGGTATAATTCTACCTCTTCCCTAACCCCTCCCCTCCTACCCTCACACATTGCATTTTATAGGCACTGAGTGGCATAACAGCAGGTAACATTTGCTGGGGAGCACTTACTACATGCCAGACACTATTTTAAGTCTTTTACATTTATTTACTCATCTAAGATTCTAACAAATAGAAATTTGACAGGAATACAGAGATAAAAGGATGAGCAAAGAAATGTAAGAGAGAAAGGGGAGAGAGTGTTCATGGAAGAACCAGTTGTTCTGTTTATCCTGGGTACAGATTGAGTTGAGAATAATAGAAGGTATCATGGAGGACCTTGATTGATATGCAGTTAGGGCCTGAATTTAATTTGTTAGATAAAGGGGAATTTTCAAAGCTATCAGCTTAAAGAAGTTACATGAATTTAAAAATATATATATGAAAATTAATCTGGCATTACCGTATCAAAACTATTGGAATGGAGAAAAAATGAAGACAGGGACCAGTTAGAAACTAGTGAAATTGGTAACACACAACAGTAACTAAATTGAGTACCAACTATAAGCCATAAAGTTTATAAGGAATTTTATCCATATGATCTTATTTAATATTTACAATAAGGTTATGAGAGAGGTACTATTAACAAATGAAAAAAGAAAGGCTCAGAGAGGTTAATTAGCTTGTTCAAGGCAGCGTATAGCTAACAAGTAGAAAAGCCAGATTTTAAGCCTGGGTTGGGGAGAATCTGAAGCCCCCGATCTTTCCATTGTACTGTCTTTCTAAGGCAGATGGGATGTGGGTCTGAGAGGTGGCCATGGGTGTAGATAGGAAGAAATATCAAGGGATGCTGCAGAGTTAGGGTCTACAGGTCTACAAATCCTGTCACTGGATTGGATGAGGACAAGCATCCAATTTTATGAGGAAACATAAAAATGTACTTGAAATTTTCAGCCAAGGTGACAGAGAGGATTGTAGTTTCACTAACAGAAATAGGGAAGTTAGGAGAAGGAGAGCATTTTAGGAGTGTATTAAGTTGTTTTTTTTTTGTAGTAATCAATAGTCTAATTTAATTATTGAAAGTTTATTGAGTAGCTCATAGAAAGGAGAAAAAGCCTAAGAACCAGAACTCTGAAAGGACAAGAAACAAGAGAGCTCCAGAGATCTATTGGGCAGTCTCTTTATGACTTTGCCATTGGAATCATGAACTCTAATCATTTTCAGAATTTGTCACTTTCAGCTCAAGATTTAAATTCTAGGGACAGAACATCTGATTGGCCTCTCTAAAACTGTATTAAATGGCGGAAGAGTGGTTCCCCAAAGAAAAACTGGGTTGAGCTACCACAGAAATAGCAAGAAAGAAGGGGAAATGGATCTGGTCAGGCAAAAAACAACAGAGGTCTAGTACGAGGAGAATATAATGAATTAGAGATGCTGACAGACATACAAGTGGAAATGAGAGTGTGATTCTGGTGAGATTGGGTAGGTAGATATGGAAAATGGAAAATATTGACATACTGGCTCTAGCTAAAGTTTCTTGAGAAACCAGAACGAGATCTGCACGTAGAAAATCACAGTGGAATTAAATAGTGGGAAAGATAAAGATGCTTAAAATGAGCTGTTGTGATTTGTTAAATAATATTGCTTATCATCTAAACAAAGCAGAGGATTGCTCATTCAGAAATTGTAGCAACCTGAGTGGACAGCCCACGGCCTTTGATGATTCCACCAAAGCAAGAGAGTATGGTAACTACCATGCATATCTTACTCCTCAACATAATGCTCTTCTCTTTAGTCCTTGAGCCTATAAGAACATGAGTAGGGAGGGACAATATTGGGGTGGGGGAGTGGGAGGTACAAACTATTGGGTATAAAATAGGCTCAAGGATGTATTGTACAACATGGGGAATATAGGGAATATTTATAGTGAATATACTAATAACTGTAAATGGAAAGTAACCTTTAAAAATTGTATAAGAAAAGAAAAAAGAAAAAAGAAAAAAAAATTTAATAAAAAGAACATGAATAAGTCTGTTACTTGAAGACCTTTCCTTGGCTGCTTTCCAGTACTCCCTTTTCATATGTTAAGAAATCAGACATTAAAATTTGCTTTTGAATAAATCTGTTTTTGATTAGGCTTCAGCCCAGATGTGTTTTCTTAAAAGAAATTTGGAAGAAGAGGAAAACCTATTTAGTTATACTGGGTTGTTAGAACGTTTCAAAAAAAAAGTATTGTTTACAGTTCTCTGGTACTAGTTAAAGCCAGTTTTGTTGGACAGGAAGTGAAATTTTACATCTGATGCTCTACCCCACAAGAAGTGGTAGAAATGAAGAGTATCTTGGTATAGTGCATTATATTCCTAGTTATGGAAACTTATGGCAGGTAAATAGGTAGGTAGGCAAATAGATTTGAAAATGAACCACAGTGCTTAGAAAACTGATTATCACGTTTCTGTTGAAAAAGGTGCCCAGGGGCACTATTTTATACCCATTGGGAATATTGCTGTAGCAGGAGACTGAACAGTCTCTTCCTCAATCCGGAGCTCATCTGGATGAATTTCAGAGACTCTCTGGGGACATCAGAGACCTAACAGCTGTTGTGGACATGAGAGTCTGGAGTTAGTCTGATGCCAGCACCGTTATGTGCTTCATTAGTGTGCTGCCAGCTCCCTCCCTAGTAACATGATAATTGGCTTAACGTCTTATGGCACTAGAACCTTGATTTTTACAGATTTGGCTTGGCAGACAAAGTTGGAGAATTCTGAAAACCACTGTGTTAGAAAAAGAGAAGAAATCTTTCAAAAGTGGTTATTAAAGTTAACATCATAGAATTCAGACTACGTAGCATTAAGGCACAAAATTAATGGGAAAGATTTTTCCTTTTCAAATGCTAAAAAAGATAAATATGACAACTTCGTATTACCTTATCTTTCCCACCTTCTTTCCTGTTGTGAATTAAAATGAAACCAATTAGGAAAATGATCATAAGATTATGTTAAGTGAAAAAAAACCCATGATATGGAATTGCAGATACCAAGTGTTTCTATAATTTGAGTTCTTGATTCTTGAAAGGCCCATAAATTCTCTATGAGAATGTATTAAAACTGTGGTTTCTTACTCTGCTTCAGCCACACTGGCCTCCTTGCTGTTTCCTAAATAAGCCAGGCCTAGTCTCACCTCAGGGTTTCTGTACTTGCTGTATCTTCTGCCTAAACTCTCTTTCCTCTGTTATCTGTATAGCTCACTCTCTTACCTTCTTCAGGTTTTTTTCTCAAAAGTCCTTTCATAGGACTTTTCTGATCACCCCATTTAAAAGTATGTCCCTCTCAAGTATTTCTTATCCCACATCCCTGCTTTATTTCTCTATTATATTAAACATCATTAAATATTTTACTTGTTTATTAGCTGTCTTCCTCTGCATGAATGTGAACTCCTTGGACACTGAGATTTTTGTCTGTTCAATTACTAGATTTACAGCACTAGCACATAGTATGAGTATTCAACAAATATTTGTTAAATGAATGAGTCTATAAAGAACTCCTACAAATTAGTAAGAAAACTACAAATAGGAAATTCACAGGAAAAGAAACCTGAAAGTCCAAGAAACCATGAAAAATTACTAATCAGGGGCTTCCCTGGTGGCGCAGTGGTTGAGAATCTGCCTGCCAATGCAGGGGACACGGGTTCGAGCCCTGGTCTGGGAAGATCCCACATGCTGCAGAGCAACTAGGCCCGTGAGCCACAATTACTGAGCCTGTGCGTCTGGAGCCTGTGCTCCGCAACAGGAGAGGCCGCGATAATGAGAGGCCCGCGCACCGCGATGAAGAGTGGCCCCCACTTGCCACAACTAGAGAAAGCCCTCGCACAGAAACGAAGACCCAACACAGCCATAAATCAAAAATAAATAAATAAAAATTAAAAAAAAAAATTACTAATCAGGAAAATGCAATTAAAATGGCAAGATCCCATTTCACACCCATCAGATTGGCAAAAATTTAGAGGTTTGATAACATCAGTTTTAGAAGTCCAAAAAATATTGAATGAGTTAAACTGTGCCTGAGTTAACGAGTTAGCATACTGCTTGGCCCCTTGTATGTGCTATATAGACATTTGTTAAATAAGTACAAAGTACTTATTTGTGAGGATGTGGAACAACAGGGTGTCATACTTTGCTGGTGGAATGCAAATTTATGCAACCACTTGAGAGAGCTATTTGGCAATAAATGGTAAATTTGACAATAAGCACACTGTGACCCAACAGTATCTAGATTGTACCCTAGAACAAGGGTCAGCAAACATTTTCTATAATGGAACAGATAATAAATATTTTAGGCTTTGTGGCCATGGGGAAAAATTAAAGATTTTATGTAGGTACTTATATAACCATTTAAAGTAACCATTTAAACCTTAGAGCAGGCAGCTTAGCCTGTAGAAAAGTAGATGGCAGGCCACATTTGGCCTGAGGGCTGTAGTTTGCCAGCCCCTGATCTAGTGAAACTGCTTCTCAAGTACACAATATAACACATATAAGAGAACATTCATGGTAGCATTATATATAATAGTGGAAAATTGGAAATTGGAAATAACCTAAATGGCAAACAACGGGAGAATACAGAGTGTTGTATTCATATAATAGAATGAATAAGTCTAAAAAAAGTACACATTTAACTAAAAAAAAAAAATTTTAAGGGTAGGTAAGTTATCATGTACATGAGATTTTTAAAACATTACATAAATATATTAATTATATACTATTTAATATACATATAGTAAAATAGTAAAAATGTGAAAGTGGATGATGAACACCAAAATTCAGGTTAGTGGTTATTCTGTGGAGTAAGGAAGGCTAGTCTATTTGTAGATTGGTATATCAGGGGCTTCAAATGCATCTGTATAATTTAAATGAAAATATGAGGCAATTATGGCAAAATTAAGATTTGATAACACTAGAAGGTGTTCATATGGGTGTTCATATCACATTTTTGGTGTTTGTCATGTTTAATAATAACAAATATTTTAATATGTTATTTTAAGTTTTATTTGGATGATTTGGTGAGCACTTTACAACCAAATGCTGACAACAAGATTTCTTGTCCACATTTGTATTTGTGATATGATTTAAGTTGATGCTAAACAGAACCACTTGAGTTTCTATGAGAAAAGAATAGAGATAGGATGAACACAGAAATTATGTGTTCCCGCCAGTATCACAGCATGCTCCTCAAATGACAGAACAGGTAAACATCATAGGAAAATTAAATCAGAATAAAGAGTAATATAGACTTGATAAACTCAAGGAATCATATTTATGTAGTAAACAGTGTTTTGGCTTCAGTAAAAATCATTTTTCATATTCAATGTTAATTTGAATTTTATTCATTTTATTTGGCTTATATTTAGTTTGTAAAATTATTTTTGTTTTATAGTTGGATAAAACTTTAAACATAAGGAGTTCACAGCTAGCTTTTGCTTTGTACATACTGAGTTACACTAGGTCTGTAAGAATGTTTTTCCTTTAAATGAATCTGTACATTTCCATTGAGTTAGCTCTCAACTGTGTAAAACAGTATGTTTTAGAGAGAGGAAGGGACTTCCCTGGCCATCCAGTGGTTAAGATTTCGGCTTCCAATGCAGGGGGCGCAGGTTTGATCCCTCGTCAGGGAGCTAAGATCCCACATGCATTGCTGCCAAAAAACCAAAACATAAAACCGAAGCAATGTTGTAACAAATTCAATAAAGACTTTAAAAATGGTCCACAGCAAAAAAAAAAAAAAAAAAAAAAATCTTAGAGAGAGGGAAACACACCCATTAACAGTGAGATAGTGAGATTTGGGGGTTTTTTTTACTGTGATATTCTGCATTTTCCAAATTTTCTGTACTAATTACATGTTTTTCTAACAATCAGAAAATAAACAAAAGCTTGTTAAATACCATTTAGCTATGTTTAAGAGTTTTATACTTATGAGGGTCACTACTTTGTTAACCTTAGAACTAGAGTTCCCCTTATTAGATCCAAAATCTGTTCTCTGGTTCGTCATGAATCACTGTTACTCAAGACCAGACCCGGAAATATGACTAGACCCAGTAATATCTATTGTCTCACCTGAATGTCGAAGTGCAGAAAATCCTTGCTCATCTTCCCACTCCCAGGTTGGTTCACTCTTATTGTGCATGGAATGGAAGTTAGGAATTTCATGATGCCAGTCTATGTCTGTGCTGCTAATAAAATAAAAAATGATGAAGAACTTATTAAGGAATTTCTTAGAACTTGAATGAAATGAATATATTTCTAGAGATTTAAACCTTATTAGCTACCTTCCCATCCTTTCACTTTTCAGAAATAAATAGTGTTGTAAAGGGCTTATTGTTAAAAAGAATAATTTATTTTGCAAAATGAACAAGGCCATCTCTAGAATCTTGCAAGAACAAATTACTTGACTCTGCAATTTGACAAAAAATTTTTAAAGAGATGTGCAAATACATCTTTGCTCCACTAGCAGCATGCAACGTTTTCCAAATCACTACCAGATCTTCAAAAGAATCTGAAAGACACAGAGGTGAGAGAAAGAGCCATGCACATTCACCTGCTGGTGCAGTCTCCTGTGAGAGGGTCGCAGCTCCCGGCACAGTCACAAGGCCTGCAGCCATAGTCTCCGAAGCCCCAGTATCCCACCATACACCTGTCGCAATGTGGCCCTGCCACCCCAGGCTTGCAAGGGCAGTCACCGTTGCTGGGGTCACAGAAGGTCACTGAGCTGAAAGGAAGGACAGCTGATCCAACTGGATGACAGGAACACACTACAACAGAGAGGACACACGAGGACCAATGAGTGACCAGATTATCTGTGGAGATTAGGCCCAGCCATCCCAAACTGGCTTCCCTTCACCACACAGCGTATCTCTGAGGCTCCTCCTGTACCCACTTGGTGTATGCTCAATGAATGAAAGCTAATTAATGACAGATAAGAAGATGTCATCAGAAAAGCACATCTGCTGCTAAACCACCTAATTTATCCTAAAATTAAAGGTATTAAATATGAATGGCTTTTGTTTGGGGTGATGAGAATGAATCAACAAAGAAGGAGCAGTTAGTGAGAAAGGAAAAAAATCATGAGCTCATGGTGTCCTGGAAGCCAAAGTTTCAAGGAGGTGGACGACATCAACTGTGTTAAATGCTGACAGGTCCAAGAAGATGAGGACCAGGAATGGATCATTGTACTTGACAGCATGAAGACCACCGGTGTCCTTGACAGGAACAGTTTCAGTGTAACAGTGAGTGGCGAACCTCACTGAAGAAAACTCAGGAGAGAATGGGAATAGAGTAATCTGAGCATGAGAACAGACAACTGTGTTGTGAGCTTTTCTATAAGGGCACAGAAATGTGGTGGTAGCTAATACCGAATGGATATATGAACTGAAGTAAAGGTTTGAGTTTTTGTCTGTTTTGATTGTTTTAAGATGGGGGAAATTACAGCATGTTTGATGTTGATGGAAATGATCCAGTAGAAAGGGAAAAATTGACAAGTAGAAGAGAGATGGGAGAATTTTTAAAGGAATACTTGAGAGAGGAAAAAAAGGATGGGATTTGGTGTAGAGGAGGAGGTGTTGGACTTGGGTAGGAGCATGATTAGTTCATAGTAATAGGATAGAAGGCAGAGCATATGGATACAAATGCAGGGAAGTGAATAAATGCAGTGGTGGGAGCTGGTGGGATTTTTCTTCTGATTGCTTGTATTTTCTTTTCTTTTTTGGCTGTGGTGGGTCTTCGTTGCTGTGCCTGGGCCTTCTCTAGTTGCAGCAAGCAGGGGCTACTCTTCGTTGCGGTGTGTGGGCTTCTCATTGCGGTGGCTTCTTGTTGTGGAGCACAGGCTCCAGTAGTTGCGGCACGTGGGCTCAGTAGTTGCAGCGTGAGGGCTCTAGAGCATGCGGGCTTCAGTAGTTGTGGTGCATGGGCTCAATAGTTGCAGTGCATGGGCTCAGTAGTTGTGGCGCATGGGCTTAGTTGCCCCGCAGCAATGTGGGATCTTCCCGGACCAGGGATTGAACACGTGTCCCCTGCATTGGCAGGCAGATTCTCAACCACTGCACCACCAGGGAAGCCCCCTGATTGCTTGTATTTTCTGGATGAAATAGAAAGCAAGGTCATCAGGTGAGAGAGATGATGAAGAATGGGAGTGGGAGAGTGAATGAGACACTTAGGAAGTGAAATATAATTGCCAGCAGCATAAAGGCCACCTTTTGAGGTTAGTAGTCATCAATTTATAGTGACCCCAGATAAAATGATAGGTTGTTTCTCCACCGCTATACAACTGGGAGAGTTCAGGTTTGGTATAGGAAGAAAGCTTAATTTGATTTGTTGAATGTTTGTGTCCCCCCCTTCAAATTTTTATGTTGAAGCCTAATCCCCAATGTGATGGTATTTAGAGGTGGGGGGCCTTTAGGAGGTTTGGATACAATTTGGGGGAGATGAGATTGGTGCCCTTATAAGGGGATGAAGAATGCAGAGCTCTCTTCTTTGTGAAGGATGTGAAGCAACAACAGAGGTTGGCAGTCTGCAACCCAGAAGAGAGCTCTCACCAGAACTGGACCATGCTGGCACCATATTGCGGACTTCAACCTCCAGTTATTTCTCCAACTGTGGGAAATGAACGTTTATCTTTTAAGCCACCTAGTCTATGGTATTTTGTTATAGCAGCCTGTATGGGCTAAGACAGCTCCTCAGACTAGAATCTATAATCAGCCACTTCTGCAAGTCCTTTCTATTAATCAAAAGTCCTTCCTCTCAGCCCTCTCCCAACTCCTGCGATTGCCTACTGCTCAGTTTGACAGTCCCCAACACCTTCTTTGTTCATGGGCTAGCAAAAGTAGCTGAACAAAGTAAAAAAAAAATGTGCTTGTTGGGTTTATCACAAATTTGTGTACCCTAACCTCAGTAGGGCCCCCTAACTGATGCTCATTAGCCCTATTTATTCAATTGTCCCTGCCTATTTTTTTTAAATAAAATTCCTCACAGTGGGTGTCCCAAAATTTCTCCAGGCTTTTTAATTCACACTAACCACTTGGTCTGAAGATTCTGATCCACTGATAAGGTCCTCAGGTAATCTTTTCTCCACCTCAAAATCTCTTTATCTTCAACTTTCCACGCTTTTCTCTAAGAATCAAATGAGAAAGCTGGAAGAGATCTTGCTTTATGGCCTTGTCTCTCACAAGCTCTGTGATTTTGGGCAAAAAATTTAACTTTTGTGAATGTCGGTTTCTTCATTTGGGTATCTACATTACACGGAGATTTGATGAGGATGAAACTATTATAAATGAAATTACTTCAGCAAGGTGCATAGCACAGAGTCAGACACCTGCCGGGCCAGCTCTTCCTTCTGAATCTTCTCAATTAACTTTCTAGGTCCCACTCCCTCCTTTATCCCCTTGGAAACTTACTCTATTGATTACTTTCTTTGTCATTAAAAGCTCTGGCTTCAATCTGGCTTCACATCAACTACTAACTGTGTGACTACTGGCAAGATACCTAGCCTCTCGTTTTCTGTTTTCTCTTCTATAAAATGGAAAAGAGAACAATATCTACCCTCATACAGTTGTAAGGGTGAAAGGAGATCATGTATATAAAGCACTTAGTATAGTATGTAGCATATGGTTAATTAATACTGAATTAAATAACTAATGAATTCATTAGATAATTCTTGTAGAAGTGTAGAGTCTATGCCTGTATAAGTTATGGTGACTCACGAATGTGAGTCAAGGAACTCATATCCGTGTGGGGGAAACAGAGGAATAAATAAAACATTTCCATAATCTGTGATTAGCACTCTAATAGAGCTCTATAAGAGCACAGAGGAAGAGTGCACAGGCTGAGGGTCTCACATAGGATCCACAAAGGAGGGGTCATTTAGACATCTGAGTTGATCCTAAAAGATGAGTAGGAGTTTGCAAGGTGAAAAGGAGGGGAAGATAGGCAGTTGCTTATTTCAGCCTGTCTTTAGATTCTCTCCCCATTGCGTTTCTTTTAAATAATTTAAAAAATTTTTTAATTGTGGTAAAAAACACATACCATAAAATTTACCATCTTAACCATTTTTAAGTGTATGGTTCATCCTCAATGCATTTTATGTTTCTGCATTATATGTGGAAGCTCTTCCTGCTTCCTGAAAACGTGAAACTCTTTCATGCCTCAGTGCCCCTGGCTGTGCCTGCATTGCCTTTACCTTTACCCTTCCTTGTCCCACGCCTTCCAGACAATTAACCACCCTCTCTTCTATGCTGCCTCTGTTCTTTGTATATATTTCTATTTTGTGTGTATCACAGTGCATTATTATTTATGTGCCTGTCTCCCTTATTACTGGACTCTGAACTCATTGACAGAAGGATCTTTATCTTCTTATTTTTGCTTTCTATGCCCCAGAACAGAGTCTGGTACATAGTAGATGCCCAAATAAGAATTTACGGAATTGACCTGAAGGACCTTCCAGGCTGTAGGAGTCATATGTGAAAGGGCCTATTTGGGGACTGTGAGAAGGTTAGTGTGTCTAGAGTGTATGTTGAGTGGAAAGCAGTTGGAGCTGGTGAGGCTGAAGAAAAAGCTATAGAGTTATGTTTGGAGCCAGATTGAGGCAGGGCCTAACCCAAGAAGTTGAATTTCGTCTTATGGGTATAAAGAATCATAGGAAGTAAAATGTTAAAAAAGCAGAATTATGACATGGTTATAATTTAATTTTGACAGTTACTTTGGCGTCATTGTGTGAAATAGACTGCAGTAGGGAGAGACTGATGGCAGAGAAACCAAAGAAATGAGAGAGAACAAGGAACTCGACTAAGACAGCAGATGAAGGAACGGGAGAAAAGGTTGGATGTGACAAATCATTTTTTTCTTAATAGTGAATTGATAGGGTTCAGAGGCCATCTGGATGAGGAGGAAGAATGCACTGTTGAGGGACAAACAGAAACTGAGGAAAATTTTAAGGTTTCTAGTTTATGAAAGTGAATGACTAGAGCAGGTTGGGATAGGTGAATCCATGTCGGGGTGGAGATAGGGAAGGGAGGGAGAAGATGGTGAGTTCAGGGTTAGACATGTTAAGTTTGAAATGTCTGAAGGATGCACTAATAAGTTATAATATGCAACTGGAAATAATAATCTGAAGTGTAGAAGAAGGATGGGGTCACAAATACAGTGTTGAGAGTTGTCAGCAGATGGGAATTGAAACTAGGAGGGATGGATGAGATTTCCCAGGGATAGTATATAGAGTGAGAAGGCAACCAAGGGTGGAACACTGGTCCAGGCAGTTAGAAGAGCAGTAACTTGTAAAGCAGATAAGGACCAGATAGAGAGTGAAAAGAATCAAGTAGGTGTTGCTATGGAAACCAAAGGATGAGAAAGTTTCAAGTGATTAACAATGTAAGACAACACAGAATAAGTCACATAAGATTTATAATAGGACAGTAATGCTGTCAAACAGGAGGGTGTTGGTGACTTGTGAGAACAGAAGCTGAAGAAATGCAGGTATTGATGGTGTAGTACTCTGTTTAGATCTCTTTAATTTTGTTAAGCTTATAATCATTAGAGCAGTGGTTCTCAAACCAGCAGAAATGTGAGAAGTCTGCAAAAGTTCTTTACATCTTACATATGTGAAACACAC
This sequence comes from Balaenoptera borealis, assembly GCF_965194805.1. Taxonomy (NCBI): domain Eukaryota; kingdom Metazoa; phylum Chordata; class Mammalia; order Artiodactyla; family Balaenopteridae; genus Balaenoptera; species Balaenoptera borealis. The sequence continues at coordinate 81,253,514 of NC_138870.1, forward strand.
CCTTCCTCTCCTCCCTTATGCTCTCCTTGGTTGAGAACCACTACAGTAAGGGCATGGAATATTGCCTTTTTTTTTTTTTTTTTAAGCAAAAGGTATAAATTATCTTCTTGGGAATATTCATTTATTTGCTTACTCAACCAACATGTGTTAGTTAATAATTCTAATGTTTACGAAGCATTTGTAGTTTACAAAACACAACTGCCCCTTAATCAAACATTTAAGATCCTTCATACTATGGCCCTAGCCCACTTTTCCAGTCTTACTTTTCATTACTCTCTTGCCTATAGCCCTTATTCTAATCGAATGGGATGAATTCTTGCAGATAGCCTTTATTCTAATTAAATGAAACCCCAATCTTTCCTGTTCTGTACCTTTATTAATTTCAATAGGGAAATCTTTTCTCCTATATCTATCTTTCAAAATTCTACACGTCCTTTAAGATCTATTCAAGTGTCACCCCTAAAGTTGTCGCTGGAAGGGTGTGGTCAAAGCGAGTCAACCATTTGGAGTAGTGGAAGTGCTCAAGGTAGCAGCTCTGTTTGCACCTTTCTTGTAAAGACAGAGCTTCAAAACTGATATTCAGTGATATTCAGAAAAAAGATGCAGCACCCTTCCCTCTGCTACCCTTTCCCACCTCACCAGGTATGAAGCCCAAAGCAGCCATTCCAGTTACCCATCTAATGGGCAAGTTTACCTTCTTTTAGAAGTCATTCCTTATTTCAGCACAGTTGAATATGATTTCATCCTTTCTTTGAAACCCTCTAGTGTTTTAAAAATAACATTTCTTCTTATAGCTCTGGTCACTTCTACTTTGCATTTCAGACAGTCAGATGTTTACTTTTCTCTGTCAAACCGGTATGTAAATTCCTTGAAGGTGAGCATGGGTCTCACCTATCCCCTGAAGGGTTTAGTGGAGGTAGACTTGGGTTCAACTCCTAGCTAAATTTTTACCTTTATGAGCCCCGCATTTCTATTTTACCAGGTGGTACTGAGAGTTAAATGAGACATAATGTATGTCCCTAGCACTTAACAGGCAATTAGCAAATAGCAAATTATGGCTGCTCAAAAAAAGACTGTTTTTGTTTGTTTTTATTCTTATTCCTCTTCTGTGAAGTCTGTCTTCTTGATCTTTCCCTATTTTCTATTGGATTACTGTTCTAAAACAGACTGTTTAATTGAATTAAAAGGCAGTGATAAAAAAAAAAGTACTTACAAAGGGCAGAGGAGGAAAACACCATAATAAATTTTGTTTGAAAGGATAACAATGTGTGTGTTTGTTTAAGGCAGCATTTATTTATCTATTCACTTACTCAACAGACATTTAATGAGCATCTACTATGTGCTAAATACTGAACAAACTCCTAGGGATAAGACAGTCTTGGTTCTTAAAGAGATTCATAATTTAGAAGAATAATTATTACAAGATTAAAAAAAACCTTACCTAATGCAAGAGAGAAGTAAACATTTTGCTTCTAAAACACTGAATTTCTCAGGAGACCAGTTTTATTTTAATTCATACAGTTACAGTGATCGCTATTTCCACATTAAATCCTCTGATTTTTTTCTTTTGGTTGGGCCTCATTATGAAAACATTAGGCATTTTCTCTTAAGATAGCAAAGCACTTTTGATTTTTCATTTGTTTTTAATTAAATAATTTGGAGGTATTATATAATATGTAACATGAATGTATCAAAATGCTATGACTTTAAATTAAATCCCATAATCCAGTATAAACATTTCATCATTTTGATGGTGACTAAACCAATAGTTACTGTATCCCTCAGTTAAGTCAACTTGGTTCTTGACAGCAGACAGGGAGCCAGAAGAAAGACAATGTAGGACTCTCATCTATTATTATATGGTATTCCACCACCACCACCATTATCTTTTACTCTAATAGAAGATCCAATCCTTTCTAGGATTTGACCTCTCTGTACTGCCATGTATTTTATTTTATTTATTTATTTTTAAAATAAATTTATTTATTTTATTTTTGGCTGCGTTGGGTCTTCATTGCTGCGAGCAGGCTTTCTCTAGCTGCGGTGAGCAGGGGCCACTCTTCGTTGCGGTGTGCAGGCTTCTCATTGAAGTGGCTTCTCTTGTTGCGGAGCATGGGTTCTAGGTGCACAGGCTTCAGTAGTTGTATCTCACGGGTTCTAGAGCGCAGGCTCAGTAGTTGTGGCGCACGGGCTTAGTTGCTCCGCGGCATGTGGGATCTTCCTGGACCAGGGCTCGAACCCGTTTCCCCTGTGTTGGCAGGTGGATTCTCAACCACTGCGTCACAAGGGAAGCCCTGCCATATATTTTAAAACCTACACACATTTCAGGAATTGCCAGAGAAGAATGTGATTCTATCACATGTGCTAGTTGATTTCTGTCAATGTGACTTTTCACATAATTACAAGATAAAAATACCAGTTGGAAACTATGCAGAACTAGCTTCAGGCAGAAGGCCCTGACACCTTTCATGGCATACTTTTTCGGACTGCACACAGAGGCTTGCCTTGCATACCTATCGCTTGAAGTTTGTATGGCAGGCAATATCTGACACACATAACCTACATTTCTTATTTTCTTCCAAAATGGAAATATATTTTCTTCTTGCTTGGGGGGAAAAAAAAGGTTCTTCTTCGATTCTGGTTCAGGTTCTGATCCTCCAACATATACTTCTTACCAGTTGTTGATTCTAAAATGCAACCCAAGCACTTACTTTTTATGCATTCATTATGATGAACGTCAAATTAGAACCCAACTGCAGTAACATAAATCCTTGACTTCAGCTCTGTCTTTTCCTTGTTAGACATAAAACCCAGTAGTAAAGATCGAACTAACATCATATACTATTATTCTAAACTTAATTATTTGTTTCATTACCACTTTTGGTGTATTCAGCTGTGGTAAATTGTTCTTGACAGCCAAAAATTGCCTGGTAACCAGATATGTTTAGAAACTATGTGGCTTACCTAGGTAGCAAATCATTACTGGAGTAATTATTACCACTACCCCTCAAAAGAAAATTTTCCCTAGGCTGCTCTCACATAATCATATTGGCAAAGCAAAATTATTAAAAATGTCATTTTAATTCCTCACTATTGTCACAAGATTTCTTTAATAATGAAAACACCTTATTTTAAACAGTATGTTCTGTTATAAGAAAACATGACATAGTAATACAAAACTTCCAGAACAGATGAGATAGAGGAAATGGGTACTTAACAAAAGATTTCACAACAATTTTCCTTCAAATAATGAATTTAGATAATTGCTAAATGTTGTACAAATTTTACAGATATATATTACAGATATATATTTGTAATTACATCTATTTTGTGAAGTATTGTACCTCCATAGAGCATGCACAGAAAAGAGGACATGAGCTGCTTTTCTCCTAGGAAACATAACTATTAATGAAACAATGGATGAACACATTTTTAAATAACCTTGTGTATCTGTAAGGCTCTAAACTAATAATTGTTTCAATCGCAGAGGCTGACAACAAATACAGCTGTCTGGAAAGTACCTGTAATATCTCAGGAAGACAAAATAAAACAAAGGCAATGTAATAGTGTTGGTAAGGGCACAAACTTAAGAGTCAGACTAGAAGAGTTCAATTCTGGTTATGAGGCTTACTCCTTATATGACTGTGAAATTAACCCCCTCAAGTCTCAGTTTTCTCATTCATGAAGGAAGAGTAAAAATACCTAGGCTATAGAGTTGTTTGTGTGAGGACTAAATGAGATAGTGTATATGTGTAGCAATGTTTCAGGCATTTAGTGGTACCATATGCTTAGATAATAACTATTATTGTTATCTGGATGAAACATATTGGTTTTAAAATGCCCATCATTCATTCATTCATTCATTATACCTTTACCAAAGAGTTCTTGAGCTTTAGTGTTAACATGAATTATGCTAGGGGCTGAAGATACAAAGACAAATACAGTCATATCTCTTCAGAGAGGGAAGAGAGATATGCAAATAAATAATTACAGGGCAGTAAATGTTAAAACAGAGGTAGACCAGGGTGCATGGAAACACAGAGGAAAGAATAATAACTGCCTCATTATAGATATGGGTTGTTTTTTAAGGAAATTAATGATCTAACTGGCTTTCAAAATAGGCTGAAATTCCTTGCTTTGCACCTGTGAGGAATTGGTGGCAAACAGCTCTCTTGACTAATCTAAATCCTATAGAATTAGGTTACTCTCTTGTTACATGTTCCTTTCTCTGCTTAAAAAAAAAATTAATCGGCTATTACTCTCATTTTTTGGATCACAGTATGTTGAGAAAAAGTAGGATATTATCTATGATCCTGCTGCTTATAGGGATATACCCTGCCATGGAATGTAGGACAAAAGTCACAGCTGTCAATCTACATGAACATAATAAGCATGTAAACATAGGTACAAAATGGCTAGGAACATAATGGAAGAGTTATGGCTTCCTTTATTTTGATGGGGTTGCTAAAGCCTTTGGTGGTAGAGTTGCAGGAGACCACTGCTGCCTTTTCATCTTTATTCCCACCTTCACTTGAGCTCTATGAGTCTGCACATCTTTCACTCAGAGAGTGATCCACAGTGCCAAGTGTGCAGCAGAAACAGCCTGCTGAGTTTAGCATCTCACCTTTTTTAAATTGCCAGAACTCATTAGTATTACCTGATGGCTCTAGCTTTTGCCATTTTATTAGTAAAAGCTATACTTGGAGCAAAATACCCTGAAAGTATTTGCTCCTGATTTATCTTTTCTAAAAACAGAACTCGAAGTTCAAGGCCCTCAGCTGGGAAAGAAGCTGCTCGTCAAGCCCTTTCACCACTGCTCAGCGGCCACTCCTTCAGCTGCGCCTCCCAGCCTCCCAACATTGTTTTCTCCTGCAAAGGCCAAGGCCCTACAGAATTTCTGATGGAGAATTTTTAATATCAAAGCCATTTTGAAAGCTGTCCAGCTTCCTGCCGAGGTTCTTAGAAGGAACAGAAGATGACTTTGAGATGTAGCTCCAAACAGAAGGAGACAGTATGAACTGTCATTACTATATTAAGTGTGAAGTTAAATGTTAGATAAAATGAAGTCTTCTACCTTTTTTTGGCATTATTTTCTCCTTCTACTATCAACTGTTTTTTTTTTTTTTTTTTTTTTTTGCTAGTGGATGGATAGCTACAAATAATAAAGAAAAAACTGTAAATGAACTTTACTCAAAGACAATATGGTTTACCCCTTTACTCTCCTAAGGAGCATCTTTCTATTCATCCTTTAAATGTTATATACATTGTATTCAAAGATAGCTAGTTCCACAATATTCAAGGTATATGTTAATTTCAAAAAAAAAAATACACTAGAATAAATTTAATAAGAAAATAATCTAAATTAGGATTTGCCTATCAGTTACTGAAATGCAATGTCTCCTGAACTGTACATCCCACACAAAAGAAAGCGATCCATTTATGCATGAGATCTATTCATTCTTGCCTCTATTGAATGCTTTTTAAAAATAAATATGAGGTATATAACTGTATTTCCTATCTGTCTTCTATAAGCTTTTAAATGGGTAATGCAAATAAATACAAAAGTCATGCCCTTTAAAAAATTTTTTTAAATTCAATTGTTTGGATGTATTCCCACTGAATTTTTATTTTATTTATTTACTTATTTTTGGCCACACCACGCAGCATGCAGAATCTTAGTTCCCCTACCAGGGATCAAACCGTGCCCTCTGCAGTGGAAGCACACAGTCTTAAGCACTGGACCACCAGGGACGTCCCAATGCCCTTTATTTTTAATGCTTTACTATGTGACCACTGCTCAGACCCTCAATTTGATTTCTGTATTATTCCTTTCCTGTTTACTAGTTGTAACTGAGCCAGTTATTTCTGAGTATATCTAAGAGATCTTAGCAAGCTAAATAGCCGATTTTATATTCCTGGGTTGCTACTTTAGTTAAAATTGAAGAAAGTACTTTTGAGTGTACAGACAAATTTTACTATGGGAAAACTTTTTAGTATAATTTTGGACAATGTATTTTGCTTTGGAGAATTTGGTTTGATCATACACCATTATCTTTTTGTTGAAGACAGCCTTCTATAGTCCCAGGCCACTCAGGTACCACTCAGGTGCCTAGTTCCTAGCTAGGCATCTAGTGAGAAACTGGGGTCATCTCTAACTCCTTTTTCCTTTGGAGAAAGAATTCCTATTGACTCCATTTATCTGCATGGAACTGATGGGTTAGCCGCTGCTAGATTCTGTCATGGTACCCTTTTCTTCTTAATACTTAATGCAGTTTTTAATTTACATATTTACTTGGGTAAATTTATTTATAGTTTGTTCCCATGGGGTTAGGGACTGTTTTGTTGTATATACCGTGAATAGGATAGGGCTGCCACATGATAGGCACTGAGTAAATCTGTGTTGAGTTTTTTAAAAATGGATTAATTATAGCCAGTTAATAGATATTTCTTAATGACTGATGGTCTTCTGGCCTCCAATGTAACTTTGTTATGATTTTTCGCCTCATTGCTGTCTCTATAGTACATTGTGAAGGCCTAGAAGGTAGGGGCCATGTCTTTTCATCTCTGTATCCCCAAAACCTAGGACCATGACTGACCCATTTTCAGAACTTAATCTCTGTTGAATGAATGTGCCTCTCAATGAGCAACAACCAGGAAATGATTTTATGTTTTGATGAACCTCCTAAAAGGCTCATACTATTTCTTTTACAGGTTTTTAGTATCTTAGCATCATAGCATTGCAACACTAAGATATTAGAAACAGAAGAAACACAGCAAATTCATAAAAAACTGAAATGGTCAAACAGAACAGAATATTCTGAATCTTCCCAGTGCAAGACTGTTCCCTGCATGAGTGCAAGACTGTTTCCTACATTTAATGCTACACTCAGTCAAGTATTATTATTTATTATTTGTAAGAAAAGTTCTTTATTCTAACTCTGTGGGAGACATTCCCTACCCATAAATGCCTGTCACTGGCAGCAAAACATTTTTTTTCACATTAATCAATCTGAAATTCCTTTCCTCACTTTCATCCAATTATATCTAATTATGACTCTTTGTTCTAGGAAAGTTAAATTATTCTTTGCCCCTCCCTATGTCCCCTTATACCTTTCAAGTATATGTAAAAAGTTGTTGTATTCTCCCTGAGCAGTTTACTAGTTGATCTGAGAATATTTATCTTCTTTCATATTTATTCATTAGCATCTCTCTTTTCCTGATTGTTTTGTTGGTCTATTTGAAGCACTCTCCATTTACCTCCACCTTTCTTTTACTAAGATTCCTTAAGATAAATACAGTTCTTAAGATCCAAGAATACAAGTGTGTGTGTGTGTGTGTGTGTGTGTGTGTGTGTATATATATTTATGTATATATATATATTTATGTATATATATATATATAAAATTTCCAATTATTTCTGCCTTTGTTTACTCATTTTGTTTTCATCAGTTAGGTCACAGTATGGAATCAAGTTCTTCGGATCTTTATAGGTCTTTGGATCAAAGTCTTTGGGGTCTTTGGATGCAGTTTTTAATTTACATATTTACTTGGGTAAATTTATTTATAGTTTGTTCCCATGGGGTTAGGGACTGTTTTGTTGTATATATACCGTGAATAGGATAGGGCTGCCACATGATAGGTACTAAGTAAATCTGTGTTGAGTTTTTTAAAAATGGATTAATTATAGCCAGTTAATAGATATTTCTTAATGACTGATGGTCTTCTGGCCTCAGTCAAATCTGGGTTCAAATCTCTGCCTCTGACCAGCTGTGCGAACTTGGACAAATTATGTAGTCAATTTAAGCCTTGGTGTCCTCATTTATAAAATACAAAAGACACCACCTAACTCGTAAAGATTGCTAAATGAGATAACTTATGTAAATTGCCCAGCACAGTGTCTGACCTATAATAGCCACTCAACAAATGCTCGTTCTCTTCTGTATACCCCATCTAGTTTTGTCTAGGGTTTCTGAGAGTTTAGATATTTTATAATTATTTGCTTGATTATTTAGTGCTTCTTCTCATCAAATGCAGAATAGCATATTATTGATTTATTCAGTGAACTGTTCTGGAGACATTTTAGAGAATTCCATGACCTCTCCCACTTCTCTTCCCAAATTTGACTGACTTTTATTATTCATCAGTTCATAAAATGTCTCCTTTTTGTGGTGAATTTTAATGTTACTTAATCTTTTTAAAGGATAGTCCTAATATGATTATTACATTATGATAATGTGTATTTTACCTAGCTCTTTCACTTCTTAACCTTCTGGTTTTACATCCTAGATTCTTTTAAAACCGAGATTAAAGTTTCCCAACTCTTATTGCCAAGTCACTGTTCTATTTAAAGTTTGCTTTTCAAAAACATTTACTTCATATTGGTTCTATGCTGGAATCATTCACAGTTGCTTCCAAAATAAAACAAAGATGTCTATGTTGTTTATATGACATAAGATGAATTCATGTGGATTTGCTAAAACTACAATTTGAAAGAAAAAGCCCACTGAGCTACTACTGGAAGAAATGTCAATGACCCTTGGGGAACAATTCTTTTCTGAGATGGACTGGAATACAGGCACAAGAATGAAAAATGGAAGGTGATATTGTGATAAGGTATTCTGGATTTGATTAATTTAACAATTTTACTTCAAAGACAATTTGAAGGTAAAGAATAACCATGCTAAAGGTAGAATGAAATAATTGTTAAATAGAGGTACAAGCAGAGAGAGACAGTGATTCTTCTTGGGACCATGTTGAGAAGGTGATATCTGAGTAGACTGTGAGGGATGGAAAGATGGTCTGCGGCAAGATAGTCACCCATTCAAGGCACTTGTATTTCCATCAGTTGAACAGTTTTCATCTAAGCCAGAAAGAAGAAAGAAGAAATAAAAAGCAAGAAGGAACACAAGAGAGATTTGAATGGATGACAGAACTCTTTCTTTACAGAGATAGCTTGCTACTTAGGGTAATGGTAACCAAGTAACCAGACAGTATCTTGGTAAACATTTGGCTTAGGTTTTAGGGCAGAGGGAATAAGTTTATTTTTATTCACTCTCTGCTAAAAGGCAGTTGACTACATTTATTTTGTCCCACCAGGGAAGAAGGAAGGGCATGTCAGTTCTTCAAGAGGTTGTTTACTCTGACAGAGAATGAATGATACTTTCTTTTCCATTTGCTGATTTTTCTTTAGATGTAGAAAGAGACTATGCAATAGTTAAAAATATGTCTTGACATAAAAGTCAATTCATTTGTTGTAAAGTAACTAACTGGCTATTTCCCAAAAAGAGAACTAATTCTGTTCTACAAAGCATTTCTTCAAACATCTGTTTCAATCCACGTGTCCCACTAAAGGAAGGGACATTTTCTATAGAAAAATGTCATGGATTAGCTGTCAATATTCCATACCCAATCAATTTCCCACCCGTTGAACATTTAACATATCCTTTGGTGTTAAAAGAATAGTGAAGCGGGGGAGGATGGGACTTCATGAAGTACTGGATTCAATATTTATTTAAATACCAACATAACATACTTATACTAGTTTAATGCTATGTTCTGGAATATAAACATGGAAGTAAAAGTAAATTGTCAATGTAGTGATAAGCTAATTTTATTATAAATTCCAATCTCATTATAATAATTCACCTTAAAGTATGAGGTATTTATGGTAAATAAATCTGTATACTATGAATAAGGGAGTCCTCTGAATGGAATTGCTTGGTATTTATTTTGAAACTGTTACATGAAAAACAGACATCCTAGAATTCTTCCAGAAATTTTCTTGGAGAAAAGCAGTGGTTCTGAGTTAGACAGTCTTACGTGGGAGAAGATAATTGAATGAATGCTTACCAGCATTTATATCTATCACTGAGTCAGGAAAAACATGTCTAGCCAGAGTTTTAGTAATCCTTTAGGATTTTCCACCAGAGATATGGCTAATTCAGGGAGTGGATTAAGTTATAGATGATAATTAGCTCAAAATCTTTGATCCAAGGATGAAAGTGAACAGAGTTCACACTAGAAACAGGAATAGTATGTGTAGTGGTTCTCACATGCTAGTCTGGAGACCAAAAGGCTGAGTCAGAATCACCAATGATGCTTTTTAAAATAAAATACATATTTCTGTCTCCATCCCTGTTGGAGATTCTGATTCAGCAGATCTAGGGCAGGGCTCTGAGATTTCATATTTCAGCAAGTTTTTCCAAGCGATTCTGATCCACATACAGGTTTGGGAACCAGTGACTAGATAGCGACAGTGCTTGAGATCAGATGAGGGGGCTGTGAAAGTGGAAGCCAGACTTTGTTCAAAGGAGAGAAACCATCCCACTTTTGGTTTAGAGTCTGAGTTCCTGATATTAAAAATATATATATGGTAGCTTGAAATAGGCCACGTGGGAATATTTATTTATTTATAATATTTATTATTTATTTATTTATTTGGCTGCGCCGGGTCTTAGTTGCGGCACGTGGGATCTTCATTGCCACGTGTGGGGTCTTTGTTGCGGCATTCAGGATCTTTTAGTTGTGGCATGTGGGATCTTTAGTTGCAGCATGCTAACTCTTAGTTGTGGCATGCATGTAGGACCTAGTTCCCTGACCAGGGATCGAACCTGGGTCCCCTGCATTGGGAGTGTGGAGTCTTAACCCTGGACCACCAGGGAAGTCCCCATGGTAGGAATATTTAAACCATAGAAATTGACCAGTGCTACAAATCAGGGCTTTCTCCCCGCTAGAAAGCCAGCGTGCCACGTCCAGTAGGATTATTCTATTTTTAATATGCTTGCCATAGGAAAATCTACTTAGGTTATAGGCTACTAAAGGCACATAAGTGACTTTAAAGATTTCAAGTGAGCTACTCTAGAAGAAGCTTCTCTTATTTATTTATTTAATTTATTTTTTTATACAGCAGGTTCTTATTAGTTATCCATTTTATACATATTAGTGTATATATGTCAATCCCAATCTCCCAGTTCATCCCCCTCAACCCCCACCCCACACACACCCGCCACTTTCCCCCCTTGGTGTCCATACGTTTGTTCTCTACATCTGTGTAGAAGAGACTTCTCTTTTAGAACAAAGAGACAGTATTCCTCCAAGTGTCTCAGTACACAGTGATAGTTATATTTCTCATGTACCTTAACAACCAGTTTGCACCTCCATTCTGCTCTCAGCCCTAGATTCAGCTGGAGAGATTCACGTTGTCTCTTGTGTTTATAGACGTTAAATGCACTGTCCTTAAAAAAATTTTTTTTTCTGAGTTGTAGAAATAAATTCAGTTTCAATGATCTTCACTAGTCTTAAAAAAAAAACAAACAACATCTCTAAAATCCTCAGAAGTAATTTCTTGACTATGAAAATGTGTAGTTGATTGTTTGGGACCACAGTTGACTCTAGTTAAGGTTAAAATAAAGAGAAAGTGAGAACAGAGATGATTTAATTTCTCACAGGAATAAATCTATTGGCTAGTAGATTTGGTTCAGGGCCCTGTTTATTCAGCTTTGGTGAACTTATGGCCATTAACTAAAAGTGTACACATAAGGACCATAGTATTTAGCATGATGTTTGTCAGGAGGAAAAAAATAGCCTAGAACATCCATGGGGCCAATAAGTCCTTGGCTTATTTGGCAGGGAACTAGCTACCTAACTGTGAATAGAGTCCCAAGAATAATGTCACCAATATTTGTTGAATGAATTAATGTGCCCAGGTAAGTATTCTATTAAACGTATAGTATATAGATTCTGTGAGGAAGAATAAACATCAATTCATTCCCTTTTCTAGATTATCTCATTAAAGGCAACAAAGGCAATCATCGATTAGAAAGTAGGACAAACTTTGTATTTCAGCTCTTTAAAAGGAAAAAATAAAAACAGCCACCAAGGAAGTATCGAGGGCATCTTTTTAAGGAAGCCTCCCCTTAATTGCCCTCACACCACCCCCAAACTCTCCTTGAGGCACTTCGTGTATCACTTTCATTGCATTTTCCTCATATAATGGGGGACATTAATACTTTTGTGCTATTGTGAAAGTTAAGTGAGTTACTAAATATACAGCCCTTTGAACAGTGAACAGAAAAGAGTAGGCACTCAATAAATGTCAGCTATTACTATTATATCATTACCATCACCACATTGAAATGATTGAAATGATCTGTTACTATAAATTTCTCCCCATCTAGAATGTAAGATCCTTTAGGGAAGACCTTTTCATCTTTACAGATCTAGTGCTTACTGCAGTGCCTGCCATAGAGGAGATGTTTTTCCAATAAGTGTTTCTTTGGCTAAATTGAGCTATGATTTATAAACTTCTAGTAAACTTTGACCTGCTGTTTCAGGTTTTCAATAGTTCCAACTCCTGAGAAGACATAAACTAGGAAATAAGGGTGAGAAGGGTTTTGATACATCGTCGCTGATAATCCAATAATTGTCCAGGCCTATTTAATATTATGTTTGTGATTATTTCACTGATAGAAATATAAAGTTTATTATTTCCTTGATATACAGTTGTAGGCTCTAGCACTTGGAAATGAGGAACAAACATACAGAAGGAATCTTCTAGGATATAGCTTTGTGACTCTTCACATAGATATGGCCACAAGACAATAGCAATATTTCCCGTGCATTCTGTAGAATGCTGGTCCTAAAAGATACTCTGTTAAGAAAAGCATTCTCTGATTAAATTTTGGAGACAGACTTCAGAGCTCTATAGGAGGTTTATCATGAACACTAGCATATTAAAAGCTATGAGAAATCCCGAAGAATAGAAACCTTTGACTAATTCACCACTTCCTGAATCTGAAGGCTGTAGAAAAATTTCCCCATATCTAATTCCTATTAACATCTTACGGAGTTAGTGTTCCATGAATCAAACTTTGGAAAATGCTATATCATAGAAACACATTTATCTAGATTTCCATTTTTTCCCTCAATAAATCTCTATGTAATTCATTAAAAAAATCTAAGTCTATGTGCATACAAGCAGATGCAAACTCTGGTTAATTTGGATGCTAAGGGAATAGTGGGATATTCTGTCTGGCTAACTAATTTTTAAAAATTAACTGTAGAGTAAATGCTAACTGCATTTAACCCTTGATGAAAAGTACTCTGCAGCATTCTCAAACTTTAATATAACACAACCACCTGAGAATTTTGGTAAAGCACATGTTTGATTCAGTAGGTCTGGGGTGGGATCAGAGGTTCTGCAACTTCTAATCAGCAACTGGATGATGCCAGTGCAGCTGGTCTTTGGACCACACACTGAGTATCAGGTTACTTTTCTGCCTTGGTAAGCAGAGTAGTGTAAATATAATAAAATTGTTACTTTGAATAACATTGTACATGTTGTTGATGGAGCCACACACTGAGATAGTTTAAATTTTGAGAGATATCCACTTGTTTTCTTGATACTACCTTTCTCATAAAAGTAAAGTGGGACCCAATGGGCAGAAAAGTTTTAGCTCTAGCGATATTTCTATCAGCACTTAGCATGAAATGTGGTGTACTGTAGGTACTTAATAACTGTTAAGTACATTAACCTATTTGTCATAAACTTTATTATCAGCCTTGGTAATTCTAAAGGTGATATAGAGACACATCTGCTAAGGAGGGAGTTAATGATAAGAAAATATTACTAAATAAAAATGAAAATGTTGCCAAACATTGCCAATCAAACAGTATAGTATGGAAAATACTAGAAAGAGAAAAAAATTGAATGCGCTAATAAGTGGTGGAATTTACCCCTGGCTCAGAAAAGGGAAGGGAAGAACCAGAATAATGTTCTGGAAGAAGGTGCCAGTAAGAAAACCCATGCTAGGGAAGTGGACACAGGCATCTCTGCCCCAAACATATGCTGGAATAGTCATAAAGTGAATGGAGATACGCCTTCCTCAGTCATCCTACCCAGGATCAAGGGTATGTCTAGAAAAGGAAAAAAGGAAATACAGATCTTCCATACTAACCCATCCACCTCCTACAAATTATGCTAAAAGGACTAAATTGGTACCAGGTATTTTCATAATCCCCCTACTTGGTGCAAGTATTGTGTAAATGTTTTTAACTAGGAGTGATTAGCAATATGAATTATTGGTAGTAGTTTCTAGCTTGAAGTCTTTCAGTACCCCAGATGCAGGGGAATTCTATGATAATTTAAGGGGTTGAGAAACTAATCCAGACAAGTATGTTACAATTGTGTTATAATGTTTTCTTCCTTCCTTCCTCCCTCCCTCCCTCCTTTCTTTCTTTCTTCCTTCCTTCCTTTCTTTCTTTCTTTCTTTCTTTCTTTCTTTCTTTCTTTCTTTCTTTCTTTCTTTCTTTCTTTCCTTCTTTCTTTCTTCCTTTCCTTCTTTCTTTTAAATATATTAATGTGCTCTTCATGGAGTTTTCATTAAAATAGCTTTGAGGGCTTCCCTGGTGGTGCAGTGGTTGAGAATCTGCCTGCCAATGCAGGGGACACGGGTTCGAGCCCTGGGCTGGGAAGATCCCACATGCCGCGGAGCAACTGGGCCCGTGAGCCACAGCTGCTGAGCCTGTGCGTCTGGAGCCCGTGCTCCGCAACAAGAGAGGCCGCGACAGTGAAAGGCCCGCGCACCGCAATGAAGAGTGGCCCCCACTTGCCACAGCTAGAGAAAGCCCTCGCACAGAAACGAAGACCCAACACAGCTAAAAATAAATAAATAAACAAAAAATTTTAAAAAAACAAAACAAAACAAAACAAAAATAGCTTTGATACCTTTGGTCTTCTGACATTTGGATATTGCCTATAAATATCAATTGGTAGGGTCCAGGTAATTATACTAAAGGTACCTATTGACTGATTATCATCTACTTGTGGATAGTTCAATCCACGCCATCTCACTGACTGAGGCGTCCAAGATGAGGGCACCTCCATCCAACCACCCATCTTCTCTATTTCTCTCATCCTCATACTCCTTTATTGTCCTCCCCCTCTTTTTTTGCCTCTATAACCATTCTGAAATTTTTTCAGTTCTTTGAACATGCTATAGTCTTTCTTCCTTCTGTTCCTTTTTAGCACTGGTTGTTCTCTCTGCTGGGAATATTCCTACCCATGTTATGTTGATTCCTATTAAACTTCAGGTCTCCTTAAGTCAAAAAATTAACTCTTGTTCATTGCCCCTCCTATGAGCTGCCCTGTACACTCTCTAAACAATACTGGTCATACTTGTGTGATCTAACACACACACGTATATACCACTAGTTGCCTATATACACACACACACACACACACACATATATATATACATACATATATACATTTATATGCACACACACACACACACACACACACACACACACAAGCTCTTTAAAAAGATTGTGTCTCTCTTGCTCACTGTTATAATTCCCAAGAATTAGCACACAGTAGTGTTCAATAAGAATTTGTTGTACGAAAGAATAAGTTTAAAATGTCCTAATTTTGCTCAAGTCTCTTGACTTTGGAAATCAAACACTATAATATGGAAAATATTGTCTCTATTGACATTTTCACAGGCTAAAAAATAATAAGAAGTTATGTGTTTTGTTAGTTTTAGCTACCTTCTCAAATTTTGCTTATGTTTTTATAGAACTGTAGTTTGGGGACCAAAAACCTATAAAGCCTTTTCGGCACAAGTCCCTAGAAGAGCTATATAAGTAGTGAGGTAACTTTTAAAATAATCTCCTCTTTCATGCTCTTTTTACTCTGAAGCCATGAGCCCTCTAGGATTTAAATAGTTAGAGCTGGCAACCTTTTTATGTTTTGTAAGAATATGAGCAGTAGCTTGAACATAGAACAGTAACAAAACAAAGCAAAACAAAACAAAACACAGGGTATTTATCTTGGCTCCAAGTCTGCCAATAAACCTTTCCATTTCTCTTTTTATTGGTAAGACACAGACATTTTTTTAAAAAAGTCACTGTTTTAATGTTTTGTACATTTACTCATCTTACAATTTTGTAAAGCTGCAGAATTTAAAATTTGATTAGTAAAGTAAAATGCAGTGAATAATATGCAATGCTTTCAAATTAATCTGAACATTATATCAGTAAAATATATTGGAAATATATGAAACTTTCCTAATTAAATCACTACAATGGCTCCCAGTACCCTAGGGAATAAATACTAAAATTTTTAGGATAGCATACAAGACTCTCTAAAATCTAGCCCTAATCAATGTTTCAAAGTTTTCTTTCACTATTCTTGTAGCTCTTCTACTTGTTACTCTAATGAAAGTGACCAGCCATTTGCTATACCAGAACAGAGGAGATACTTGAATGTTAGTTAGATATTAGAAACTGGGTTTGTTTTAACCAATGTAAGTAAAATTGGGGGGGCCTTCAACTAGACCAGTGTTTCTCAAACTTCAGCTTGCATCAGAAACACCTGGAGGGCTGGGAAAACTCAGATTTCTGGGCTCCACCCAAAGAATTTTTGATTCAGTTGGTCTGGGCTGGAGTCTGAGAATTTGCATTTCTAACACATTTCCCACGTGACGCTGTTGCTGATGGCTCCGCAACCACACTTTGAGGATCACTGGTTTGCTTGTTAACTTCAACTAAAGTTAAAAAAACCAGAAAACCCCACAAACTTCCAGTTACAAGATAAATAAGATTTGGCGTTGTAATGTACAACCTGATAACTATAGTTAATACCATACTGTATATGTGAAAATTGCTAAGAGAGTAGATCATAAAAGTTCTCATCACAAGGAAAAAAACTGTAACTATGTGAGGTGATAGATGTTAACTAAACTTACTGTGGTGATCATTTCACCATTATACATATACTAAATGATTATGTTGTACACCTTAAACTTATACAGTGCTATATGCCAATTATTTCTCAATAAAACTAGGGGAAAATAAAAAAAAAATACTGCATCTTGTCACTCCTCATTCCAAATCTCTGGCACCTTGGATCCTTCTTAACTTGTTTTGGTGATAAAAGCACTTATCACCTTCTAACATACTATATATTTCACTTATTACTTATATTTATTGTGTGTCTTCTCTTCTAGAATATAAACTCCTTGAGTGCAGGGGTCTTTGTTTTGTTCCTGAACACATCCTAAGCCCTTGGCACATAGTAGGCACTCAATGTATATCCACTGAATGAATGAATGAATGAATGAAGGAATGACTACGTTAGGTACATTGTACAACATACTGTTTCAAGTCAGTGCTATATAACAGTATCTTTTTGAAAATGTTGCCTGTTGCTATACAAGACAGTTACAAGTATCTAAGTTACTCAATGACAAATTAATTTCCTTTCCTGTTTTATCTGCTTGTTAGTCCATACATTCTTATTTTTAGACATTTCTACTAGTGGTCTGAGGATGTGGAATACACACATACACATATCTATTTAAATATATCCTGTACAATCGGTGTTAGGGCTGAATATATTCTAGACTGAAACAATTTCATAAGCCGACCCTTCAGTCAGCACATGGAGTTAAGGAAACTACATTTTAGTCCCTAAGGTACTATGGATTTTAAAGAAGTAATTATCTTTGACATAAGGTATTTTTAGTCAATAAAGAGTAGAAACTCTATAGTATTATTTCCCACTGTCTACCTTATAGGACAACAGTTATTATAATACTAGTTTTCATTTCTTGGGGGCTAACTATATGACAGGCAATGCGCTAAACACTCCACATACTTTAGCTTATGTAGTTCTCATTACAACCCTGTTGGGAGAAGGAAATCGAAGTCCAAAGAGCTTCAACAGCTGGCATAGGATTACACAGCCATAAGGGGCAGGGAAAGCTTCTACTCTAGATCTGTTTGAAACCTATTAAGATGAAAGTCTGAGTATAGCAAGGAGCAGGAGTAAAACAGAATTCTTGGAGAAATATTATGACATAAATCCAAATGTGGGGCTCAAGGTTGAAAGGGAGCTGTTCCACATTCTATCTTCCACAGTCTAAGAGAGAAAGCTTGTAACAAGTAAGACCACTCATATTTCATGTAGATATCTCCTGCCTGAGGTTAAAACTGTATTTTCAAGAGCAATAGAATTTTTCCTTTAAATTAAAAACAAACCCAAGATTTTAAATGATTGTTTCCCATTGTATTGCTCCTTTCCTGTCACTGTTTTTCATCTAGAACATGGAGTCCTTGGCGGGGAAAGGAAGGGCATGATCATTCATCTCCATTAACAGTCTTGAGTGGTTTCTGTTATCTAATAATTTCTGAGTTGACAGACGTGGAAATGCTCATGTAGTTAAATGACTATTCATCCACACTGGACTTTCACTTAAGCTCTGCATACATCTTTCACAGTCATGTTTCAGGTCATGTCTCATTAATTGAGCAGATCTTTGAAAATTCTACTCTTTTTTCAAATAAACCTCTTCTTGGAGTTATGCCAACAAAAAAGCAGAACCATTCTGTAACAGTTTAGTATTTGGGGGGAGAGTAGGGAATTATTGTTATGTTCTAAATTCATTTATGATACATTGCTACATTAGAGCAGAGTCAACCAAATTGCATTCACAATGAAACCAAAACCTGTCATTTTTCAGGTGTTCAAATTCACTGCAGAGATGAACACTAGAATGACCCAAGTGCAGATAACCACTTTTTTTTCGTCTATTTGAGTCCATTATTGTCTGTGTCTTACTCATATGTTTGGTCTTAAGATGATCTTAAATATATCTCCCTCTTCATCATTCTTTTTTCTCTTTTATTAGTCATCTTGTTTTCCAAAATGTGGTGCTATAGGAAACAATTTTACTTCATGGAGAGTGAGAAAGGACATTGTTTTTATGAATATTGTACTGTTTCTACCTAACAGATTGAAAATTCTTACCCCTTATCAATGAAGTTAACTGATGTGTGTGAGTGGATTGTCTGAGAATTTCATGACCTCTCTCCCGTGCGTGAGCAAATGAAGGATGGAGAGTCATCTCTTTTGTACAAATCAACCTTTTTTTTTCCCCAGTAACCATTAATTCACTTACATTTGCAAGCATCTGGGGCAGAGAAAGGTCTTCGGAGGTCCCGGTAGAAGCCTGGCTTACATCGTTGGCAATGCTGACCTTCTGTGTTGTGCTGACAGTCATTGCAGACGCCACCACTACGATTCCCTGATGCTTCCCACACATTAATGTCAAAGTGACAGGCATCAGCATGTCCATTGCACTTGCAGGCTGGGAAAAAGAAGCATGGGAGGAAAACAAAGAATTAAAAATAAAATGACAGGTTCTCTAATATTCAGGCAGTTAAAAGTAGGGTAAGCTGATTCCTAATTTTTAAAAATTTAGTTTTTTCACACTCAGAGACATAGAGAACAGACTTGTGGTTGCCAAGGGGGAGGGGAGATGGGGGAGGGATGGAGTGGCAGTTCGGGGTTAGCAGATGCAAACAATTATATATAGAATGGATAAACAACAAGGTCTTACTGTACAGCACAGGGAACTATATTCAATATCCTGTGATAAACCATAATGGAAAATAATATTTTTAAAAGAATGTATATATATGTACATACATCTATATGTATGTATATCTGAATCACTTTGCTGTACAGCAGAAATTAACACAACATTGTAAATCAACTATACTTCCATTAAAAAAAATTTAGTTTTTTGAATAGTATACATTTTCACAGTACAAGATTCAAAACAGTATAAAAACATTTATACATTAAGAACTCTTTCACCCTGTTTCCTCTGGCCTTCAGTAGCTGCTTTCCTTTCTTCCTTCCTTCCTTCTCTTTCTCCCTTCCTTCCCTCCCTCCTTCCTCCGAGCCTAGAAGGAACCTTCTGGTGGGCAGAGGTTAGTAACTTGGCAGATAGATTGATTTACCTTTCATGAAGTACTATTCCTCAGCTATTGCTGTACTGGTGAGTACGAGGTAGTCTCCTATAGAAGCCTTAATTTTCTTATAGAAGAGGCTTGCAGAGTTTCTTATATAACAATTTCTCAAAGACATTTCTAAGATTATCAGTCAATAGCGCCAAGTGACAAGTCTCTGTGTTCTATATGTATTTAGATATGCAGCTGGTTTCGGTGGAAAGGGCCAGAATGGCACTCTAGGAATTTAGGAGAAATTCTTTAGATTCTCTTGGTGAGTGATTTGAATAAGGATCCAGACTTTTTTCTGGAGGTCAACTGCATTTGAAAATGTTTGTGCTATTGTTTTTCATTGTTTCCTTGATGTGTTATGATATTTTGACCAGACTCATAGTCTTTAAAAAGCATATTGGAAGATAATTTAAGATTTATGCTTAGAGGAAATCCTTTACATTTCCTAGAAACTAAAATAAATCAGTTATGATTCCAAATTATGTAAGGGAAGAGACTTCTCACAATTTTACCCACTGTACTTGCCTTTAAATCCTAGTAAAACTGAAGTCTGTGAGTGTAAAGGTTGTTACGGGCATGTGTATTTCTCTGTGCATGTGTATTTCTATTTCATGTATATTTCATTTTGAATTGCAAAGAAAAAAAATGATTCATGTTCCCATATTTTTTACCCTTCTATCTAATTTCCAACCTCAAACCCAAAGTTAGCCATGGCAATGTTAGTCTCATTCTTGATGAACTGGCTTAGTTTTAAATCTAATTTGTCACTACAAGTATCGTAAGTGAAAAGAAAGGCATTATGGTATTACAGAAAAAAGACATTTAATTTGGAGTCTGAAGACTAGGGATCAAGTCCTGACTCTATCATTTACTAACTTTAGCAAGTTACTTAATCTTATTGAGCCTCAGTTT
Source organism: Balaenoptera borealis (assembly GCF_965194805.1). NCBI lineage: Eukaryota > Metazoa > Chordata > Mammalia > Artiodactyla > Balaenopteridae > Balaenoptera > Balaenoptera borealis. Next base: position 81,274,232 of record NC_138870.1, read on the forward strand.
CCTGATCTCTAAAATGGGATTAACACCACCTACTTTATAGGGTTGTTTTGTGAACTGAATTCAAGATAGCTATTTTCATGATTATAATTCAATATCTCAGCTATGATGGTAACTGCACATTCTAATCCTCAGTTGCTCTTGCGTCTAGCCATGTTTTATTATGTCAAAGTCTCAGGGAGGGTGCTTAGGTCCCACATAGTGTCCCAGCAAATGGGCAACACATTCTTGGCAAAATAGTATATCGGTGATTTTGCAAGCAGTAATTGTTTCCAAATGGCTGAAGTTACAGTGGGCAGTGATATGGTCTATGTTTGATATGGGCTACTACTTTATATTGTGTTTCTAGAGACAAGAGACAACAAGGAGTCCATAGATGTTTACTTTACAAAGAAGGCTTTGAGTCTGTGTGTTTGGTACTTACTTCTGCACTCTTTTGGAGACCCTGTTTTGCCATCAGCTGCCTCCCAGGGGCGGTCATTGTATAAAGGTGCACAATGTTGGCAGTGGGTGCCTGCTGTGTTGTGCTTACACATACACTTTCCATGGACCTGCAAACAAAAATAAGTAAGCACTATGAGCACAAACAATGCTAGGAAAGAACACTCTTCCCACAACCTCATCTCATTGGTTGGCTTTAGCCATATGACATTCATTCATTTTTGTGAAGAAGTTGGTCATCAAGATGAAAGATCCTTTCTTTAGTTTGTCTTGTTGTTAATTCATATCCTTGGCTGTAGGATATGTGAACCTAATGAGCAATTCTGAGATTACTGGCTAGGCATTTACTTAAATTTTTTTTGTTTTGCTTTTTGTATTTTGTTTTTGTTTTTTTAATTATTTATTTATTTTTGGCTGCATTGGGTCTTCGTTGCAGTGCGCGGGCTTCTCATTGCAGTGGCTTCTCTTGTTGCGGAGCACGGGCTCTAGGCGCATGGGCTTCAGTAGTTGTGGCACGTGGGCTCAGTAGTTGTGGCTCGCAGGCTCTAGAGCGCAGGCTCAGTAGTTGTGGTGCATGGGCTTAGTTGCTCCGTGGCATGTGGGATCTTCCCGGTCCAGGGCTCAAACCCGTGTCCCCTGCACTGGCAGGCGGATTCTTAACCACTGCACCACCAGGGAAGCCCTACTTAAATTTTTAATACCTTTAAATTATTTTATTCTTTACACAAAAGTAATACATCTTCAATATAGAAAACTTAGAAATCTGTAATCCCATCACAAAGTGACATCATTATCAATATTTGAAGCATATATTTGAGGTACTTTAAAAATAAAATTATATTTAATAAGGTTTTTAAAAACACAATTATATTTAAAACTTCTTTTTTGGATTGAGATCATCATTTCATGTCATTAAATATTCTTGTACAACACACATTTTAATGGCTCCCTTGTATGATGTAAAATTTATTTGACCAATCCCCTATTTTTGGTCATTTAGGCTTTAAAATATTTTTACATACTATATTTTAATTCTATAATGAATATCCTTGTAGCTAACAATTTGTGTACATCTTTATTAGGACTGTGTTTTCTAGAGGTAAAATTGAACAGTCAACATTTGTATATTTTTAAGGCTTTGAACACATTTTGTCATAATGACTGGGCATTTTCTTTTAATCCCACAATTCAGAGTAGTTGAGGGTTTTTAAAATAGTATTTTTCACAGGGAGGAATACTTTAGTGGAATTATCTGGGATCTGAGAGTTTTATGAGAATTTTAATATTTTTTGTATTATCTCACCAATAATTTCTTTTTTAAAAATTTTATTTATTTATTTATTTGGCTGCATTGGGTCTTCATTGCTGCACACGGGCTTTCTCTAGTTGCGGCGAGTGGGGGCTACTCTTCATTGTGGTGCTCAGGCTTCTCATTGCAGTGGCCTCTCTTGTTGCGGAGCACAGGCTCTAGGTGCGTGGGCTTCAGTAGTTGTGGCTCACGGGCTCAGTAGTTGTGGCTCACGGGCTCTAGAGCGCAGGCTCAGTAGTTGTGGTGCATGGGCTTAATTGCTCTGCGGCATGTGGGATCCTCCCAGACCAGGGATAGAACCCGTGTCCCCTGCATTGGCAGGCGGATTCTTAACCACTGCGCCACCAGGGAAGTCCCCACACATTCACAGATTTCCCCTAGCCTCCTAGCACCACAGCTTGGTTAATTTTGTTTCCTCTTCCTGGAAACTCTCTTCCCTCTTCCCTTCTGCCTGTCAGAAATACTGCCCAACTTCAAGAACCATCTCAAAACCCAATCCCTCTCATAAAGTCCTAAATAATTTCTAAAAATTAATATTTGGGATCATCTGGAATACTTCCTAATAACTAAGTATTGCCCTGAATTCCAGTAGCAAAATGCATTTATTGCCACATGATGTCATGACTGTACAAATGAACGTTTTGTAAAGCAGCTCAGAATGGGATTCCCAAATTTGGATCTATGAGGTATTGTTGTTGTTTTCTTGAGAAACAGTATAAGAGGTAAATCAGCATAAAGGTGATAAATTATATCAACCAGTCAACAATTACTTAATGAATATCTACAAGAGAGAGTTGCTATGTTAGGCAATGTTTGGTACACAAAGCATTACAAAACATGATTTCTGTCTTTAAGCAAAGTATAATGTAGCTGGAGAAAAAAAAATTTACATAGAAAAAAATTACAGATAAACAAGACAATAAATAAATACCTAAGAAACAAAATGATGTTGGAATTCAAAAGATGCAGAAATCACCATAGATTAGCAGTTGTTTATGAGAGGGACTGGGTTTTGAGATGGTTCTTGAAGTTGGGCAGTATTTCTGACAGGAACACGGGAAGAGACTTTCCAGGAAGAAGAAACAAAATTAACCAAGCTGTGGTGCCAGGAGGCTAGGGAAAATCTGTGAACAAAGTTTATTTTAATACATCCAAAATATTCTGACTGTGATGATAAAGGAACTACTAAAAACAACATGTACTTAGAGTGGCCCGAAACAAAATGAATCTTAGAGTTCAACAAATGTGGAAATAACCAAAACCAGTACATTGATGTACTACTGCTGGACCGAATTTAACACTTGAGTAAGTTGTGTTATCTTATCCAGGATCCCCTTTCTCTTTTCATTTCCTTGGTATATATGTCTTTGGTTCTACCGGTAGAGGCACTCTGAAAATAGCATATGCATTATCCAAGTGTGTTACATGACTACTGTAGACCTTTATGCACACATAAAGTTCAAGTGCAGGATTTATTCAGGGCTTGGAGGACCACAGGCTACTTGTAAATGAATCACATGAGGACTAAGAGTTATAATCTGGGAAATTTCATAAATAATAATTTTGGTGGCCATCTTGCTAAATTTAATTTCTATGTATTGTAAAGTAAGGTTTTTGTGCTTAATGAAAATTAATTATAGCTGTCCTTTTCATTCTTAGGGATTAGCCAGGATATAGATTTTTTAAATGATAGAATTGACTCAGAGTACAATGTTGTTGCAAAAACTTTTGTTGATTTTCTTTATAGAAACCCAGCTAATATTATAGATTCAACTTATTGGTTTTGCTCTTGGAATGCCCAAGTGTAAGGTGAGTTATAGTTACCTATTTTCTTGGGCTTCTCTTTGTGACTATGCCTGCTAGGAGCTGTTTATACATAAAGTCCCATGGAGTTGTAATAGTCTACTATACATCACTATTCACATGTCCAGGCAAGAGCTAAAGACAAATTTGCACTTAAATTTGGAGATCTGCAGGAATTCAATTTCTACTGCTCTGTAAGAATGAAGTCTTTTCATCCTAGCTCCTGGATATCTAATTTTTCATATATTCTGGTAGAAATGCTCCAGTCCAACTGCTTTTTATTAAATATTTTAAATTCAACATTCCTTATCATAATGAAAAAAATAGAAATTCTATCAAATAACTTCTGCATGGTAAGATTCTTTTTTAATTGAAATATAGTTGATTTACAATGTGTTAATTTCTACTGTACAGCAAAGTGATTCAGTTATGTGCATATATATATATTCTTTTTCATATTTTCCATTATGGTTTATCACAGGATATTGAATATAGTTCACTGTGCTATACAGTAAGACCTTGTTTATCCATTCTATATCTAATAGTTTGCATCTGCTAACCTCAAACTCCAACTTCTTCCCTCTTCAACCCCCCTCCCCCTTGCTAATCACAAGTCTGTTCTCTATGTCTGTGAGTCTGTTTCTGTTTCGCAGATAAGTTCATTTGTGTCATATTCTAGATTTGCATGGTAAGATTCTTTAAAGGCTCTCAGTAAAAGATGGATGATTCTTTGTTTACTTGTACTAGATCCTGATTTCAAACAAAATGGAGTCTTTTGAAAAAATGAATAAGAAAAATCTTCCAAAGTTGAGGAATTTAGTGAAGCGAAGGCATACTTATATAGCTGGCACAAGTTAGTAGCATAATGAAGATTAGCAGAAAAAGCAGTTTTGTAACTGTCTAAATTCTATAATAACCTGTGAAAAAATAAAAAACAAACCACTACATACAAAACACCCAGGATACAAATATTTGATAGAATTAGAGTCAAAATTCCTAGAATAAACCATCCCTAATTCATCATTGCTGTTAAGGAGATTATATGGAATACTATCTGAGGAGGGCATTTGAAACAATGTTAAGAAGTCCAAAGTAAATATAGTAGAGACCAAGGTCAATAATTGCTATCTGTATAAAACTCTAAGTGCGGTCCCTGAGGTTGTGTCTTGAAGAGTACATAGGATTTTCCTTAAGGAGCAAAGACAAGAAGATAACCCCAAAGGAATATTCTGAATAGTCAGTAAGTAAACCAGAGGACATGTGTTGAATAAGTAGGTTCTATCTAGACCACGGAATACATTAAATAGCTTAAGAATGATGAATTTATCCTGTAATACTTAAGATCCATTGAAGATTTTTGAGTAAGGAAGTGATTGAAAGTTATATTAAATATACTTTATTTTCTTCTCTTTTAAAAGATTTCCTTTTATCTCCTATCTTGTCTGTTATGTTGTTTCTTCCCCCTCCTTTATTATTTCTTTTCCAAAATTTTTTACCCCAGCTTATACCTTCCAACAGCCAATGGCAGTCAAATATATTTTCTGATAATGTTTAGAATTTTAAAAGGTTGTTAATTTTTATTTTATTGCTTTTTTGTATCCTTCCTACTTTTAAAACAACCATTTATTCAATACTATATAAACATAGATGCTGCAAATTATTGCTACTTTTCTTTAGAGGAATTAAACTATCATTATAAGTCAGTTTATCTGGTTTGGTCTTGGAATGCCCAAGGCCTATATGTAATTTCACCTAACTCATAGCTTAGTCCTGGCCCACAAATTCCAGGCCTCAGGAGGCCACAGACATTTAGGGAAACCTCATCAAACATTCACATGTATCACAAGATAATGTGGACAGGTCAGTTCCCTCTGGAGTAAGGATTTCAGAGCATTCCCTCATTCCTGCATGCCAAGGATTGGGATGAACCTCCCAGGGTCTGAAAGATGCCAGCCCAGCAAATATTTCTGCACACAGAAAAATTCAAGGAGCTGTCATTTTGAGAATTACCAAAAATAGCTGTAAATCATTACCTAGACCATCTGAAACAAGAAATCCTTCCTCAGCAATACAGCTGTTACAGTTCAAGCTTGAAAGATCACCCACTATTTGATGCTCGTGAAAAATGTGCAAGTAAAACTAGGTCTTCATTGAAAAAACAAAACAAAACAGAAAAAGGAAAATTTAGTAACAAGTTAAACATAGCTCTTATTTGGTACACAAACATAAGCTAGATAAAGAGCAGGAAAATGGGAGTATGTATTTAAGGCTTAGTTGAGGAAGAGTGGTGTCTGGCTTTATAATTGGAAAATGAGAAATCTATTTCAACAAAAAATCTACAACTCCTAATTATCTAAGAGGTATACCTTGGCATTTTGGATATTCTATGAATTTCATAAACTCCTCTGCTATACTGAGAGTATGTTTCTCTGTTGATGTCAAAAGTTTTCCTACCTATATCTGAAACCAAGAAAGACCCTGTGGGACTCCTGGGCATGAAAGCCTTTCTGTGTCCCCCGTTTTTTGTTTGCAGGGAATAGCCTTCAGCCTCCATGACCTTCCCTGAGTTCCAAAGGGCAGGTCCAAACAGTTGCTAATCAAGGAATGGAGGGTATGCAAAGATAAGGGAGGAGCAGCCAAGAAACAGTAGTGCAGCCTTGGGGCAGGGTCCTGCTTCTGCCCCAAGGGACACACATAACAATACCTTTAAGCTCTTTACAGAACTAAAATTCCCAACAAATGGAAGATGTTAGCATTCTTCATTCCAGAGAAGCTTATCAAGAGACTACCTGGGCCAGATTAAAGGAACCAGAGAAGCTCATTAGGAGACCACCTGTGGTCAGATTAAAGGAGTGCAGGCCCTGCACACACCCTGACCCTTATCAACAATTCCGCCCTTGAACCATTGCTATAAAACTCCTCACCAAATCCTCCCAGGTTGGGACACACACTTTTGAGAGGCACGAGCCCGCTGTGTCCCTCTTTGCCTGGCAAAGCAATAAAGCTGTTCTTTTCTATTTCACCCAAAACTCTGTCTTCAAGATTTGATTCAGCACCAGTGCACAGAGGCCAAGTTTTCAGCCTCATGTCTAATAGTATTTATTTGTTACTAATATTAACCTACTTGCAAGTCATTTTTAGCATATTTATCTTACAGGGAGGGAATCATACAAACTTTGAACCAGTAATTTAAGGAATTACTGGAACAGCTTGCTCATTAACACCTGCGCACTTTGACAAATATTATATATTAGAGGCAAATAGACATAGAAGAGAAAATACCACTCCTTCATATGTAAGGCTATATAAGTAAGAATCTAGGTGGGGGCAAAATGAGGAAACGATTTTTTCAAATCCGTCATTGGAAGATACACATCTTGCTTAGAAAAGCTGCTTTTTTAAAATTATTTTTTAAAATTTATTTATTTTTGTCTCTGTTGGGTCTTCGTTGCTGCGTGCGAGCTTTCTCTAGTTGTGGTGAGCAGGGGCTACTCTTTGTTGAGGTGTGAAGACTTCTCATTGCGGTGGCTTCTTTTGTTGCGGAGCACGGGCTCTAGGCACGCGGGCTTCAGTAGTTGTGGCTCGCGGGTTCTAGAGCGCAGGCTCAGTAGTTGTGGCACACAGGCTTAGTTGTTCTGCAGTATGTGGGATCTTCCCGGACCAGGGCTCGAACCCGTGTCCCCTGCATTGGCAGGCAGATTCTTAACCACTGTGCCACCAGGGAAGCCCAAAAAGCTGCTTTTTAATTGTTCTCTTTGGGGCAGAAGGCCTTCTAGAAGTCAACAAACATAGAGTTGAGGAAATTGGCCATGGCAGGAGGTTGTGAGAATCTGGTTGTTTGCCATGTCAAGCATATGGGTAGGACAATCACTTATCAAGATGTTGTAGAATATTTAAATATTAGATGGAAGATTGGCTTTGATGACTTGTAAGGTCCTTCTAGTCTTAAGGTTCTATGATTCTAAGCCCTGCTACTCTGTATTGTGAATACTGCCTGGTTGTAGGCAACTACCCATAATCCTTTCTGAGCTACCAGATAAGACTTAAATGTCATATGGCTGGGTCCTGTTGGCATCTCTCCAGTGCAGCATGTTTCCAAATGATGTGAAAGTCAAACAAGGGAGAGCTAGGAGAATATCTCTTCTTTTTTGCAGGCACTACCTGATGTGGCACAAATGAAAAATAAATGTTAATAGTCTCTGAAGATTGATTTGCATTTGTCAATAATGACTATACCTAAACTAAATTGTATTCTTTCTGATTTTTCTTCTACTGTTTTCCTCCTTCTGAACTGCATTTTCCCCATTGCTTGTGACTAAAGTAATTGTAGGCTGTCATTCTAGCACCTGCCTTCCAAATAAAGGTATATTTCATCATCTAGTGATGCTCACCAGACATTCACCATAATGGAATTACCAAAGCGAATAATCAATCTGGTTAAAGCTTTGAAGGACTCAAATTAACTGAATTGCTTTGTGAATGTCTGATAAAATTTACTTCCCAACTGCTTTCCAAGAAAGAAAGGACCAACTATTGTTCATGTCCTACTAAACTTTATAATGAAAGTTAGTGGAAAAAAAGATTTTACAGCTAAATATTCAGAAATTCCTGAATTTCATCAATTGACTAATTTCCTTGAGCTCTTGTGTCATTATTGTTTACATATACATGATTTTATTTTCATTCTTTGAATTCCAATGGGAAATGAATATTCTTTCATACCATCATTGGAACTTTAAAAAATGTTTGTGAAAAAAGGATACAAACAGTGCCTATTCTATGAACCTAAGAAAAATGCCCACTTAAAGGCAGCTGTGGCAATTCACGGACCTCCATTTAGCTATGACAAATGATTTAGAAAGTGGAACAATGCTTTGTAGCACCTTAAGACAAAATGTAAAGGCAAAAAACTGATTTAATTTCTAAAGAGATAGTATGTCCCTTTTAGAGAAAAGGATTAACTTCTAAAAGAATGAACTTCTTATGCATGAAAAGAGATGAATTCTAATAATGGGCTAGCCTGTTAGAACCTGCTCCTCATAAGCAGGGAAAAACAGGCACAACAATGCTACAGCATAAACCTTTGAATAGAAAGCATTGTGAGGAAAACATGTCTTTTCATTACAAATAAAATATTCCTCTACCCCTATTAAAGGTTTGCATGTTTTAATTTCACAGAAGAAGTGGGAGTTCTATGGTGAATATGAAGCATAATAATTGAGTTTGGTAAAAGGGGGCTTGAAACATACTGTCAGAATGGGATAAAATAGGCTGAAGCCCGAGTATTCCAAACACTTGCCCAATAATATGTATAGCAAGAATGTAAGAAGTTGAAAAGCTCTACAATCTATTCCTTGGTCTACACTTTAACACTAGAGAAAACGGGTCTTGTAAGAAAGCATGGGCAAAAAAATAAAGAGGTATAGAGCAGAAACAATTATGAGTAAAGAATGAAAATCAGCCACGAGAGGCTTCCCCGTCAGCCTGTTGCCTGAAATTCTTCCTATTGGGACTCATTCCTTTAGCTTCTGAATGGTGCTTTAGGCTCAAGAGCTCCCTACAAAAATGTACTTAAGCTCAGGAGGCGTAAATCCTTAAATTATTAGCAACAAACATATCAGCAGGGATTATAACCATCTGTTTTCAATCCTAAAACTGTACTCAGAGTTGCTTAAAGGAGGAAGTAGTTTCCTGGTGGAAGGAAAGGGAATGTCTAAAGGGGAGAGGGAAGGAGCCAAAGACAAACTGTGCCTACTTCACTATTTTGCCAAGAACCTTGCTCTGGCTGACAAACCTGGAAAAAAAACAAAAACAAAAAACATGCATGGAGCCGATACAAATTTCCTAGGAAAACTGCATGTAAGTACACTGTACGGTAATCGTGTTTATATACCTCTCTCCACTAGATTGTAAACTCTTGCAGGGAAGAAACTGTGGCTTAAATTTCTTTGAATCCCCAGTACCTGGCATCTAATAGGTTTTCAATCAATATGTGTTAATTTTTTTTTTTTTTTTATTCAGCCAATGTATATTCAAAGGAGCATTGAGAACCTTAGTTATTGAATTTAGTTCCACTTTAAAAACTTCCCAAGAAAGCAGGGTGCTAATTAATCATTTGAAGTGGGAATAGGATACTTTTGTTTGTCACAGAGCAGGATTTTGGGCAGAGTAGGATTGAAAGACATTCAGCTTTGTCCAGAGTGCTTCTGGTCAAGGAATATTGGTAAATATGGTGTTACATAGGGTGGTCGTCTATAGTTGCTATGGGAGAACTACTGTAGGCCCAAGGAACATGGAGTAGTCAGGGAGGGAAATGGGAACAGTAAAGATGAAGAAGAAGATGATGATGATGATGATAAATAATAACAATAATAGTAGTAGTTAATATTGATTAGCACTTACTAGGTACCAGGCACTGTTCTAGGCATTGTATAAATATTAATTCATTTGATTTACACAAGAATAAGGTAGGTATAATTATTACTTCCATTTCATAAATGAGGAAACTGAAGCCCAAAGAGTTTAAGTAATTTGCCCAAGGTCACAAAGCCAGTAAGTGGTGGAGCTATTTGAATTCTAGCAGTCTGACTCCAGAGCCACCAACTTAACCCTTAAACTATACTATTCTAAAGACCCTGGGGAGTAGGATTTTTGAGGGATCTACTTTGGCTAGATGTCTTCAGTGTGTTACTTAAATAATATTGGTATGTTTCAAACCAGTTTGTCCTTGAAGAGCTCCTTGGGACAAAGGCTGATTTGGACTCAAAGTGAGCCATTTCAAGGGTATTAAGTTCTTGAATGGATTATTTGTCCTATTCCTCTGGGAGGAACCTAGCAGTTTTCAAGATGGGTGAATATAGGAAGATTGGCCCCCATTTCCCATACCTGGCATGAATAAGTTCAGGGCATGTACTGGTAAAGAATACTTTTAGATTCTCATTGGTTTAGTGTAAAATCTGTCTGTACACTGAAAATTCTGATGCCTCCTAGGGGTATTTCTGGGCCACTGCAAGTGTTAACAACTCTTAACTTATCAGAAACTCCCCTGAATAAATTTGCAAATGGAGATAACAGGAATGTAAATGAATTCTAATTAAAGATTTGCTCTTTGTGAATAGCCTCCCTTTTGTTATGGGCTCTCCCTATTAGATATGATTTGGTAGGGATAGATAGTAATATTATGTAGTGTGATGGCTTTTAAACAGTTAGTTTTAATTTATAAAGAATGGTAAGTGAGAACACTGTGCATAGCCTAATGATTCAGGTCGATTTTTAGATTCAGGTTGCTGGCTTATTTCCATTTTTTCACGTACAAAACTTTGTATGCCCCAAAGCTTTTATTTATATATCTAAATGGCAGTTTTTCTGTGCCACTGTGCATGCTATTTATCATATGAAATCAGGAGTTGAAGTAGTATTCAGAAGCATGAATCCACACACACAAAATTTCCAAATGCTACTAAATCTGTGTACTCCAAATTGTGGACATTAATTTTAAGATTTCGTAAAGATGTGTTTCAGCAGACCTCTGTTTTGTAGTATTACAGCTAGAACTAAGAACTAAAACCAAGTTTTGTGGTTTATCTTTCAACATACATCATGGCACTTTCTGTGAAATTAGATGATTGGTCAAAACCAAAAACAAAACAAAGCAAAAACAAACTTTCCAAACCAACTTCCCTGCAGAAAGGAAGGCAGAAACTGCTCCAGGACAGAGAAAAGCATTTTGGGCTTTCCAAATAAATTTCAAAACACTTTTGAGTTAAAAAATATTGTTAATAACGTAACCTTATTTAAAAGCCACATGAAAGAAGGTTTTAAAATATTCCCATTGTTTTAAAATATACTATTAGCTCAACAATGGTTTTAAAGTGAGCACTTTAGTTTAAATTTTGGGTTCTTCAGTAAATTTTAGGTAGGATTCTCTCTTACCCTTCAGAGTGATGATTTCCTAGAATAAAGAAAATCTCTCTCTCTTTGTGAGTCCAGGTATAGGGACTACTTTTATTTATAAAAATGGGCTTAAAAGTTTCAAATGTAGCAAGTTTTGGGAAACCACATTATCAACATTATCAGAATACTTTTCTTTGCATATTTCCCTAATTAACAAATAATGTTCTTTTTGTTTGGTAAAATTCAGATAAACTTTGAAATGCTGCCCCCCCCAACCCCACGCCAAAAAAAAAAAAAGACTAAGTGTTCTGGCTAGCATACTTTTGTGGGTTATCTCTGCCTTTTTTTTTTTTTTTTTGTAACTGAAGCATAGTTGATTTACAATGTTGTGTTAGTTTCAGGTGTACAGCAAAGTGATTCAGTTTTTTTTGTTTGTTTTTTTAACATCTTTATTGGAGTATAATTGCCTTACAATGGTGTGTTAGTTTCTGCTTTATAACAAAGTGAATCAGCTATACATATACATATATACATATACATATGTATACATATGTATACATATGTATATATGTATACATATATAGGGATACATATATCCCCATATCCCCTCCCTCTTGCACCTCCCTCCCACCCTCCCTATCCCACCCCTCTAGGTGGTCACAAAGCATGGAGCTGATCTCCCTGTGCTATGCGGCTGCTTCCCACTAGCTATCTGTTTTACATTTGGTAGTGTATATATGTCCATGCCACTCTCTCACTTTGTCCCAGCTTACCCTTCCCCCTCCCCGTGTCCTCAAGTCCATTCTCTACATCTGCGTCTTTATTCCTGTCCTGTCCCTAGGTTCTTCAGAACCTTTTTTTTTTTTTAGATTCCATATGTATGTGTTAGCATACGGTATTTGTTTTTCTCTTTCTGACTTACTGCACTCTGTATGACAGACTCTAGGTCCATCCACCTCACTACAAATAACTCAATTTTGTTTCTTTTTATGGCTGAGTAATATTCCATTGTATATATGTGCCACATCTTCTTCATCCATTCATCTGTCAATGGACACTTAGGTTGCTTCATGTCCTGGCTATTGTATATAGAGCTGCAATGAACATTGTGGTACATGACTCTTTTTGAATTATGGTTTTCTCAGGGTATATGCCCAGTAGTGGGATCACTGGGTCGTATGGTAGTTCTATTTTTAGTTTTTTAAGGAACCTCCATACTGTTCTCATAGTGGCTGTATCAATTTACATTCCCACCAACAGTGCAAGAGGGTTCCCTTTTCTCCACACCCTCTTCAGCATTTATTATTTGTAGAGTTTTTAATGATGGCCATTCTGACTGGTGTGAGGTGATACTTCCTTGTAGTTTTGATTTGCATTTCTCTAATAATTAGTGATGCTGAGCATCTTTTCACATGCCTGTTGGCCACCTGTATGTCTTCTTTGGAGAATGTCTACTTAGGTCTTCTGCCCATCTTTGCATTTTATTATCACTGAACCATTTTACAACTCTGTAAGTTGTAGAAAATTAATAATAATTCAAATAACTCTTGTCCATAGAAATGCAAATCAGTTGTGTCTGACAATGCAATTGATCATTGCCCTTCACATTGACCTATTTTGCACCTCTTTGTATATTTCTTCATTTGCCAGTGTATGTGTGGTTCTTCGAATTTTCCTTTGAAGCAGTTATAAGGTCTTACTGGTCCCTCATTAATTACTGAGTTAAGTAAAACGGTTGACACATGTTTATTTTATATCTGTGTGACAGTCATGGCTTTACTCTTTAAAAATGTATCCTTGGGACTTCCCTGGTGGCACAGTGGTTAAGAATCCGCCTGCCAATGCAGGGGATATGGGTTCGAGCCCTGGTCTGGGAAGATCCTACATGCCACGGAGCAACTAAGCCCGTGTGCCACAACTACTGAGCCCGTGGGCCACAACTACTTAGCCCACGTGCCACAACTACTGAAGCCCGCGTGCCTAGAGCCTGTGCTCCGCAACAAGAGAAGCCACCGCAATGAGAAGCCCGCGCACCACAACGAAGAGTAGCCCCTGCTCGCTGCAACTAGAGAAAGCCTGCATGCAGCAATTAAGACCCAACACAGCCAAAAATAAATAAATAAATTTAAATAAATAAGTTAAAAAAAAACGTATCCTTTAACACTGCCATTTCTTATCCTCCACATGTTACCTAAAGTTCTTCTGTCTAGACTACTTGAGGATATACTTCTAAAAGTGGAATTTCAACACGCTTTATATAGCTAAATGGGTTTTGAATGTCTCGTATTTTTACAAGATTAATTCTACTAGCTTCTTTTTTTCAGTTTCCTCAGGCACTTTATCTTTCCTGTGGGGACTGTAACAAATATTTCTGCCATAAAAGTGAAAATAGCATTAAACTAAAAATTGTGATGCTCAGGAAGCTTATGAAGGTTACATTCAGATAAGATCATACTATTACCAATTTATGTGATTCTTTTCTATCATTACTTCCTTACATAGAACTATTTCTTATTTGCTTTTTGTTTCCAATGGGTTTTAAGAATTATTTCTGACTACTGGGCTTTTAAAAATGATGTCTGTCCAACAGGTATATTTATTTGGATAAATCCTACAAATGAATAGTTAGGTTACATGCATAATTTGGTTTCAGATTTGCATGTGTACAATGGCAATAAAGTAAGGTACTCTGATTTTAAGACATTTATTTCAGTGTATCTAAGGAATTGCCTCATAATATCAAATTAGCTCCTTTTCTCCTCTGTAACAGCTACAATTTCTTCAAGATATAGAACAAGAGAAGATTGACAAATATCATTAGAGTCTTGCTGCAGTTCTTTTTTATAGGCAGACTTTGACTTTCCTAGAATACTATATAAGAAACTATCTTAGTATACAGCTAAGGCATCTGAAATTTCTTTCAAGCCCGATTACTACCTGCGTTACTGTGTTGAGTCACTGGGACAGTTGCTATAATACATAGCCATGTGACCCACTCCATCTCTGCTCTTCATTTGATCTCAGTTAAGTCTTGTTTTCATAAGTTCACTTTGCACTTGTCTTTTTATATTTAAACTTTTCCAAGGTCACAACACAAATCAGTGGCAAAACAGGGAACAGAACTCCCGAGAGAGCCCTAAAACATTAGAGGCTTCCATCTTAGAACAGTGATGTCATCAGGAAGATTTTTTTTTTTTCCTTCCCACAAACACCTAAAATAACTTCTTATGATAAAATCTCTGGAGGGAAAAAGGGATCATATCAATTTCAATTTTTTAGTATCTATTTAATTTGAATAATTTTAGAAAGAAATAGCAAAAGTAGAATTAACAATATATAACTTCTCCTATGCTGTTAAAACTATCAGACAAGAACCTGAGAAACTAAGTGAAGGGAAAAACTAGAACTCATTTTGTAAGCAACTTATCTGTCAAGCAGCATTTGATGCAAGAAAGAAGGAAGGTCTTGTGGGGTTTTGTTCAATGTCTTTGAGGATTTAGATGGGTTTTTGTAATTAGTTGGGGACCAGGTAAATTCTATTAGAAATGCTGTGGGGGATTATTAAGTACTTTTCACCCCATTGACATTCACTTGCTCAATGTATTCACATAGCTTTTGGTTATTTTAAAGGAAAATTCCTTGTCACCGACTATTTTGCATTCTTATACAAAGTTTTTTCTTTCTTTCTTTTTTTTTTTTAAATTCATTCTAGTCCACATTTCCCACTGTTTTCCTTTTTTCTTGACAGTTCTGTTTAACTGTCACTCAGTATTCTATACAGTGCAGAGGGTGTTATAAAAGTTGACTTAAGATAAATGAGCCCCTGATTATAGTACAAGAAGCCAGTTGCTAGGGCATGTTTTCTTCCATAGTCTTTTGTTGTTGAATTAATTCATTCAGGTGCTTCTTTTCATATTGGAAAATTGCTTGTTTCCAGGTGAATCTTGTAAAACATAGTCTTCATTATTGAGTATGCTCATATGAAAGATTAAGGTGGAAGTACTGATATTAAAAACTTATGCTTGTTTGGCAACTCTATCAGAAAGCAGTCATTACCACATCTGTGATCATTTGAATATGTCCAGAAACAACAACCACAGCTACTGAAAGAATTGGTTTTCTTCAATACCCATCCATCCAAAGCTACTGCTTTTTAAAACAGTTGGCTTAATGACTGGGACTTGAAAAGAAATATATTCATTTTGTAAAGTTCCTTTGTAACCAGCCATGGGTTGGTTGGTTTGTTTTTTAGCTTTTGATTTTTTCTTATTGAGATTATATTCACATAGCATAAAATTCATCATTTTAACAATTTTAAAGCATGCAATTCAGTGGGTTTTAGAATATCCAAAAAATTGTGCAGTCATTGCCATCATCTAATTCCAGAGAATTTCCATCACCCCAAAAAGAAAACTTGTGCCTGTTAAGCAGTCACTCCCCATTCCTCCCTGAGCTCCAGCTCCTGGCAACCACTAACCTACTTTGTCTTTATGGATTTGCTTTTTCTGGACACTTCATAGAAAAGGAATAATACAATATGTGGCCTTTTG
This sequence comes from Balaenoptera borealis, assembly GCF_965194805.1. Taxonomy (NCBI): domain Eukaryota; kingdom Metazoa; phylum Chordata; class Mammalia; order Artiodactyla; family Balaenopteridae; genus Balaenoptera; species Balaenoptera borealis. The sequence continues at coordinate 81,290,225 of NC_138870.1, forward strand.
TGTCTGGCTTCTCTCACTTAGCATACTGTTTTCAAGGTTCATTTACGTTGTAGCATGTATCAGTACTGCATTCCTTTTTATGGTTGGATAATACTCCATTGTATGGATATACCGCATTTTGTTTATTCATTCATCAGTTGATGGACACTGGGTTGTTTCCACTTTTTGGCTCCTATGAATAATGCTGCTATGAACATTCATGTAAAAGGTTTTGTGTAGACATATGTTTTCAATTCACTTGGGCAGATACTGAGGAGTAGAATCGCTGGATCTTATAATAAGTCTATGTTAAACTTTTTGAGGACCTACCAGACAGCAGCAGCACCATTTTACATTCCTGCCAGCAATGTATGAGGGTTCTAATTTCTCTACATCCTCATTAACACTTGTTATTATCTGTCTTTTTGGTTATAGTCATTCTAGTGGATGTGAAGAAGTATCTCATTGTGGTTTTGATTTGCATTTCCCTAATGCCTAAGACTGTCAAGCATCTTTTCATGGGCTTATTGGACATTTGCATGTCTTCTTTGGAAAAATACCTATTTAAACCTTTGCCCATTTTTAAATTGGGTTCTTTTCTTAGCATTATGGGGATAAATGTGACATAAAGAGAATAAATTTTGGAATTAGATACATGGGGTTTCCAATCCCTGCTCTCAGTAATCTTGGGTAAATTCCTTAATAACAAGACATAGTTTCCTACCTATAAAATAAGGATAATAGTACTGGCTCCATGTAATTGAGGATTAAAAGAGAAAATGTATGTAGATGTGTGACACAATCAAGAACAGTCATTATTATTGATATTTTTAACATTATTATCTGAAATGGATCTCCTATTTTTTCAATGCCATTGATTAATTCATTCATATATTGACTGGGGATTTTTTGAACCCACTATATGTTAGACATTGTGACTATCCCAGTATCTGCCATTAAAAAATCAGATAGTTTAGCAGGTAGGGAAAGCTGGATATGTAAGCAAATAATACAGTGAAGTAAATATTTTAATCGTGATAAGTACAGCGGACTCTTGGAGGTCTGAGAAATGATTGGGGCTTTGTGTCATAACAAGTAATAACCTACTTGTTTGATAAAATAGGCTGTAATTCTTTGCTTTGCATGTTAGTGAAGTTAGGTGCCAAAGTGTAATTCCCTTTTTATTACCTATGAGCATTGAATTAAATTACAAATGAGAATTAGAAGATAAATATACTACAGTTATGATCTTTAGCCTCTATTCAGCATATGGAAGTACTACAATTCCATGTTTCCTTTAATTTTAATGCCTACTAGGGGCTTATCTGGGAAACAATGAAACCATTGCCCTTCAGGAATTCTGAGAGCTGACTGAGCCAGCTAAGTTACATGCCTGGTACTGGTGCCCTTAGAGATGCCAAAATTGAAGGACAAAGACACTTGATCAGTGTTTACTTTTACAAATTTCCTAATTGTTTGTATATATAACATATTTAATAGTAGGAAAAAGTAATCATTTTTCCATTTCCATATACAATATATTGTAGTTTTTGAAACCATAATTTTCTCTGCTTTTTCTATCTAAAGAGCTCGAGAGAGTTAAAAAAGTATCAGAATTCCATATGATTAAAAAAATATTATTAAGAATTAACAAATACCATACTACTTCTGTATCCCCACACATGTACTATTTTATTCCATTAAATATTTACATTGCTAAGATGACTCTAGCTCCAATTATAGTATTAAGGTTTTGAATGCCAAGATTAAGAGACCTTGTCTTCCTCACTATTTGAAATGGCTGTGAGGTTTCTCCATCTTGTGGAATAATTATTATATATATCTATATACTTGTCTGTATGTGTGTGTGTCTGTGTGTGTGTGTATTTTAGCCTTATGTGTCTGGTAACTGAAATTCCCCTCATAAGAGGGGACAGGACTTAAATTACAACTTATCTTCTACTGAATGTAATTGTTTAAAGACAAATTGAAGTACATTTCCAGCTCTTACAAAATTGGCAAGACACAAATGAAATACCACAGAGATACGAGACCTGGGGTTGTGAACCAGAAGTCAGATATCTGTAACCTCAGCTTTTCTCTTTCCATGTAGCTTCACCTTCCACTCACTCCATTATCTTAGCAATTAAACAGGGAGACTAGGCTTTCCAGATCCAGAGATCTGACTCTAGGCTCCCAGCTATCCACAGGATGGACCCCCAAATGCTACTGGTCTGAAAAGGAAATATTCATAAGAAAATCTGCAAAGTGAGATATGCCTTGAATATCTGAGGAGTATTTTACAGTAGGAAAAATGTCAAATTTAAGTTGCTGTTTCCCAATTTATAGAACTAGCAGCTTAAACCTGTTAAAGAAACTCATTTTTGTACCCTTACAGTGCCCAAATTTTGGCCTAAAAATACACATGATTCACTTTCTGTAAAGCATGTTCATGAAAAGTTGAATGTACAAATATTATACTATTTGGAGAATCAACCTTACTTTCCTATTGGCTTATATTTTACTTTCAGAGGTGTCAGCTCTCACACTAACATTTTAGCTTTCTGGTATTTTTATCCTTCAACCTCTCTGTGAAGTAGTCAAAAGCCTATAAACAAATACTTAAATGTTCTGGGGGAACCCTTGAAAGGAACCCCACAGGGAATTCCTTTCCTGAGTGCAAAAATTATTTTGTAACGCCTCTAGGTTTAAAGTCTTCTGGTTTCCTAATCATCAAATAAAAAGAGTAATCTCAGGCAACTTTTGCCATTAAAAGAGAGTGTGTCTTACTGTTTAGAGGGAAAATAAGGCTAGATTCATTTGCAGTCTTATAGTCAAAACACTAACAATTTGCAGCCATGAACATGTTTTACTGACTTGCCCTGCTACTAGGAAACACAAGGTAGTAAATGAAATATAAAGAACACTCTGTACACCTTCTATGTAGTTATTCACTGCCAAGGGACTACTGGCAAAGTTATACTATACTAACATAGGAATACTGAAAGAAGAACTCTAAGACCTTGAAATGAATTGAGAATAGTCTCACACTAACTGTATCAAGCTGACAGTTTCTATTTTGTTAATATTAGGAATACAACATTGCATGCCCCTTGGTGATAGGATTACCCATTCCTCCTGGTCTAATGTGACAAGTGAACTGCTTGGGATTGCTGCTGCCTTTCATTCAGTGAAAATGATTTGTGGCTAGAGATGGAAGTAAAGAATGGTAGATCCAGAAATCCCTCTTCCTAATAAAACCAAAGATACTGATCAAAGATGATTCATAACCCCCAAAAGATAGTCCCTTCTAAATTATTTTCTTTGTAGATTTTCCAAACTTATTGCTTTTACTCTTTCTTTCTTCCCTTTGGGCCATTTCAGTAATGAATAGAAGAGAAGAGAGAATCAATGATAATTTCTGGTTCAACAGAAATTAGATGACTTGGATAGATTACCTATTCCTATAAAAATAGTCTTTTTAATGAGAGTTTTTTTCTTGGTACCATATTGGTGGTGGAGGTAGGGTATGGTAGTAAGAACTCTGAATGTGAGAACTTGCTCTCTATCACTGTGACTACAAGCAGGTAAATTAATCTCTCTGTACCTCAGTTCCCCTTATCTGCAGAATAGAGACAAAAATGCTTATCTTCTAGGACTGTAGTAAGGATCAAGTAAAATAATGCATGGGAAAGGGCTTTATAAAATATAAAACAAGGAAACTTTGGTTGTGGGAATAGTGTTTGCTCTCTCGTGTCCTCACTTCCCTCTTTGCTCAGTTTATTTTCTATTTATTTATTTATTTTTTGGCTGGGTCGCACAGACCCATGCCCTCGGCAGTGAAAGCTAACCACTGGACCACCAGGGAATTCCCTTTGCTCAGTTTAGATTCCATGATCCATGATGATAATCAATCGCTTGAGCCCACCCCTACCTCACTTGCCCTCCTGTGCTTTCTCCCCTCTTTTTTACTCTGTTCTTGGCATAATATCAAGTATAGATTAAGTACAGATTAAGTTTTTAACAACACAACAACAACAACAAAAAGAGAATGGGTGGTGAATTTAACCTGAGCTCTACTTTTTATTAACTTTTGGGAAATCAGTTAGCATTCCCAAGCCTCAGGCCTCAGTTCCTCATCTATGAAAGAAAGTGATGATGATACTTCATGCAGTTGTTGTGAAGATTAAATTCAATAACATTTGTAACATGACAGCACAAGACCTGGCACACCATAAGCATTTAATAAGTTGTAACTATCATCAGCAGTATTTATAATCCATGATAATTATTTTTTCTCTGCTGAGAAGACCTGACACTAATTTATAGATGTTCATTTCCAAATATACATGCATGTTTGCTATATGAAAATATTTTAAAGTTCTGATTTAATAATCTCATTTAATAACTTTATTGATTGTTTTTAAACACTCTGCTCTTTTCCTTAATACCTTGAAGAGCCAAGAGCTTTCTAATTATTATTATATATTTGGCTTATTCACAGTACAATAAAGAATTTTTAAAAAGAAAACTATGGTCTTAAATCTGTCCTGAATTTATAAAACCTGACATATAAGATGTGCAAATATAAATACATGAATAAATGTATTCAGATTCAGATTAGAAAAATTTTTGTAATGAAACTATATGAATGATTCTGAAACTTGCCTTACACAGCTAGGTAGCTAAGTAATATTTTCCTCAAACCCCACATTATGGTTCCATAGGTTTCGATGTTTTCTTTTAGATTTAGAACACATTAGTCAAAATGTTGACACTCTTTTATAATGCGTTTCTGGTTATAAAAGAAAAATCCACCTTAACCTTAGTGTAACTCAAGGCATTTAAACAATTCTCCATGGCATTCTATGGCCTCTTGTTATCCAGTGAATGATATTGTAGTAAAACAATGAAACATTCCATGTTCCTTCTTATTACCATCCATCATCCAACAGCTGTAAAATCACCAGCTGCTGGGAAAAAGAGAACTACATCAGTTCTCCCCAGCTGCAAGGAGAAAAAGCTTAAGATCTCCTCTTCACATAATTTCTGGGATCCCAGCAGGCTGGAATCAAAGTATAGTTTTCCTTGACACAAAACCTCTAGCCTTGTAAACATGTCAAAAAGCACATACACTATGATTTATTCCTGTCGCTACTGGGGAGAAAGTGTCTGTGAGAAATGTGGTAGAAAAGGCTGAGATAATACAAGATAACAACAGCAATGTAGATAGAGGCTACCATATGCCAGGCACTGGCTATCATATTTTTAAGCCTCACAATAACTATATAAGGTAGACATTGTTCTCATTTTCTTAGGGAACTGAGGTTCAGTGAGACATTAATTTAGTAAATGCTGTGGTGAGTCAAATCCAGGTCTATTTGACTCCAATGCTAGGGTCTTAAACACTGTGCTGTTCTGCCTTCCAGTGACATGAACAGATAAGGAAAAATTGAACTGGTGAAGGCTAAATGGAATGGATTGGGAAGAAGGGGAAACATGGAAAAGGTGGTACTACTTTAAAAGACACAGGAGGAGTGTTTAAAGGTAAATGAGGCTGCGAACTGGTACCCCACTTCATGCCTTTTCCTACCCCCCTCTTCCAAAGAAGGAAAATGGCCCTAAAATCTTATATAGCTTAAGAAACAGACTAAGTATCATTTCCATTAACTTCCCTAGTTCTCCATCATCAGCCCTCAAAAATTCTAGCCCATAAAACCAGATTTCATTAACTAATTACTCATCCTCACAACATTGGCTGCAGGGGATTTGGCATAGTCTATAAAGCAACAGCTCTCAAACTTTAGCAAGCACTGGAATCACCTGAGGGCTTGTTAAACACAGATTCCTGAGCCCCATTTTTAGAAGTTCTGATTCAGTAGGACTGGATACATATTTGCAATTATAACAAGTTCTCAGGTAATCCTGATGCTGCTGGTGCAGAGACCACACTTTGAGAATGACTGATATAAAGAAAAACTGTGCTAAAGAAAGTCAGATTTATACACACATACCTATGACAAGCTGACTAGTAAAAGAATACTCTCTTAAGAGGCTACCTTCTGTTCTGCAGGCACAATTTATGAATCTGGTTATTTACAGCTGCATATGTATAATGAATGGTGTTCACAGATACACAAATGTGGGAGGACAATTGACCTTATGACCATGCTCTTAATAAAGCAAAAGACTATGCTTTTAATGTGGAATTTGCTCAGCTAAGCAATCATAGGGATAAGAATATCACATTCAAAACAGGCAACTATGTCCAAATTTAATACCAACTCTTTATAATCCAGAAAAAAATATACATGAAAATAAAATGCACCTAAGCTTAGGGATGGGAAAAATCTGAAACCAGAACCATTCACATTTCCAGTCATAAGCCTCTGCTGGTCCAATTGCCTATGGCTTTTTTTTTTTTTTTTTTTAAAGAGAGTAGAGACAGCAGGAATTCTTCTGGAACCAGATACCTGCAAGCCATCATGGCCTTGGCCACTTACCTGTTTCTCACCCCTTACCTGGCCCTAGCTCCACGTGTGACTTGGTCTTGTCTGGTTTTGGTACATGCTATAGTTACAGCACTGGGGGCTACCACCATTGCTGCAGAAGCTGAAATCAGTATGAAAGCTGGGGAGTAGGATGTCACAAGATGAGTATTATTTTAAGAAGAAATGGCTTCCAATTTCAAAGGAGCCTGAGATGAGTAAGGAAATGAGGTTTCCATCCCATAGGGTCTTCTAGGATGGAGACTTCTCATTCTAACATCCTTTTGAAATGGAAAAACACTTACTATACAATCCCCTTTACTTGGTTATCCAGATCCTCTTTTTAGGTTGATAGTTATCTATTTGGGTGGCGGGGGGCAGGGACTACAGTAACTTTAGTGTAACAGAGAAACCAAGCTGCAATAAGTCTACATGATTAGAGCAGATGAAGGTTACCTTTCCAAAGGGTAAAGCCTAAGCCTAGCTGGCAGCACACAAAGATGAACACCAAAGCCCAGGGAATTCTCTTTTCTGGTACAACACTGCATTGGCCTACTCATGATATGAAATGAGTGACTGCACAACCACGCTGAATGAAAGTATGAGGTCCGACTGGCCAGAGGCAACATCCCGACAGGAGATAATCACTGAAGAGGTTGCTGAAATAAAGTGCAGTTACCTACTCTCCACTACTCCTGCTGAGAGAGGTGAGGGTATGGGATGAGCAGGAAATGATGTTCTTCATTCTTCAAGTAAGTAAATCCTGATAGGATGGGGTGGATGGTCATTTAAGTAGTAGAACAGGATGAAAATCTAGGCTAGTTCTAGATCTTTCTAAGGAAAAGAACAGCAGTGATAAGGGAAAAGAGAGGAACATTAAAAATGCCTGCAAGGGGCTTCCCTGGTGGTGCAGTGGTTGAGACTCTGCCTGCCAATGCAGGGGACACGGGTTTGAGCCCTGGTCTGGGAAGATCCCACATGCTGCGGAGCAACTGGGCCCGTGAGCCACAACTACTGAGCCTGCGTGTCTGGAGCCTGTGCTCCGCAACAAGAGAGGCCGCGACAGTGAGAGGCCCACGCACCGCGATGAAGAGTGGCCCCCGCTTGCCGCAACTAGAGAAAGCCCTCGCGCAGAAACGAGGACCCAACACAGCCAAAAATAAATAAATAAATAAATAAATAATTTTTAAAAAAAGCCTGCAAGTATTAAAAAGGAGAGCCTTCTTTCTTTTCACTTATATAAGACAGGAGACGGCATCTTTTCTTTTTCTTGTTGCAGTGGCAGCAGACTTGCTGGTTTTCACAGAACACGATTTCTGTAATATGGTCTGTTGACAAGGCTCCTCAACCACTGGAGAACAAACAGGCTGACCGTTAATGTCAGAGCTAGGTCTTCTCACGAAGCCTCGGACAGGGGCTATTTCACATGCTGGATCCACAGAGGAACCCCCGACACTGCAGGACGCTTCAGTTAAAGCTTCTGACATGTTACAATGGAGTGATTGGCAGGTTTTGGGGGGCTCTGACTTCCTTGCACATGTAAATTCTTACAGAAAAGCTGGAAATATAAGGATGGGGAAGATTTAGTTTAGAGCCACAAAGTTCCAGACACCAGCCACGGATGTTTCTGCCCCATTTCACTACATGTTCTTTTCTGAGAAACACATTGCTGAGTGTAAAGCACTGTGGTTGAAAAAAATGATTCACCCTCCCTCATCCTCCGTGTGAATCTCACAACTGCAGAGGCTGAAGACAGGAAGGTTGTCTCTGTTCCCTCTCATCAGGGAACTCACTTGGTGACCTGGTGGATGTCATGAGCAAGGTAGCCCAGTTGTCTGTGTCCCCTGCCACAGAGATGTGGCTGACCTTTGTCATGTAGATGGAGAATTCCTTGGTCAGCCACTCCACCTGTTCAGGCATTAGCCCTGTGAAATAAAACATGCCAATTTGGTCAGCGATGTGCTGCCCATTGTGGGAGAAGCCCTCTTTCTTGAGGCTGGAGACAAGCTGAATCCGAATCTAATGACACAGTCGGCCATGCCTTTCACTTCTTGCAACCGTTGTTTTTGCAAATCCAGGCTGGTCACAATGGTTAAGGCAGTCAGGGCTCCATTGAGAATACAAGGGATGGATCAAGATCTTCAAATGTGACTCCACCCTTTTGGCTTTATCAGCATCTTTGTAGGACCACAATGAAGTCTCCCACATGCTCACCATGTAAGCCCATGTTCTTGGCATAGGATTGGCAGAGACAAACATTAATGCCCTCTTGAATGAAGTGGTGCACAGCCCAGACATCCATGTTACCATCACCACTGTCCAAGCCTTGGTGGGCTGGCAGAAGATTGTAGAGAACAGTTGTATTTTAAGACTTTTGCCATCAGCAGACCAGGTCAGAGAGGTGTACTGGGGTGGCTCTGCTTTGCTGCTGGTACTGATAACTTCTTGCTTCAGTTCATTTACGATGACCTTGCCCTCCAAGTCCCAGAGCTGGGTGTTGGGGCCCATGGTGGCACAGAGCCAGCAGTGGTTGAGGCTGAAGCACAGGGAATTGATGATGTCCCCACCATCTGGCATATAAAGGTGCTTGCTTTTATTGAGGTGCCACAGCATGGCCTGGCCACCGTTGCCTTCAGAAGCACAGAGGGATCCATCTGGAGAGACAGTCACAGTGTTCAGCTGGCCCGGGGGGCTGATATGGTTGGACTTCAGTTTGCAGTATTCCAGGTTCCATACTTTGACCAGCTTGTCCCGGGCACAGGAGACGATGATGGGATTGCTGCTACTGGGTGAGAAGCAGATGCAAGATACCCACTCACAGTGGCTCTCACCCTGGACAGTGTATTTGCATACACCCAGAGTATATAATAAAAACTTCCAGAATTTTCTCTTCAGCCTAAGAAAGTGTTGCTAACTCTTTGAAAGTTTACATTCAGAGGATTTAGTTTAAAAAAAAAAAAAAAAAGAAACCACTGCTTTTTTTTTTTTTTAATTGAGAAGATGGTGAGTTCCATATTTTAAATTTATTTATTTATTTATTTATTTATTTATTTATTTATTTATTTATTTATTTATTCTTAGCTATGTTGGGTCTTCGTTTCTGTGAGGGCTTTCTCTAGTTGCGGCAAGTGGAGGCCACTCCTCATTGCGGTGTGCGGGCCTCTCACTATCGCGGCCTCTCCCGTTGCGGAGCACAGGCTCCAGACGCGCAGGCTCAGCAGTTGTGGCTCACGGGCCCAGTTGCTCCGCGGCATGCGGGATCCTCCCAGACCAGGGCTCGAACCCGTGTCCCCTGCATTAGCAGGCAGACTCTCAACCACTGCGCCCCCAGGGAAGCCCTGCTTTGTTTTTTTTTGGCCATGTGGCATGCACGATCTTATTTCCCCGACCAGGGATCGAAACCATGCCCCCTGCAGTGGAAGCGTGGAGTCTTAACCACTGGACCACCAGGGAAGTCTCAAAACTATTGCTTTTAAATGCATACTCATGAATGCTTTATAAGGCTCTTGAGAACTCTGGTAATTTAGTTTGGTTGACCAGAGCCATTCAGGTTGTCTCATAGGTCATTAGACAAATCAAATATGGCTTATTCTGGGCCATGTTTCGGGGTCCTCTAAGCTTGTATCTGTCCTTTTGCTCAGGACTCTACCCTGAAATAATCCTATAAGGCTTGGATTACAAAGATAGTTGAGGAAACAAAAGGCCAGTGTCGTGGTCCATTTGGGCTGCTAGAACAAAGTACCATAGACTGGCTGGATGATAAATAACAGAAATTTATTGCTCACAGTTTTGGAGGCTAGAAGTCTGAGATCAGGGTGTCAGCATGGTCAGGTACTGGTAAAAGCGTTCTTCCAGGTTGTAGACTGCAGACTTCTCACTGTGTCCTCACAGTGGCAGAAACAGAGTTAGCTAGCTGTCTGGCCTCTTCTTTTAAGAGCACTAATCCCATTCATGTGGGCCCCATTCTCATGACCTAATTACTTCCCAAAGGCTCCACCTCCATACACCATCACATTGGGATTAGGGTCTCAACATACAAATTTGGGGGTGGGGACACAAACATTCAGTACATTGCAGCCTGAAGGCTCTCCTTCGCTAATGCACTTAAATATAATGGCAGAAATTTATTAGCATCTTACCTCATGCAAATTTTCTTGTTTTCAGTCTAGTTGGTTGACATGTATCTAGAATATCTAGGTTATTTTCTATTTGAATAATACCTGAACCCAGTTAACTTAGGTATAACAAATTATTCCATCCTTTATTTATTCTGGGCCATGTTTCGGGGTCCTCTAAGCTTGTATCTGTCCTTTTGCTCAGGACTCTACCCTGAAATAATCCTATAAGGCTTGGATTACAAAGATAGTTGAGGAAACAAAAGGCCAGTGTCGTGGTCCATTTGGGCTGCTAGAACAAAGTACCATAGACTGGCTGGATGATAAATAACAGAAATTTATTGCTCACAGTTTTGGAGGCTAGAAGTCTGAGATCAGGGTGTCAGCATGGTCAGGTACTGGTAAAAGCGTTCTTCCAGGTTGTAGACTGCAGACTTCTCACTGTGTCCTCACAGTGGCAGAAACAGAGTTAGCTAGCTGTCTGGCCTCTTCTTTTAAGAGCACTAATCCCATTCATGTGGGCCCCATTCTCATGACCTAATTACTTCCCAAAGGCTCCACCTCCATACACCATCACATTGGGATTAGGGTCTCAACATACAAATTTGGGGGTGGGGACACAAACATTCAGTACATTGCAGCCTGAAGGCTCTCCTTCGCTAATGCACTTAAATATAATGGCAGAAATTTATTAGCATCTTACCTCATGCAAATTTTCTTGTTTTCAGTCTAGTTGGTTGACATGTATCTAGAATATCTAGGTTATTTTCTATTTGAATAATACCTGAACCCAGTTAACTTAGGTATAACAAATTATTCCATCCTTTATTTGAAACAATATTGGTTCAAAAATCCATTAATGAGTAGAAACTAGTAGATGTTTGTTGAATGAGTATTGCACTTCCTTCAACTTGGAAGCCCCAGCTTCACTTCTAGAAGTAATAGCATTGTTTCTATTTTTGTAACTTCCTGGCTACTGTCCTAGGCATTTCAGTTACCCCAATGCTATTCTGCACCCCAGCAACTCAGCCCAGCTAACACAGACTATCCTGCTGGCTAACTGGTTCATGGTCCCTCACGGCCCTATCTATATCAGGGCTGGGAGAAAGAAGACAAATGTGTAAGTCTACTCTTTAGGTAATGAAGTAAGGATATTCTGAGGCCTTTTAAGTTTTATTTACTTATTTTTGGTTTGGTTTGATTAGAAGTATCAGAGCAAAATATAAAATGAAAGAATTAGAGTGCTCTCTTACTTGCCTAATCCTCATTCATAGCTCTGGATGCATCCCAACAAGGTACTTGCTGTGTGAGCCACTTGTATCCTTTTTGGAAGAAGATGAGGTGAGGACAATGACAGTAATTGTCATCATCTCCCTATTCCTATGTTGCTATCATTCAACCAAACACCTACTGAACACCTTCTTCTGGCTCAGGTAATACACTCGGTCCTGAGGATATGAAGATCACCCAGTCCCTGTCCTCAGGAAGTTCGTGATCTCCTGGGAGATGCAAACAAGTAAAAGTTCAGAGGAAGGCGCAATGAGAAGTGTGAGCCTAGAGGAAAGAGCATTTAAGTCTGCCTTAGGGTGAGAGGCTACTCTTTACAGAGGAAAATTATTGTTCATTCTACTGGCTGGCCAGCAAAAGATACTGGGCATTAAATTGAAGTTCTTATTTTTTCCACTCTAAAATCTACTTAACAATGGTACCCATTTACTGTCAAAGCTGGTTTCTATGTGATAATGCCACAAATATGATTATGCCAACCTCTCCTACTGCTCACCTTACACTTTATATCTGGAAGTCATGGTACTAAAAACTGGCATGGATGTTTTCCAAGGAATCTGGTTATCATACTTGACTATTTATAATTCTAAAATGGAAGATTAAAAAACAAGTTAATAGGCACTTTATAGGATGGGTGTGGAGTCGGAGGAGTGAATCAGCAGAGGAAGAAAGAAGAAGAACCATGTAAGCACAGACTCACTCTAAGGGAACTTAGACTACCAAATGATTTTTTTTCGTAAGTGAGGACTTGTTTTACATACCACGTGGAATGCTCCAGGGGCCTTGACAGGTCTGAAGCCATCAACAGGTATACACTGATCAGCGTGGCCATTACAGAAGCAGCTGCCCTTGACAATGAAATCATAGATTGCATAGTGCGTAAAATGTTGAGGCTTTGCATTCAGGTTGTTTCTCTGACAGGGACAAGACTGTCGTTTTAGCAGCTGCACACGGAGGTTGGTGATCTTTAGCTGCTCCTGCAGTTTGGCACTGTAAGGGTTCTCCACATCATACGGTGGTGACAAAGCTCTGAAAATAACCTGTAAAGAAAAAGAAAATGCTGTGCATATATAGGACTGTGTGCAAACCCTGAACTATTTGCCCCGTGTAGTCCTGGTTTGATTTATACCTTTTATCATCTGCAAGTGATAAGATAACAAGAGGTTTTCAGACCTTGATCACACCTGGGGAAGAGCTGCCCTGTTATTCCAAGGAACAGATGTGCTGCCTGTTTGGATGCAGAAGAAGTATAAATTGAGAAATCAGCAGAAATCTGACTCTTGGGATGAAGGCAGCCATACAAAGATCTTGGGGGAAGAGCATTCTGGGCAGAAGGAACAGCCAGTTTAAAGGCCTTGAAGTGGAATCAAGCTTGGCTTATCCAAGGAAGAACAAGACCAGTGTGACTAGAGTTCAGGGGACAAGGGGACAGTGGAGAGGACAGAGGCCACGTATGACAGATCATGAACAGAGAACCCTTTAAAGGCCGTGGTAGAGTTATCCTAACTAGTGGGAAGCCACTGGAAGGTAATAGGCAGAGAAGTGATGTGATCTGATTTGCATTTTTAAAAAAGGTAACTCTCTCTTGCTTCTGCGAGGAGAATGGATTATAAAGGGTAAAGAATAGAAGCAGGAAGACCAGTTAGGAACTGATTGCAAAATAAAGATCCAGGCACTTATATTTCTAAATGCGGTATGACCCTTTCAAAGACTCATCAGTTACTAATTGGGACCACTTTCGCTATGAGTATTTTTGGTTCTACTTTTCTGGATCTGCCTTGTGGCATATATTTGGAATATTTTTACTGGAAATAAATATACAACCCTTTGAGGGTGGATGTGATTTCTAAAATTAGTCAGAAGTCACTCGAATCCAATGCAGTGAGTAACGTACCTGATCAAGTCAGTTAACAGCACTTTTGGTTAAATGCAAGGTGTAACTAAGTAATGAGACTTTTTATTGTGCAGGTTATAGACAGACTCTATAGGCAACTTAAGGCTTTAGTTGTGAGGAGGAAACCAGAGGGAGGAAGGCTCAGAAGGGGCAGACTTTGGACATGTCTGTGAGTCTATACATTATACAGGGGCAATAAAATGGGCCTTGGGGTGGGGTGGTGCAAATTCTCTAGTGGACCTGTTACTTTGGAGGAGTAGAGGTTAGTGGAAAGGGAAATCACTGCCCATGGAAACCAATGAATATAAATATAATGTAACATGAAGCATTATTATAAGGAGGGCAACACTAAGTTACACCTCATTATGCAGTTAAAAAAAAAAACCTCAATCAGTCTTGTTGACTTATATAGTAAGAAACACAAAGGTCCTCTGAAAAATTCTTAAGCATCTCTTGGCTTTTTAAAAATATGTCAAAAAAACCCTATTTACAAAAAAACAGAAATATTTTGATAACCACATACAGTCGTCCCTTGGTATCCATGGGGGATCGGTTCCAGGCCCCCGTGGATACCAAATTTTGTGAATGCTCAAGTCCCTTAGTTGGCCCTCCATATCTGCAGATGTGGGGCCTGTGGATACAGAGGGCTGACTGTAGTATGAAAGTAAAGTAATTATTAAAAAGTAAGCTTTGGATAAACTCCCATTTAGAGAGAATGTATCTAAAAGTAATTTTCCAGAAAAAAAAATTTTTTCTTTAAGGAATACTTTGGATAGAAAAATTTCATTTTACAAATTGCTTTTGCACGGAAAGTATGAAAAGGCAAGAACCTACTCTGTAGGATCACCTCTCCAGGTCTATTGGTACAGAACTGTCCTCAGTGAAATATAACTTAAGGGAAGGTGATAATCAGCACTAGGCCTCCTATAGCCAATTCTCCATCCAGCAGCCAGAGTGATTCTCTATTAACAGAAATTGGACCATGTCCTTGCTTAGATCTACACGCACCTAAAGACCCCCCATTTCTCTCAGAAAAAAATACAAAGTCCTTATAATGGCCCTGCTTTATTTTTTTTCTTAGTGCTATTACCACCTGCACATTTTAGTTGTAGTTGCTTAATGGTTTACTGTCTTCCCCATCTAGAATGTAAACTTGATTTTTTTTTCTTTTGGCCACGTGGCATGCGGAATCTTAGTTCCCAGACCAGGGATAGAACTGGTGTCCCCTGCAGTGGAAGTACAGTTTTAACCACTTCACCACCAGGGAAGTCCCTAGAACGTAAACTTCTTGAGCGGAGTCACTGGTGTATCCCAGGACAGTGCCTGGCACAGAATAGGTATTCAATAAATTTTTGGTAAATGAATTGATTAATTATAACATTGTCTTGGCATTCAAATAATAGGTGAGAATTTCAAATAACTTCCTTTTACAGGGTCCTAAACAGATTCACATACTGAATTCATGTCATAGCACCAGAAGGGGACAGGTAAGAAGTTGCAATAGTTACAAATAATGAATTATTAACCAGTATCTGCATATGTAGCTAATTTTGAACTTGCAAAACTTAAAAAAGTTGTATCTTAAACAATATTCTGCACCATTTATTCACATGGAAAGTGGTAGAAAGCAACATATTATGGAATAAAATTTTCCAACAAACAATATGTCACCTATTTGAAAGTCAATATAGAATTAATGTCTTTTTTTTTTAACAACAGCCTAAATCAGAACATGATTTCATATTTTGAATCATTAAAAAAATTTTTTTAAAAAGCATTGAATACATTGTGAGCTTTACATGGGGTTTATTTTCCATATGACTCTCAAACACCGGCATTATGTGAGACATTTGTGAAGAACTCTTGCTCTAAATAAGATCAGTGATGTGGCTACCTTCCAATTTATCAACCACAGTGGTGCAAGGACATGGAAAAAGGTAACAAGTGCTAACTAAATAAGTATTCCACTGAAAAGTCTATTGCATACTACACTGTCACCCACCCATCCTTTTCTTGACCATTGGTGGCAACTGTTTGCTCTCTCTGCTCCTGGCACATATTTACCCTTGACATTTACCCTAGTTCCCTCTCTCTCCCTCCCCGTGAGAATTGTTCAGCACATGCAAGACTACAGGAAGATCTGTCAAGGTTTGTAGGAACTTAGAAGCTCTTTTGCTTCCTGGACCCAGACTGTGGAAGCTGAATGGCGGCTCTGTGCTTGGTGTGCATGACACCACAGTTGGCACGCTGATATCAGCAGGGAACGGACATCATGACCCCTGAGGCTGTGTGCTGGAAAGGAGACAGCGGAGTGCCACAGACACAAAAGTGGATGGGAATTTAAACCATGAAATCTTTTTTCCAGAAAGGAGACGCCTTAATCTGATACCCTGGGAAATGGATATACCCTGTGTCAGGAAACAAAGAGTGTGCCAATCCAGATGCTTCAAACTTCTGGCAGGTCGCCTTTTGGGTCCCACCCAGTTTTTCTTCAAATATCCCCAGAAGAAGCCTGTATGGCACTACTTAAATGAAGGAAGAAAAAGTGTAGAAGCCCTCCATATAATATCAGCCTCTTCTGTTTTTGTCCCCATCAGGAACTGGATGTACCTATGGGCCCATCACTGTTCCTCTGACTGTGATTGCTTCTGAAGATGCACTCCTAACAAGACATAGTTAAAAAGCCAGAGGGGGATTAGGATCAAGCCCACTTTGATGTTTCCAGCTTTTTAGTGCCATTGGCCAGGATTTCATGATCTTATTTTTTTAACTAAGAAATTTGATTATGTTTTAGTGATTAATACTATGCTCATTACAGAAAAATCTGTCACTCAAAATGTAGAAGACATTAGACAACTACAATTCAATCCATCCTAAAGGCAACCAGGGATACCAGCTTGATAATATTTTTCCATCTAAACTTCTATATGTATACATATAGAATATAATGTAAACAACTTTGTTTCAACTTAGCAATACCTTGTAAATATTCTTCCAAATCATTAAAAATAACTCTACATCAGTAGTTCTCAAAGTGTGGCCCCCAGACTAATATCATCAGTATCAACCTGGGAACTTGTTAGAAATGTAAATTCTTGGGCCCTACACCAGACTGACAAATCAAAAATTCTGGAGATGGGGCCCAGAAATCTGTGCTTCAACAAGCCTTCCAAGTGATTCTGATGCACAATAAATTTTGAGAAACACTGCTATATAATTTAAAACCTGGTTAGAATTCCATTGTGTGGATATGACATAATTTATTCAGCCAGACTGCTACTGTTAATCATCTAAGTTGTTTCCAACTTTTCAGTATAACATTACAATGTACAATCTTGTAGCTAGAATATGGAAGTTTATAATAATATCCTGACACATTTCCAAATGAGAAAATCAAGAGTTAAAGGAATGCATAGTTTTAAAAGCTATTTGAGGGACATCCCTGGCGGTCCAGTGGTTAAGACTTCACCTTCCAATGCAGGGGGTGCGGGTTCGATCCCTGGTGGGGGAGCTAAGATCCCACATGCCTCATGGCCAAAAAACCAAAACATAAAACAGAAGCAATATTGTAACAAATTCAATAAAGACTTTAAAAAAAAAAAGCTATCTGAGTTTCTTGAATGAATCATGGACCCTTTCCTACATACTCTTTGGAATCTTCACATTTCTCTGGTCTTGCCTCACTTCTCTAATCCTGGAATCCCTCAAACTTTGCCTAAGGATCTCGATTCTTGGCTCAGGTTCTGCCATTTCTTATGCCCCACTAAAACAAAGAGATCTTTAAGAAGTTCTGAACAGGTTAGAATCACCTATATGTTCTTTCTTTTCTAGAATACTTACAAAAAATTCTCAATAATACTGAGAATTAGTAAAAATTGTATTCTATATGTGTTATTTATACTCTGAGATATAAATTTCAACAGAGTATTAACACAGTGTGAACAGAATAAGAAGTAGAGTATTTGGTACATAATAATCAAGGAATTCTTTCAGTATTGAACTCATACCTGATATATTGCTTTGTACCTAAAATTTTATTGCCTGTGTTGAATCATAATAATTTGAGAAACTTAAGTTATCACATTAAAAAAAACTTTTCAGCTGCTAGCTTGAGGAATATTTCAGGTCCAAGTTGATTACCCATCCCATGGACTCCCCTGGCACTTGCTCTTTCCATGACAGCATTTTTACACTAGTACATTGTTATTGCCTATTTACTTGTCTGTATCTCACATTAGACTCTGCTCAGTGGGCAGGCATCTTGTTTGTCTGGTTAACAGCTGTGTCCCCCAGCATGTCCCACAGTCTTTGGCATATTGTAGCATTTCATAATTATGTTGAATGAATAAATGAATGAATGATTTCTCCAAATAGCATTTTTTAAAAGGAGAAGCCAAATAGGGAATAGGGTTTAGAAAAATTAAAGAAAGCAAGATGGTCTTACCACCAGTTCTGCATTCTTGATGAGGAGTATGTGAACACACAGATTTGTATAAATACCTATGTAAAAATAGGTAATACATTTCAAATGGCTTTATGGATTCTTTCTCTTCAGTAGCACACAAGATCTTTCATGTTCTTCAGAAAACAAATCAGGCAGGCATGAGCAAGCACCCAAACACATACAAATACTAGATATTTCCCATGGTTTCTGGTCTAGTTTTCTTAGTTACCAAAAATAGAAGCTTCAGGATCATAACTGCAACTGTTATTTAATGGTTTTTGAAACCCTAGACATCTTCATATTCTCGAAACAGCAGCTTTTGGTTTCAGTGATTTTCTCTATTTTTCTATTTCATTTTTGCTTTTATCTTTATTACTTTCTTCTGCTTCCTTTGGGTTTAATTTTCTTTTCTTTTACTAGTTTCTTAAAATGGAACTGTAGATCATTGATTTGAGACCTTCTTTTCCCCTAAGTGCTTCTTTAGCTGCAGCTCATAAATTTTTCTATGTTGTGTTTTCATTTTTAATTCACTTCAAATGCTTTCTAATTTTCCTTTTGATGTCTTCTTTGACCCATGGGTTATTCAAAAATATGTTATTTAATTTCCAAATACTTGGGGATTTCCCAGATACCTTCCTATTATTGATTTCTAAGTAATTCCTTTGTGGTCAGGGAATATACTTTGTATGATTTGAATCCTTTTACATTTATTGGTACTTGTTTTATGGCCCAGAATATGGTCTATCTTGATAAATGCTCCCATGCCCTTGAAAAGATTGTATATACTACTGTTGCTGGTGAAGTGTTATATAAATGTTAATTAGATCAAGTTGGTTGACAGTGTTATTCAAATCATCTATATCCTCACTGATTTTCTCTACTTGTTCCATCAATTTCAGAGAGAAAGTTGTTGAAATCTCCAACTATAATTATCAATTTATCTATTCCTTCTTGCAGTTCTTGCTTCATGCACTTTGAAGCCTTGTTATTAGGTGCATAAACATGTAAGGTTGTTATATTCTCTTCATTAATTGGCTCTTGATCAGTATGAAATGTCCCTCTTTATCCCTGGTAATATTCTCTTATCTAAAATCTACTTTGTCTGATAATAATATAGCCACTATCAAAAGCTTTTGATTAGTGTTAGCATGGTATATCTTTTTCCATTCTTCTCCTTTTAACTTACTTATGTCTTAATATTTAAAGTGGATTTCTTATAAGCAGCATAATTGTGTCTTTTAAAAATTTTTATTCAATTTGATAATCTCTGCCTTTAATTGGAGTGTTTAGACCTTTTAAATTTAATGTGATTGCTGATATGGTTGTGTTTAATCTACCATCTTGCTTTTTGTTTTATATTCTGTCCCCTTCTTTTTCTCTCTTCTGTTGAATTGAACATTTTAGGGTCCTTTTTACTTCTGTTTTTGTTTATTAGTTATAGCTCTTTTATAAAAACTAGTGATCGCTTTAGGATTTATAGTATACATCTTTAACTTAGCACAGTCTATCTTTAAATAATGTTTACCACTTCACATATACTTTAAGACACTTACAGCAGTGTACTCCCATTTCCTCCCCTCAATCTGTGTTGTTTTCATGCATTTGACTTCTATATATAAAGTCCATAACACATTGTTAATATTTTTTCTCTAAAAAGTCAATTATCTTTTAAAGAGATTTTAAAAATAAGAAGACAATTATTTTACATGTAGCCACCTATTTTCCCTTTTTGATGATCTTCATGCCTTTGCACAGATCTAGATATCCATCTGGTATCATTTTTCTTCTGCCTGAAGGACTTTTTTTTAACATTTCCTGTAGTGCAGCTCTGCTGGTATTTTGTTTGTTTGTTTGTTTTATGCCTGAAAAATTATTTATTTCTTCATTTTAAAAAATATTTATTTATTTATTTATTTTTGGCTTCATTGGGTCTTCGTTGCTGCTGCGCACAGGCTCTCTCTAGTCGCGGTGAGCGGGGGGCTACCCCCTGTTGTGGTGCGCGGGCTTCTCATTGCAGTGGCTTCTCTTGTTGCGGAGCACAGGCTCTAGGCACATGGGCTTCAGTAGTGGCGGTGTGTGGGCTCAGTAGTTGTGGCGCACGGCCTTAGTTGCTCCACGGCATGTGGGATCTTCCCAGACCAGGACTCGAACCCGTGTCCCCTGCATTGGCAAGCAGATTCTCAACCACTGTGCCACCAGGGAAGTCCCTTCTTCTTCATTTTTGAAAGCTATTTTTGGCAGGTATAGAAGTCTAGGTTAACAATTTTCTTTGCTTTCAGGATTCTGCCCCACTGTCTTTTGGCTTGCATTGTTTTTGTACAAAAGCTGCCATTCTTGTATTTGTTCTTTTGTACATAATGTGTTATTTTTTCCCCCCTCTTGCTGCTTCAAGGTTTTCTCTTTATTATTGGTTGTTAAACTATTTGATTATGATGTGCTTTGGGGTATTTTTCTTCCTGTTTCATGTGTTGAAGGTTTGTTGTACTTCTTGGATCTGTGGATTTATAGTTACAGTCAAATTTAGAAAAATTTCAGCCATTATTTCTTAAATTTTCTGTTCCCCTCCTCTCTCTTCTCTCCTTCATGGACTCCAACTACACATATATTAGATTGCTTGAAGTTGTTCCACAGTTCACTGATTTATTTATTTAAATTGCTGATTTATTTATTTATTTTTCTGCATTTTTTTCTCCCTGTGTTTCATATTGGATCATATTTCTATTGCTATATATTGAACTTCACAAATCTTCGCTTCTGTAGTGTCTAACCTACTAATCCCATTCCATGTTTTTTTTTTTTTTTTTTGGCTGTGCCACGCAGCTTGTGGGATCTTAGTTCCCTGACCAGGGATCAAACCCGGGCCACCACCAGGGAAGCCTGTGAATTTTACCTTGTTGATTGCTGGGATATTTTTGTACTCTTGAGCTCTTTTCTGGGGTGCAGTTACTTGGAAATAGCTCGCTCCTTTTGAGGCTTGCTTTTAAGTTTTGTTAGGTGGGGCCGATGCATTCATTAGTATTGGGTTGGCTCTGCACTTTTACTCAGGCAATACCCTTCTAATTACTCTATTGATGCATTACAAGGTTGAATTATAAGGTTTTCCACTCTGGCTGACTAGTCCTGGTCCTATATGACCTCTGAGGATTTTCCCCCTCTGTCCTTTAGGGTGGTTCTTTTTCTGGCGTCAGGTAGTTTTCTTAAACACGTGTTGATCAGTACTCAGTTGCAGACTTGAGGGGGACCATCTGTAGATCTCTGGAAGCCTCTACCAGTGCAGCTGTTTCTTCTCTGGTACTCTGCCCTGCAAACTCTAGCCACCTTGGCTTTCCCAGACTCTCAGCTCTTTAATTCAGGAAATCCATTAGGCTCCTCCTAGGTTCCTCCTCCCTGTACTCCAGCCTGGAAACTCCAGGCAATAAGCTGGGGCAATCATAGGGTTCACCTCATTTGCTTTTTCTCTCTCAGGGATCACTGTCCTCTGCTGCCTGATATGCAACACCTGAAAACATGTTTCATATATTTTGTCCATTTTTTTTTTAAGTTGTTTCAGGCAGTAGGGTTAGTTTGGTTCTCATTATTGCATCTTGGCTGTGAGCTGAAGTCTAAAGAACCAAGAGAGCTTAATTGTATAAAATACAATTTATAAAACTGTAATTGGACTAAGCCCTTATTTTTGTATAAAAATATCATAGAAATGACATATTGAAATTTTCATAATAAAGCTAGAAGTGTGGTTCCATTCAGCAGATAAAAAGGCATGAAGAACAAATGAGTTTTCTTATGGGGCTTATCAAACTAAGAAATAGGAAAAATAATTGAAAACATAAGCATTTAAACTTTATAAGTTTATTCGATAATTCAATTTTGGTAATTTGTATATTTTAATAGACAGGTAAACCTTCACTATAACTTTCTTTATAATTTATGATATTATAATCTTCTACTTTATATTTTTATGTTTATGCTATGCTGCGATGCATCTTTGTATTCCCATGTACTACTGTCTGATAGATTCTCAACGATACATATTGAAAGACTGAGTCAATATAGAATCATGTTAAGACAGATTTATTTTTATTTTCTGATACAAGAATAATAATATGGGAATTCCCTTGCAGTCCAGTGGTTAGGAATCTGCGCTTCCACTGAAGAGGGCACGGGTTTGACCCCTGGTCAGGGAACTAAAATCCCACATGCCGCATGGCATGGCCACCCCCAAAATAATAATAATATAAATATAATAAAATTTTAATTATATAATGTGAATTTTATTCATAAGAGAATATACTAGGCACATAGTACTTCACAAGAAACTTTATCATCTCAAAAGTATCTTAGTTGTTTGCTAATCTTATACCACTTAAAAGTTTTACTTAAAAATTTTACTTTATTGAAAAAAATGGATTTACTATTAGTCAATATGAAAATACTTTTTGAGTGCCAAATTTGAATAATGTATTTTCAGTAATAAATTTACACCAACTGCCAGGATGACAACCCATTTAGAGAGGAATCCCTGGTACTTCTGCCTAATATAATCTACAGTAATAACTAACCCTATATTAGAAGAATAACCACACTTCTTCCCTACTCTACTTAAGCCTGGTTAGAATAACATCTGTATTAAGAAATATTTCCTTTACAGATGCCTTTTTTCTTCTTGATTTCATTTTTAAAAAATATGTAAAACATTTTTGCTTCCATAGGCAAAACTATAATATAGAGTCTATCTAGAAAAGTCTCATATTATTGATGTCCTCTCCCTCCTCTGAAGGCAGTGCATTTTATTTGTTCTTAGTTTTCCTTCCAGTGTTTCTTTTGCAAATATATATATATGTTTTATTCCCTTTTAAAAATTATGTTAAATATAAAAATGTATTTACCTCTTTTTCAATGGAAAAAGAAAAAAAAAGAAATATTTCCAATTACATTATAAAGCCATCATTTGTTTTATGTGGTTGTTTACTAGTTGTTTACAAATAGCATCTGATAAATTCATTTGAATCTCATAACTACTACACATTGACAACTGTTCTGTTTATTGTTAGGTTGATGACACACCTAAGACCTAAACATAGAAACTGATATATTTGTCTTCATTTCTACTGTTTATCAAGCTATCTCAAAACTGCAAATTCCCATACTTAAAAAGTTCCTAAAATTTAGTGGGATTCACACACTCTAGTTTTATATTGTCACCACACAAACAAAGATGGCTTTATGTCACTTGACTTCTGAAGTTAGTTGCTGGCACCACTGAAGTTGAAGTTTTAGGAATTTGAGATGAAAAGCTCAAAGAGCACAGATTCTTTGAGTACATGTACCCTAATATGTTTTTGAAACCAGCTTTCTGCTTTCCTGGGTAGGTAACCTTTGGGAAAGTATGTGAAGTTTCAGGCTTTTTAAGGGTTGCCGTGAGTGGAGAGTTCCGGTTTCATGGAGAGAGAAGGCTGCACGAGGAAAAGATAGCATAATTAACAGGTGGGCGTCTGTGGCGGAGCAGCTGGTTGGTTTAATTTTAGAACATTTGTCCTTGTCTGTGCCACTTTAAGTGGAGCACCTACTTGTCTTAGAGAAGTGTGTCTGTCTTTGGGCAGTGCCAAAATCCTTTTGCTTACACCCTAGAGCATTAAGCACCCTTTTTCATCTGATAGCCCACCTTTTAAAGTGGGAGAGTCTTATCTACTCAACTAGTTCTTCTAAGATAGGACAATATAAGCTAATAAAGCTCTCAATGGAGCAAGCTGAGGAATGCAGTGCACTCAAGTGACTTACTTGTACTATAATAACCTCGATTTGTAAGTACACAAAAGCCTCTTTGCATGTTTCAAGGGCATATTTACAGTTTTAAAATGATGAAAAGGCAGCTTCTTAAATATCTTCAGGGGGAAGGGAAATGACAGAACTGCAAGGAGGAACAAGAAACAAGACAGAAGACCAAAATAAAAATAAAGATTGGAGCTAAAAATAAATTTTACAACATTTTTCAATACATTTGGAATCCTAGCTTTTCTTTTGCCCTCAGCACTTGGAGTCATAGGATTTGAGTGTCAAAACAGTCCTTAGCAACTGATGATCTAGTCCGACTGTGGAAACTGAGGCGCAGAGTGCTTAAAGTGATTTGCCAAAGGTCAATCCATAGGCTTGTGACAGAGGTAAGACTAGCACCCAGTTTCCTGACCTCCAATCTAATGATTTTTCCATTATATCCCACTTTATACTTGTTTGGCAGCTAGCCATTCCTGAATTAAAGTTAAGTTTAAAGTGGAGGATTAAGGAAAATATTATATATGATTTATCCCACTTCCACTTGTCATCTTAATAATGGATGGGACTAACTGTGCCTGCCACCTTTATTTTATTAATGGATGTGAATAACTGTACCCTTCATAAAAGTAACGATACCTACTCTTGTTTGGCTCACAGGGATACAGTGAAGATTTTTAAAAAGATATCAGACATAGAAACACCTTGAAAAATTACTGCTCTTTATAAATAAAATTGATTGGTGAATAGCTTTTTATTAGGGACCTGCCTTGTTTTTGCCAGTCTCTCTTCTTTGGGACTGAGCCCTATCAGTAAATGCAGCCCAGTGGCTAGGATTCATTGACGGGCCCTTCAGATGTGGATTGTATGTCAACCTGAGTAACTTCTCAGCATTTACCTTCTGTTTCCTAGAACCATGTTCGGCCTACAGTCTGGAATACCCTCTGCTTCATCTTGGATCATTGATACCTTCTGTTTGCCTCACCGATGCTGGAAATTGCATGCATGATCTCTCTGCTTTCACTGCCTGTCCTTTCCAATTCTTGCTCCCTCTCTTTGTACTCAACTTTATATACTCCAGTCATACTGAACTCCTTTCTGTTCCTTGAAAGCTCCATGGTCTCTCTCCCTTCCCTTCCCAACTTTTGCCCATAAAATTCTACTGCCTGGAATACTTTTCACACCTCTTTGCCACTGTCACCCACTGCTTGACCCCCTTGGCCAACTCATTACCTATCTTTTAGGTGTCATCTTAAATTATTATTATTATTATTATTATTTTTTAGAATGAGCTCGTGGATTATTACATAGGCATATGGGAGTCCACAAATTTTTTTTTTTAATTTTATTTATTTAGTTATATATTTATGGCTGTGTTGGGTCTTCGTTTCTGTGCGAGGGCTTTCTCTAATTGTGGCAAGCGGGGGCCACTCTTCATCGCGGTGTGCGGGCCTGTCACTATCGCGGCCTCTCTTGTTGCGGAGCACAGGCTCCAGACGCGCAGGCTCAGCAATTGTGGTTCACGGGCCTAGTCGCTCCGCGGCATGTGGGATCTTCCCAGACCAGGGCTCGAACCCGTGTCCCCTGCATTGGCAGGCAGATTCTCAACCACTGCGCCACCAGGGAAGCCCCTAGGTGTCATCTTAGATGTCACTTTCTTCACCATTCCTCTCCACTGCAAGCCTAGACAAGATGTTCTTCCAATGTGCTACTTCAAGCACCTGTTATTTCTTTCAGACTTAAAACTTAACCATGTCTACTTTAATTGCTTATATTCCTCTCTAGACTGTGAGCCCCATGAGTGCAGAGGGCCTTGTTTGCTTGCCTACTAGTGTATAGAGAATGCTTGGCACATAGAAGAGTTAACACATATTTGTGGAAAGATGATACTCATGCTTGATAAGGATTTACATGTCACAAACTGCGTTCACCTTTATTTATCTCATTTCATCCTTACAGTAAACCTATGGTGTGGTTATTATTCATTTCCATTTTTCAGCTATAGAAACCCTGAGAAGGTGTTAGTTGACATGTCCAAACTCACCTACCTAGGAAGTGACAGAGCTAGTACTTGAACCCAGGTTGTTGGAGTCCAAGTTCAGTGTTATTACCATTACATCACAACTAATTTTGTTTGGTTATAGAATAATTAAAAGTCTAAGGCAGGTGATCAGGGGATAGAAATAATTGGAGCTTCTCTTCAGGAGAATAAATCTGGCAAAGAGAAGAGCTTGAACCATGGTGGAGGCAGTGGGGGGAAGGGTGGGGCAGAACACCCATAGGTGAGAGGCAAAAAAATGAATATTAGAACAAAAACTAAGAACTAAAGGCTAAGTTTTAGGGGCCACTCATAGTTAGAGGTCAGAAGAAAAGAGATGAGCCAGAAATAATACAAAAGAAGGATCAGTGAGCAATGTAGGAAAATAATGAAAATTCATTTTCCTAAAAGCCAAAGGAAGTGAGAATGCAAAGAAAGAAAATGTAGTTATTAATGGCAAATTCAATTCAGGAGGCAAGAAAGAAGACTGAGGAGAAAAATGGGGGAGGGGTTGGCTGGCTCACAGAAGACTTTTGAGAGCCTAGATGGAATAAGGAACGGTTTGTAAAGGTTTCAAGAAAGAATAAGGGACAAAGTAAAGGAAGCAAAAAAGAAGCGATTGAAGAATTTTGGCAGTTTGTTTATTCATTCATCCATTGAT
The DNA here is from genome assembly GCF_965194805.1 of Balaenoptera borealis. Lineage (NCBI taxonomy): Eukaryota > Metazoa > Chordata > Mammalia > Artiodactyla > Balaenopteridae > Balaenoptera > Balaenoptera borealis. The sequence goes on from NC_138870.1 coordinate 81,316,897, forward strand.
AGACACTTGGGTTGTTTACAGATTTTGGATGTTATGAATAAAAGTGCTAAGGACATTCACATAGAAGTCATGGGGAGAACCTAAGTTATTTTTCATGGGTACTTAGAGGAATTTCTAGGTGGTTTGATAAGAGCGTGTTTAACTTTATTGGGAATTGCAAGTCTGTTTTCTAAGGTAATTGTACTATTTTGCATTTCTCCTAGCAATGTATGATGAAAGTTTTAGTTGCTACACATTCTCACCAGCACTTGGTATTGTCAGTCTTCTTAATTTTAGCCTTGATAGTGAATGTGAACAGTCTCTCATTGTGGTTTTAATGTGCATTTCCCTGTTGACTAATGGTGTTGAGCATCTTTTCATGTGTTTATTTGACATACATCTTCTTTGGTAAAGTATCTGTTCAAATCTTTTGCCATTTTTATTCTTGTTGTTTTTCTTCTTGTTGAGTTATGAGTTCTTTATAAGCCCTGATATGTAAATATATATTCAGATATATGATTGGCAAATACTTTCTTCCAGTCTGTGGTCTTTTTCATTTTCTTAATAGTGTCTTAAAAGCAAAAGTTTTTAATTTTTATGAAATTCAATTATAAATATTTTCCTTTTATGATTTGTGCTTTTTGTGTCCCAGCTAAGAAATTTTTGCCTAACTCAAGGTCATAAATATTTTCTCCTATGTTTTCTTCTAGAAGTTTTATAGTTTTAGCTCTTACATTTAGATATACAGTCCATTTCAAGTTAATTTTTCTATATGGTGTGATGTGCTGAGAACTAAGTTCTTTCTTTTCTTTTTGTTTCTTTCTTCTTCTTCTTCTTCTTCTTCTTCTTTTTTTTTGCATGTGGATATCCAATTATTCCAGCACTGTTTGTTGAAAAGACTACCTTTTCTTCACTGAATCACCTTGACAGCTTTGTTTGGTATAGTTTTCTTCATGTTTCTTTTGCTTGAAGTTTATTGATCTTATTAGATCTGTGGATTTATAGTTTCCATCAAGTTTAGAAAAGATTTGCCTGTTATTCCTTAAAAAAAATTTTTTTTGTCCTCTGCTTCTCCTTTTAGATTCCAACTACATGAATGTCAGATCACTTAATATTGTCCCACAGTTCACTAATACTCTTTTCATTTAATTCCCTTTTCTCTATGTGCTTCATTAATTTATAGTTTCCATTGCTATGTTGTCGGGTTCACCAGTCTTTTCTTCTGCACTATCTAATCTGCTGTTAATCCCTTGCAGTATATTTTCATTTCAGATATTGCATTCTTCATCTTTAGAAGCTCCATTTGGATCTTTTTTTTTTTTTTTTTGGATTTTTTTTAATATTTACTATTTCTATCTTCAAAGTGTTTGTGTTTTCTTTAACATATGGAGTATATTTATAATAGCTGCTTTAATTGCCTTTGTTTGCTCATTCTATCAGCTGTGTCATTTCTGGGTATGTTTCTATTAATTGACTTTTCTTCTGGTCAGGAGTCATATTCTCATGGTTGTTAATTTTTTTTTTTGATCTTTTATGTTATTTTATTTTAAATTTTTATTGGAGTATAGTTAATTTACAGTGTTGTGTTAGTTTCTGCTGTACAGAAAAGTGAATCAGTTATACACATACATATATCCAATCTTTTTTAGATTCTTTTCCCATTTGGTCATTACAGAGTATTGAGAAGAGTTCCCTGTGCTATATAGTAGGTCCTTATTAGTTACCTATTTTGTATATAGTAGTGTGTCATGGTTGTTAATTTTGATTAAACATTAGACATTTGTAAATATTATGTTGTTGGTTGCTGGATTTTGATGCATCTCTCTAAGTAGGGTTAGACTTTGTTCTGCAGTTAATTTACTTGGGGTCAAATTGTTTTGAGCGTTGTTTTTAATTTTCGTTAGGGCGAATCCAGTCTAGTCTTTATTCTAGAGCTAATTTAACCCCACTAGTAAGGCCATCTGAGGACCCTTCTGAGAACCCTTCCCAGTGCCTGTGAATTATGAGGTCTTTCCACTTTGGGTGGTAGGAACATGAACTATTCTCAGCCTTCTGGGAATACTAGGAATTGTTCAGCTAGCCTCTGCATTCTATCAGTTCTTTTCCCACTCTCATAGAGTTTTAGTTCACACATAAGCAGCTCAGTATTCAGCCAAAGATTTGAGGGGACCTTTGGACAGATCTTTGGACTTCCCTCTTTCTGCAGCTTCCTCTTTTCCAGTATTCTTCCCCACAAATTCTAGCTGCCTTGGCCTCCTTGAGCACTGATCTCCTCAAGTCAGTGAGATCACTGGACTCTGGGTTCCCCTTCCTATGCCATGCCTTAGAAATGCCCCATCAATAAGCTGGACAGTCACAGGGCTTGTCATATTTGTTTCCCCTCTCAGAGATCAGTCTTGTGCTGCCTGTTGGCCAGTCTGAAATAATTGTATCACATATTTTTTTCCTGGTTTTCTAGTTTTTTAATGTGGAAAGGTAATTCCTACAGCAGTTAATCCTTCACAAGCAGCAGCAGAAATCCCATTTCAAACTGCTAACTTTTAAGATGTTGCAACTTCTTGAGTGTCAGAAACGAGACAAAAGGGAAAACCTAACTGATTTTAAGGAGATCACTTTGAATACTGAAATGTAATTATTCTTTCTTATTCCTTCCCTATCCACCTCCCCTTCCTCCCTAAAGGGTAGAGGATTCTACCTGAGATCTTTCCCTTGAGCAAATGAAACTTGCAAATGAAATTGCTTTCTATAATTTGTTGTATTTGGAGGTGTACTCAGTATTTACGGAGCAGAAACCATAGTGTTGCAGATATCCCTTTTTTTTTTTTTCAAAGTAGATGATATTACAATAGCTCTGGGTAGCTATTTCACTTACTGAATTAAAAGTTCCTAGGGTTTCACTTTGGCCCTGCTGTCATTCAACACGATCAAAACAAAGCTCTTTACCCTTTTCTATGCCTCAGTTGCTTAACTGTAATATCAAGATACTTTAATGCAGAATGTAAAATTGTGCACATGGAAAAGTGAATTTTCCTGCAGCACAGCAATTGAGATATCCCTTTAAATGAAGTGCCCTAAAAGAGTCATCCTTGGATCTCCAGTTTACTTACAAAACCTACCCACATTGAAAAAAGATAAACCATGAACACTTAGCTGTTAACACCCAGAAGAATTCTCTAAGTCTACTATATCTACATTTCTACAAATACATAGTTCTTTTCTTTTATCCTCCTCTTTAAGAGTAAGACAACTCTCAAACACTAACAAGACTGAATGCCAGTAAAATTGTCCATTGTGGCAAAAATTTTCAGCCATTTTTTCATGTTAAAGGCTTTAAAATTTTTATTCCCCTCTGTTTATCCCCTCAATTAATCTTCCTTATAAAAATGCATATATACATATAAGTTAAAAACAAACACTTTCCCTAACACTTTCTATGTACCATAGAAAACCACAGATGGCAATGAGTTTGACTTTATTTTATTATTTTTTAATATAAATTTATTTATTTACTTATTTATCTGTCTGCATTGGGTCTTTGTTGCTGCACGTGGGCTTTCCTCTAGTTGAGGCATGCGGGGGCTACTCTTTGTTGCAGTGCACGGGCTTCTCATTGCGGTGGCTTCTCTTGCTGCAGAGCACAGGCTCTAAGCGCGCAGTCTTCAGTAGTTGTGGCACGTGGGCTCAGCAGTTGTGGCTCACATGCTCTAGAGTGCAGGTTCAGTAGTTGTGGCGCATGGGCTTAGTTGCTCCACAGCATGTGGGATCTTCCTGGACCAGGACTCGAACCCATGTGCCCTGCATTGGCAGGTGGATTCTTAACCACTGTGCCACCAGGGAAGTCCCAATTAGTTTGACTTTAAAACTAACTTTCTTATTGAACATTTGTGTGCCTATTGGAGGATTTCCATAATGCAAACCTCCGCTAGAATGTGCTTTCAACTTTTCATTCAAGAGACTTAATCAGGAGCAACCAAAATGTACTGCTTAAGGTTTAAAAAATATATCAAACTTTAAACACTGTTACTCTGGAGGGGAGATCCTGGCTACAAAACAAATAGACTTCAAAGGGACCTCTTGACTTTCTCTAAACCATAGACAAATATTTGCTATTACTATGGTAATAGGTAGCATAGGGTCACTTTGTCCTTCACTTGTAGGAGACCTTGAAGATAGGTGTTGATCGCCACCATGAAAAGTTTTCCCAGTAGAGATAAATCTCATATACCTTTTCCCATTAAGTTCTAGTCTGACATACGAGGATTAATTGCAAGAGATTAATTAAAGAAGAGAGCTGAAAGCTAATTAGAAGGAGAAACTTGCAGAAATAAAAGCCAATAAACTGGCTTAAAAGATAAAAAGTAGATATTATTTTCTCTACTTTGACCTACATGTAATGAAGTACAATCAGTTCAACTGAAAGACTGGTATCCCTAATTTATATGTTTGTAGAGATAGAAAACAAGGGACTTCCCTGGTGGTGCAGTGGTTAAGAATCCGCCTGCCGATGCAGGGGACACGGGTTCGAGCCCTGGTCCAGGAAGATCCCACATGCCACAGAGCAACTAAGCCCGTGCGCCACAACTACTGAGCCTGTGCTCTAGAGCCCACGAGCCACAACTACTGAGCCCGCACGCCTAGAGCCCATGCTCCACAACAAGAAGAGAAGCTTGCGCACTGCAAGGAAGAGTAGCCCCCACTCGCCACAACTAGAGAAAGTCCGCACACAACAATGAAGACCCAACGTAGCCAAAAATAAATAAATAAAAATTTTAAAAAAGATAGAAAACAATAAATACTATAAAATTAGTCTGTTTCCTTCCGCTCCAGAGTAGAGATTTATAGAGAAGAACTGGAAGTACAGAAATTTCAGGATGTTTAAGCCATTGAGCTTACAGAGCATGAAGCCAATAATAGAAATCCTGACCTCCAAAGAGAAACAAATTAAATCTCATTTCAGTTTCTAAAAATGTTTTTTTCTCATACTTTAGATAAGAAAAAGACATTTCCAACCTGGATGGATTGCAAGCTTGGCTAATATAAATCCTAATTGTGTCTCTTATCAGCAGTGTCATTTCTGAGTGATGACAGAGCCGTGATTAAAGATAAAATTCCAGGTCTATATGACATTAAGCCTTTTAATAAAAGAAGCATTTATTTATTCATTCAACCATTATTTATTGAGGAGATACTTTGTATCAGGCACTGTGCTAGGTACTCTGGATACAAAACTGAATAAGAAAAATCAGTCATGCGTAGGATTTCAGTTGTTCCCTAATTCTTGAAAATTGAGTGAGCTCTGTTAAAAGCGGTGTAAGAAAACAGCTCAAAATATTATTTTTTTAAATCAGAAGAGTACATAAGGCCATTTAACCAAATTTCTCAATGCTGGAAGTTCCTCTAGAATGGCTGATACCCATCTGTTCTCTATTAGATCCCACACCCTCATCAGGCAGCATATTTCATTTTTTGACGATTCTAATTATCAAAAAGTTCCTCTGTGTTAAGCTAGATCTGTCCTCTGCAACTTCTAATACTGATCTTGAAGCTACACAAAATAAGTCTATTTTACCTTCAACAAGCAAGTCCTTCAAATATTTAAGGGCAGCCACCAACTTCACTTTCATTTTCCAGGTAAAATATCTACAGTGTCTCATATCATGTAGTTTTTAGACCATTTACCACTCTGGCTAGGTAGCAAATGACCTCTGTTTTATTTATATATGTAAGCTACCAATGACACTATTTTCCTCACATTTCCCCCTCTAAGATGTCAAACAAATTCTAAACTCTACCGCTGAACACTTTTTTCCAATTCTTTTTCAATCCAAATGCATTTCAAAGGTTTTTCTGTAACCTAAGGAATATTCAGATTTTAAAACACCTATAGTATTTCAATACAGCTAATTGGGAAGAAATGGAGTTGATGAGTAGGGACAGTGGTATGAAAGTAAAAAAAAAAATGAATTCACCATGAGAATATTATTTATGTAGCCTCCTGAGCACTCACCTACAATCACGGTAAAACAGGGAGGCAAGATTGCCGTTCCAGTGTCATTATTTTGGGAGGTGGGGAAGGGAAGGAAGGAGTCACTTCTATATCTGAATAGAATGTCGTAATATTATCTGCATATTTCCATAGTATCTGTCATTGTATTATTTAGTTCATGAGAAAATAATATTTCTGGTTACACACCAACTAAACTGATAGGCAAACTGGCAGGTAAGGCTGACGTAACAAAGGGGGGTTGGGGGTGGCCACAGCAGTCTAAATATTCAGTAGGTACATATGAACAGAATTGGTTCCCCCTGTCCCCATAAGCAGCTGAAGGGATGAAGGTGACTGGTTGAAACTGACCAGGAGATTAAAATGGCCTCTGAGGATGAAAGTACCAGGGGCCAGCTCCACAAGTAACATATCCTCCTGGTTACACTTACGGCACCTGCTAGAACATCCAGAAGTAGCTAAATGCTTTCTCAAGTGGGCTTTTTAAAAAGGAGAACTAAAAAGGAACAGCAATAATACATCACTGAACTCTTGGCCCATGAATTTCCATGTGCGCCTGGTGCATATTTTATAAAGTTCTTGGAATACAGGTGTTTCCCACCTGTTCTGGTTACCGTATTTCAAATTGATAATCTTTTAAACATGTTATAACTCCCTGACTAACTTGAACAGGCCTTCAAGAGAGACTTTTTCAAGCATATTGTTTTAAAAGACCATTAATTTTAACAACAAACCTACCATACAAAGTCATGAAGAGTATCTATTCTTAACAAAAGAATAAAGACAAGTCCAAATAGGGAATCCAGACCAGGGTCAGGAACTGAACTTTGCTCACTCACTCTGAGTTCCCTACAGAGCAACCTCTTACTAGAATCACTTGGAAATTCCTCCTTGAGTCTGAAATACCAGCAAGGTGTAGGTGGATACATTTTTTTTCAGTTTTGATAAGAAGTTTTACTTTAAGCTCATACTTATCTCTTAACATAACTTTGCCATCTAAAAATATCTTTTAAAACTTAGTTCTTTATCTTGTGCTTGACATTCATAATATAGTTTGAAAAGAATTTGTAGAGTCACAATAGATATGTAGAACTAAATATGGAATGAAGAGACATGAATTGTTCTTTGTACATCTGATTTGTTCATTTTTCTCTAAATCTAACTCCTTCTAGTCTATTTTTGCCTGTTTGTGAAGATGACTGGGCTACTGCTTTAGTAAAAAGTATATAATTCTTTATATTCACTCTATCTACTATGAAATGACCAAGACTGATGTGTTCTCTAAATATCTGTCCAAAAGCACTAAGCAAAAATGTAGACCCTTGATGCCCTTGAAAAACATTGACAGTTAACCAATGTTAGTACAGGATGTCCCTAACTTTCAAGTGGTTTGTGTTCTAAAAATTTATTTGTAAGTCAGTTGCCTGGGCTTTAGAATGCATTTTATGTCTATTTTTGTTTACTACTGTATCCCCAGAGCCTGAGATAGTGCTAGACACATAGTGGGCATCCAAATATTTGCTGATTGACTGGATGAAGTGACCTAAAAAGTGCACTTCACTAATAATGTAATTGAACTATATTATTATCAATAATAATTAGCATTTATAGAGTACTTAGCCATTTATAAAACACATTTATATGTGCCTTATTTTGTCCTTTCTCACATTGATTCAATTTACAAATGAAGAGTCTAAGACCCCTAAATTAAAGAGAGAGCCATTTAAGCTACTTGAGAGGATTGGGTGTGAGATGAGGAACTTGAATTAAAGTGGTAACAGTGGAGGTGAGAACGAATTAGAGATAGAACCACCAGAAACCTGGTGATGGACCTGATATGGGCCTCCAACTCCTCCACTTATGCTACCACATTGCATCTAGAAATATAAGCTATAGATAAAATATCATCTATTCATACAAAATAGAGACTCAGAGAGAGTAGGAACTCATTTCTTTAGCAGTTAAGTGACTTCCTTATGTTCAGTGGTTAAGAAGAAGGACCCATTCACCTTGAAAGAAATGAGATCTCCCCAAAAAGATTACACCAAAATTGAGGGCTCCTGCCTAGCTAGCAGGAAGACTGATGTGACTAGCTAAGCAGTATCCAGCCCAAGACCCCTGCTATTGGAGTAGTTTGGATATAAAGAATTTTCTTAAGTCATTTACTCATTCTATGGCATAATCCATGTATTCAGAGGTGGATGAGACATTAAGGGGTCCTGAGACAAATCTTCAAATCTGTACACAAATCCTCTCTGTAACATCTCTCATAGAGGCTCACTCAGCCTTTGCTGAAATATTTCATGGGATGAGAAACTCAATGGATCTCACTTTGTCTTTTGGATACATCTGTTTTTTTTAAAAGTCTTTCTTTGGTCAAACTCTTGCTTTCTGAAAGCATCAGAGTCCATTTAATCCCCCTTCAAACATCTGAAGAATGCTAGCAATTCCTGAACATCCATAAATCCTCTCTCATAGGCGAAATATCCCAAGTTAATTGTTCATGATATAATGAGGTTTCTAATTGATCTCACCAGTTCTGCTCAGCTTTCTCTAAATAGGAATATCTTGACCTGAACATAATATTCTAGCTATGCTTTGACTAGAGAACACAACAAAAGGACTATTCTCTTTTGTTTGGAGCATTATTTTTCTATTAATGCAGCCTAAGACTGCATTAGCTTTTTTGGCAGTCATGATGTATTGTTGACTCACATTGAGATTACAGTCAAACGAAACCCTCAGGTCTTTTTCACATGAATGGCTGATAAGTCACACCTCTTTGGTGGTATTACAGCTGATTTTTGAAAAGAGGAATTTATCACTATTAAGTTTAATCTCATAAGTTTTGCTCAAGAATCTTTCACACCGTTCCCTGAGTTGTCTTTCTTAAACAGTTCTGATTATGTTGTCCTTACCCAGAAGAGCTACTGATTGATCTCCACTACCCACAGGATCAAGTCCAAAATACTTTGCACACTAGACCCTGTATAATCTGAACTGAGCCTTCAGGGTTAGCCTCATCTTCCCTCATCCCTCTCTCTTCTCCATTCCCCACCACTCCATACTCTCCAACCATTCTGAGCATTGACCTTCTTCACACATGTGCACTTTTCCATGGAATTTCCTTCTCCACCTTTCAATTATTTTTTTATACTTTAAGAGACAGCAATTTAAAAGTCCCAATCAGACCGTGAACTCCCTGAAGGCAGGAATATACTACAGTGAAGTTCAGATAATAAGAAAGAGACATAACTTACAAGTTTTATATTTTTAAGTTTTTTTGGTTTGATTTTTCAAAGAAAAGAATATTTAAACCTCTTTCTTCAAAGCTAGTTTCTCCTCCCAACTCTAGAAATGCAGGTGAGTGGGGTTTGGCTTACTTGAAATAATATTTCTTAGGGATAGGGAGTAACAACTTTGGCAGTTTATCTGAGTGAACCAGATAGCTGCACAGGTTTGTCCAGAGGCCGTGTCATAAGGTGACTGTCTTCCAGAATCACAAAAAAACCCACCTTTGCACCTAACACAGCATTGTGAAAAGAAGCCCAGCTGGAAGCACTGCAGGAGCAGAAGCATGAGGCCCTCTATTCAATCATTTCCAATGATATCAATGAAAAACTGAACAAAATCCCCCAGTTAACCTTTACATGCACCTTCTGCTGTTTTCCAACAGGTGTTGATAGATTTGTACCTTTCCGTCTAAACTGCAACCCTTTGTACCAGGCCTTTGCAGATTAGAAATAGAGCCTGTGGTTTGGGTTTGCAAAGGGATGGAGGCTACGACATTGTTCTTGTTGAGAAATTGTACTAATTAACTATCTGCCTTAGGATCTGTCATCCTAAATGGCTAACTTAACAGACATTTAGCAAGTCATCTCTCAAACATACTGTTTAGTGTGCCTGCAGACCAGGTACTCTGCCATAAAGATGCTTTAAACAACAAAAGGTAACAAATAGTTATTATAGATAATATTAACAATAATAATGCCTCAGAGTTCATATATTTGATAAACAGCTATTTAGCAGGCAACATGTTAGATGCAAGGGCAGTGTTTCTCGAAGTGTGGTCTGGACTACCTTAAGGAGCTCACAGAACAATGTGATAAACGCCATGACAGAGGTGAGCGTGTGGTAAGGGTGCACAGGTGTAAGGCACATACATAGTGCACCTAACCCAGAAGTTTGGAAAGAGGTGAAGTTTAAGGAAAGTCCTTAAGGATGAATAGGAATTATCTATCCTTTCATCCATCCATCCAAAAATATTTGAGTGACAACTTAGCTAAGTGGATGAGAGGTAGGGCTTGGGGAAAGGAGCAGAAGAGAGGAGCATCTCAGGAAAAGAAAGCATGTGTGCAAGGGTCAGAGGATGAGAAAGAGCATGGCACCTTGGGGTAATACAAATAGTTCAATAGACAGAGCTGGAGGCTGGGGTGTAAGAGGCAGTGATGAGGATGAGGCAGCGGGTATTCAGAAAGGGCCTAGCATGCCCCATTAAACAACGTGGACTACGTTATGAGGAAGCTGGAGAGTCGGTGAAGGGTTTTAAGCAGAGAAGTGACATTTTAGATTTCATAAAGATCCTTCAGAGTGTGGTATAGAGAACAGATTGGGAAGCAAGCAAGACAGAAGAGAGAGAACCTTCAGGAGAACATTGCAATAATACATAGAAATGATTTGCACCACCATTTGTAGCTGTGGGGATGGAGAGAAGCATACGTACTCAAGAGACACTGAAGTAGCAGAATGGGACAGGCCCTGGTGAATGACAGGCTGGGTGAAAGAGAGAAAAGAATCGAGAATGAATCTCAGTTTTCGCCTTGATGGGTCTTTCTGGGTTAGACAGTAATGCTATTTGTTTAGGTTTTTATTTTCTCAGTGAGGTAAGAGACAAACTCTTTGGCTGAGAGCAAGCAATGGGTGTGAGAAGGGGTCTTAGGGAGAGGAGAAGACACTTTGAAAGAGTCATTGCAGGAGTGAAAGGGAGCTGAGGGAAAAAGGATTTCCAGGGAAGTTTGAGGGCCAAATTCAGGCTGGAAAACATAAATTTGTAGAGGTATCTCTCAGCACAATTGTGTTATTATTTTTCCCATTACAGTTCAGCTATTTAGCTGAAGGAGCAAGAAGGCGAACAGTAGAATTGATCTAGAATGGGGATGTGATGGACAGACAAGGGGGCAATGGAGTTGAGAGAACTGACAGAAGATTCCAGAGAGAAAATCATGGGAGCAGGCTAGGTATCATGTCCATTTTTGCAGACAAATAGATATTTGGGGGCCAGAGAAGAGATAAAAGAAGTGGTCTAATGTGACATAACTAAATTATTAAAGAGAAGAAATAAAAATTAGAAAGAAAAATGGCCAAAAGTAACAAACAGGATTGATAGAGCATGTGGGCAGGAAGGTAGTCAGGTTTGGGAGCAGGAGTTGACAATTACCTTTCTGTTGTTGCAAACTATACCTCTTCACTATGTCCCCTGCCCCAGAAAGGATTCCCCAGTGGGCCTATGTTCTTCTGAACTTTGGTAATCATCAGAGAGACAGCTATTGTTACAACAGGGTGAGTGTAGTGTCCTACCCCTTTGGGTGTGTTGGGATGGTGAACATGGGTTGTTGGAGACTGAGGTGCCTAGTTCTTCTGACAGAGAAGTGGTTGATGTGGCCTCCATTTACTTTTGCTTTTTATTTGGAGGTGGGAGTGGAGTCAGAGAACCTTATTCATTGGGACACAGGATATGAGAAAAATGTAGGCATCAATTACAAAAGGAACTGATGGAAAGCCTCAAAGACCTCAGCAAGGTCAGGTTGGCTGAAATAAAAAGAAACACAAATTCTTAATGGAGATTAAACAGTATAAGGGAGTGATTAAATTTTCTCTCTTTGATTTAATTTTAAAACACTGAAACCTGTTTCAGTAGCTGCTGAAAGATAGAGTGTTAGCACAAATGATGTCACGCAGAAAGCATCTGAATGTTTTTCATACTTTTTTTGTTTTGTTTTAGGAACTGTGATTATGAAGTGTAAAGTAACATCGGCAAACATAGCTGATGCCTTGAAAGACTTCTGCTCCTGTCAGTTACAGGAAAGTTAGGAAGACAAGTGAAATATGACATAGAAAGAGGGTTGGTGTTTTGTTTTTGTTTGTTTGTTAACAGGACAAACTATCCAGAAAAAGAGCTTGTTTCTTAGAGATGATAAAGTGAGATGTATACAAAATGCCCAACATAATAGAAACTGGCACATTATACTGGGATCTCTAAATGATGCTTTTCTCTTCTCCTCCTTAATAGAACAACTAAACATTAATACATAAGCATTAATAAAAACATTAATATTTTTTAAGATTGTGAAAATGTAAATACTTCTACATAAATGGGATTAATTGCACAGCACCCTTGCCTTAGGTAGATGTTCTCCATCACATTTTGCAAATTAAATTTCACAGCCCACTAAGCAGAAAAAATGTGTACAATGCTATATTTTAATTTCATTTCCAATACTGTAATAGCTCAGGGGCATTTAAAAAATGCCTTTTTAAAAAAATCATTCCAAAAAATTGCTCCTATAGCTGGAATTTTGGGTCAAAAAAAGATTAAAAGTTGGATGAGTCAAGATAAAATGGAATGTGAGGCCCTTAAAATCTGAAAGCACCTAAAATCAACATTTCTCTTTCAGCATGATATTTTCAAGGGTTATCATTCTCCTTCAATACTGTTCCCTCTCCCTTTTCTATCATCATTCATTATCTGATCAGTGCTTTCCCTTCTCCCTATTTGTTTCGGTTCATCTTTTGAAAACCTAAAGTTGCAGTTCTCATGCCTTGCCTCTGACTTTTCATTTTAGAATTTGTACCCTCTGTTTCGACTGTAGCAAGTCAATGTTATTCGAATTCATGTTGTTGCTTAATTAAACAACCATTGAACCCGCAGATTGGTAAGACTGGTTCTTGTATAAGCCTGGGCAGTTCCAAGCGTTTTTGGTAATGGCAGCGTCAGTGGACTAACTTTGATCCTCTCCTGGGCTCAATTCTTGGACTTTCCTCTTTTCTATCCACACCCACTCCCTTGATGATCTCATCCAGTTTCATGGCTTTAAATATCATCTCTGCACTGATGACTCCCAAGTTTATATATTTAGTCCAGACCTCTCCTCTGAACTTTAAACTCACAGATCCAACTGCCTACTCGGTATTTCCACTTGGATGTCTCACAGGCAACTCATACCTAACGTGTCCACATATAAGCTCCTGGCATTCCTCCCCAAATCTGTTCCCTCTAGAGTCTTCTTCATCTGAGTAATTGGCTATCGCATTCTTCCAGGTGCTCAGGCTAAAAACATACTTACTTCTCTCTTTCTCTCATACCCTGCATCCAACCTGTCAGCAAATGCTGTTGGCTTTTATCCATAAAACTGATCCAGAACTCAACAGCTTTTTACCATTTCCACTGCTACCTTCTGTCCATGCACCATCAGATCTAGCCTGAATTATTGCAATAGCATTCTAGCTGGTCTCCCTGCTTCCCCCTTTGGTCTTTCCTTAACACACAAACCAGAGAAATCCTATTAAAAATAAATTGATCATATTGCCCCTCTGCTCAAGACTCCAGTGGCTTCCAATATCATTCAGAGTAAAACTCAATGACTGTATAATAACTTATTGTCCAAACTGGGATCTCTTGGAGAGTGAAAGGGGATGCTACAAATAATTAACAGGATTTAAGTGATCTAGGTGTAAATTCGGGCCATCCTGGGCACCTACTTATGAGGCCCACATAATCTCCCACACCTCCCCATTATCCCTCTGACCTCTGACCTCACCTGTTATACTACACCTCAACCCCTCTGCTTCAGCACCAGCCTCTTCACTGTCCTATCAGTAGGAGGCAGACTTCCTCAGGGCCTTTGCTCTTCCCCTAGACATGCCCATGACTCATTTCTGCTTCCCTTCAGGTCCTTATTTAAAAGTCACAGTGAGGCTTTCCCTGGGAGCTCTGTCTAAACATTTAAAACCCCCTTCCTACTTCCTAGCCCCCTTCCCTGCTTTTTTTTTCTTTCTTAATTTACACTTATTATTGATACTATCTAACATTCCATATATTTTACTTACTTAACTTGTTTAGCACCTTACATTTAGAATGTAAACTCAGGGGCAGCAGTTTTTGACTTTTTGCTGTGTGTCCCCAACTCCTAAAATAGTTGGCACATAGGAGACACTATATAAATATTTGTAAGAAGAATGAACGAATGATGACTAGTTTGAAAGGATACTTAGGAGTTGTGTAACATCCAACACAATTAGTAAACAGTATTATCATTTTACTGTTATTTTCATATAATTCAATTCAGCACCAGCCTCCTCACTGTCCTGAAGTATTCTCCAAATGTACTCTGGACATTTATGCCTTGTGGGGATCTGTGCTAGGTGCAGAGGTTGGGGGTCTGGGAGCCACAGAGTGAATACAGCGAGAGAGGAGACAAAGTTCCTCAAGAAGTGAACACTGTAGGAATAGAAGAGATGGGGGACATGATATTATAGTTACATGTGAGTGACCAGAGGGCATGGGAGTGCAGACGAGAGAGAGATTACATTCAGTGACTTTTCAGACAATTCTGATTACTGATCAGAAGCAGCAACTTCCATATTCTCTGGCATGATTCATTTTCCTCATCTTCCAGAGCCCCCAGCCTCTAATACTCCCAGTCTGGTTTGTGTTCTCCACTCCTTGGTAGGAAGTTACCTTGTATGCCCAGTTATACCTGACCTTCAGGTGTCTGTTCCTCACTGTCTGGCCTTAATTTTTCAATATGAATCATCAGTTACTAACTCAGCATTTTGCAATCTGATCTCTCAAAGTTTCCAGAAAATTACAACCAAATACTGGCAAAGTTAAACCATCAAATAGAACAAATAGGAAGCAAGCAGATGCTAAACAGATTTTTTTTAATAGCCAGAAAGAAGGTATTTGGTGGGGGGGGTATTCACCCATTGAAATCAATAAATCAAAGTTTATTGATTTAATCTCTGGGTTTGTTCAAATTTTTAATGCAGCTCCTTTGAATAATTTTACTTGATAACCATCCTGTGGGTTTTCCTTAAACTAAAGCCATTTTTTAAAATGTGCTGTTATAAGTCTCTAGCCCCACCCCTACAGGAAGGGAGTAGCCCCAGGGTGTGGATAATTGAAACACTCTAAACAAATATATACAACATTTTAGTTTCAAAAAAGTTCAACAAAATTAGAGCTGAGAATATGCTTCAAAGCATAACATTAATAACTTAGAAGAATTACTTAAAGCGGTTACCAACTAGATAAAAAGTATTTCCCTTCCACCCAACAAACAAATCAATCAAATAAAAAGTATGCTAAATGGTACTGAAGGACTGTAATACTCATTCCCATATAGTTTATTTTAAATGATCTTGGGTAACATTAAGTGCAAAGAATCTTTACTTGTTATTTTTCTATCTAATGTAAAAAAAATTGACTTTATTATGCAAAGTTCACATACCCATATTACAAATTATCAATAAAACTGTAAGTTTTACAGTTTAATAATTACCAGAGCAATTTAGTTTTAGTTTTGTTTTGTTTTTAATTTTGGAGTTATAATAAAACCTAATCATATAAATAATTTTAAGGCAAGCTAATCATCCCAGCTCTGGCACAAGTTAGCTCATTACTTACTTACTCTGACCAAGTTACTCTGACTCACTAAGTCTCAGGTACTTTGTCCGTAAAATGGGGTCAATACTGGTACCCAACTAACAGGGTTCTTGTGAAAATAAGGGATGCAGAGGACTCTACAGAATGCCTGGCAGATGGGAAAGCTTCAGTAGATAAGAGCTGCCACTGTGACTCATGACTGATGCTGCTGAAAAAATAGGCATGAGCACATTTCAATGATTGAAGAAAACAAGTAGCTAACCAAAGAATAGTGTTTAGAAGGCATTTCTACTCATGTATTACTTTGTTTTATCTTTTCAGTTTAAAAATCCTAAATATTGTTTAGGACATTATACATATAAATACCTGTAAAAACCTGATTAATTTATCATTTTCTGCACATTTGTTCCATACTGACTTTATCACAAGGTACTAAAATATAATCCTTTTCAATGGCCTAAAGAGACAAACAGATACTCAGATCTTGCAAAGCATATTATTTTCACAACATACTTGGGGAATTAATCATGCACTACCTCATATTATTTAATCAATCAGTCCATAAATTATCACATTTAATCTCTTACCCACTGGACTGTAAGGATTACGAAGGAAAGGAATGTATATAGTTTTTGTATCTTTCACACTACACAGCTTGGTACAAAGGAATTTCAAACTAGTAGAGTGGAAACAGCACTGGGCTAGAAGTCAGGAAACACGAATTTCAGCTGAGTAATTGTAGACAAGTCACTTAACTCTCTTCAGGCTTCAGATTACTCATCAGTCATGTGCTTTTCCATCAATGACATTCAGGTTCCTTTTCAAATGCTCTCATTTTAAGAAACACTAGCAAGAGGGATTTTTACCAGTGTTTGTCATTTTAATACACAACTTCATTTTTCCATATCAACAGGTTGAAAGAAATGGAACCCTTAAGTATAGATTTTGTTCATTCATGAAAACTTGCCAGGAACTCAGAGTTCTTGTCACTGTCTGTTCCATCAAACACAAATCCTTCAACCTGTTTTAAAAACAGCAAGCCCTCCCCTGCCAGCATTCCCCATTCCCTACCCTGTTTTATTTTCTCCTTACTACTTATCACACTCTGGCATACTGTATATTTTACTTAGTTATTTGTTCTCTATCTCTCCCTTCCCCACCCCCATTCCCAGTACCATGCCAAGCACCACGTCTGCCTGTGCCTTTTTTTAAAAAAAATGGAGGTATATTTGAAAATTAAGAATTGTATATATTTAAGGTATACAATTTGATGATTTGATATACATAAATATTGTGAAATAATCACCACATTCAGGCTAACATTTCCATCACCTCAGATAGTCACCACTTTTCGGTATGTGTGGTGAGAACACTCAAGATCCACCCTCCTAGCAAATTTCAAGTACACAATATTGTTAATTATAGTCATACTGTTGTACATTAGATCTCCAGAACTTGTTCATCTTGCATAACTGAAACCTCCCCTTGAACAACATCTCCCCCCATCTGTGCCTTTTACCAGGATTTTGGGAGCACTTAATACCTCCACCCCAGCATTTCCCAAGTTGTGCTCTGAGGATCTCTAGAGTTCTGAAAGATAGTAATCGGAGTTCTGCAAAAAGAGGGTTGCATGGGCAAATAAGTTTGGGAATGTCCCACCCTATTGGAGACAGAGGACACATAATGAGAATATTTATAAATGTCTTATAAATGTCTTATAAAATACTTATAAATGTCTAATTTTGTTAAACCCAGTCAGTGTTTCCCAATCTGGTTTGGCCATGGAAACTTTTATTCCCAGAACACCACTGACATCTCAGAGGACATTCCTGCTCAGGAGAAAGCCATCTGGCAAATTCTTTCTTACCTTCATGTCACATACAAATGAATAGCAAATGTGAGAGAGTGAGCGAGGAGAAAGGCAGATAGCTCTTTGCTAGCAATTCTTAGAGGGAATGGAGAGAGAACATGGTTTTATGAAACAAATACTATACTTAAAGTCAGAAGACTTTGATTTAGTCCTAGCGCTGTCACATAACTAACTAACTGTATGTCATTGGGCAAATCGCCCTACCTCTGAGCCTCAATCTCCTCTCCTGTAAAGGAGACACATTTTAGGATAACCATATCCTATTCTTTGAAACTGCTGACCAGTTTAGAAAGTTTCTGTGTAGTAGATTTGACTTGGATTTAAAAAGTATTTAAATTTAAAAATTATTCTTGGATTTAAAAAGTATTCTTCTGGGTGGATTTTTCAGGCCTATATTTTTTTTTTTTTTTTTTTTTAATTTATTTATTTATTTATTTATGGCTGTGTTGGGTCTTCGTTTCTGTGTGAGGGCTTTCTCTGGTTGTGGCAAGCGGGGGCCACTCTTCATGGCGGTGCGCGGGCCTCTCACTATCGCGGCCTCCCTTGTTGCGGAGCACAGGCTCCAGACGCGCAGGCTCAGTAATTGTGGCTCACGGGCCTAGCTGCTCCGCGGCATGTGGGATCTTCCCAGACCAGGGCTCGAACCCGTGTCCCCTGCATTGGCAGGCAGATTCTCAACCACTGCGCCACCAGGGAAGCCCCGGGAAGCCCCCAGGCCTATATTTTTAAAGTCCTCTTTCAGATGACTGGTGCCTTCCACTCTGAAGATGGGCGTATCTGATTTCTTAGACATGAAACTACAGGACTCTCTAGGGCCCTAAAAGCCCAAAGAAATATTTTAGAATGAACAATGGAAACAAATTAAGTCTGGGATATATTTATATTAGTCTGAGTAGTAGGATAATACCTAGAGAAAGCCTGAGAAGTCTTATATAGAATGGAGGAAGGGCTTCCCTGGTGGTGCAGTGGTTAAGAATCCGCCTGCCAATGCAGGGGACATGGGTTCGAGCCCTGGCCCGGGCAGATCCCACATGCCGCGGAGCAACTAAGCCCGTGTGCCACAACTACTGAAGCCTGCGCGCCGTGCTCCGCAATAAGAGAAGCCACTGCAATGAGAAGCCCGCGCACCGCAACGAAGACCCAACGCGGCCAAAAATAAATATAAATAAAATAAATTAAAAAAAAAAAAGAATGGAGGAAGATACAGGTCTATAGTAGTATAAATAAGGAGTAAATGAAATTTGAGACTACTTATTTGATGCTAGATTAATTGGCTTATTTTTCTGATCACTCAATTTTCAAAGAGAGTGATTGAGGATACAGGGTTGTACTGAAAAATTAATTTGTAGCTCAGCACTAATTTATATTCCAAAGCAACATACGAGAGGTAGATAATAATCATTCCCTAGGGGGCTTCCTCTGGTCCTTACCTTTGAGGAAGACTCTCTTCTACTCTCTAACTCAGGAGGGAAAGATTCGTTCCCAAACCTGTCTCTGAAGGGAAGAAATTCTATGATGGTTTAATGTACACTTGCAAATAATGCTCTAGAGAGAACTAGGTAGCACTTGATGTTTTTCTTGCCATTGAAATATGTTTGCTGAAATAACAGCTACAGTAAACAAAAATTTTTTAACTGGATATAAAAGATGACTGCACATTGAAAGATCTATCTAATGTAAATTTTAGTCTCTGCTTGAAATTTGATGTAAGCATTGATGACAATAAGTAGTTTGGCTTTAAAGAAGACAAGATTTTGCTCTGCTATAGGTTAAATAAATGTTACTTTAGTCATCTCTAAGTAATTGCTGGGCCATTGTAATACATTCAATATGATATTTGCTAAGCAAGCATGCCTGCCATCTGGTTACTGAAACTCTATTTTTGCTACTTCATAGGTACACATGGCACAGTAGCACTGAGATGTAGGGAACTGATAGGAGCCTGTGGATCAATTCCAAAGCAATTTGAGAGTTCAAGCCATTCA
This sequence comes from Balaenoptera borealis, assembly GCF_965194805.1. Lineage (NCBI taxonomy): Eukaryota > Metazoa > Chordata > Mammalia > Artiodactyla > Balaenopteridae > Balaenoptera > Balaenoptera borealis. Next base: position 81,336,399 of record NC_138870.1, read on the forward strand.
TTTGTTTGCAACACAAAGTGTTCTCCACAGAAGAAAACAATGAGTCTAACTTATCTGTCTCTTTCCTGTCCTGGTATCTTTAAAAATGTCCATCATGACAGGGTGCATGCAGCTTTACAATATTAAGCCAACTTTAGAGAAGAATGGAAAGAAGACTAAGAATGGAAAATAGTCTGTGTGCTGCTTGTACCACATCCTGCTTGGCTCTGGTGCCAGCAGCTCTGTTCCTGGTCTGAGGAGTGTACACAGAAGAAGAAGTAGCTGGGTAACAACGGCAAAAGTCCATATGGGTCTATGGTAGGAGGGAGAAGAAGTTTCCACACCAGTCCTTCCATCAAGTCCCCGGCAAGCACCCCTGTCCCCCAAACCAAAGACAGAATTAGCAGCACTGAGTACGATGCCTGACACACATAGTAGGGGCTCAGTGAATGTTTACTAAATATAATCATCTGGGAAGTCTGTGAATAGTAATATAAATGACTGCTAGAAGAATGATTATCTTAGTCTCTGTAGCCATTGTAATACATGCATTGGATATATGCTTAACACCTGGTCCAGGCTTTCTCAACTTTGACACTATTGACATTTTGAGCTAATAATTCTTTGTTGGGAACAGTAGTGGGAGGGATGCTATCTTGCCCACTGTAGGAGGCTTAGTGGCATCTCTGGCCTCCATCCACTAGATGCCAACAGTGTCCCTCACCCCAGCAAAAATGTCCCCCTCGTGATGGGGGGGTAACAAAATCACTCCTTGTTGAGGACCACTTATCTACTCTGTGTGTTTGTGTCATGTACTAGAATTAGAAATACTATACTCTCTCTTCTCTTTTTTTCTGCATTGATATTTCTTGACCTACACGTTGGAGGTATTTTATTCTTTTAATCTGCTTTCTCTCAATTGCCTCTAAATTCCATGTTTTCACATATCTCAGTGGGGGAGGGCTTTCTAGGTACATCTGTGCAAGTTAAAAAAGACATGTTTCCCCCTTAGGAGAGGGGAAATATGAAACAAAGAGTAAACATTCCATACAGAAATTGGACTAGTAGCTAAGGAGGCTGTTTTGCAGAATGATATTGAGATGGTCTTGCGCCCAGGATAGACCCAAGACCCTAAGCTGCAACTGATGTGTATGTGTGTCCAAAAAGAATTTCTGCATCTTAAAAGAAACTACCTTCATTTGTTTGCTATGCACTCTTGCAATCTTAACAGTAAAACTCCTCTGTTATATAAAAGTATCCTTCTGACAAACATATTTTTTTCTCCCTTGGCTTTGTTTTTATTTACTTCCTATTTACGGTAAAAGTTTCAGGAAGATACCAGCATGGGCTCCAGGAATAGGCTGTCTCAGTAACTCTTGCCTCTTCAGAAGCACAGTAAGCAGTCCTGCTAACTGAAGAAATCAGTAGCCTTTTAAACCTCTAAGGTAAAATGATAATGTTGCATATTTACTCTTTCTTAAAATGAAAAAAATTAAAATCTTAGAAATCTGACTTAAACCTAGCCAGTGGGCAACCTGCTTGAAAATGACTACACATCCATGTCTAAGGGTGAGAAATAATTTATGACAAATAAAGCTCATGAAAAATTCTAATTTCATTCATGTTGCTACAAGTATACCTTCATGCTTTAAAAAAAATGTGGGCTGGTAACATTTTTCTACCTTACTTACAGTGTAGAGTTAAACATGTGCCCTTACCTCTCCTCCAGTGCACGGGAAAGGATTGGAGTATCTAGAAGTGCAAATAGCTCCCTTCTTGACAATATCATCTTCCAGGCCAAATGTAGCCGAGCAGTTAGTTGCAAAGTACTTGTAAGGCTTCCATGTCTTCCCAAAGTCCTGGGACCGGTCCAGCACCATGGCTGCCGGCCTGGGGGACTTGAACACCATAATCAGATGAGTGAAGTAGAATTCAGCTTCCAGGTCTAACTGGATCTTTTCTCTGTGCACATCCTCAGCAGACTGCCACCACGTGCGAGGAAACCTGAAGGATGAGTCTGCCATGGCAGCTGGCAGGTGAGCCAGGTGAGGCTGGGCAGCATTGCATTTATCACATTTGGGCTGCTGACAAGTCAGATCAGTGTTCTCGCTATAGAAGCAGTACAGTTCAGTGGTGTTCTGACCACAGGTGGTGTCTGCCCAGAGTTTTCTTCCTAAAGCCAAATTTCCCATGCGAGGGTTACAGGCTTTTTCACAGCGGGAACTCACTCCAGCCACTCCACTCAGTCCTAGAGATGGGACAGCATATGTTATTCAAGACAAACCCATCTGGAAACCTCTTTTGGCCACCTAGTCATCTTCAACAGTCGAGTTATCCCCATATTGCCCCAAGGCTTTCAGTAAAGAGGAAATGCTACCAAACTTGAGCATGAATACTGTTCTGCATTTATACTATTTGCATATGCAAGTGTGTGAATGTGCATGTGTGTGTGTGAGTGTGTGCCTGCGTGCCCGTTTCATGTAAAATTCACATAGAAGAAAATAAAATCACTTTGGGTAATGGGCGAGAGGAAGGAAAGTGGAAACATTGGGTAAAGATAATGGGCCTAAAGATAATGGGACTGCTTTCTAACAGTCTCTATTTTTGAAATACACTCATTTGCTTTTGAAGTCATGACATAATACCAAAAACCAACAATGTTTTTAAGATCACTCAATTTAGTCTTTCAAATATAATTTGAGTCTTTAGCATTATCTAACATGTTTATGAGAATGCATTAAGGAGGAAATGTAGAATTCTACTATATTTTTAAGACGAAAACATGAAAGGACCAATTCCCTAAGAAAATCAATATGAGATATTGGTATACAATGGGATCTCATTTAGGGAGACAAAGCTAGAGACCATTGGAGCCAAGATGTGCAATATCTATTTTTAATATTAAGTAAATGTAACTAAGAAAAAACCCTCTGAACTGCCAAATGACAGAAAAGCTTATTTGACATGCTCTCTGCCTCTTGAGTGCTTCTACCTATGACAGGTTCTATAGTAGTTACCTGTTTGCTTAACAGGAGAATGTTTACAGTCTGGCAGCCACTAACAGGACCTTTAAACATAATCTGTGAACTAAAACACCCTCCTAAAGAAACATGCGCTTCCACCCAAACAAAGGTCCAACGGACTTTAATGTTTCAAAATTACTTAAAATGATAAACATTATACACCTACTAACATCCTGACTACATAATATAATCCTTAATTTGGGCTTGTCATTTTAATTATGAATACCTGAAGCAAAATTATCTATTTTAAAAGTTAAAACAGAGAGGGAAAAAAAGGAAAAAGAAGTCAAACCCCAAATTCCGGCTAATTGCACGTTTCTGCTTCTTAAGAGGGAGCATCTCTGAATTGTTATCACTATACTGTTGGAGAAGCCAAATGACAGCTTAGACTAAAAGAGAGACATTTCACACACTCACTGACTATCACGAGCCTCACGAGCCTTACGGTTCTTTGCAACCATAAGAAAGGGCTTCCTTAGGCATATTTTTTAAATGTCAAATTCAAGTGTGTGTTATGCCTGGACTCTGTTTGCCACTTTTCTGATTAGCTGGGGCAACAGTTGCTTGTGGCCAGGATCACCCAAACACACAGTGTGCTATGACTCACCTGTAAAGCATTTCAGGGAAAATCATATACTGCCCGTACAAGTATTTTTGACTTGAAACACTTGCCTTGTGATATTTATTTACAACCTCTTGATTGCTTGCATGTTTTTGCCATAACACGGTTTGAAAAGGGAAAGGTTTATTAAAGTTCACTTTGTGGTTGGGGGAGCATGCACAAGTGCATGCAGGGGTGCATAAGTAGCAAGAATTAAAGTAAAAGCTTAGACCTTTAACGGCTCCTCGGGAAAAGTACTGAATAATTTTAGATGCCCCTCCCCACAAACTAGGAAGAAATCCAGAAAAGACGAGCCAGATGAGTAATCGGTGGACACAATACTTAGAGATCCCTAAAGAAGTGACCATCCAAGTGTAGCAAGGATGCTCCTAGGAGTCCGACGCGTTCGGGATGCAGACTCTAAAGCCTGGCTTTTACTTCATGCTAGCGTCTCTGGGGGCTGAGTGGATGAAACCGAAGGGAAGGGAGAAGTGTGCCAATGCTCTCTCTCCACCAGTCCGTCCCTCCAGCCCACACTCCCCTTTCTGGAGCAAGCGAGATGCGTTTGAGAGACCAAGTGGCCAAAGAGTCCCTCACTTTCTTTCCCCCTTACACCCTGAACCGCACTTACGCCTAACTGGAAACCAGGTGACCTGCAAGAGGAGGGAGAGGAGCAAAAGGGGTTCCCGAATTTAGAAACGGCAAGCTAGGAACGGGTGGCCAAGGGCAGCCCAAGGCAGCCGGGATGGGAGTGGGAGGGAGAGCGCATCTGACGACGCCTCTACCGGTCGTCCAGTTACCGAGACAGGAAGCAGACCCGCCTCCGACCTCCCGCGGAGCCTCGGCCAGGGTACCAATTCCCCAAGGGCGGCAAGCCGGCTCCTTGCAACCCGGGGCGATCACTACCTATCGTCCCAGCCCGGGGTCTCACTGAGTTCTAGCCACTGCCCAGGGAGAGGCCACTCACCCCGCCCCAGGTGTCCCTACCTGGCTCCCTAGTACGCAGCATGAGGTCGGGGACGACGGCGATCGCTCTCAACAAGAGGGCGGCCCCGGCCCACGCGCGCCCAGGGTCGCTGGGCCACCCCTCCCCATCATTCCTCAGGCCATGAAGTGCCGGGGGATGGCGAGCTTGGTCCTTTGTTCCCTCACAAAATGGAAAGGCAGTTTTTTACAAGTCCAAACCGAGAAAAAAACCAAGGTCGCGCTATCTCCGGCAGGGCGCACCCAGGATATCGGGTTATCCAAAGGCATGTGTATCGCAGTTGCAAAAAAAAAAAAAAAAAAAATCAGTATTTTAAACTGCTGAGACCCGGGGAAAGGAGGCGGAACATGGCCACTCATTTCATCCTTGGGAGCTGAGCTCGGCGCTCTCAGCCTGCACTCGCCTGCACCCCCGAGTCCCGAGGTGGGGAACACAAGGGGCGAAGGAAGGGGGTTGGGGGCCCGGCAGCGTCACCACCCACCTGCGGCCACCGCGGAGCAGCCCCAGAGCAGCAGCAGCCGCGCGCAGCTCCCCATGGCCGGGAGGAGCCGGGAGGACCCGGGCCGGGCGGGTGCGGGAGGGAGTCGAGCCCTCGCGGCTGCGGGATGAAGCGCCAGCAGTCCTCGGGAGGAACCGTGGCTCTTTATTTCTTCCTCCTCCTGGGGCGCCAGGCTCGGTCAGTGGGCGCCGGCGGCGGGGAGCTGCGGGCTGGGGCCGCGCCGGGTGGTGGCGTGACCCTCGCGCACCGGCCTGGAGGGGCGCGGGCACCTCGGGGGCGGCGGGAGCCCCGGCACCATAGCCCGCCTGGCCGCGCTGCCCCGCGGAGCGGTCCTGCGGGCTCCTCCGCCGCTAGCCCGGGGCTCAGCGCCCGCAGCAACCGCTGAACTTTGCGAGACCTTTCACTTCCCGGCCGCCTCCGCCGCCGCCGCCGCCACCGCCTCCTGGGCGTCCTCCTCCGCTTTTACCACGTCCTCTTGCTGCTGCGTCTCGGTCCCGTCCTTCTCCATGGGCAGTTCCATGGGATGCATTTTTATTGCACCGACACCGCGGCGCTCCGGTGCCAGCCCTCCTCCCCTCGCACCTCCACCCCTTCCTCCCGCCCGCCCCCCGCGCTCGCTTGACAGCCTGGGCGCAGTAGCCCGCGCGGTCGTGTCGCCGCCGCCGCCGCCCGGGGAGGGATCCTCTCGCCCGACCAGCCGCCCCCGCTGCCTCGCTGCCAGCTGCACCCGCCCGCCTCAGCCCCCGCGCGCGTCCGTCACCTCGCACCCCAGCTTCCCTCGTGCCCCTCCCGTCTCTTGCCCTGCATCTCCCTGGGTGACCCCCCCGGTGCCCTCCAGCACCCACAGGCCTCCTCTGGAAGCAGTCTCCCACCTTCTCCCGGAACATTCCAGAGAGCAGTTGACTCCCTCTTGATCAGGTCAGGGCATGCCAAGGGGCTTAAAAAACCGCGAAACAGGCTAGCTCTTACTTCCCACATCCCCCAACAAAAACAAGCCCTCCTCTTCTCCCGCCACCCCTTCTCCCAGAGTCTAACGACCCAGGGATGGAACCCCTCATCCAGTCCGGGGTCAAGGGCAAGGGAGAGCTCATTAAGTGCTAAGTGGCATTCGCCGCTTCTCTGCTGACTTTCCGGGGGTGGGGGAGGGCATCTTGGCTAAACAATCAATGCTTACTTTATCCGAGGTGTATCCGTTTTGATGTAAAACGTGTTCCCGAATTCAAACTCAAGGTGCTAAAAGAAAAGGGTCACAGGATTAGCTAGTGCCCAGTTTAAGAACATCCTTGTCTAGGGGCAGGGGCACGACAAAGACAACCTCTTTGGTCCTTCCAAGCACTCTCACTCCAGTTGTGCTGCGAAACAATAATGTTGTGTAATAATGTATGGGGAACAATTTAGTAGCGACGACAAGCAGCTAATTGTGGATAGGATTGCTCAGGGCTGCTGCTTATGGAAGACGATTACACAGCCCTTGAGTCTGGGACTTTTGCGAGTTCTATGAAGATATAATTCTACGTATACATCCAGGGAAATTGGTTGAAGTTAAGTAGAAAGCAGTTTTTTATTGCAGTGTTCATTTTGTGCCTTTAAATATTTTCCAGAAAATTATCTACTTTATAGATACCATTCAGTTGTGTGTATTACTGATGATGACAATTCAGGGCTTTGGGGCATATGTAGATATTATTTATGACTCAGCTGGGGACATGTAAGACGTTTATATCTCCCAGGAGGGACTGGGGCAAGGTCAGCGTCATCCATTGGGGAGACATTAAAATTATTCTGGCCAACACTGGGAAGTGGCAAAAGGTGTGGAACAGCCATTTATGTAACACTTTAGAAAATAAACCCTCTGAATTTTTCAAATATTGGCAATGTTAGGGCTTTCTTCATATCTTATAGACATGCTCCCAATGAAGTCAGTGAAACACGTCTCCAAATTATTCTTCTTACCAAATAAATGATAGGAAATTATAACAACCAAAGGCTCTTAGCACCAGTATTAACCTAATTAACAAAGCAAATCTTAAAAAAAAGAAAGAAAATGCACTTTTATTACTAACTTCTGATTCTACTATATTGAGGCAGAACTCCATTTCTCATTACAAGTGTTAGGGGCATAATATCTGCACCAATCCTGCCTGATAATATACTTCCTTGATTGCTCTGTAACTGGTTCCTGTTTCCTTTAACAAGAGAGTAAGTGCCTTAATGGTCAAGCAGTCTTTATACTTAGTCTATATAAAACATTATTATGTTTTTCTTTTATTCTTAACTGAGAACACCTGCTAGATATATAATAAATTTTCATTAAATGTTTTTGACTGAGTAATGTTAAAACTATTACTATATACTAAGAGCAGGGATTAAGAAGAAAACCAGTGAAATCAGAATGATTCTCCATATTCTAAAGAAATCTGTACGTTTATACCAAGATGAAGCAGCTCAGGAGAGAAAAGTAATTAGCATTCTAATAAATTTCATTTGGTTGTATAGTCTAATTTAGTTATAAATTCTACTTTCATTAAAAAAAATTTTTTTTTCTTTTTTCTTTTTTTCTATTTTCATTTTGAAGAAACTATACAGGAAATGTTTACCTACCTAAGGAAAATCTTGTTCAGTGATAAGCATATATTGCCTATGATTAAGTGTTTTTGAAAATTTTAGTAATTAGTTTAGAATTTTTTTTAAAAATTATGAATTAGTAGGAAGCTTAGCATGGAATTTGATAACCAGTTTTCAGAAGCCACATAATTGACAAATCTAGACTACTCCTGAGAACTTGAAAGAAAGATAAAAGGGCCTTTAAGAACTAAAATAGGTGGCAAAAAGTCCATGCACCAAATACATTATTCACAGGAGAGCTCTTTAGGTCTTCACTTAAATTATTCATGCAATGTTAATAAGTTTGGTTATGCTGTTATCCTAGACCATAGCATATTAGAAGTAACAAAGTAGAATGAAGCAGAATCCTGTTAAAACAAGGAATGAGTTGCAAAGTGGTAAGAAAAAAGTAGCCATAAGGACCAAAAACCCCACAGCCATCTGAAGAATTTTAGTTTAGACGCAAAGCACCAAAAGGCTGCAAAGGTATCACTCTAGTATAACTTAGTACAGTAAATGAGGTTTCTAATGGATCATGGGATTATTTAGCATCAAAAGGAACCTTAGGGGTCTTTGAGGCCAACTTCTTACCCCATCATGAATCCTCTCCACAAAATCTCTGTCCAATGGTCATCCAGTTTCTGTTCTAGAAACCTCAGTAAACAAAAGCCTCAGAAGCAGCCCTTTTCATTTTTGGTACTATTTTGTTTAACTGTGACATCTTTCTTCTTAAAATTCTACCTATGTTTACAGTTTAGTTGTCTGCAACAATACAGAATAGGTCCAATCTCTTTTCTAATAGGTATTTGAAGATTTGAAGTCAAGTTTTATTGCTCCTCCTAACTATTCTCTTCTTCAAGTGTTTAATTGCCCATGTAGCATGATTTCCAAACCTTTAACCATCTTATTCACCCCTTTTCAGATATACTACAGTTTGTCAATGTTGCTTTTATACTGTGCACCTAGAACTCAACTCCAGGTTTGTCTGAATCGGTGTAGAATAAAACTGAACTAGTAGTTCCTTTAACTTAGGTCTAGGGCTTATATTTCATTAGCCTAAAAATGTATTAGAAGCTTTATGATGTCAGCTGATATTATGCTTGAAGCAAACTAAAATCCCCTTTTTATATATTGATGTCTTAAAGAGTCATTAATAAAACATAAAACATGTTTTGTTTAACAGAAGGAAAGAGTTCCACTAAAATACATTGCAGATAGCAAGCATTCAATAAATATTAAGGAAAAAAAGCAACAAATTCAAAATGCTGAATTTGAAAAATGGTTAAATTTTTAAAAGGAAACTGTTACTCCTGAATGGGATAAGTATCTATTTTCTGAAAAAATCATCACTTCTATGGAAAATTTGATTCAATAACACAGTATACATTGGTATTACTATACATTTCCAAGGAAAGGAGGGACTTTGAAATAGTGATATTTTTAGTATACTTATTATCTTTCCTCCATGGAACTATAAACATTATCTCATTTATCCTGGAAGCATCAATGTGTGGGAAGGAACAGGTATAATTTTGCACATTTTCAGAGAGAGAAAATGATGTGAAAGATATAAATGCCAAATTAAGATCATCCAATAAATATACACCAGAGATAGGACATGGGTTTCCAGATTTGTTTGTTTGTTTGTTTTAATCATTGCTTATCCATCAGTTTTCCATGAGTACAATCTTCTCTTTTTGAACTAGAAGACTTTTAGGAGAAAATGAAATGGAGAATTGTTTCCATCGAAATAATCCTATATTTTGTTTTCTACCTGGTCTATGCCCTTCAAATGCCCTTTAAAAACACCGTCCTGGGAATTTCCTTAAGCTTTAATCTAAGCCTCCTGCCACTGGCACTGTGTTTCTTATTTCATCTGCTTCCTGGCTACAGCTGCTCATTCCTAGGAAGGGAGTAAGAGCCTTTGAAAATACATGTGCTCTTCCAGGAAGGTAAGCAGTACTTTCCTTAAAAAAAAAAAAAATGCACACATGCTCTCTCATGTTCAAATTAATTATATGGAGTCTAGAAAGCTCAAACAAACAAGAACAGTTCTGTTGTTGTTACAGAGATAGCTACTCTGGACAACACTGTATTGACACAAATTTTAAACATTTTCTCTTCAAAATAGCTCTTAGCTAAAACTTTCTATACATATTGCTATTTCTGACATTAATGAAAAGATGCTCAGAGAGAAATAACTACTTTTTTAAACGTAGGGAAATAGATAAAGAAACAGTCTACCAAAGGCCTCATGAGGATGAAAGAACAGTAAGCAATATGGGTAATTTCTCTTATTTATATCTTTTATATAGCAATATAGTAATTAGGAGCATGGACTATGGGGTCTGACTCCCCATATTTTAAGCCTGGCTCTGCCACCTGCTAGCTGTGTGAGTGTGGGCAAGTTATTTAACCTCTTGGTGCAACCATTTCCTTATTTGCTGTATGGAAATAATAACAGAATCTAATTAATTATGAATATTAAATGAGTTTATATTTATGAAATGGTAGAAAAGAGCAAGACACATTGGAAGCACTTTAAGTTTTGTTAAATACGTAATACAGTAAAGTACACATCCATCAAGTACATACAATCTCTTTTGACCTGCCCTAGAATTCCATCTTCAAGTTATATATGGATATTTAATAGGCAGAAATGAAATCGTTGCCCTGGCTTAATTTTAAATGCTGTTTTAGCTGTATAAAAGGCACTGCACAGGAGATGAAAGTATGAAGCAACAAATCTTTTTTAACTAGAGGGAAAGAGGGATTGGCACTGATGGAGCAGCTGCAATTTACCAGGCACAATGTTGAATACTTCATAATTCTCACAGCAACTTTATATGGTTAGGTTGTCAACCACTTGATGAGAAAACTGAAGCTCATAGAAGTTAAATATCTGAGCCAAGGTCAAACAGCTAAGTAAACCGACAATGCAGGATTTGAACCCCCAGTGTGTCTGACTTTAAGCACAGTATTCTTTCCGTTTCCTCTTTCAAGAGAGGTGGCATAGCAAGGCAGTTAAAGAAAGGGTGTGAGGGCTTCCCTGGTGGCACGGTGGTTGAGAATCTGCCTGCTAATGCAGGGGACACGGGTTCGAGCCCTGGTCTGGGAGGATCCCACATGCTGCAGAGCAACTAGGCCCATGAGCCACAGCTACTGAGCCTGCGCGTCTGGAGCCTGTGCTCCGCAACAAGAGAGGCCGCGATAGTGAGAGGCCCACGCACTGCGATGAAGAGTGGCCCCCGCTTGCCGCAACTAGAGAAAGCCCTAGCACAGAAACGAAGGCCCAACATAGCAATCAATCAATCAATCAATAAATAAATCTTTAAAAAAAAAAAAAAAAAAAAAAAAAAAAGAAAGGGTGTGAGACTAGATTGCCAATTTCCTCATTGGTAAAAACACTCATAGAATATTTTCTACCTTAACAATTACAGTTGAACCCATTGAGCCATGGATTTAACTACCACCTACCTTGTTTACTCTCTAACGTCACTCGTGGGCCTCAGGGCTGTCAATGGACAGCTCCACTTAGACATCTCAAATTCAAACTCACTATCTTTCTCCCCTAGCAGGTTACTCCTCCTGTGTTTCCTATCTTAGTAGAAGATCACAACTATCCATCTACTGGATCAACACAAATGAGTAGTATTTTCCAAGCTTCTGCAGAATACTCATGCTCGGTGAGATATACTAAGTGTTCTGAGGACAAACAGTTCTATTGTCAAATGATATCAATATTAGGTTAAACAAAATTAAATAGGACTTCTCAGCATCTTTCATATGCTAAGTTCATTGCAAATCTTTAAGAAATGGACATAACATTATATTACATAGGATTGCATTCAGTTGCGTGGACTCAACTCACTAGCTTAACCAAATTGAGATTGATTTTCTTCCCATGACAGGAAGTCAGGAGGTAGACAGTCCAGAACAAGTGCAGCTGCTCAAGGAAGTCATCAGGACTTGCGTGGTTTTCTTCCTCATGGTCGCAAGATGGCTGTTCCACCTCCAGGACTTGTATCCCCCTTCTAGGCAAGAGAAATGGAAAAGAGAAAAGGAAAAAAGATGTATGCCATCTGAGTCTTAAAAAGCTTCCCCAGCAGCCCCACCCACCTGCTTATATCTAATTTCCTGAACTGGGTTATGTGGCCTTTCCAGACCCTGAGGAAGTCTGAAGAGGTGAATATTTTAACTGGGCACATTGCCACCCTTAAAAAATCAGACTTCTTCTATTCAAAGGAAGAGGAGATTGAATGTCAAGTAGACATATTGTGTATGTCATCAAATGTTAGTAATTTCACTAGTGTATCTGGCCCAAGCACCTATTCACATATTTCATGGCTCCACATCGTTGACAGATGGAATTCATGCTGCTTGGCACCCAAACCTGCTATGATGTACCAGTTCCTGCCACAGGGTCTCTGGCTCCACCCAGAGTGAACTTCCTGCAGTCTCTGAGTGGGTAACGGGCTTCATGCCTCTTGTTTCTGCATACTCTCTCCCTTCCTTTGCCTCCTCTTCTCTTCTCCTTCTGGCTAATTCTGGCAGGTCCTCGGAAATTCAGTTCAGACAATAACTACCATGACACATTTCTCTCTTGCTCTCTCCTCTTCCAACAGGGTTAGTTGCCCCCTCTATCATCCCATGGATCACTTCATTATCCTCAATTATAGTTTTTTTCTTATATATTAAGTGGGGGAAAACAGGAAGCAAAATTATATTTATGCTTTAGTTAGAACTATGGGAAACATCCATATGAAAAAGGCACGGAATGTATCAAAAATACTAGAGATGAATGTTTCTCTAGCTTCGAAACGTTCAGCAATACCATATAATTGTTATGATCACATTTTTATTTTAAAATTACAACAAATTTTTTTAAAAGATTTTTTTTGATGTGGACCATTTTTAAAGTCTTTATTGAATTTGTTACAATCTGTTTTATGTTTTTGGTTTTTTGGCTGCCAGGCATGTGAGATCTTAGCTTCCTGACCAGGGATCGAACCTGCACCCCTGCATTGGAAGGCGAAGTCTTAACTATTGGACTGCCAGGGAAGTCCCTAAAGTTGTAACAACTTAAGGCAGAATATGATAAAGTGATACCTGATTAGTGACATATAAATAGGTGATTAGCAGCAGGTGGAACGCTGTGGGCCCAGGAGGTTAGAAATGCTACATGGAGGATATGGACATAGTTGAGCTCTTAACAATTGGACTGGTTTGGACGGACGTGGTGGCCAGTGTGGGTGAGCCTTGCTTGTAATGGTCAGGTGTAAATACACAAAGTGCCTTCTGGGAGAGTGGGTGGAGTCTAATAGGAGAGGGGATTTATAGGGTCAGTAGGAGATGAGGAGAAAAAATAGACTAGGGCCAAACAGTAAATGCTTTGGTGAATCCAGCTGATCTGTGTTGGAAAGTTTCATGATTACAGCTGTTATTATCTAGATGTGGCATATAATATAATAGATTAGAAAAAGGAAGACCTAGAAGGAGTGTTGAGAGCTACTTTATGAGGAGGCTTGGATATAAACCAAGATGATGATAGGGAAAATGGAAAGAGAGAGAGGGGTTGAAGAAAAAACAAAAAAACTAAGGAATTGACAGGATTTTGTAATTGATCATGGGATTGATGGAAGAAGAAGTTAAAATGACTTGGTGACTCTGAATCTGGTTAGTTGAAAAAAATAATAGTTTATTTAGCAAGAATAGGAGAATCAGGAAATTTAGTTGGTTTAGGAGGTGGGGCAATAGAAGATGGCCTTGAACAGGTTGAACTAGAGAGAATGGCAGAGCAGTCAAGTGTCCAGATACAGGTTTAGGAATGATTTACATAAAGATACAGTTGAGGGACTTCCCTGGCGGTCCAGTGGTTAGGACTTGCTGCTTTCACTGCCAAGGCCCTGGGTTCAACCCCTGGTCGGGGAACTAAGATTCCCCAAGCCACACCACGTGGCCAGAAAAAAAAGATACAGATGAAACAATAAGCAATAAACCATAAATTGAAATCCCCAAGAAAAGTGGATAATTTAAGAACATTTTCCATCAGTATTGTAACTACCTAATTCATAATTATCATGACAAAACATTGGCATAGGAAAAGACTTTGGATGTTATTAGGCCAACCTCCTTTTTTTGACATGAGAAAGCTGAGGTCTGCTGAAATTATACATTAAAATCTATTATTCCATGGGCCCCAGTCCACTCAAGGTTACACAGTTAGTTAGGACCAGTGACTAAGCTGGGCTTGAGCCTTCTCTGTGCCTAGTACTCCTAAATCAGCAATCTAGAGCACAAAGTTCCTACTCAATTTTTCTAGCTATTTAGCTTAAAATCAAATAAACTAGTGTCCAAAAATTAGAAAGTTGATTTTAAAGAGCCCATAGTCTCCTAAAGCAGCAATTTTTAAAAAATTTATTTTATTCAAGTATAGCTGATTTACAATGTTGTGTTAATTTCTGCTGTACAGCAAAGGGATTGAGTTATACATATATATATACATTCTTTTTCATATTCCTTTCCATTATGATTTATCACAGGATATTGAATAGAGTTCCCTGTGCTATACAGTAGGACCTTGTTATTTATATATACCTCCATTGTATATATAATAGTTTGCATCCTGAAGCAGCAATTAAAAAAAAAACAACTTTGTCTGCAAGTGTGATTCAAGATAAATAATATAGGACAATGTATTCAAGCTGCTAATTAAGCTAGGTATGCTTCTAATTAAGTTTTACCTATAGATCTTAATTTCACCGGATATTTTTTAATACTAAACTTGGGCTGCGATTTCAAACACGAGCACTTTTCTGTATGTTTTTATTTCAAATCTCACAAGATTACAATGCAATTTACAGGGCAAAATGGTGACATAATTTGCTTTAACCCTAAGTTCAGTATAATGGACCTCATTGTAGAAGAGAGATTCAGTTACCAGGAACATCAGAGAACCTCATTAAATAATGTCGAACCATAACACCATCCTCAGAGCTCAAGGTAACAGCTTCAGGGTATTAATACATTTCGAAAGCCTATAAACTGAGCAGTAAAAGAAATTGGAAGGCCATAGCCACTCAAGGTTACAGTAAAAATAATTTCATTTATGTTTCTGCAAAATTCAAAATAGCACCTCCAATGTTCTACTTTAAACCTTCTCTACTTATAAATGCTATTTACTCACAGAAATAGTGCCTATTAAACTTGAGGAATAAAGGCCTTAAAGCCAAAGTTAATACAAAATTAATATGAAAATAGTCATTGCTCTGGTGAAGTCTAAGCACTTTTTCATGTATGCAGTTAGTCTCTCTAACATAACTGTAGAAGATTCCTTCATCATAAAGGAATAGTACATCATTTTCCCACCTTCTTCCTTCCTTCAAGAATGTTTGAATGGAGTTCCCTGGTGGCGCAGTGGTTAAGAATCTGCCTGCCAATGCAGGGGACACGGGTTTGAGCCCTGGTCTGGGAAGATCCCACATGCCGCAGAACAACTAAGCCCGTGCGCCACAACTACTGAGGCCGTGCTCTAGAGCCCATAAGCCACAACTACTGAGCCCGCGTGCCTCAACTACTGAAGCCCGTGCGCCTACAGCCTGTGCTCTGCAACAACAGAAGCCACTGCAAGGAGAAACCTGCACACTGCAACAAAGAGTAGCCCCTGATTGCCACATGAAAAAAAAGCTTGTGCCAGCAATGAAGACCCAACGCAGCCAAAAATAAATAAATTAAACAAATTATAAAAAAAAAAGAAGAATGTTTGAATGAAGGCAGGTTTTATTACAAACAGAAAAGAAGGAATCCTCTTTTAAAATGATTGATTATTGTTAGAATACATGATATCCCTATTACGGGCAGAACTCTGCTTTTGGTAATGAAAGCATATAGAATTATATTAACACTTTTCAAGCAGTATTAGAATTTATATTAAAAACAATCCTGAAGCAGTAGGAGATTTCTCAGTCTACTAATGACCCTATAGGAAGTTTGCTCTGTTAAATTATCATATTCTCTGGCTTCCTACCGACCCAACAGGGGAAAAGAAAGAGGTACAGATTACTATCTCTTACTCTGGAAAAAAAGAAAAATCAAAACCTGCAGACTTGAAGTAATACATAGCTAAACAGTAGCTTTGAATTCTTTTCTCAGTCTCACTGGTGTGGTCCTGGGTATAGTACTTTATTTTTTCCCATGATGCTTTGATGCTTCTTTTGTTTATTTATTTATTTTTAATTTATTTTTTTAAGATCTTTATTGGAGAACAATTGCTTTACAATGTAGTGGTAGTTTCTGCTATATAACAAAGTGAATCAGCTATATGCATACTTTTAAATACACGAAGAGAGTCAAATACATTTGTGGTTTTCTAGTATGTACTTCTTTTTTGTATACAAAAGGATATTTAATTGCCCCTCTATAGACTCAAAATATCCTGCAATCAGTAAACAAATATCTTGAATATGCATGTAATCCAAAGGGATCAGTAAATAGAAAGAAAAATTCCTATGCAAATTTGGATGAACCTGTCCTAATGTGCTTACTCTGGATGGGACATTGTTTTTTAAACTATTATAACCAGTAACAATAGCTAGTGTTTACTGGGGACTTAAAGCATGGCAGGCCCTGTGCTAAACACGTGACACACATTATCACCTTCAGTCCTCACAGTCACACTAGGGAGAGACCTTCAATCATCATCCTCACTTTACAAATGAGAACTGAGACTCGCACAGCAGAGCTGAGACCGTAATCCAAACCACTGTTCTCCAAAGCCACTGTGTCCATCATGGGTCTTTGGAAAATATGGAAGAGCGGCAAAAAGAGCAAACCCATCATACCAAGAAACCAGTTTTCATTTTGGTATATTTCTTTCTGATTGTATTTCTATCCATACAATTTTTGTTCCATACTTTCACTTATTATTATTAACTTATTAGAAATTATTTCAAATTATCAATTTTCATGACCATTAACTATTCCAGTGATTGGATATTCCTTGTTCAACTTAATGCCACACTTATTTGGACACTTGGGCTATTTTCAGATTTTTGCTATAAATAATACTTTTATAGCTATTTATGTGAATTAAATATTTTCTTAATCTGGGATTATTTGTTTATAATCATTAAAATGGAAACACCAGGTCAAATACATACATTTAAAGGCCACGTTAAATACATTTAAGGTCACGTTGCCAAATTTGTTTTCCAAAAAGGTTACATCAATCTGTACAACTACCACTAATATGGTGCCTATTTCACCCCACCCATACCAGCATTGGGTATTATACTTTAGAAATATAAATTTCCTAGTTCAGTATGTGAAAAGTGATTTTATTTTTTAAACATCTTATTGGAGTATAATTGCTTTACAATGGTGTGTTAGTTTCTGCTGTACAACAAAGTGAATCAGTTATACATATGCATATGTTCCCATATCTCTTCCCTCTTGCATCTCCCTCCCTCCCACCCGAAAAGTGATTTTTTATTTGCTTTTCTTTTACTGGATTATATGCAAAATTGAACATTTTTTTCTATGCTTGCTATTCAGTTTTATTTTACCCTTTTCACTGGATTCCTAGGGTGGAAGCTTAGATTATTGTTTTTAGTTCTTTTTTTCTGACATATGCATTTAATGCTATAAATTTTCCTCTAAGCAAGTTGATTTTGCTGTGTCCCACAAATTTTGATAAGTTGTACTTTTATTTTTCTTTAATTCAAAATATTTTAAAATTTCTCTTGAGATTTCTTCTTTGGCTCATGAGTTACTTAGAGATACGTTGTTTAATTTCCAGATATTTGGGGATTTTCCAGTTATCTTTCTGTTATTTGTTTCTACTTTAATTCATTGTGGTCTGAGAACATACCATGTTTGATTTCTATTCTTTCAAGTTTCTTAACGTGTGTCTTACGACCCAGAATATGGTCTATCTTGGTGTATGCTTCTTGTGAGTCTGCTGGTGTTGGATGGAGTATTCTGTAAATGTCAACTCGATCAAATTGACTGATCTGTTCAGGTCATCTATACCCTTACTGTTTTCACCTTTTAAAAATTATACTCACTTTAAAAAAAATAATACATTTATTTATTTATTTATTTATTTATTTATTTATTTATTTATTTATTTATTTATTATTTTTGGCTGCGTTGGGTCTTCATTGCTGTGTACGGGCTTTCTCTAATTGCGGTGAGTGGGGGCTACTCTTCGTTGTGGTGCGCGGGCTTCTCATTGCTGTGGCTTCTCTTGTTTCGGAGCACGGGCTCTAGGCACAAGGGCTTCAGTAGTTGTGGCATGCGGATTCTAGAGCGCAGTCTCAGTAGTTGTGGCACACGGGCTTAGTTGCCCCACAGCATGTGGGATCCTCGCGGACCAGGGCTCAAATCCATGTCCCCTGCATTGGCAGGCGGATTCTTAACCACTGTGCCACCAGGGAAGTCCTATACTCACTTTTTTTTTTTTTTAATTTATTTATTTTTTTAAATTTATTTATTTTTGGCTGCGTTGGGTCTTTGTTGCCGTGCGCGGGCTTTCTCTAGTTGCAGCGAGCAGGGACTACTCTTCATTGTGGTGCGTGGGCTTCTCACTACGGTGGCTTCTCTTGTTGCAGAGCAGACTCTAGGTGCGTGGGCTTCAGTAGTTGTGGCACGTGGGCTCTAGAGCGCAGGCTCAGTAGTTGTGGCGCACGGGCTGAGTTGCTCCACGGCATGAGGGATCTTCCCGGACCAGGGCTCGAACCCGCGTCCCCTGCACTGGCAGGCGGATTCTTAACCACTGCGCCACCAGGGAAGCCCCTATACTCACTTTTTACAACTAGTGAACAAAACAACAGAAGAGAAAAGTAAATTAAAAAACTTAATTACACTTAAAGTTTATAATGGAGGAAACAGATTTCCATGCATGCTTTTCATGAAGTATTTCATTTTTGCCTATTACCTCTTTCTAACAATGAAGAGGATGTATGAGAGGAAAAGCTGGGTGAGAGGGTAAGCCAGAAACACAGAAGAAAATGTTGAAAGGAAACACCAATCACGTCACTAGTCTGAGATTTCTCCATATTCTAAATGATGGTTTCACGCCTATTGAAAAAAAAAAAGCTTATTTTATCTTTGTCTTCTTGAGAATTCATAATTTTTAATTAAAAAGTAATAACTCTTAAAAACATCTATAATCTCATATTTTGAACTGACCCTGTTTTCACTGTAAAATACCAGAAAATCACAGTTATAGAGTTGTAAAGGTAACTGTAGTACAGAAAGTTTGACTGATTACATAGTATTATAGTTTTAAGAGCTCCTTCAGAAGCAATCAGACTATTTGGAAAACCTCTTTCAAAATATATGTGTTCTTCCTTTAAAATGTAAACACTGAGCCAATCTTAGAAGCAAACACTGACTGCATACTTATATCAAGTCAGTTGTTGCATTTTAGTTATAGCAATCCAAAAACGTGAACCATAGGTTTACTTTTTAACTCCAACCCTGTTCAAAGATCACTTATTGGCCTCTGAAGGAACAGGTGGCATGTCTGTTATAGTTTAACAAGTGGCCTTTGGGTGAGGTATAGTCATTCAGATACCTCTGGATGCTTTGGATGCTCTCATGTGTGGCAGGGTACACTTGCTAAAACATTCTCCTCTCTAGATCTGGAAACCTAGAGTCTGTATCTTAGGCACTGGGCTGGTATTCCAGACTTCCCTTCTGAGTCATAGATGAAAAATGCCATCTTGCAATTGAGATAGCAATTCCTTTGCCAAGAAATCACATTCCTAACTTCCTAATGTTGACATTACGATCCAGTTCTTGATATATAAGACAGCTTTTCTCTTTGCAGTATACATATATCTGAGCATTCATCTTTCTGATAACAAACTTTACAGGGATTTTTTTTTTTTTTCTATCAGAGGTACCGTTAATTATATTAGGCTCCCCAGAGAATTCCAGATTCACTTCAAATACCAGAAGCTCAATTCTATTCCACTACTCACATCTGTTGAGTTGGGTTGAATTGGAATTGTATTACATTAAAAGTTAATTTTAGGAGTATTTACTTTTTTAGGAAATTGAATTTACATTTTTATGGGTATGGTATAACTCTCCATGTATTTAAGTCTTCTTTAAGACATTTCAATAGTTTTATACTTTTCTTCATAAAAATCTTGTCAATCTTTAATCAGACATTCCTAGACACTATTTTTGGTTATTTTTATACATATCTTTTTAAAAATAATATTTTAAAAATCGTTGTTGTTGGTATATTGGTACATAACTGATTTTTTGTGTATTGATCTTATATCTAGCAACCTTACTAAATTCATAATTCTGATATTTTTACTTTTTGGATTTTTCTGTATAAACAATCATATCATATGTGTATACACATGGTTTACTTCCAAACCTTAAAACTTTTGTTTTTCTTTGCTAATTATGCTGGCTAGAACACTTAGTACATTTTGAATAGTCACAATACTGGAAGACCGGTGATTTCCCTTATTATTTTGTGAGGTAAGCAATGTGTTTAAAAGATTATTTTTAACCCAGCACTAGGTGTTTTGTACTGAGAGAAATCAAGTTGTCTAATCTGCCCTATTGCTAGAGTCATATCCTACCTTAATCATTTCCCATACCCTTACCTTCCTTTTCTACTAGGTGAATTGCTCTTTATACACTTTCTAAGTCCTTGTTTTAAAATCATTTTTCTCATTTCCAATGGTGTATTTTTTTTTGAAATTGAATATTGATTGTGAAATCAATAACCTATTGAGAAATTATCTTTCTCTTTACATTCAAATTACTTCTTAATATTCATGGCTTCCAGGAAAAACTTAATTAAAAAATGAAAGTACTTTCAAAGACAATGAGATGACCATGGGTCTACCTAGCACATTAATGAAGTGTTCTTTATATCTTCCTACAATATTTCCAGTACTTCCAAATGTGCAGCTTGCTTTGTTGCACAACATCAGAGGCACCATTCACATCACTGTCTCTGTGAATGGCATTTCCTGAAATTTGCAGTGCACAACCTGCAAGGCTGTTGTAGTGGCCTTGCCTGTGTGTTTCACTTTTCTGTAATTAGGACTGTGGGTTCTCTCTCAAGCAAGTAGTGATAATCTGCAAATGTCTGGCTCCAAAAATAACCATAAATGTGTTTCAAAAAGATTCTTTGGCTGCAAGCAGAAAAATACTATGTCTAGGAGATAGGTTACTATAATACAGCTTTAGTTAGGTAGCCTCTTCTTCCACCCCAAATCAGTATTGATTCAGTGTTCTTTAACTTTAGTATTATGTGATTAAGTAAATTGCCACTTCCGTTTATATAAACACACAATTCGGATGAGGTAAAAAAATGGAAAGTTGGGTGAATTGCTTGGGGGAAAGTCAACATAAAACTAATAAATTACAAATCTCACTAGTAGTAATAATAATATTTGTGATTAGATAATGGTAAGGTGGTAATGATAATAATGAATCGTAGTTGTTTGGTTTAGTTCCCTTTTTTTTATTGAAGTTATAGTTGATTTACAATGCTGTGCCAATCTCTGCTGTATAGCAAAGTGACTCAGTCATACGCATATAGATACTTTTTTTCATATTCTTATCCATTATGGTTGATCGCAGGATATTGAATATAGTTCCCTCTGCTATACAGTAGGACCTTGTTGTTTATCCATCCTATATATAATAGTTTACATCTGCTAATCCCAAACTCCCAGTCTTTCCCTCCCCCCACCCCCCAGCCCCCTTGCAACCACACGTCTGTTCTCTATGTCTGTGGGTCTGTTCCTGTTTTGTAGATAGGTTCATTTGTGCCATATTTTAGGTTCCACATATAAGTGATATCATATGGTATTTGTCTTTCTCTTTCTGACTTACTTCACTTAGTATGATAATCTCTAGTTGCATCCATGTTGCTGCAAATGGCATTATTTTGTTCTTTTTCATGACTGAGTAGTATTCCACTGTATATATATATGTACCACATCTTCTTTATCCATTTATCTGTCAATGGACATTTAGGTTGTTTCCATGTTGTGGCTATTGTGAATAGTGCTACTATGAACATAGGGATGCATGTATCTTTTTGAATTATAGTTTTTTCTGGTCTATGCCCAGGAGTGGGATTGCTAGATCATACGGTAATTCTATTTTTAGTTTTCTGAGGAACATCCACACTGTTTTCCATAGTGGCTGCACTGACTTACATTCCCACCAAAAGTGTAGGAGGGTTCCCTTTTCTCCACACCCTCTCCAGCATTTGTTATTTGTAGACTTTGGCTTAGTTCCAAATTTAAACTGCATTGTGGCTTAGTTTCTGCCATAAAAAGTTCTTGAGAGAGAGAGAAAGAGAGAGGATTATATAGCATAGCTGCTACTTTCTCACTAAGAAATGTCAGTGTTAACGATGTATGCCAAACATACAATGACACCAGATTCTCAACTTTTTGAACTCTCATCTCGTGCCCAAGCAATGTCAAAGTTAATTTTATCTGACTGAACCCATAAAGTTCTCTTTAGAAAGGCAGGTCTTTAGTTATAGACTAAAAAGGGCAAAGATTGTAGCCAATTCATCTTTATAGCTGTACATATGCAGTTTCAAGTTATATATATATTTCACTCACTCATTCATTCAGTATTGGATAGCACAGTTTTAGACCTCACAGGGGGTAATACCACAAAGGGAATAATATGTGCTGGGTGCAAAGTAAGCGCATGCAACCAGCTTGCGCTATCAGAAAAAAAGCACTGGATGGAGCCAAAAGAGGAGTGTAGATCAGTCATGACCTTGATAGAAAAGGATAAAGTTTGGATGCTTGGACACATTTGCAAATAATGATGCTAGCATAGAAGCTAAGCAGAGGGCTAAAATAGAGACCACAGGTTATATGAAAAAGTTATGAATAGTCAAAAGTTGGAAAGCAACTTAAATGAAAAAAATAAGAACAGTCTGCCCTGGCAATGTATAAGGTATATTAGGCTTGTCACTAATATGAGGTGGCCAGGGACATCAACTGTATTACTTCATCCTTATATCACCAGTGCCAGGCACAGAATAAGTTCTCAATAAATACTTGTTGAAAACAGAAAAAGGATGATCAATTAGATACCTATGTGACCTAATTTAAAATATTCTGGGACTTCCCTGGTGGTGCAGTGGTTAAGAATCTGCCTGCCAATGCAGGGGACACAGGTTCAAGCCCTAGTCCGGGAAGATCCCACATGCCGCGGAGCATGTGCCACAACTACTGAGACTGTGCTCTAGAGCCCGCGAGCCGCAACTACTGAGCCTGCATGCCACAACTACTAAAGCCTGCACGCCTAGAGCCCATGCTCCACAATAAGAGAAGCCACCGTAATGAGAAGCTGGGGCACCACAACGAAGAGTAGCCCCTGCTCGCCGCAACTAGAGAAAGCCCATGCCCAGCAACAAAGACCAATGCAACCAAAAATAAATAAATTAATAAATTAATAAAACAAAATAAAATATCCCAACTCACAAATGTCACATGTGGCTAAAGAAAATCTGTTTCTGAGTTGTTTTTGTGGGTGTGGTTCAGCCAGCATTGGTGACACATCAGGAAAGATGGCAAACAGACTGAGAACAAGCTGCAAAAAAGTGATCTCACTGTAAGCAGCATGGGTGGGCCTGGTAGGTCAGTTCTCATACAAGCACATTCATTCTAGAAAGTTCTCATATGACTAAGAGGACGCTAACAGAAATTGAACAGATTTCATCATTAAATAAATAGGAAACATCAAATAGGTAATGGAAAATGTTGAATGATGATAGGAGGAGACATTTCTAGATAATTTATAACCTCCTTTCTTTCATTCCTTTTCACATGTTGACTTCTGCTATTCCCCTTGCCCTCTTCCATCCCTACCCTACGAGGCAGGGATGTTTCCCTGTAATCCACTCAGGAGCACTATCTTTGGAAGTGAAGTAACTTGCCCAAGATCACCTAAGAAGAGACAGAGCCAGGATTTGAAAAATTGGACTCCAGAGCCTGTGGCTATTACCATTCTGCTAAACTAGATTATGCAGTAGTTACATGGCAGGTAGAAAGCAAAATGCCTTAAAGTTGTCATGGGTTTTTTCCCTATTCTGTCATTAAGCAGCATTATCCTTCAACTCAATCAATGATTCCAACCTTCCTCACCAGAAAAAGCCACCTAAACATTTCTAATTACCTAACAATATAAAACAAGAAAACACCAAAGATCCAGAAATCTCCAGGAGTAAAGAATAGAGGTGGGAGGGGACAGTGAGCATTTTACTGCCCGCTTAACCTCATTCATAAAATGGGACTAAATAATAACATGTATTTTGTAGGTTTCCATAGGATTGAATAAGTTAATTAAAGCACTGAGAATAATGCTTGGCACATAGAAAGCATTTAATAAGAGTTAACTATTATTTATTTTCTTCCTATCGGGGCAGTGGATTGTTTTTTCTAATTTTTTTTCTACAAAAAAATTACAATATCACTACATGTTTTCAGTTCCTGTAGCCCAAGAATGTGATTTCTAGCATGTACTCATATTTTTTAAAATTCTATAGAACTTATGTGGATATTCATGTTGTAATACAACATACCTTAACTTACGATTTTAACCATGAATTCATATTGCTTTAACAAAAATGAATTAAAAGATTATTGATCATGTTGCAAAGGCAGAATAGTGAGATGCTTAGAGACCAGACTCTGGCATTCTAACTCTAGAAGAATCCCAGATCTTCCACTCACTAGCAGAGTGACTTTGGGCAAATTATCTACCCTCTGTTTACCTCAGTTTCCTCATCTGTAAATTAGGATAGTAATAGTATCTACGTCATAAACTTGTTATGAGGATTAAATGAGTCATTACAAGTAAAGTTCTAGGAATATGCCTTGCACATAGTCTGCACTTACGTGAGTTATTATTTCTTTTATGCTTTTTCCATATAGTTGAAAAATGTATTTTGTCAATGGATTTTTAAAAATGTATCAGCAAAGTGTCCATAGGAAAACATTCAAATTCCCCTACTCTAAATGCCTAAAATATATTTAATATGTGGTTGAAATTCAAGCCTTTCTATCTGTCTAATTTTAGTATATTGTAATTATTGCTTTAATTCTATTTTAATCCTTAGATACTTAGTTCAGAGTAGTTGCCTTTTACTGTCTTAGCCTGTTACTTTTCCTAAAACCCATGCTTAGGTTTAAACTTGTTTATGTAATTTTTTTTAAACATCTTTATTGGAGTATAATTGCTTTACAATGGTGTGTTAGTTTCTGCTTTATAACAAAGTGAATCAGCTATACATATACATATATCCCCAAATCTCCTCCTCTTGCGTCTCCCTCCCACCCTCCATATCCCACCCCTCTAGGTGGTCACAAAGCACTGAGCTGATCTCCCTGTGCTATGCGGCTGCTTCCCACTAGCTATCTATTTTACATTTGGTAGTATATATATGTCCATGCCACTCTCTCACTTCGTCCCAGCTTACCCTTCCCCCACCCTGTGTCCTCGAGTCCATTCTCTACGTCTGCATCTTTATTCCTGTCCTGCCCCTACGTACTTCAGAACCTTTTTGTTTTTTTAGATTCCATATATATGTGTTAGCATACGGTATTTGTTTTCCTCTTTCTGACTTACTTCACTCTGTATGACAGACTCTAGGTCTCTAGGTCCATCCACCTAGCCCTCCCAGAACAGGGCTCGAACCCGTGTCCCCTGCATTGGCAGGTGGATTCTTAACCACTGCGCCACCAGGGAAGCCCTGCATCCCATTTTAATGCTGCTTAATTTTTAGGCTTCCTGTGTGAATTAGCTAAGAGATACAGCAATTTAAATAATAATGACTAAAACCTTTTCTATTTCCTGCTTAATTTCTTTCTAAAGGAAAGTATTGTTTTTAAATATTTCTCAGGCATTCTCTATATAAAGAAAGCCAGGAAATTAGAATTCTCTTAACAGGTGTATCTTCTAGAGCTAAGAATTTCAGATGAAGGAAAAAGTGAATAGAAAAAAAGTATTTTTATGAGTTTAGAAAGGATAGGTCTATGTAGATCTAGAGTTTAAAAAGTCAGTCAAATGTCTTTGTCATGTTAATAGAATATTATTTTGTGAATTCTCCAGTCTTGTCCCAAAGTCTGGCATCTTTCACATACCTGCATACCAGGTATAGGTGGCATGAAGGCAGCACACACTGATAACCTCCCCTTGGAAAAAAGATGAATAAAGTACATTTGCCATTTGGTTCACTTCCTGGAAAATATCAGAGGCATAATAGGAAAAAGAATTAAAACTACAAAAAAATTTTTTAAAAATTAACTTATAAAGAAGTCAGAGTGATCAGCTTTCTTATTTATAATTATGGAAAACAATTTACTCACATTACTAACAGTATAGATAAGAATACATAACTACAGCTATGTCCTTTCATAGAACTGAAGATTTTAAAATACAATGTAACAAAATTTAAAACCTCTACTTATCCAAAATCAATTGACCATTCAAAAGCTTGTGTCTTCCTCTGCTTCCATTTCATGATTAACAAGGAATTAGTTTCAGCACTCTTTTTAGAGCATAGGTTGAAAAGGCATTTTAATTTCCATCTCAGGGTAATTTTAAAACCACATCAATTATTTTTCATGTGCAGCTGTTTTTTATCCACAAATTATTGCTCTAGGCATTTTTACTTTACCACACATTTCAGAAGAGAAGGAATGAAGGGAAACCAGCTAATCTACAAATGTTTCACCAACAGTAGATCAGACCACAAAAAAGTGAAGGAGGAGTTATGAGCCAACATTTCTTTAGGAATAAGAACTGCTTATTGGATATATATTATATATATATATATAATATATAATATAAACACTGGATATATAATCCACTTTAATTGCATTTAATTATCACTGAAGAATTGATTTTTGATTTGCTTTCCCCCTACAATTTATTCATTTAATACATATTTATTTATGTGCTGGGAAACATAAGTGAAGCATAAGACTGTTCTCAAGAGGCTTACGTCTGATTGAGAATACAATAATTGCACGTAAAACAAAGAGAGAATGATATAAAGCAATAAAACACACCAGAGACTGGTATGCCAAGAAGAGGAAGGAGAAGGGTGAAGGAAGAAGGGAGAAGGGAGAAGGGAGAAGGGGAAAAGGTGGAAGAGGAAGAGGAAGGAGAAGGAGAAGAAGAAGAAGAGCAGCTAAGATTTGGATATGCTAAAGAAGGGCAGGGAAGACATTCTCCAAAGGCAGGAGTGAAGGTTTAAAGTGAATAAGGAATGTTTGGGATACACTGGGTAGGCGTGTCATAGGAGCAGGGTACACAGAGATGAGTAGAATAATAGAATTTAGCCTGGAAGGGAGCTTAGATGTCATCTTTCTGAACGTGCAAAAATCTCTTTTATAACATCTCTGGATGATAGCCATTTAACATCTACTGTTACATGTTTCTTGTTTGTTTAGCAAACACTAATTATGCTCCAGGTACTGCTCTGAAGAGTTCACAGACATTAACTCAAGTGGTCTCATAACAGCCCTATGACCAAGGTATGTTCCTCATCCCTACTTTACAGATGAGGAAGTGAGGCAAGGAGAAGATAGGTGATTCGCCTCAGGTCACGTTGCTGGTGAGTGGATGATCCAAGATCCTCATACAGATGGTCTGGCTGCAGAGTCCACACTCTAGCCAGGTGTTTACCCTTTTCCAGGGTATATGGCCCTTCCACTGTTGGCCAGCTCAAATGATTAGACATGAGGTTGAGAAGCTTCTAAAATTTTTCTTATATTTCAGCATTATTTGTGATATAGATTCGCCTCATAAAAATTCAGATTTCAAGCAAAGAACACTGTGGAACTCTAAGGATTTGAGTGCAGGTCTTCCTTGACTTACGATGGGATTATAGTCTTATAAACCCATTGTAAACTGAAGATATCATAAGTTGAAAAAGCATTCAACCTACCGAACATCATAGTTTAGCCCAGCCTACCTTAAACGTGCTCAGAACACTTCCATTAGCCTACAGTTGGGCAAAATCATCTAACACAAAGCCTATTTTATAATAAAGTGTTGAATATTTCATGTACTTTACTGAATACTGTGCTGAAAGTGAAAAGCAGGATGGTTGTTAAGTGTATCAGCTGTTTACCCGCATTATTGTGTGGCTGACTGGGAGCTGCAGCTCACTGCCGCTGCCCAGCATCATGAGAAACTGTACCACATATCACTAGCCCAGGAAAAGATCAAAATTCAAAATTCAAAGTACAGTTTCTACTATATGTGAATCGCTTTTACACTGCTGTAAGGTCAAAAAATCGTAGGTCCAGCCATCATAAATCGGGGACCTTCCGTATAAGTGAGTTAAAGTCGTCACAAATTATAGTTACCTAGTATTTGTTTGATACCAAAACCAATGGTGTCTATGATTTTTTAAAAATTCTCTTAAAATATATAAAATGAATCTAAGTCGACAAAATCTAGTGATTCTGTATGCAAAAATAAATGTAGTTGATTTATTAACTTGTGAAAGTCTTTAGACAACCTAGTGACTCAGGATACCAGAAAATATATAAAGAGCATTTTATAAAGATCACTTCAGAGGCAGAACTTTCTCTGTGAATTTGAAGAATGTTTAAAGTTAAGAGTTCTTCTTGGTAATCTTTAAAAATCATGATGCTGCTTGGCGAGTGGAGACTGCGAGGACTGAGGCTTCTTATCCCAAAGCCAGAGTCACACAATCCGAAACACTGGATTTGCTCACTCATTCATTCAGTCAATACTGACAGTTCTCTCGATGTGCCAGCCATTCTTTCAGTCACTGGGGATTCTGTGGGAGATAACACAGACCAGATTTCTGCTCTTGTGACGTTTAACATTCTTTGGGGGTGAGGAATACAGGTGGGATTTAATCAGGAGTGTAACATGTTTTCTGTTTGGCCAAAATTATACTTCATTGGAGTCCCATCTGCCCCCAATTACTTCTATTATGTTAATAAGAAGGAGAAAAGACTGTAAGACCTTGAGATACGCTTACAACTCAAGGAAAAGGAGGCATAACTTGAAACAGAAAGAAAGTCTCTTTTTCCAAGGAGCAGCATGAGGAGGTGGAGCCAGCTTTTAGGAACGCCTGGGTCTGATGCTATCTCCCAACAGTCCTCACTGAACTCCCCAAACTGGGAAATTCTAAACCTTAAAACATGCTAATAATTTTTAAAGTGTCAATAATTATGGTAAAATAAACACTCAAATTTAGTATATGGTATTATCATATAAAAGCAAAATATAAAAGCAAAAAGCAAAATGATCAAATGTTATTACAAGATTTTGGCTATAGAACTAGAAATACGAGTCTATGATACGAGTCTTCATGATTTTCTCCAAGGAAAAGATTGGTCTTTCAATTAAGCACTTATGCTAATAGTTTTTATGAAGAAAAGTTCAAATGTTTCTAAATTCTAAGGCCAGAGAGAAATAGTTAAATCAATAACTGGAAATTTAGAGATTTTATTGGGTAAATGATTAAATATTTAGCTGTGAAAATATGTTTTTCTCCATAGAGTTAAAAAGTTTATATTGATCATTTTCTTTAAGAAAACATCTTAGGGGCATTGTCAATTATAAAGAAGGATCAGAATTCAGGTCTTTGCTTTAAGGAAACAGAGCTCTGAATTTTTTTTTTTTTTTTAATGACAGCTAACATCTTTTTTTTTTTTTTAATTAATTAATTTATTTATTTATGGCTGTGTTGGGTCTTCGTTTCTGTGCGAGGGCTTTCTCTAGTTGCGGCGAGCGGGGGCCACTCTTCATCGCAGTGCGCGGGCCTCTCAGTCTCACGGCCTCTCTTGTTGCGGAGCACAGGCTCCAGACGCGCAGGCTCAGTAGTTGTGGCTCACAGGCCTAGTTGCTCCGTGGCATGTGGGATCTTCCCAGACCAGGACTCGAACCCGTGTCCCCTGCATTGGCAGGCAGATTCTCAACCACTGCGCCACCAGGGAAGCCCCAGCTCTGAATTTTTAATTGCCCAAATAAAACAGCTGCAATGCAGCCTTTTGTACCACTGATAAAGGCCATATGTTCTTCTCTATCTATTAGGGTTGTGAAAGTTTTTGGTGGACAAATAATGAGAACCCAAGACAGATTCTGTTCTCTTATAGCAGCTTCCATTTTCTACATGTAATTTCACAATGGGTGCTATAACCTGATAGTTCTATACGGAGTCATTGCACCAAATCAGGACTCTAAAATACTCTTAGTTTATTTTACCATGACCTTGCACATGTAGTAGGGTTGCATAATAGGAGGAAAATAAAGTCTGGTGCAATTCTCATGGCATTAACATAATCTCTATTGAGTAAAACCACAATTTTAAAAAACTGGCCCAATATATCTATTGTTAACTATGGCCTAAGTTGTTTAAATAAAAAGAATTGGCGTGTTAAAGAAGAATCCTCTTTGCCTTTCAACACCTGATATTGGTAGATTGAGAATGACTAACAGAACTGAGAGTTCCTAGAAAGAGAGGGGGCCTTTTGAATAAGGGAAGAATTTGAAACAAAGAAGATAAAGAGGTTTCAGACTTATTTGATTTTGAGTATCTTTACACTATGTAGTGAAATTTCATTAACTTGAATTCATAAAATCAACTACTATCACCTAGTTTGAGCTAAAGATTACTTTTGAACTATTTATGATGCAAGAAAATCAATAATAAAAAATTAAAATAGTTCTTTCCATTTAGAATGCATAAAATGAAAAGAGTTGGACAAGGGGGCACAGGAAATATTTTTAATTTGTGGAGCAATTCCTGGGATTTAGTTTGCTCCTCAGGGAAGAGCAATCTTTCAATAAATATCTTAGCAAATAAATATTACATTTTTTCTTTTCTTAAATATTTTGATAGGAAAAAACATATATATATGCAAATACTTTGATTCGTATCTATAAGCCAAATATTTCCAAAGTAGATATTGCCCATGATTGGTTAATACCTGAATTTATGGGGTTTGTTTCTATACCTTTCATTCACATGATCAAATCGTTAAGCCCCCATCATATGTGCAGGCCTCAGACGCACATTCTGGTTATTGCCAGAGTGAAAGCAGTTTAAGAGCCTTGGGAAAAGCACCTAGGCAAGTGCTTTTGCCTATCTCAAGCAGGGGATCTCAATCTGGGGCCCATGCATGAGCTTTAATGAGCCAAGGTCTGCAAATCTGCAGAAACTGCATGAAAAATTTTTATGTGTTGATATGAAAATTTTTAGAGAGTCCATGGTTTTCGTTATTATCAAAGGTCATTATCCCCCTAAAAAGGTAACAATTATTGATTTAAGGAGTCTTTGTTCATGGAAGATCCAGCACTCCAATAAAATGCAACACAAGATTGGGATTGACATGTATACATTACTATGTATAAATAGATAACTAATGAGAATCTACTGTGTAGCACAGGGAACTCTACTCAGTGCTCTGTGGCGACCTAAATGGGAAAGAAATCTAAAAAAGAGGGGATATATGTATACGTATAACTGATTCACTTTGCTGTACAGCAGAAACTAACACAACATTGTAAAGCCAT
Organism: Balaenoptera borealis; assembly: GCF_965194805.1. Lineage (NCBI taxonomy): Eukaryota > Metazoa > Chordata > Mammalia > Artiodactyla > Balaenopteridae > Balaenoptera > Balaenoptera borealis. Next base: position 81,367,670 of record NC_138870.1, read on the forward strand.
TATACTCCAATAAAAATTAATTTAAAAAACCCCCCAAAACAACAACAAAACAAAACAAAAATGCAATACAACTTTGGATTAAAAGATGTGAAATGAGAATTCCCTGGTGGTCCAGTGGTTAGGGCTCGGCGCTTTCACTGCCAGGGCCCAGGTTCAGTCCCTGGTCAGGGAAATATGATCTTGCAAGCCTCACGGCACGGCCAAAAAAAAAAAAAGAAAGATTTGAAATGATGTCCCATCCCCGTTGACCACAAACTTTCCCTGGAAAACCCTTCAAATACCTAGCTGCCATTTGCAAGAAAAACTGTTCTAAATGTAATGTTATAGATTTTGGTAATATTTAAACATTTCTTCTGTTAAAGTCTCTTATATCCTTTGTTCAGCTAACAATATTTTTGCAAATGTATTATGTGCAGATGTTGAGGATAAAAACGATGAACCAAAACAGACATGTCCCTCACCTTCCAGGATGGATATAGAGCAGAAGACACTCTCAGTTTTCCTTGTTCTCTATATCAACTGGAGGAAAAAAATGTATAAGACATACTCAAGTTCATCTAATTTCAACTAAAAGCACTCACATTAAACTAAATGAATGAAGTAAAGTGACATCTAGTGTTGGTTAAGTGGCAGTGAAATATGTATAAGGACACTGTAGCTTTAACTTATTCTTTGGAAATAATGTTAAACTTGGCTTGACCAACTCTTAAAAGCATAGTTTTGTTTTCATTCTTTTTTACATTTTAGAGTAATTTTGAAATAATCTGAATTTAAGTGTCGATAACATTGTTTTTACTTTCATAAAAAAATCTCAAAGCACAGAGAGAAGTATTGTATAGAGAATAAAATAACACTCATGGATCTATCACCCAATTTTGGTATTTTGCTGTATTTGCTTCAGATAGCTTAAAAGTAAAACATAATAGACACATTTGATGCCCTGTGAACTCTCTCTCCTGACTCATTTTCATCTTTTTCTCCTCAGAAGTAACCACTATCTGGTTTACTATTTCTGTGACTGTTTTTACATTTTTTATTACATATTTATGTACCTGTAAAATTTATAATATTGCACTTTTTATGCTTGATATAAATAATACCATACTGTATAAATCCTTGCAGCTTGCTCTTTCTGTTTCAATATTATGCTTTTCAGATTTATTTGTGTGGATCATTAGCTCTAGTCATTTATTTTAACTGCTGTGTGGTAGTAATCCATTGACTAAATTATAGCACAATTTATTTATGTTACAATTGATGGACATTTGGGTTGTTTCCAGTGCCTTGCTCTTTTAAACCATGCTACAGTGAACACTCATATTTGACCCCTTGTGCACACGTTTGAGAGTTTCTGTAAGTCTGAATGCCAAGAAAGTAGTGCTCAGGTATATACTTTTATATTCAATTTGCATCTCCCTGATTAGTAGTAAAACTGAGCTTCTTAAAAAATATGTTTTTACCACCCAAGTTTCTACTGTGAATTGCCTATACCTCACATGTGTCTATTGGATTACTAGCACATTCCTTACCGAATTCTTGGGGTTCTTTACATACTCTTGATATAAGTACTTTGTAGGTTTAATGCACTGCAAATATTGTTCCCCAGTTTATGGCTCGGCTCTTCACTATGTTCATAGGATCCTTTCTTTTTAATGTAATCAACTTTATCTATCTTACCCTTTTTACAGCTTAAGAAATCCTTTTGCAAGCTTTTCTCCTTTATTTTCTTCTAGAATGTTTAAAGTTTTGATTTACATATTTAGGCTTCTATGTTGCTAACTTTTGTGTATTGTGTGAGGTTGCGAATTTGTTTTCTTTTTTCCCGTAGATAACAATTGTTCTGGCATTATTCATCGAAGAGACTATCTCTTCTTTATTGTTCACTGTAGAAATTAGTTGTGTCAAATTTCTCTTGTATGGCGCTACTTGAATAGGACCTTGAGTTTCCCTCAATTGAGTCAAGTGTATCTACTGACACATTCCACCTGTGGGCTTTTCCCTACTCACATGCTGAGCCTGATTTGCCATCTGCCTGAGAAATATTGGTCAATCTCAGCACCATTCTTCCTAATGTTCCCGGACTGTGTCTGTGTTCTCACCACTGTTTTTTTTCTTGCAGTCCATACCCTTGCCATTTGCACACCTATTCTGGATTCTGAGTTAGGGTGACCAACCATGCCAGTTTTCCCAGGACTGAAGAGTTTTCCCAAAACGGGACTTTAAGTGCAAAAACTAGGACAGTCCCTGGCAAACTGGGATGGGACAGTAGGTCACTTTAGTTTTTACCTCCAGTTTCAGCTTCCTCCTATATCGACCCCTCGACTCTTTAATTTGGCGTTATCTCTGTGCTCACCAATCATCTTTACATTGAACTTATATTTGTTGAGCACCTACTATATCAGAGTCTGTATGAAGCATTTTCACATATAGTATCTCACTGAACACTTACAACAGCTCTGTATGTCTTCCTTTTATACACGAGGAGAATTGCATACAATTGGCAAGGATCATAAAATCAGTGACACAAAAGATTGAAACCCAAGTCTCTTGACTAAAAGTATTTTATTTCTACTAAACTTGCTATCATTCTAACCTGAGGAAAGCACAGTTGTAGTTGCATACGTGGGGTCCACCTCTGTACTAACTGAACTTCTGGGTGTAACCTCATTATGCCTAGCCTCTCGCTGTTCGTACCTTTTTGGTTGAATGTTATTCCTGGTACATTTGACAGTATATGAAGTCAACTTCATATATCATAAAGCAAAAGTCACAATTCCATTTGTTTGGCAACAGTACAAACATCTCAAATGTTTCATTAGGATAAAAACCAAGAAGAAAGAGAAACATGAATATTATAGCATGGCACATCACACTGCCACGTCAGATTGTATCCCTCCAGTCAAAACATCACTGCATAGATGTGGGATCTTTTCATTTTATTGCATCTACTTTATCAATCGTTCCCTTTTTATAGCTTATTTAAGAAATCTTTCATTAAGTTTTCTCCTTTACTTTCTCCAAATCCCAACTCTTATTTGTAGATTATTAATACAAAATATTGTTTGTGTAATATTAGTTCCCCAAATATCAACAGGAGTTAGGTAGGGGAAAAAATAATCCAATTAGTGTAGGAAACAAATTTCTTTATTATAGAACTTCTCAGTCTTTATTTTGTTAGTTTGCGTTGTTATTTCCCCACACAGAGATAGTATAGCATCTTCCAAATGATTTGACCATGAAACCTTTTTGTTTTCTTTTTTCGTAACTTTTTCCATACTTTGGAATATACATAGGGAAATTCTGTTTTCATCTTTCACAGCAGAATACCCTCTAGAGGGCAGCAGATTCCCTTGGCATATGGCCAATCACCTGTTCATTGAACAGGTTGACAAGGGTCCTGGAACATGTTCTATTATTATTCAGTTCATGGATGTAAAATTTCTAGTTCCTATAGCAGGAATAGGCATTGAAATTTAGCTTAAGCCTGATAATAAAGTAAGTGTGTGGCACTAAGATAAATACCCAGAAATCAACTAATTGAGTCTCTGATTGATCACAATTACATCATTGTATTATAAAGTTCAGATAACAGATCATATCTTTTCCTTCTTCCTTTTTATCTTCAATCAAACTACAAATATTAATCAAATGTTCTATAAGGAATAAAATGAAGTATTAGAAACAGTTCCTTTCCCAAGGAGCTACTAAAAGATTGGGGAGATGTTTAGATAAAGCAGCACGTTACCTCAGTGACTGTCACACCTGCCTGCAATTTTGAATCACCTAGAGGCACTTTTAAACAATAACAATGCCCAGGTCCCACCTCAGAACAATTAAATTTGAATCCCTGTGTTTGGTCTCAGGCACGACATTAAAATAAATATTTTCAGATGACCTGATGAGCAGCCAGGGTTGAGAATCACTGTTTTATAATGATCAAATAATGTTTTAGGGAAGTAGTTTCTGACCTTTTCAAAGAAGAGCAGAAATTTAGGCTTCTTTTCCTAGAGGAAGTGTTTTAAATGTGGAAGAAACAAAGAAAAAATAGTCATTCTTACATCCTCTGTCCAAAGTTAACATGTGTCAACGTCTTTATTCTTTCTTAGCCATCAGGATTACATACAACAGAATCAAACAAAAACCCCACATCTTATAGTTCCTAAACTTAAATTCAGAAAACATTTCCTAGTCTTACAGCAAAAGACATCATTTTTTTGCCTCCAAAAATTCATTATAGCTCACCTTAGTTAACAAATAGCCTAGCACATTCCAAATAGATCCACTGGACCCATGAGGGCCTCATCTGACAAAAATAAATTCTATTCAGTTGCTACCTGAATAGAGCTAAGAGGTTTATTTGTACAAAGACTAACTGGTGAGACAGAGGAGGAGAGAGCAAGAGATCAAGAAAATATGAATGACTATATATCTTCCAGTTGCAAAGAGATATGGAACAAGCACCTGCCTGGATGGCTGGATGAGAAGTGTAGGCTGTAGTTATGGATTAGAAGTTTTCTTTATGCAAAATTAACTGGTTTACAGTGGGAAGTGAATGCATGGAAACGTGTCTCGTTAACATCACATTCTTTTTTAAAATTAATTAATTTATTTTATTTTATTTTGGCTGTGCTGGGTTTTAGCTGTGGCACGCGGGATCTTCATTGCGGGGCATGCGGGATTTTTTTTTTTTTTTTGGTTGTGGCATGCGGACTCTTAGTTGTGGCATGTATGCAGGATCTAGTTCCCCGACGACGGATCGAACCCGGGCCTCTTGCACTGGGAACGCGGAGTCTTACCCACTGGACCGCCAGGGAAGTCCCAACATCACGTAGTACGTGAGCTCAGTTAGTGTCAATAACCTGATAGGACGGCTGTTTTTAGGCCGTCATAGAACTGGAGACCTCCTGAAGACAATGACAAGTCTTTGAACTAAAAGATAGTATTTGAAAATAAAATACAGGCAGAAATAATGGGTGCAGTTCTTCTGAGAGCTGATAGATATTTTAAGCAAAGAACCAGATCCATCTTTTGCAAAAGGCTTTAGAAATCAAACTAAAAATGCTTAGCTAGGTCTAATGAAGTGTGCTTTGAATGATCCAGAGGAAATATTATTATCCCTATTTTATCGATGAAGTATCTAAAATCAGAGAAATTAAATAACTTTCCCAGGCCTGCAAGCAAGTAAGAAGCAGACTGGCTTCAAAGTCTTCATGCTTGACTACTACACTGTATTGCCTCAGAACTTACAGAAAAAACATCACGTTGCAATAAACACATGTATGTACGTATCACACAAATTACCTGTTCTAAGGCACATATTTTAACATCTCTAAAATTGGGATATTACCAACCCTCAGTGGGGTCTACAATTATAACTGACACCTATATTGATACATAAATGATACCTATAATTATAACTGGAACATAATTGGTACATAAAACAATGGTATGTCTTTGAAGTATAGTAAAATAAATCTCATAGGCACTTGCAGTTGTTCCTGCCCATAGGAAGGTGTTCGTAAAATCAGAAATCCTTTTCTTTTTTAAGAAAAGTGATGAAATAAATACAAATTTTTGTGAATGAAAGTTCATTCACTCTTTTAACTAATTTCTTGAGTTTGGAGATCAAAGTAGCAAAAACTCTGGAATCAGACGGACCTGTGTCAAATTCTGCCCAAACTATTTCCAAGCTATGTGACCTTGAATAAGTTACCTAATCTCTCTAAACCTCAGTCAAATGAAGATGTTAACAGTAACTCACAGAGTTATCATGAGGATTCAATGTAATAATTCATTTAAGGGACCAGCACAATATTTGGCACATTTGATAAATGTTATCCACTATTATCACTATTAGTTAAAAAAAGTCTGTTACACGCCTCCATTGTGTCACACAGAGGGCTAAGGTTTGGTAATGACCTTAAAACAATGAAATAAGGAAAAGATTTTGCTCTCATAATGCTTATATATATCCTAGTAGAAAAGGACACAATTATTATTGTATTTATTATGTAATCAGCACCAGGCAAATCACTTAGAGTTAAAAGGTGAGTTAAGATGACTTGCCTCTCCTTGAATGATTTACAGTGTAGTAACCTAGTTAACTAATACTTAAAATCCAATTGTAGAAAGTCTCTTTGAAAGTAGTTATGTCCCTACAAGGTAATTAAGACATTTCTATTTGAGGTCTAGTAAGAGATTCAAACTAGATAATCCAAAAATATTTGTCGAATCAAATTGGGCTGCATATCTCTTCTTTCTAGTTTGCTGTGAGTTGGGAAACCAAACAGTACCTTCTCCCAGACAGTTTTTTAAAAACCAGTTTTCCTTTAAAAATCTTACTATAGAATCACAGGAAATTTTAAAACGTTAAATAAATAGCATCCACCTTCCAATTACACATTCAGATGTTTCACTCATTGCCATATGTATTATCCTCACATATTAACTAAGTTGTCCTTTATCACTATAGTAATTATCTTCTATGGTAATGATATGCTGAGTCACCAAAAAATCAATCCGCCACGTAAGGTGAGTTAGGCCCCAATGATAATTCTTCGTGATATTTTACCCAACTCTAACAAACTTCACATTTATATAAGATGAGAACAAGAGGAAGTGAGACGGTTTGGTGGCTCATTTTCTTTATATCAGATGAGGACTAGAGAAACCATGGTGGTTTCATGACTCTTACCTCACGGCTCAGGAAAAAGTGGCTGAGCCAGCAGTTTTCCTCGTTCCAATCTAAGACCCTGTTCCACTTAAGTGATATTCCTGGTCTCAGTTTTCTTATTTGGAAATACAGGAATTGAAAGAGTTTTTTTCTTTAAGTATTTTTTGCAAATATGTAAGTAACATATATATTGAGTTCTGAATATTTGGAAAAAACAGAAAAATATAAAAATAACCCATAATATTATCACCCAGAGAGAGCCAAATATTAACATTTTGACATATTTCTCTCTAGAAAGAGGAAAAGACAGGTGAGCACATATATATACAAATTAAGAATGGGATATGACCAAATGCATAGGTGAAATCAACAGACTACTTATTACTTTATGAAAGTAAATAAAAACAAGATATGAATGATTCTTAGGAAAATATAAATTACATTAATTGACTTAAGAATAGTAGAAAACCTGAATAGATCTATAATTATGAAAAAAACTGGAAACACTTGCAGAAACATACTTCCACGAGGTAGGTACCATTACAACCCCCATTTTATAGAATGAAGAGGCTACATGTCAAAGGATTAGCAGAGCTGGGACTTGTCAGTGGTTTCCATGATCGCAATCACCATACTCTAAGTAGGTCTGGACCCCAATGAGAAAAGACTTATCCTATGGTAGGCAAGTCATTTAACAATCAGTAACCCAGCACCTTCTCTGTGCATTGTTCTGGGTGCCAGGGATGCAAAGATGAATAAGTATGCCATGGTCCCTGTGTTCAAGAAGCTTCTAGTTGACTCAAGACAGACAAATAATTATACAGACTATATTGCAACATGTTAATTGCTATAACAGAGGTAGAAAAAAAAAGCATTGCCAGATCCCAGAGGAAGGAGTGATGCCGTGGGGGACAGGGAAGGGATCATATTGAATGTACCATTTGGGCTGGCTCTGGAAAGGTCAGCAGAGAAGGGAGAGAAAGGCATTCCATGAAGAGGGATGTGCTGAGGCAAAACGCTATAGATAATCTATACGTTGATGTGTCATTAAATCTCTCTTTAAAAACAGTGCAAAGAGACATTATGCTGCTTTTGACAGAAGGCAGCAGTTGTCAGCAGCATCTTTTCCTTCTTCCATCATGACAAAAACTGCTGTTAGTTCACATTAAAATGGTAGTGATATTTGGCAGAAATCTACTGTATTCTTCCTTAATGAGTTGTCAGAGATTCTGCCATGCCATTTGTCTTCTAAACAAGTTATTATGAAGGCTGTCAGTAAAGAGTAAAGATGAGGATAAGCGATATATTCACCAGTCAGCAGGGGGTTGAGAATCTGTTCAGTCAGAATCAGCAGGGGGCTGTGGGAAAATGTCTGTTCTTTAAGCAAGCCTATGAAGGACTACCATTCAAAAGAGAGGGTAGGTTTGTAAGAAGCTAAGAAAGTCTTCCTCTAATTTAAACTCCCAGGAGCTTTCTGCGGGCACTCTATCTGCTTACAGACAGAGAATGAAATAAAGAATAGAAGACATTCGGATATAAGAGTGATCCTAATTTTGACCACTCACCAAAACCTAATTTGGAGACTGACAGATGAATCTGATACTATACAGAAGGTCATGTGTATGGGTAATTAAGTGGACAATCACATATGTCAAAATAATTCACACTCAGTCTGCAGTATAGAAATTTCGCTCTTACTTAGGCTATTAATTACGTGTGGAATTAAGGATTAAGATTGTGTTTGTTTGTTTTCCCTGAGTTTCTTACAGTTTGGATTAGAAGTGCTAAGGAGCAAAGTTAGGAGAAAGACAGATCCTGGCTCTGAGGCTTATTCCTTGTGGGACTTTGTGCAAATTATTTAGCAACTCTAGCTAATAATAACTGCTTAACAGAATTGCTGTAAGGATTAAATGCGATAATATATGTAAAGTGTAGGCACATAAGTGCTCAATAAATGGCAGTCATAAAGATGCTGCTGCTGGCTTAAATATTATTATTATACAGATCCAAGAACAGTCTAGGCTTTCCCCCAAGCACAATAAGTTCCTGCAAGGAGAAGAAAATTTTTATTGTCTAAATAATTATGGATAAGTAAACTATATTATGAATAAAAATATTTTCTGCTGATAAATTTAATCTTTTGTCAGTAATAAAATCTAATTTGTTATCTATGATTGGATAGAAACAGAATCAGTTTCAGTTCCCCTTCTTAAATTATTACATTTCTGATTGCTCTATTATACTTTGAGAATCAAGATACAGATGTTAACAGCATCATTGCAAAATCTCATTTTACAGTGTATGGCTTTAAAAGAATTATATTTTACTGCCTAACATTCTCAACGTACATGGAAAACTGAAAGGTTTAAGCTATGAGACACTTACTGAAAAGCTATTCCGTCTTTGGGAGGATGAAGGGCTAATCTCCTGTAATTGAAGCCATAGTTACAACTCAAGGAATATTCTTTGTTTTACTCTTCAGTTCATTCCAGCTATTAATTTAAACTATCAGAGAATAATAGTATATTAAAGCTGGAAAAGTCCTTAAGATGATCTATTTCAATCCCTTAATTTGACTAATGCAAAACTAAGGCCTACAGAGGTCAAGGGACTTCACCAAATATCAATGGGACCAAGGGTAATATTAAAATTTTTTATGTTTTCAGAATTGCAGCAGCTATAACTAATATAACCTGATAATTGCTAGAAGTAAATAATAGAACTAATCTGGTATGGAATAAATCTGACTTTTTAAATCTTAACTGGTTCTCACACCTGGGGTTAAATATCAGCTATTTGGAACACTGTGAATAATATTAGGTGCTTCATTTCTACAGTTCCTTGAATAACAGCCCACTACATTTCTATAACACATGGACATGTTCTTCAGTGCCTTACAAGTTAAAGTGCTACTCAAAGTCCATCATTTTAGACATTGGATAGAAAAGGACATAGAATCATATTTGGCTTTGGGAAATTTCACAGTTCTTGGGATACAATTAATATATCGCTCAAATATTTGTCTATATTGTCTTGTTCACTGTAACTCTACTTTATATCGGCTAACAAGATCAAATAAAATAATTTTTTAACAAAGGATATTCTTTGTGTTTGAGAGTAACACAGAATGGCTATTTTCCTGTAAGCCAGTTGATGTCACTCTATAAAATAGGCAGTAATTATGATAAAAAACTAAAATAGACTTCTTAACCTTACACTTCAACAATTTTTCACTCATGCACATTCAGTCATGCATGTAAAGCTGTCATTTCCAATCTAGACTATTTCTGATTAGTCTTAGCTATTCTGAAGCAATGCCAATCAGAGTGATTATGTTATCACTCTTGTGGCAATTAAATGCTCTATTTGTTTACTACTGAAAGCATGACTGATCTGATACATAGTCAAGTTACAAATAGTTCTGTGTCTGATATTAATGAATGCCCATAATGCATTTTTCCAAAGTTATTTCTTCACAGTTAAAATGACACAATTTACAATGAAAATTTTTCCTCTTTAAATCAGTGGTTCTCAACTAGGGGCAACTTTGCCTCCTGGGGACATTTGGCAACGTCTAGGGACATTTTTGATTGTCGAGACTTGGGGGGAGGAGGGATGCTACTGGCATGTGATGGGTAGAGGCCAGGGATGCTGCTAAACATCCTACAGTATATAGGACAGACGCCCCGCTTCAACCCCAACAAAGACTTATTTGATCCAGAATGTCAGTAGTGAAAAAGTTCTGGAGATTGATGGTGGTGATGGTTGTACAACAATGTGAGTGTACTGAATGCCAATAAGCTATACACTTAAAAATAGTTAACATGGTAAATTTTATGTTATGTATATTTTACCACAATAAAAAGAAATCAATAGTGCTGAGACTGAGAGCTTTAAATCACTGAGAGTCCTTTTGTAAGGAACGTATTTCAGTACTTCTAGGAAGGCTAAAAGACTCTGCATCTGATAAAGGGACATTAATAAAGCAAACAACTTTACTTTCTTCTATTAAATCATATTTTGTTCTCTCTTGACTTGCTTCCAAATTTCTTTCATCCACTAGTGAATGATTCCAAACAATAGTTTCCTCACCAACATGCATACTGCTGCAACAAAAATGAAAACAGAAACTATAATTAGGGTTTTTGTTTGTTTGTTTGTTTTTGCTTAGGCTGGTTTGACTTAGGTTTTAGTTACATGCAACCAAAAGTCTTGACAAATATAAGGGGCAGCAAAGAAACTTGGACAAACACAGAAAATAAGAAAATTTGACACATGGGCTGTATGGAGAAGAAAGAACAAAACAATATGAAGCAACACGCTCCAAAAAACACTAAAGATTGAAGTAAAGATTTATTTTCTTTTTCTGGTGTTAGTCACAAAGGAAGCTAAATGCAGGCATCCACTCAATAGTGTTCCATTAAGCAAGTTTATCAAGTGTAGACTCCAGCCTCGACCTATGCTTCTTCAAATCTACCTTCCCACTACTTTAAATATCTCCCCTGTGTTCAGAGTTGAACCCAGTTAGTCACTTCACTTTATACTATTTCAGCTCTGAAAATATTTTATCAGTATTCCCTCTTCCCCAATTTAGTCAATGGTAATTAAAACATTTCTTATTGGGACAATACATATTATTAATAGCTCTTGCTGAAGCTGGATTAGAATATATCAGCAAAGCCATAGCCCTTCAAAAGTTTTGATATTAACACAAATGAAAATGAAGCTCTAAAATTGGAACACAACGGTTAGAATCAAAAGTTTTCTCACCTATAACATAGCCACATCATAAAAATAAATACTTTGCACAACTTTTACTAAAGTTACTCTTAGGTCCATAACAGCACATTAGAAAAAAGATGCTGATAATCTGTCAAAATAAGAATTCTAGTCATATATGTAGAGAAATTCTTGTCACAAAATTTTAATTTACAAAAGAGATGGGAAGAAGAAAATATATGGAAATATTTTAGTGACATTGGGTAAAGAAAAAAAGTAAACCAAATGAAAAGCAGAAACTCTAAAGAAAACGATTAGTGAACTGAAAACATTAAAATCAAAATTTTCTGTGTGGCAGAAGATACCATAGGCAAAATCAAAGTTCAGGCCACAGTCTGGGACAGTGTTTCTCAGAAGCACATAGTCAGCACCTGGGGAGCTTTTAAAAGTACTGATTCATAGGTCCCATTCCCAGAGATTCTGATTTTAAGTGGATGAAGATACAGCTGAGGTGCCTAGAGTTTTAAAAGCTTTCTAAGTGACTAAAATCTACAGCCAAGATGAAGAAAGTTGCAATGCATATAACCTATAAGGTATTTTTATCCAGAATTATAAAAGAATCTTATACGTCAATGAGAAAAAGTCAAAGAACCAATGTAAAATTGGACAAGGGATTTAAACAGTCAAATAACTGAAGAGAAAACTCAGACCAGTAAACATACAAAAAGATGCTCAGTTTTCTAGTAGTCAGGGAAATCCAAATTAATACGAGATGCCTGTTCACACTAAGCAGGTTGGCAAAATTACAAGAGTTTGTAATGCTGTGAAGCAACAAGAACTCTCAAACAGTGCTGGTAGGAGTGTAAATTGGTACAACCCTGTGATCATTAATTTGATGTGTCATCTTGGCTAGGTTATGGTGTCTGGTTGCTTGGTCAGACAGCAGTCCAGATGTTGCTAGGAAGGTATATTTTTAGATGTGATTAACCTTTAAATCAGTAGAGCTTGAGTAAAGCAGATTGCCCTCCATGATGTGGGTGGGCTTCACCCAATCAGTTGAAGGACTTAAGAGCAAAGACTGAGGTTTCTTGAAAAAAGCAATTCTGCCCCAAGACTGCCCTGCCTAAATTTTCAGTTGCTGAGCTTCCCTGCAGATTTCAGGCTCAAGCCTGTAACATCAACTCTTACCTGAACTCTAGCCTGCTGGCCTGCCCCACAAATTTTGGACTTGTCTGCCCTTACAATCTTGTGAGCCAATTCAATAAAATCTGTCTGTCTCTGTCTGTCTCTGTCTGTCTCTCTCTCCATATTATACGTATATGATATAATCTGTGTGTGTGTGTCTGTGTTTTTGTGTGTCTGTGTCTGTGCATATATACACAGAACCTCTTGATCCTGTTTCTCTGAAGAACCCTAAATAATACAAATTCACTTTGAAGAACAGTTTGGCAATGTCTGGAAAAGCTGAAGTTGAACAAATTCTAGAAAAGCTAAAGATGGGCATGGTCAATTTCAGATCTAGGAACGCAGCCTGCAGTCCCTCTCAAAGGGGCAGTACTGGCATTGTGGTCGGGAGCTGTAAAATGAGATGAAGGGATGGAACTTCTCTATGTTAAAGAGTGTGGGGTGGCATGGGAGACAAATACGGCAAAATGTTAGAATGTGCTAAATCAGAGATGGAGTGTGTTTCACTTTGCCACATTATTTTCTGCACTTTTTCTGTATGTTTGAAATAGTCTGAAACTTTAATAAAAACAATTTTAAAGCAACTTCTGTTAAGCATGATGGCAATGGAAGTGGCCTGACTGGTAGGCCAAATGCACTTAATCAAGCTCAAAGTAGAAAAGACAGTCTCAGCAGAGAGCAGGGATGGATGAGGAGAGGGTTTAAGGAGAAAGCAAATAACAGTCGAGGACCCCAAAACTTTCAGAAGTCCCTTCGTGCACAGAACTTCCTTTGGTTTCAAAGATGGTTCATTCATCGTTAACTGGCAAAGGAGAGAATACACATTTGGCAGATTAAATGAGATCTACAGACATCATTGGTCATCTTGACTTTCATTACTTAGTTAAGGCAGTGTTTGCCCAGTTTCTCTGCTGTAAAGGTACTATTTTCTCTTTTCTTAGAAGTTTTTGAGGATCATCTTGGAAAATATGATAAAATAAATGGTTAACTTGCTGTAATATCAGTAGAACCCTTTGATGATTATTTCAAGTGGGATTTATGAGAAGCTGGGAGAAGACAGCACACAGCAAGGAAAAACTATATAAGGATTTGAGTAGGACCGAGGTAGGAAAAAATAAAAGATGTTGCTTAGTCCCTTGTAGTTCACTATTTTTCTACTCTGCCTTCCTTTCCTTGCCTTGAAAGTGTTTTTTCTTCTTCCTTTTGTTAACTGGGTCCAGTTAGTTCCACATGGGCAGGAACCAAGCCTCTATTTGTTAATCTTTGTATCCCCAGAGCCTGTAATAGAGTCAGTGATAAATAGATGCTTACTGAAGAAAAGGAATGAAAGGGGAGAGAAGAAAAGGGAAGAGAAAAGATGGGAAAAAAAGAGGAAATAACTGACCATAACAGATTATCAATGTATTCTTTAATATTTATTTTATGTTCCATACACAATTAATTTATTATAGGTGGAAGCAAAAAAAAAAAAAGAAAAAAAAAACAAGCCACATACCTGGTCACCATTGGCAAGGTTTTCCTTCTCTGAAAGCATCAACCTAAATTAAGACTAGAAAGAGCAGCGATACCTAATGCTTAACAAATGTAGCCTCTTCAGCGGAGCTCCCTATTTGGAAGAAGAGAAACAAGCATTAAGACTGCAGTTTCAAGGCTTTATTGCTTTCCTCACCTCTAATTCTATACTGTAGTATGCCTGTGGGATCATCTAGATCAGAGCTGAGTCTGGTCATCATTTTCTTCCATGTGTTCATTCATTCACTCAATATTGGCAAAGTGAAACACTGCCTTGGGTGTTATCCAATTGAGTGAAGGGCTAGGGCCAAACAGTGCAGGCAGGAATCTGCAGGCAGAAGGGTCAGTGGCCTGTTTAGCAACCCATGGACAGATATGTGTGGGCTTGGCATGGCTAGATACTTCAAGGGTTGTGCTCCAGAAAAGCAAACTTGCCTGGCCCCTCCTTGTGAGAAAAGCCTTGCATGTAGAGGAAAACTGGTCTTTGAGCTTGGTTGCCAGCGGCTCAGGGTTGTTCCATACCAGTGCTGGGAACACTAGTTGCCCAGCTGTGCTAGCACTTGCAACCCTTGCAGAGAGAGAGCAAGGAGCCACCAAGCCCAGCAAGCTTATTACCGAGCAACCCAGAGACAGCCACAGGGATGGTCCAGCAGGCACTTGTTTGTCTCACCACACTCAGTCAACATTTATCAGTAACCAAATACTGAATTTTTGTTTACCTTGCACTTAAGGAACTTATAGTAGATGTCAAATACATGTACACAAATACCACAATACAGAACGATCTATAATATGTACTATATGAGTACTCCAATTATTACAAATAGAGGAGTTTTTATGCCTTCTCATATTTTTGGTCTCAGGTTAAATATCACCTCCTCAGAAAAGCCTTCTCTGACTTCCAGAAGGAAGTCAATTCATTAAACACACACTTGCTGAATTACTGATTGCTTTTGAAATTTTCATTACGTGCAAGATTCACTGCAGTCATTTTGCCACAGCTGTTTTCCTCCAAGGATTTATGGGTTCAGCTCAGTTGATTATCAATTTTGCATGTATTTCATCTGAGGATGCCTAGCACTCTTTGAGGGTAAACTTTCCATCGGAAAGGTTTCGCTGTCTTCTCTATTTTTGTAAACTGGAGCTTTGCCTCTACCCTTGCCACACACTGACAGTGAAACCATTGCAGTGAACATTCTGAACAACCTGTTTTAGATATTTGGCAATTTTTGGTATATTTGTCATTTGGCAGACTGGTCTTTAGACAAATTTAGGCAAAATAGAACTTCCTTATCTGAGTTGGTTTCACTTTCCACCATACCATTTCTCTATCTCCTCGCCCAGTTCATTTCCTTTCAGCACATAATAGTGGTAATTATTTCTCTGCTTTCTGGTTGTGTTTCTCCCACAGACTGTTCCTTCCTTTTGGAACAGTTGCATCCACAGCCCCTAGAATAATGATCAGCACATTGTGACACAATATATATTTGCTGAATAAATGAATGAAAGTTTCAAGAAGGAAAGGATCTCTTTTAATTATTAACTAATTTAGTCATCCCAAACCTTAGGAGGTAGAGACTACTGTTGGCCCCACTATACAAATGAAGAACTCAAAGTCAGAAGGCCCATGAAAGTACTTGAACTCAAGCAGTGCCTATTCCAGGGTCCACATACTTTACGCTAAACTACCTCTAGTAACACAGAGGCACCCATGTTACAGAAAGACTTGTACAGAGATACATGGACATAAAGGAAAGAAATATACATACATAAATAGAATATTCCTAGATTGATATTTTATATAGTAACAAATCAAGAAACAACTTAAATCCCAACAATTAGGGTATAATATCTAAATATATGATAAATATTATGCAGCCATTAAAAATATTGATACTGAAACATTCCTAAGAAAGAGAAATTATTTTTACTATAATGTTAAGTAAAATAGGATAAAAATTTATATATTATTCCAACTATGTCAAAATACATACACTTACACATAGAGAAAAGAGATGATAACAAAATTTAACAGTAGTTATTTCAGCATTGGAATTATAGTTGATAAATACCCCAGGACAAAGAAAGGTGATAATGAAGCTGGATAACAATATTGATATACAGCCTAAAATAGAATGAGTGTAAACAGATGGCATATAAGAGGTTAGGTAAAATTGTAAAAAGTAACCTAATTGTTAGAGTAGAATTTCTGAGTGTGGCAGAGACCACTCTGTGTTCACATTGCCTTTTCCTCCTGTGCACTGACAAAGCACATTTCCCAGCCTCCATTGGACTTAGGTGAGGTCATGTGACTGTGTTCTAGCCAACAGAATGTGGAAAATGATGTGCATTGCATTAGGGAACGAAATGTAACAGCAACAAATGAGTTAATGAACAAAATCTTTTTTTCTGTAAAATAGAGGGTAGCTGGTGTTACAACAGGATAGATGGTGTAGAGCCATGTGACAGAATAACTAACGGCCTGGGGAAGTTTAAGAGAAGTCTTCAGACCTAAAGTGCCCATTTGAATTGGATCATAGAGATAAGAATGTTCCAGGCAAAGCAAACAGGTGAAAGGATTTCTAGATGGAGAGAGTATCATGTGTAAGTACATGGAGTTGTTAAAAAAAAACATGGCCTGTGATTCAAAGGCCAGCTTTGTGGTTTGTGGGACAGAACGGAAAGACATAAAGCTGGAAAGAAACTTTGGCAAGGAACTTGTTTTAGGCCGCTGGTAAATGGGAACCAAAAAAGGTAGCAGAGTAGTATGTCCAGATTTTCATTTTATTTTGGAGGAGGGGAAGTTAGAGATACTTCTAGCAACAAGGTGGGTAACAGATGAAAAGTAGAATAACAAGCTTATTTTTAAAAATTTGATTCACTGGAAACATTTGAGGGATGAGGGGGATGGAGACTGTACAGCACAGGAGACTGTGGGAGAAGTTCTATGTGGTTTTGTTCTGTGTTGTGTTTTGAGAACAGTGAAGTCCCCTTTTGAACAGATTAACTTCCGAGTGCCTGTATGATTAGAAATTTTACTCAAAACTCACCACTGCCACCTTGTGGAAGTACGGCAAAGAACCGAACTGTGTTTAAAGTCAGTATTTAACGCTGGTCAGCTAGCTGAGGGGTTCCCAGCCTTTTTACCCCCAAAGGGGTTTATTATCTACCCTCCCCCCAAACTGAATCTATGATTTATGAAACTAAAAAACATCATTTATTGACAATTTGCTTTCCCATTTTTATAAATCAGATACGTATATAAATGCCAATCAGAGCTTCTGATCCATGATTATCAACTAGTATTTGTATTTTGAGTTGATTTCATTCTAATCAAAAGCAGAGAAGCATCAGGTTTTCATCATTCTTATACAGTCCCTGTTAAATAAATGTACGATTTGTTAGTTGTTTTGTTTATTTGTTTATTTTTTTAAACTTTTAAAAAAATTTATTTATTTTTATTTATTTTGGGGTGTGTTGGGTCTTCGTTTCTGTGCGAGGGCTTTCTCTAGTTGCGGCGAGCGGGGGGCCACTCTTCAACGCGGTGCGCGGGCCTCTCACTGTCGCGGCCTCTCTTGTTGCGGAGCACAGGCTCCAGAAGCGCAGGCTCAGTAGTAGTGGCTCACGGGCCTAGTTGCTCCGTGGCATGTGGGATCTTCCCAGACCAGGGCACGAACCCGTGTCCCCTGCCTTGGCAGGCAGATTCTCAACCACTGTGCCACCAGGGAAGCCCTGTTTATTTTTTAATAATACAAATAGTTTGCAAAGCCTCAATACTACCTGTAAAGTGATCCAAGTCTGTGGCCTGTGTTTACAAATCATTGATCTAACCCAGTGGTTTTCAACAGGGGACGACTGTGCCTTCCAGAAGACACTGAGCAATGTCTGGAGACATTTTGGTTGTCACAACTTGGAGGGAGGGCGTTGCAACTGGCATCTACTTGGTAGAGGCTGGGGATACTGCTGCAATACATCCATTCTACAATACAAAGGGCAGTCCCCACAACAAGAATTGTCTGGCCCCAAATGTCACTAGTACTGAGGTTGAAAACCCCGATCGAGTCCAATCCCTTCATTGTTATCAGCGAAGAAACTGAGATCCAGAATGGTCACATGACTTTTCAAATTAGGCAATACATTCAAGGGTTCCAGAAATAGAACATATAAAAAGGCATACAGGGGCTTCCCTGGTGGCGCAGTGGTTGAGAATCTGCCTGCCACTGCAGGGCACACGGGTTCGAGCCCTGGTCTGGGAAGATCCCACATGCCGCGGAGCAGCTAGGCCCGTGAGTCACAATTACTGAGCCTACGCGTCTGGAGCCTGTGCTCTGCAACAAGAGAGGCCGCGACAGTGAGAGGCCCGTGCACCGCGATGAAGAGTGGCCCCCGCTTGCCGCAACTAGAGAAAGCCCTCGCACAGAAACGAAGACCCAACACAAGCCATAAATAAACAAACAAACAAACAAAAAAAGGCATACAGGACTTGAACAGACATTTCTCCAAAGATACACAAGTGGCCAATAAGCACATGAAGAGATGCTCCACATCATTAGTCATTAGGGAAATGCAAATCAAACCCACAATGAGACGGCTTATTATTATTAGGATTACTAGGATGACTATGATAATATTTTTTATTGGTAAGTAAGTGTTGGTGAGAATGTGGGGAAATTAGAAATCTCATACATTGCTAGCGGGAATGTAAAATGGTGCGGGCATTGTGGAAAGCAGTTTGGTAGCTCCTCAAAAAGTCAAGTACAGAATTACTGTATGACCCAACAATTCCGCTCTTACGTTAGAAGGATCAATCCGTGATAGCGTAAACATCCTCCACCTTCTGCACTATACGTGCAGTATAAAGACTGTAGCGGGCCTCTGCTCACAACGCAAAAGAAACAGATGGAGCGGGAGCCCACCACACCATGTTCTAGACTCCATCTAACCTCATCTGAAATATATTCTGTACTTGACTTTCTTCGGTGCGTTTCACGTCCCTTAGCCTATCTAGTCTTGCTTCTCCCACTTCCCCTGAAGTGGGTTGACATGAGCATTGAGCATTACAGAACAGAGAGAAGGGGACCGTGTCAGAGGAGACCCCCCAGCACAGATTCTGTGGGAAAGTGAGGAGGAAACCCGAGAGCCCCAAATTCGTTCTCCCAGGTGTACAAGGACAAAGGAAACCCCCACTAGCCAAGTTGGCGAGACATCACGTCCACTCTACAGGGTACACAGTGTACCCTCGAGGTAGGTGAACAAACGAGAAACCCGAGCCGCCTCATGGCCTTTGCAGCCTCGCAGGTATCCTCTCGTTGGCGTGGAGCAGCCGGTTTCCCACAGGTCCGTGCACTGCCAGGGAGGCGCGCACCCTCTCAGCGCCGCTGGTTGCCAGGAGACATGCCCAGCCACCTCCTCCAATCAGCACGCACCTCTTTGTGTCCAATCACAGAAGCCAGAAGAGCGGTAGTCGGAGGTGAAAGGTCACGCTGCTATTTGGCGGCCATTTCTCTGGAAGCTACGCGGCTGGGGCCCTGCTGTGGCTACTCCAGTCACGAGGGTCGGACGACAGCTGGGTCGGCGGCGAGTAGCCTGCAGCATTTGCCCACTACTGCAGCAGTAGTCGCGATGGTAAGGAGAAAGAGAGAGGCCAGTGTCCCGTGAGAGAGAGAGAGAGAGAGAGGGCGGGTGACCAGCGTTGCCGGGCCTGGTGGTTGGTTCTCGCGTTTCCCATTCATCCGCGTGAGGCGCGGCGCGCCGGGTTGCCAGCCCTTTTCTCCCTGCTCTGGGTGTCTGAGGCGCGCCCTCCTTCCGAAGCGCTCACCTCCGCAAGAGTGCCCCTGCCGCCTTCCCCGTCTTCTTCGTTTTGTATCCGAGCCTGAGGTGTCCTTGCTGCCTGGGGCCACAGGGCTGGGGTAAAAATGCAGCGGTTTTTCACGTCCCACTTATCACACTCCACAATCCGCTTTCGTCCCGTGATGTTGGGGGGCCCTGCAGCCCTTCGGAATACAGAGCCCAGACTTTGAGCATTCTCCTGTTCGTTTAGCAAAGCTTTACAGAGCGCCTGCCACCTGCCAGGGCCAGGCAACGTTCTAGGTGCTAGGAATATAAGATAAAAAGTACTGGTGCGGACCCTGCTCTAGGTTAACTCAGACATTAATCAGACAACGATAAATACATAATTTCGAATAACGTTAACTGCTAAGAAGGGAGCAAACAGGGTGCTCTGAGGGGGGCGCCGTGGTACGTTAGAAGAGTGGTTACAGATGGCATCCCTTGGAGGAGGGATTGAACCTGAAACCTAAGCGATATGAAATGCAGCCCCGTGAAGAGCAGGAGGAAGCGTGTGTACCTCAAGCTCAGGGAACAGGAGCACAGGCTCTGAGGCCGGAAGGAACACCTGACTAGCTGGAGGAATTGAGAGAAAGCCACAGCCGCCTGCAAGGATAGTGGTCATGAGATAGGGTCGGGGAAGACCTCTTAGGCCGTTTTAGGAGGTCTGGGTTCCACTCCAAGTGCAGTTGGAAGCCATCGAAGCATTTTAAGCAGAGATATGGTATGATAAAAATAATACTTGTCGTGTGGCTAATAAGTTGGAGAAAGACAAGAGTGAAAACTGGAGACCCATTTGAGATCACTCTGAATGTGCTTATTCTAGAGGGGTTTAGTAGCCAAGTTTCTTGGTTGTTTTCTTTCTTTGGGCCGATGAGTGAGCAGATGAGGAAAGGAAGAAGAGTCTGAATTCACTGGGGGTACTACCGGTTTGCTGAATAAACAAACATTAAGTGACTGCCCATATGTAGGAGGCACTGCAAAGTCAAAGAAGACCCAGTCCTAGCTCCTGGAATTCAGTTGAAGATCGTGGAGCATGATCTGCCCTTGCCTCCTTCTGTAGCCTCATACAAAACTAATTTGTGTGTCCCTGAGATCCCTTGTTGATTCACTCTTCCCTCCTTTTACATAGGTACCCCCCCACCCCACCCCGCCAGATCAGCCCTTTTCCCTCTGGAAATACCTCTCATCCTTTAAAACAGAGGCATTACTTATTTCAGGCAACTCTTCCTTTTCTTTTAACCCTGGATTGTTTGATTGTTTGGTACCCTTGTACATAGCATATCTCCTCTTACTACGTTGCAAAATAATTGTCCATTTGCATGTGTTTTGGCCCTCCCCCCTCCCACTGTGGGCCTGAGGACAGGGACTGTTATCTGCTTTTTTTTTTTTTTTTCTTTTTTCTTTTTTCTGCCTTTACCTTTGTTTCTTTATGGCCTTGGAACAGTGAGTGATGTATATTAGGTGTTCAGTGTTTCTTAAGTGAACAGTGAATACTTTTATGAGTCTTGATGGATTGAAGGTGAAATTGGCTAACTGGATATTTAAATTTCTCGGATGCTCTTCAACAAAAGTGAAAATTGTGTAATAATGTGAGAGGGAATCAAGAGTTTTGCTTCATTTGGAACTATAAAATATTGGTGATTTGATAGAGAAGAGAGTAGGTAATGGAAGCCAAACTAAGGAAAAATAATCAGTTGGGTTCTTTTTTTGTTCTTTGTGCAGAGTTTGCCCCTCAATCCCAAACCTTTCCTCAATGGATTAACAGGAAAGCCAGTAATGGTGAAGCTTAAGTGGGGAATGGAGTACAAAGGCTACCTGGTGTCTGTAGATGGCTATATGAACATGCAGGTAAGCTGAAGAGTTACAAAGATCATTAAATTGTATTTTTTTTTCTTCATCTGACTCCTCAAAGGTTTAGTGTGACTTACAAAGATGTAATTAATTTAATTGACAAACACAGCAAAATTCAGGAATAAAGTCAAGGCCAAGGAGGGTGTTGTAACTGTGATAACTATGTATGAGACATATTAAACCAAAATTCAAGCACAGATTTGACTCCTAGTGGTTAAAAGTAAGAAGAGCTCAGACATTTGATTCACAATGCCATAAGACAAATACACTAGAGTTTGCAGAAAAAGCAAAACTTTTCCCAGCACTTAGCTCTGAGAGAAACTTTTCCAGTGAAATTCTTAAGTCTTTTGATGAATGCTAAATGTACAACATCAAAGTAATTTGATAAAAGCAATTCTTGAGGGAGAAGACAGACCGACCAAAAGAATTGATGAACTGGCTACTTGTCTGTTAAACTAGCTTCTATAAATGTTTCAGCCAGGTTTTGTTTTTTGTTTTTAATTGAGGTAAAATATATATAGCACAAAATTTACCACTTTAACCATTTTCAAGTGTGCAACTCAGTGGCATTAACTGCATTCACATGGTTGTGCATCCATCACCATTATCCATTTCAAGAACTTTTTCATCATCCCAAAGGGAAACTGTACCCATTAAACAGTAACTCCCCATTCCCTTTGCCTCTTGGTAAACACTGTTCTTTTTGTCTTTATTCTAGGAACCTCATATAAGTGGAATCCTACAATATTTGTCCTTGTGTGTCTGGCTTATTTCGTTCAGCATGGTGTTTTCAGGGTTCATCCATGTTGTAGCATGTATCGGAATTTCATTCCTTTTTATGGTTGAAATATTCCATTGTGTGTAGCGGTCCCTCAGCATCCTTGGGGGATTGGTTCCAGGACCTGCCTGGTATACTGAAATCCACAGATGCTTGAGTCCATAGTTGGCCCTCCATATGCGTGGTTCTGCATCAGCTCGTTCATGTGGTCTCAAACCTGTGTTTTTCAAGGGTCAACTCTACCTCATTTTAATCGTTCTGTTGGTGAATATTTGAATTGTTTCCACCTTTTGACTTGTGAATAATGCAGTGAACGTAGGTGTACAAATATCAGTTAGAGTCTCTACTTTCAGTTCTTTTGAGTCTGTATCCAGAAGTGGAATTGCTGGATCATACAGTAATTCTTTGTTTAATTTTTTGAGGAGCTGCCAGACTGTTTTCCACAGCAGCTGCACCATTTTACGTTCCACCAACAATGTACAAGGGATCCAGTTTCTTAACATCCTCACCAACACTTGTTATTTTCTGTTTGTTTTTAATAGTCATCCTAATGAGTGTGAAGTGGTATCTCGTTGTTTCGATTTGCATTTTCTTAATGATTAGTGATGTTAAGATCTTTTTATGTGCTTATTGGTCATTTACATATCTTTGGAGAAATGCCTGTTGATGTCCTTTGTCCATTTTTAAATTGGGGTGTTTGGTTTTTTGTTGCTTAATTCAATAGTTTTCAGCCAGGTTTTTTTTTTTTTTTAACTTTTGGGTTTATTTATTTATTTATTTATTTATTTATTTATGGCTGTGTTGGGTCTTCTTCGTTTCTGTGCGAGGGCTTTCTCTAGTTACGGCAAGTGGGGGCCACTCTTCATCGCGGTGCCCGGGCCTCTCATTGTCGCGGCCTCTCTTGTTGTGGAGCACAGGCTCCAGAAGCACAGGCTCAGTAATTGTGGCTCACGGGCCCAGTTGCTCTGCAGCATGTGGGATCCTCCCAGACCAGGGCTCGAACCCGTGTCCCCTGCATTGACAGGCAGACTTTCAACCACTGCGCCACCAGGGAAGCCCCTCAGCCAGGTTTTTGAAGAAAGAGTTTGAGGTTATATTTTCCTGAAGTGCAGGTATTTATGTGACTGATTAATGGCTGATGAATGAATTTTAAAGGGTACCTAGATAGATGGTCAAACCAGTCGTGACTCCAAGTATTCCAAACTGGTAGTGCTGTAGGCAGAGTACTAATAGGAGCACTTGTAGGCCCAAAGCTGAGATTTTCCTTAATTTAAGAGTTTACCACCTGAACAGACAATGCCCAGGTCCCCAAAGTTCTTATAGAGCATGGTTTTGGCCTGGAAAATTCCCTAAGCAGGAATCATTTACCAAGGCCATAGAGAAATTTGAAAACTATATCCATTGTGCTGAAAATGTTCCAGACTTAGATAGTGGTGATAATTACATAACTTTATGAATATACTAAAAACCACTGACTTGTATACCTTAAAAGAGAATTTTATAAGAATTATATCTCATTAAAAGAAAGGAATAAAGAATACCCACCAAATATTTGGTTTTAGAAGTAATATAGCTTCCTAGTGAACCTACCAGAGTTATGAAATGTATCTCTGAGTAACTAACCACATTGGTGATGCTTTTGAGTTTATTCACTCAGTGAATATTTACTGAGAGCCCCTTATGTGCCTGGCACTGTGAATACACCAGTGAACAAAACAAAGTCCCTATCAAGAAGTTTGTGTTTTAGTGATGGGAGATGGTAATATAATGTGATATGATATCAGTAATGATAGATGCTATGGAGAAAAAGAAAGCAGAAATGGAAGAGGGTGACAAGAGTGTACAATATTAGATGGGATAGCCAGGGAAAGCCTCTCTGAGGAAGTAAATTTAAAAAGAGACCAGAATTGAATGAGCAACTGAAGAGAGTGTTTGGGGAAGGAGCATCCCAATTTGAGGGAACAGCAAGTTGCAAAGGCTTTGCGGCAGAAACATGCTTTTTCTTTTCAAGGCAAAACAAGAAGGTGAGGGCAGAGTGAGTTACAGGAAGTATGATAGAAAGATTGGAATGGTAGTCATGGAAGACCTTTTAAGGGATTGTAAGAATTTTGGGTTTTATTTAAAATGTGATAATATACAAACAGCTCATACAACTCAATATCAAAAAAAAAAAAAAACCAAACAACCCAATCAAAAAATGGGCAGAAGACCTAAATAGACATTTCTCCAAAGAAGACATACAGATGGCCAAGAGTCACATGAAAAGATGCTCAACATCACTAATTATTAGAAAAATGCAAATCAAAACTACAATGAGGTATCACCTCACACCGGTCAGAAGGGCCATCATTAAAAAGTCTACAAATAATAAATGCTGGAGAGGGTGTGGAGAAAAGGGAACCCTCCTACACTGTTGGTGGGAATGTAAATTGGTGCAGCCACTATGGAGAACAGTATGGGGGGGTTCCTTAAAAAACTAAAAAATAGAGTTACCATTATGACTAAGCAATCCCACTCCCGGGCATATATCTGGAGAAAGCACTAATTCAAAAAGATACATGCACCCCAGTGTTCATAGCAGCACTATTTATAATAGCCAAGACATGGAAGCAACCTAAATGTCCATCGACAGATGAGTGAATAAAGGAGATGTGGTACATATGTATCACACACACACAATGGAATATTACTCAGCCACAAAAAGAATGCAGTAATGCCATTTGCAGCAACATGGATGGACCTAAAGATGATCATACTAAGTGAAGTAAGTCAGACAGAAAAAGACAAATATCATATGATATCACTTAAATGTGGAATCTAAAAAATGATACAAATGAACTTATTTATAAAACAGAAACAGACTCAGAGACATAGAAAACAAACCTATGGTTACCAAAGGGGAAGGAGTGGGGAGAGATAAATTAGGAGCTTGGGATTAACAGATACACACTGCTGTGTATAAAATAGATAAACAAGAACCCACTGTATAAAACAGGGAGCTATAACTATATTCAATATCTTATAATAACCTATAATGGAAAAGAATCTGAAAAATGTATGTGTAACTGAATTACTTTGCTGTGCACCTGAAACTAACACTTCATTGTACATCAGCTATAGTTCAATTTTTTTAAAGTGTGGTAGAAGGCCTTTGGAGCATTATTATAGTTTAGAAACCAGCCAAATGTTGGTGAACATCTGCTGGAAATCACTTTTAAAAAAATTAGTTGATGTTAATACATTATTTCTGAGAGCTATTGCATACAAAACTAATTGTTGGCAACAATTTCAGACAAAACCATATCCCCTGAGTATAAGAGGTTATTTTTTGTTCTCTATAGGAGAAGGAATAATATCCAGTAGCATTATTAATTCATTAACATGTTTTAAATGCCTTACCTTATATCCTCTCTAAGACCTATTTTTCTTTCCCTTTGCCCACTTGCCTAGTTAATGAAGGAAACTTCCCTGTTTCCTTTCTATCTTGTTCATTTCTTTTGTGAGTCCCAGTAGCACTGATTGTAATTTTTTTAAATTATAAGTAAAGTTTATTATCTTTATGTAAAAGGAAAGCTAAACATTTTGATGTAAAATTAGAAATAATAGAGTTCTCTAAAGTGACTATAAAGGTCACTCTTAATTAAACCTCCTCTTAAGAACTTATTTTTTTCCTGTTTATTAGCACATAATTTTTAAAAATTCTTATTCAGTTCTTTAGTTTGGTTGTTGACTAATATAAGAGTATTTGGTATTTTAGCCATAGCTTTTGTACCCATTGGGTTCCTCAGTATGATATAATGCTATTACTCTGAGAAAAGTTAATGTCTGTTTCTTTAGACCTGAATTATTCACAGCTTATTCATAAATTGGAGACTGTCTTCCTTGACATGTTGTTTTAATGTTTAATAGAAAGAAATACTACATTATTGAGATATTTAAAAAATTGTGTTGAAACGAGCTTTATTATATATCAGTTCTACATCCATCAATGTTAACTTTACTGAATGTTTATATGAAACCAAAAGGTACTACAGTAGTAATAGAAAGCTAATCTTCTAATTATTGTAGGTAAATGTGAGTCATTGGTACCGAAAGATCTCAGTTAATAAGTTCTCTCACCAATATTAGGTGTATAATACTATTTTCCTCTTGTGTGATTATACTAATATATTTTCTTTTTATTTAAAGCTTGCAAACACAGAAGAATACATAGATGGAGCATTATCTGGACATCTGGGTGAAGTTTTAATAAGGTAACAAAACATCAGTAGTTTATATAAGGAGTTACTGGTGAGCAGTAAAAATACCTGTTTAAATAAACTATTAGTGCCCCAATCTCAGAATTACTTTTTTTTAATCACTATTAATTTAACATAACATTCTACAACTAGACTTCAAGATTCTTGAAATTGTTAAACTTGTCAAAGCAGATTTAAATATTTTGGAGCTGTTCATTCTTAAGGTTTTTCTAGTGTTGATATTAAACTTTCTAGCTCTTAACTGTACCTTTTTCAGTGGTTTTATTTGCAAGAGCTTGGTTTTGAATTTTAGGTGGGTCTGGCTGCTATTAGGATTCATATTATACTTATTTTCTAGAACTAGCTTCACATCTCCAAATTCTAGTCATTCTTCCCTTTGGAAGATCATAAAGATACCATTTTATAACAACCGCATGGTATAAAAATGAGTGTCACGTGCTCTTTAACAAACCAAAGGTAAATTTTTTTAAAAAAGAGAAAGAAATGATGTAATTTTTGCATTAATATTTTTGTAATGAAAAAATCTAATAAAAGTAGTAATTCAGATCTTATATGGTTTCTTGTTGGAACAACAAAATGGACTGTTTTTCTGTTTACAGGTGTAATAATGTCCTTTATATCAGGGGTGTTGAAGAAGAAGAAGAAGATGGGGAAATGAGAGAATAGCATCTTTCGGGGGGAATTTTTTTTATATATATTTGTAGACAATAAAGATTTGTTTGTTTTTCAACTTGACTGTGAGCTATTCATATTCAGATATTTACATGCAGAGCTCAAATGTTGAAACAGTTGAAAAATTATTCACGGAACTAATGCTTTAAAAGCCACCCAACTTTATTCAAGTTGGTTTTCCTGTAAGCCCAATGCTGTAATTTTTTTTTCTATAAGGGAAATTTATTTATATGCTCTATAAATGTTTATGAAAGTCAATTTTAGCCCTTGTAATTGTGTATTAACTGAGACCTTTTAAAAGCAACTGTTTCTTTTAAAGTTATTTTTGAGCCACTTTTGACACGTATAAAGTTGAATATTTTCTTAGAGTTAATATAGACTGTATTATTTTACTTAGTAGTCAATAAGTTACATGTTAATTCTATATCAATGTGAGCTAAATGATATGCACATTACAGCTAAAATTGAAACATCACCTGAAAATTAAAATGGTTTTGAGTAAAGAACACAACAGAAATTGTGAACTGACATTTAGGCTGAAGACATACGGTTTGTTCACTTGAGAGAATTAAGTTTTCTGAACAGAACCCCTTAATGTGAATTAAAAATCAGTCTCATGGTTGGTTATGTCTCATTATGTTCTCATGAGAACATAATCTAGTAGTTTTCATTTAAGTTTTAAACTCCTCAAATCAATATTTTAGAGTTGCACATTGTTAAAATGTATACTCCACGATGATAAAATTTACACTATGAACTTTCCTGTGGACTGGTTGAAAAAAAAAAGATTATTTAAAGTCTTAGGTTGTCAGAATGCCATTATTGCACTTAAATGGTCATTCACCATACAGTTACATCAGTAAGGTCACTTTGGATGTGTATCCCCACCTGGGACAACAGAAAGTATAAATGTTTAGCTATATAGAATAATGGTTAGGATATGGATAATAAAGGTCTTCAACAAAAGAAAATAACTCCCATTTCCAATCCTAAGGGCCTTTTAGAGTAAGGACCTGTCTTCCTGAAATTGGTTAGGCCTGTGTGTGGGGCAGAATATTGCCATTACTGAAAAGCAAAAATCTACAAAATATGCCTAAAGCATTCTGGTTATAAATGTCTTACTGCTCCTATTCAAGTGAAAAAATATTCTTCCTGCAGTGATTTTGTTCTTGTATCCTTGACTAAAAGTAGTTCACGTTTGTTACCAGATGGAGGTTTTGAGCGGTAGATAAGTCGTCTTCCCAGCTGAAACAAAAGAAAAAGTACTTAATATTTTCATATAACCATTTTCTATTGAAGTGTAACTAAAATACTAATATTAACTTGATTTTTCCTAAGAATAATATAGTTTAAAATAGTAAATAATAATCCCAATTACAAAGGGATTGATAACCTAATGGATGTCCAAATGCAGGCAAAGTTAAGTAACGAATGGAGCACCATGGTATGCAGAAGACAGGGCAGTTAGGTTTTATGGGGAAGTGGGAGGATTTAGATAAAGTCATCAGATAGCTTGTGTTTCAGATATGCTAAGCTTAGAGAAACTCCATGTTTGAGGCCAACACTTCATTTCTCAGTAACTGCCATAGCTAATTTCTACTCCATTGGTTGGAAGAGATGACTTTCCTCTGCTAAGCAACAGCTGACTGGCATTTAAAAATCCTGTAAAACAAAAACTTGAGAAAACCATGTACTATTTTCTTAGGCACTAGAAATCCTGTTGGCTCTTGGTCCCACCAGGAGAGGCTTAGGGATACCCCAGTTCATACCTATTTATTCTCTCTGGAGCATATACTCAAGTATATCATACTAATCTTTCTCTTTGAGTCTTTTCTCCCCCTTCTCCTTATTCATTTATTTATTTTTTGTTTTGCCTTTATATCTGAATTTGTATAAATTAAATGGATAAGAAAACTTCTGTTGGACATGAAATTTGATGGGATGTTTCCATTGTGCCTCAAAAGGGGCACCAACCCTGTGTGTGACTGTCCCCTGCATTGCAGAATGTTTGACATTCCTGACTCCAGGGAACTAAATAGCACTAGCAATCCTCCCCTCATTATAACAACAAAAACATCCTTAGAGGACTGGAATCCTTGAATTCCTTTCCTAATGTCATACTTTTTTCCCCCACTGGTGATGATCTCCTTTGATAACCTTTGTTATTAATTTCTGTCTGAGAAAATTGCCAGTGATGAAATGTCCTAAATGTCCTCTGAAAGAGTAAAATCTTCTTTCAGAGGTCTTCATACATTGTTGACTTATCAACATTCTTTCTCCAGTTTTCTTCCAGATTTAGTTTTCATTCTCATTTTTAGTTTGTTAATTCAGTAAGCATTTATTGAGTGTCCACTATGTGCCAGGCATTGGGGATACAAAGGTCATAAAACTCATTCGTGGTCTAAAAGGAAAGATGAATATATTAAAAAATAATCACTTTAATTTGGTGAGTTTAGTAAATAATAGTGTATACATGTAGCAGGGTGATGAATGGTTAATTCTCTCTTAGAAGAAGAGAAGTTAGGTCTTCATAGGCAGAGTTGAACTAGATAAGTACAGACCCTTTTAAAGATGAAATGCTTATTTAAATAAAATTAATCATCACTTTTTGATATAGTACATATTAACAGTTACCATACTTCAGAACTTTAAGTACTTACCTCAAAGGCTGTTGTGAGGCGCACAAGCATTCACTATAGGTTAGCTGTGACTATGGTGAGAATCAATGTCCATATTAGCTTTGCAGATAACTATGAGATTGCCCTCCTGGAATATACTTCAGACTCTAGCTCAGAGGAGGGAGAGTGGCATATAGAAACAAAAGGCCCTTCACACCCAGGGGGAGTCATAGACCATGTGCACTCTGTGACTGCCCAATTCTAAACTTATTGAACAGGTAATCTTGAAATATGAAGAACCTTGGCTTCTGGTCAGATTCTGCTGCTAAATCTGAAGTGACTCTGGGTAAATTATTTTAACTTCAACTATAAGTCTCATTATTTTTACAATGTGAGGATTAAAAGACCCTTCCAGTAATACGTAATTCACTTACTATTACTTTTTTAGTTCTCTAGTTTCATGGCACCTGGAGCTAAAGAAAAAGAGGAGAGGGGAGAGGTTTCTTTTACCAAAAAGTTAGTCTAATGGAGAACTGTAGAACCAGTAATTTGAATCATTCTAAAAGTAGCAAGGAACCAGAGAGAGATCAATTTAAGCTGTTAGCAATCTTACTGAAGTTTAACCTGGATAAATTAGATGAGTTAGGTATTTTGTTTTTGCACCACAGAAGCCCTCACACATTGATGTAGTGGAACCTATTAATAACAAAACACAAACCTTTTTCTTTGGTTGTGCTACTGCCCTTTCCAGAGCAGCTTTTAGCCTTTCCTCCTGGTGTTTTTGTTTTTCTTTCACTTTCTCTTCACGCAGCCTGTCAAGAGGGGAAGACATTGTTCTAACTATAAATCACAGAAGTAAAAAAGACCTACATCATTACTATTTGGTAAAGAATTATCTAAATATTATAAAGTTTCCTTTAAGGTTAAATGAAAATAATACTTCCTTTTCACCCAAATCTATGGGTTTTGAATATTCAGGTGAAATTTCAACAACAAATCCTGTTTGTGTTGAAATGGGAAGAAAATGCATGTCACCATTTTGGAAGAAGTAAAATCTACCGAAATCTTGGTCTAAAACAAGCACCTCAGCAAAGCTTTCTCATCACTCCATTTACAGTTCAGTACTTCGCAGTTAATCCGTATGACGGCCACTTGAATTAATTTCCAGCTATTTCCCCCCTTTTTAAACCTTTTTGTTGAAGTATAATGTGCAGAAAAGTACACAGATCACAAGTGTATATAGTTCAATGGATAACCACAAAAACATACTTTCCAGTAAATCTTTTTGAATGTTATCCTCAAATTAAGGCCAAGAAATACTATTTGTCTTTGTTCTCTTTAGGGTTGTTATGAGGATAAAATTAAATGAGCTGACTTATGCAAACTGTCTAGTCCAATGCCTGGTGCAGAATAACCACTGGACAAGTGATAGCTTTTTTATGGATGTATATAATTATCAATGTAAAATTCACTGAACATTTTTTATGCAAAATTAGGTGTTATGTTAGGTGCCTCCAAACCATGGGAAAAATCCAGTAGAATTCTCCTTTTGATAAGAATGATAAGTAATTGGAATTAGATTCATGTATCACTACTGGAAATAGTAGAAATTACAAGATGCAAATGCTCTTAGTGTAATTAGTCAAAGGTCATCTTCTGGAAGGAGTGATCTTTCATTTATGATTTCTTAAAACATTTGCTTCATATTCAATAAAATCCCATCAGGATCACCTTAATATATTCTGGACTTTGTTTTTATATGGAGGAAACAATATCCCCCCCACCCCAGTAATGTAAGCAGTAACAAAGTATCTAATATTAATGGCTACTCTTCGAGCACTTACTATATGCCAAGCATGCTTTAGGGCTTTTACAGAGATTATTTAATTTAATCCTCACAACAACCCTGTGAGATAAGTTCCATTATTACTGCCATTTTACAGATAAGGAAACTGAAACTTAAGAGAGGTTGTGTGGCCTGCCTAAGGTCACAAAAGTTGTAAATGGCGGAACCTGGATTGAACCCAGGCAGGTCAGCTCTAATTCCCATGCTCATAACCATAGTTCTAGTATGCCTGGCAACATGTTTTTTTGCTATAACATGAACATTATTCCACCTATAAGCATTCTCTATATGCTACATTATACTAAGGATCATATTATATTTATAATAATCATTGCCTCAAAGGTAGTATGTACATAAAATCCTTATTTAACTTGGTACGGAAATTTGTAAATCAGTGGATTCTCCGGGAAAGGCCCCAAGCTAGGCAAAGGTGTGGGGACATGGGGGCTGGGCAGGGGTGGAGGTGAGGGTGGTGGTATGTGTTCCAGGGATGATAATCTTCATGAGATTATCTTGAGGAATAAATGAGTTAATGAGTAAATGTGATGTATGTAAGTGTTGGCAGTTAGGAACTGAGGAAAACCCTCATTACATGGCTCTAACTTTCAAACAATTCCTTCGTAGATTGAGTCTCCCTGTAGTTTTCCAATGAAAGGCTCCTAATTCTAGTCTTGGGCCCTTCACCACAAGTATAGTTCTCCTTCTACATGATAGCCCTTTGAAAATTTTCATGTAAGTAGTGAATATTCACTCTGAAAATTCACTTTTTCAGGCTAGAAGGACCCCTTGCCCATCCAAAACTATGTCATTTGCCCCTGATGAGCTCTTTCCTTCACAGTGCTCGTTTTACCATTGATAACGAGATATTTATTTCGTAAGAATATGGATGTTATGTGTCTCCACACTAAAGAATAGCTCCATGAGGAGGGCAGGGCTGAGTTTGATTCCACTGTATCTCTATATGGCGTATAATAGAGACTTGCCATATAACAGACTTCCTTAACGTATGTGGAATCCAAGCAAAAACAGCTTCTCATTAAGTCTTTCACTACATTTATATCATAAGACAGTGACTGTACTTTTGCCGTCGTTCTTTCTGTTTCATCCTCTCAATTGCCTCCACGTTTTCTTTGGGAATGGATTCAATGAGATCACTCAGTTCCACCAGGCGAGACTCTACTTTTACCAGCTTTTGAACTGGGTTGAGGCTGCCAACCTCAGCATCTCCAATGCAGACTTTGTATACTTGATTAATTTTTTTACTAAGAGAGTCTATCAGTTTTTCCTGAGGTTGAGAAGAAAAGGAGAGCAGAAAACATAAAATTTCATTACTATTTTCTTGTTCATTCAATAAACATAAAATTCCCTTTTACTATATTATAATGAAAAAGGCTTTTATGTTCTAAATATTTCCTTTTTTAAAAGAAAAACTTTAATACAACATAGAACAGTGAGAAAATGCAGCATTGAATTTATATTATAATTTATAGTCAGATCATTACTATAGTAACACCTTGGATTATTTTCTTTAAAAATATTTCAGTCTAGGTATAAGAAGTAACTTAATAGGACAGATTGTCTTTTTGCTTGAATGTTTTTGTGTATCATTCCCATTCAAGTAGACACTACATAAACATTTTAAATCCTTTTTTTCCCCACTCTAATGCATTTCCTAGCAGCACAGTGTGTGAGCTCCCTTTTTTGCACTTACTATTCTATTTGGTAAAACTATAATCCTGTATGATAGTTATTTGCGTACACGCCTTATCTCCCCTCCTAGACTGTAAGCACCTGGAAGGCAGGAGCTATTTCTTATTTTTACACTTATATCTAAAGCAGCACCTTGCACATAACTGTGCACTTAATAAATGTTTGCTGAATAAATGAATGCATTCTCTAAGAGCAAAAAAAAAGTTACAAGCAAACAGATTCCTAAGCTGGCCTATAAAACCTTTTGAGGAGCTTTCATTCTCTCCATTGGGAAGCCATTCTAGTACTCTAGTCTAAGCAGAAGCTTAGGCCAAACCTTGCTGATCCCTGTACCTGGCCACTGTGCCGTTTTAACTGTTGGTAGAGATGCTCGAGCTTGTAGGTAACATGTTTCGGGACCGTAAGGAAACTTTCTTTCTGTGTCTCCACTGTGTACCCGGCATTCGCAGATAAAAGGATCTCAATAAACTTCTGGGCAAAGTAAATCGTTCTCCAGGTAGCATCCTGCCCCCATTCCTGCTTCTGCTCAGGAAGATGAGAATCACCATAAAGCCAAGGACAAATAATACTCAAGACAGATGTAGCTCCAGGAGCCATGCGAGACCCCTCCTGAAACCACAGACTCATTACAGAGCCACCAACACTTAATTACAAGTCAAGATCTGTTACCAATAGTTTACTTCAAACAGCTTGTCTGTCCCACCTCCTAGTTTAACAAGCTTTCTGATGGTCCTGTTTGCCATAAAGTCCCCCGTTTTTCTTCTAAAGTAACACTTACTGTATTCCCTATTTATATTTAAAACATGCTTCTTCTAGGAAATTTGGAGAAATACAAAATAATGAAAAGTCAAAAAAAGCAAAAGTCCTATTTGCCATAAAGCTTCTTTTTTCTCTCCCTTTCTAAATAACATTTATTGTATTCCCTATTTATATTAACACATTCCTTTCAGAAACCATCAAGGGGCTAAAATATTGTACTTGGATATGAAAAAAATTACTGCAATGTGGGTCATTAAAAATATATATTCTGAGAAAACATCTTTAATATGAGAATGATTAGTAGTTGATGGAAGTTTTGTGGGGAAACCTCTTGAACACTTAGAAAGAGCTTGAGAGATGGATGGGCAGCGACCTTTAGCATGTCTTTTCTTTTTAAGTTCTGCCTGTCAAACAGGAGAGGAAAAGACAAGGAGAGATATTTTATTAAGATAAGTTAAGAACAGTGTAAGAAGTAGGATTGGGGAATGAGGTTAAAGAAAATACTCATGTATGAGAAAGAGATTGAGGGCCTGGCCCAAGAGAGCAGAAGGACAAGGAAAAAGGGAGCTCAAGGCACAGGCCTACAGATGACAGAGAAGTAAAGTATCAGTCCCATCGCTGGAGCTGCCACCAGGTGGCGGGCCCAGCCCAGAGCACCTCGGAGGAGGGGCAACCAAGAGAGGCTGCAAGAAGTGGGAGGAGCTGCTGCCTCCTGCTGTGTAGTGGGACAGGATCGTGACAGGACCGTGAAAAGCTCTGAATACTGGATATGAACTCTGGATGCCTTCAGCAGTGAGTGGGAAGTGATCTGACCAGAGCAATGTTTAGGAGAAATAGTTGTATCAGAACTGGATAGGCGAGGGGGCAGATGTCTAGATGACCTTTAAAGTCCTTTCCAACTCAAGGATTCTGTAGTTCTAATCCATGTCATGTTCTGCTGAATGCTGACTGTAAACAACTTTCGCAATTGAACTTGATTAGCTCCCTGTGCCAAAGAACAATAAAATGAGAGATGAGGATGTTCTGCAAATTGAACAATGGAATAGCTTACATTCCATTTCATGTTCGATAAACAGACAACTGCACAAAACAACATGTATGAATCTCACAATGTTGAGAGAAAGAAACCAGACAAGCCAGACATACTACATGATTCCATTTATATAAAGTTCAAAAACATGAAAGCTAATCGATGGTGAGAGAAGTCAAGATGGTAGAGACTGGAACGGGGTGTATGGTAGAGACTGGAACGGGGCATGCGGGAGGCTTCTGGGAGTGGTAATGGTGTGTTCACCTTGAGGAAACTCCTTGAGAGAGAAACTTAGGATCCGTGTGCTTTTCAATATTACATTATAGTTGAGTTTAAAATTTTATTTTAAAAGTAAAATATTGAATCAAGGAAAAATGTTTTTAGGGGATTAAGTACAGTTAAGAGTGTGGAAATTTTGAAAGAATAAAATACTCATAGCTCCAAAATACCTATGATAATTTATGAATGTCAAAATTAGACACAGCTATGCTTATTCACTCATAAAGGATTATGTTTTGCACATTTCAACATAGGAAAAGAATGGGAGTGGGGAAGCTGGAAAATCCTTAGAAAAGAATACTTCCCCCCCTGCCAATTGTTCTGCTCTGCCTCTGCTTCTCTGCCCCAACATTTCACATTTTTGGGAGACACTGTGAATTATTAGCTCCATTTTCCCAGAGTATATAATACACGGATGCCAAAATTACACTTGTGACCCAAATGTCATAGTCTTTAAAAAAGTAATTTGCAGATCAATTCTATCTTCTCAATTTAGGGCTCTGGTTGCTTCAAAGTTTGAGTATTGAGATGCCACTTTTTTTCGTAGCCACCCTAAATTTGGATGAAAGGGGCTTGGTGGAGGGCATGGGGAGATACCACTGATATTCACCTGACGTTTTTCATGTTAATCAGTTTCAGAATTATTTAAAACAGAATTGAAGGGTGGAAACAACCCAGGTGTCTGTCAACAGATGAATGGATAGACAAACTGTGGTATAAAAATACAGCGCAATATTATTTGGCTGTAAAAAGGAATGAAATTCTGACGCATGCTGCAACATGGATGAACCTTGAAAACATGCTAAGTGAAATAAGCCATACACAGAAGTCCAGATACTGTATGCTTCCATATATATGAGGCAACTTTATAGAGACAGAAAGTAGAACAGAGGTTACCAGAAGCCGGAAGGTGGGGGAATGGGGAATTATTGTTTAATGGGTATAGAGTTTCTGTTTGGGATGATGAAAAATTCTGTAAATAGATAATGGTGATGCTATGCAATATTGCAAATATCCTTAATGCCACAGAATTGTACGCTTAAAATGGTTAAATTGTAAATTTTATGTTATGTGTATTTTACCACAATTTAAAAAAAGGTTTAAAAAAAAAACCAGCATTGAAGAACTGAGAGGTGGCTGTCATCACACTTCCTGCTCTGGCAGCGCACAGCCCCATCCCCTCCTACCTCCGGGTGTTATGCCACCCTAGGAAATGTGGGCTGTGAAGGAGCCATACACAGGTTTGTCTTTTATAACCCTGCCCACCTATGGGTAGGGGAGCACAGTCATCTTCTGATAGAGTCCCCTTAAATCTACCTCTGTTTGAAAATCAAGTTCATAACTATAATTGTGATATTAGTCTCACATATGAGTTTTGAATTTTATTCATTTGAGATTTTTACAAGAAAACCAATGTTAGCTGGAGTTTGTTATGGGTCTTAAGACTAACCTAAGCATTCATTCAACAAACATTTATTGAGCACTTACTTTATGAGGACACTAAGCTGACTAGATAGGGTAAGACAATCCCTACCCTGGGGTTTGCATGGAGCTGGGAGAAACCAGCATGCAAACAGATAAGCACACATGGATCTATGCAGACCCAAAAGAGGCCACAATCTATTACAAGCTCACTGTTGGGAAGATAATTCCATTCAGTGCTGATTCAGTGCTTCCTCTGTTAATTATTTGCCCCTCAAATTAATACCAAAATGATCACAGGTAGTGAACTACTTCATATGTTTGGTAATATGTATACTGACTAAAAGAAATGCATTTATAGGTGGGGAGATCTCAGCATCATACTTTGTAACTTTTTTTTTAAAATTTATTTATTCATTTATTTTTGGCTGTGTTGTGTCTTCGTTTCTGTGCGAGGGCTTTCTCTAGTTGCGGCAAGCGGGGGCCACTCTTCATCGCGGTGCGCGGGCTTCTCACTATCATGGCCTCTCTTGTTGTGGAGCACAAGCTCCAGACGCGCAGGCTCAGCAGTTGTGGCTCACGGGCCCAGCTGCTCCACGGCATATGGGATCCTCCCAGGCCAGGGCTCGAACCCGTGTCCCCTGCATTAGCAGGCAGACTCTCAACTACTGCGCCACCAGGGAAGCCCCATACTTTGTAACATTTTAAGAGAACTCCAATGCCAATTTGAATGCTTTCTATCTACTGTGTAAATTAGCTATTACATATTGACAAGGTAATTAGTTTCAAGCTGCTTTCCTGGCTCTATCATCAACCTGGGACTTGTGGTTTGCTTTAATTCCCCTATTCCAATGCTTAATACACAGGGAATGCAGATTATTATCATGAGCCAAAATAAAATTACTACAGGCAAAGAATGATTACCTGAGCATCTGAATTAAATTCTCCAAAACTAAATAGCCTGGACCTTAATTCCAGTTCTGCTGCTTTTTCCTCTTCTCTTACACAGTTAGCCTTAAGCATTTCCTTGTGTTCCAAAAGAAACTCTATGTTTGTATTTCTATTGCAAAAGAAGAAAGAGACCCTTGTCTGTAATTTGTGGTTTAGTGAAATAAGCCATCAGTCAGGAGCTTCAGCACTCCCTCCAGATCATGTGTCAACATCCTGTGTCTAGCAAGCCAAATACAAGTTTATATTTTAAGACATTGACAAAGTACATGCAACTTTTCAGGTTAAAGTGAGAAAAATAAATGCACAGATGCTTTCTAACTTCCATCAGGAAGCATTTTCTCACCCCACCCCCACTTCTGTGGTTCCCCTGAGTCCCCCAAATAGAAAGCAGCAGAGCTGAGGTATCGGGAGCCCAAGCTGTGTGACCTAGTATGTCAGTGTTCTCAAACCTGGCTGATAATCAGAATATCTGAGGAGCCACTGGGTAAAGTACAGACTCCTGACTACTCACTTAGAGATTCTGATATAGATCCCCTTTTCCTGCCCAACCATACCCACCCCATCCCCTCAAATCATATTGTCAGGGCGGGGGCCCCATACACTGAGGACTGGGAGAGAGGAGACAAGGATTAAAAGGATACAGTAGTCTACTGGGTGGTTATGAGATTATGGTTTTAGGTTCTTAACTTATGAACAAGTTAATATGTTCCGAAGTTCAATGTAGTTTGACTTAACTATTTAAAAAGATTGCCGTCTTCTGATCCAGAAGACTCTTCCCAAAAAGGTTCTACACATTTTTAGAATGAGTAGATATAAAGATCTATTCTTTGCAACTTGAAGCTATTTTCCAAAATTGTAATCATATAAAATTTTAGAGTAGAAAGGAATTTTGTGAGTCATCAAATCCAGCCTCCTTCCCAACAGAAATCCTTTTTTATAATAGCCCTGATATATCAATATGTACATTATAAAATGATATAGTATTTAAGTCACACACAAAAAAAACTTTTGCTGAGAGTCACAGCCAAGGAAAATGCATTTATTAGCATTATCATCCAAAGCATGAATTGATTAGCCAGATGATAGCGTAAAACTGTATGGAACAAAAATTAAGGCAGTAGGTGACATTTCAATTCTTTTTAATCTTTTAAATTGTCTTTTATTATTGCTAGCTAGGAAAATATTTTGACAAGTGAAAGTAGGGACTAAAATTAAACTAAAGCCAGTCTATTCTGTGTAAATATAACTTCTACCTTTTACACTCGTCAGTGTAAACTATTATTAACAAAAATCCCATCCTAAGTCCAGAGAGACCACAAGGAAGGGCCATACATAAATGAGTTGGACTTTATCTCTGGTTAGAAATCTGTTAATAGAATAAGTCTACTTGTTTTTAATGACTTACATTTTATCCTGTATAAGTTTTTCTCTTTTATTTACATCTTCAAGATTTTCATCTACATCTTGGGAGTATTGTACCAAAGTAAGATTCTGCTCTTCCAGCTCTGTGAGGACCTGAAGTAACTCTTCGGGTTCTTTGAAATAAAGTTCTGGCTCCTAATCAATCAATAATGAAGAATATAATTCACTTAAAAACATGCTACCTGTGTACATGTGACATCTAGGAAAAAAACAGTGGGGTAAAGGAATACCGTTCTGATTATGAGGGAGAC
The DNA here is from genome assembly GCF_965194805.1 of Balaenoptera borealis. Taxonomy (NCBI): domain Eukaryota; kingdom Metazoa; phylum Chordata; class Mammalia; order Artiodactyla; family Balaenopteridae; genus Balaenoptera; species Balaenoptera borealis. Next base: position 81,407,436 of record NC_138870.1, read on the forward strand.
ATGGGCAGAGAGTGACAAAGGAGCCTATTTCCACGTGAGAGCTGGCCTTCAGGAAGAGAGCACTTTGGGAGTTAGGGGGAGATGAAGGTTATTAGAGAAGGGGAAAAGGAAGAGAGTGAGGAAAAGAGAAAGAAGAAGGGATGGAGCAGAGGAGGAGGCAAGGGCAGGAAAAAGGGAAAGGCAGGTCTAGGGAAAGGTAAGGGGAGAGGAACAGAAGAACGAGAAAGACAGGAGGCTAAGTGAAGGTCATTTTCTCCCCACATTTTAATGATTTTCTATATTCCAAAATTTTAAGTATAAGTTTATATTACTTTAAGTAAATTTAATTATTAGCAAGATGACTTGGATATTTGCACACCCATGTTCATCACATTTACTATAGCCAAGAGGTGGAAGTAACCTAAATGTCCATCAACGGATGGATGGGTAAAGAAAATGTGGTATATCCATTCAGCCTTAAAAAAGAAGGAAATCCTGTCATTTGCTACAATATGGATAAACCTGGAAGATATGAGGACATGAGACTAAGCAAAATAAGCCAGTCACGAAAAGACAAATACTGCATGATTCCACTTTTACGAGGTATATAAAGTAATCAAACTCTTAGAAATGTAAAGTAGAACGTGGTTGCCCGGGGTTAGAGGGAGTGGGCATAGGGGAGTTGTTCAATTGGTGTATAGTTTCAGTTTTGCACGATGAAAAAGTTCTAGAGGTCTGTTACACATCAATGTGCTTATAGCTAACACTACAGTACCATACACTAAAAAATGGTTAAGATGGTAAATTATGTTTTTTCTACAATTAAAAAAAAAAGACTTGGATAAGGTATGTTATACATAATACATGGATGGTGTTTTCAAGTGTTTCCCATTCGTTTTGAGTTTCTGTGGTTATATTTAGGGTGGGATTGGCTCAAAGTCAGGGTTGTAGCCATACAGGGCTGTTTTGTTGAAGGTCAATTTATCTCACAGTCCAGCTACCCAGTATATCTCAAGCCCCAATAAAATGATAAACAATCAGAAGGTGGTTATTTTTACAGGAAAATTGTAGATAATGTATATCTCCTAAATTGTTACCTTCTCATAGACCTTTATTTATTTATTTATTTATTTATTTATTTATTTATTTAATCTTTTGGCCACAACGTGTAGCATGCGGGATCTTAGTTCCCCGACCAGGGATGGAACCCATGCCCCCTGCAGTGGAAGCATGGAGTCTTAACCACTGGACCACCAGGGAAGTCCTGACATTTATTTTTCATTAAATGTCTGATGACAAAGATGAACTGTATGTAACTGGAGGACAGTATCAAAATCATATTTTCTTCTGGAAAGTTGTGGAATATTTGGAATAGGACATTTTAATTTCAAAAGAAGAAATGAGCATCTATACTTTTCACCAAACACAATTTTTAAATCAAGAAAGATCATCTGGTTACCAGATCATAGTCCATATCATCATTTAAAAAGAATTCCAAACTGTCTTCTGAACTGATACTTTCAGCTCGGCTGTAAAAGAAAAAGAAAATGCCTGATTTCTGAGCCACTTTCTGTCAACAGATTTGCTTTCATTTCTAAATTGTCTTTGGAACCTAACTGTAACATAGTTCTTTTCAATAGCCTGTTTAGCCTTTTAGGGAATTGCTGATTGCAGGAATCCATGGATTCCATGAATATGCAAAAGAAAATCAGATTCAGTCCCAGACAAGGGTGACATACACAAACAGACCACAAGGAAGGGCCATGCCACATGATACCAATTATTTGAAGTGCATCTATAAAATTTCAAATTAAAAAAAAATTAAACAAACACATGACAATCTACATTGCTACATCTGCTTTGTCCTTTTTAAGGCAGTCTTCTTGTGAAACTAAATATGTGCTCTAGTGCTCAAAACAAAACGTGTGTTCCAAGTAACACAATATTTGTCTTTTTAAGAGTAGATTTTACCTTTTAAAATATCTTCTGATCAGGCTGAGGAAATGTTGGTTGGGGGGTGGGGTGACTGATGAGGTACATCTTTAAAGAATAATTATATGGCTTGCAAGGTGGCTCTGGAAAAATCCTTTAAGAAGGATAAATTGAAAATGATTGGAATATTAAGAGGGGCAGGGACTAAGGAGAGAGTAAGACGGCTGTTGGTGTGATCTAGGTAAGTAACACTTTCAAGTAGAGGGTAGTGATGATGGGAAAAGTGAGTAAATGGTTGGGGCTTGGGAGGAGAATCTAGAGATGCATGAAAGAAAGAATTCATGGGAACCAAGAATAGAAAGAGCTACTGGGGCCAAAGCAGAAGAGACAAAGATGACTCCAACGCTTGTAGTTTGTGAGCCTGGAATAATGGAGGTTGCACTAACAGGAAGGAAAATGGTTAAAGAATGGGATGAGAACAAGATTAAGATCTGCTTTGTTCATGTTGAGTTTGAAGGGACAAAATAACCTACCTGGAGCTGCCCGTTAGGCAATGGGAAATAAGTTGTAGGAAAACTGAGAAAGGGCCATAGAAGTAAATGAATATTTGGGAAACATCCCCTGAGAAAGCATTTGGTACTGCTGTCCATGCCACTCTTCTTGGATTCAGTGATAGCATTTTCTAATCAATCTTCTCCCACCTCTCTGATACTCTTTTACCTTTTGGGGTTCCTTTTCTTTGGGCCTGGTTCCTCAGCCTTCTTGCCTCTCATTCTAACCATTCTTTTGGGCTGATCTCATCCTCTCTCACAGATTCAACCATTGCTAATATACTGACTCTCACATCTCTCTCTCCTTCTCTTGAGCTCTGGACTTCAATGGCCAGCCTCTAACTGGACACCAATATCCACTTGGGTGTCCCCTAGGGAGCTCAAACCAACACATCCAAGATCACACTCCTTATCCTCCTCCCAGGCCTGCTCCCCTTACTGTGTTCCCAGTATCATTGAATGACAACATCATACACCCGGTTGCCACACTAGACATTTGGGAGTTATCTGTGGCCACGCTCTTTTCCTCACACTTCCCCCAAAGTGTAGGGGAAGCCTGTCAATACCACTTCCCTGATGTGTCCCACAGCCTTTCCTTCTTTGTTCCCGCTGGTTGAGGCAGTCCATTATCTCTCACCTGAGGAACTGTGACAACAGGCTCCTAACTGGCCCTTCCACCTCTAGTTTCATCCCTGTCCATTTTATTCTCTAAAATACCACCATATCCAATTTTCTAAAATGCAGATCTGATTGGGTCTCTGTCACACACTTGCTAAAACCCTCAGTGGCTCCCAGGGCACTTGGAACAAAACATAGACTCCTTTGGATGGCACCACTGCTTCCCTGTTCATGATACAATACCTATTTACCCCTCGAGCCTCGCCCACTTGCACCCTGCGGCCCAGCCATTCTGAACAGAGCCAAACGCCGTCACCCCTGTCCCAGAAGGCCCCTCCCTCTTCCAGAGCATGTCCTCACTGACCCCTCCTCCTCACCAGACGCAGCTTAGATGCCACCTGATCTGGAGGGTGTTCACTGATCCCGCCCTTGCTTTCCCAGTCCCTCACCTCTCCTCTGGGCTGAGAGTCCTTCCTTTGCATGCCTGTGGCATCCTGAGCTTATCCTTCCAATGGCCTTATCACATTATAGTGTAACTGACAATTCCTTGTCTGTCTCCCTCTCTAGATGGTAAGCTCCTGGAGGGCAGAGACTGTCTTTTATTTATTGCTGGCCCTGCAGGGCACTCAATAAATATGTGCTGAGTAAATGAAGGAAACTAGGAGAGTGGTGAGCTTTCTGAGAGAGTGAATGTGACGTTTGAGTATTACTGTGTGCATCAACATGAAGAACCCTTATGATATTCTGTATTTGATTGTATCTTGACTCTGTTGATATCAATATCCTGGTTGTGATATTATACTACAATTTTGTAAGATGTTACTATTGGGGGAAACTGGGTAAACCGTAGTGGGACCTCTCTGTATTTTTTTCTTACAACTGCGTGTGAATCTACAATTATCTCAAAATGAAAATTTAATTAAAAACACAACAAAACAGTGACTCCTAAATGCCACAGAAGTGCAGTCACCCCAGGGCCCCTGGAATTCAGAGCACAGTGTCTGTGTTGGCTTTTGTCATGGATAATACAGTGCTGGCCCAGATCCTTCCTTTGGGGCTGATGCACCCATCCTAGACATCAACATATTTTCTTAAAAGCTCCCCTGGGGTAGCTAGGGTTGAGAACTACCAATTTATGAAATAATGAGTATAAATGAGTCAATAATCAAATAAGGGAAGAAACAAAAAATGCTTTATAGTCTTATTGCAGCAATTTTGAATGACATGGTAAAATTGCAAACACACAAGTCAGCAGTGGATTCAAACAACTGGGCAGTGAATTCTGAGAGGCAAAGACCCAAGATGCAGGGCGCAGGCAGTTTCTGCAAATAGCAGTTGTAGGCCCTCATCAAAGGGTGCAGGGAGGCCTATGAGAGCTTGGTCACCTCAGGAGCACATGGAACCACTACCTCCGGCATCTGTTATGGTGGGTGTGGATACGTGGTACATATGTTAAAGAAAGGCTAAAAGAAATATTTGCTAAAAAAAAAAAATTCACAGTTTCCAAGAGAGTTAATCAATATGTACCGTACTTTGATAAGGATGATTTCTTTTGCTCTAGGGTGGGAGTGGTCGTCTTGCACGGTTTTGCTGTTCAGAATTTCCAGGAGAAGTCCATGTCATTGGTGATGGTGGAAGTGAAAAAAAATAACATGTAATTAGAAGTGAGTCCTTGTTATTTGGTACAAGATATTCATTTTTTCTGCACCGATATGCCCATTACTTTTTTTTTTTTAACTATTTTTTTTAAAAATTATTTATTTATTTTTGGCTGTGTTGGGTCTTCGTTTCTGTGCGAGGGCTTTCTCCAGTTGCGGCATGTGGGGGCCACTCTTCATTGCAGTGCGCAGGCCTCTCACTACCACGGCCTTTCTTGTTGCGGAGCACAGGCTCCAGACGCGCAGGCTCAGTAATTGTGGCTCACGGGCCTAGTTGCTCCGCGGCATGTGGGATCTTCCCAGACCAGGGCTCGAACCCATGTCCCCTGCATTGGCAGGCAGACTCTCAACCACTGCACCACCAGGGAAGCCCTGCCCATTACTTTTTAAAAATTATTATTAGAATAATAATCATATAGGAAATAGAGCTCTTTTATTCTACTATTTTTGGTTCCAAGCATAAAATCAAAGGCACTGTTTGGGGTGGGGGGTGCATATTGTCAAAAACATGGCACAACTATTAAAGGTCACAAATCAGGGACGTAGATGGTGAAATATAAACCATGGTTCTATTTTTACCTAATCATACATATTTCTAATCACAGATTTTAAAAGATCAAGATATAAAATAAAAATTATGGACTTCAATTATTACATCTTGTGGAGAGACCTACTATAGGCCCATACAAGTCGCCCATGCACTCATTCCCCTGACACCAGTGTCTGGGCCTGACCCTGGTCTGAAACTGAGAAGTGGGCAAAACTGGTCTTGGGTCTCTGCATCCACTGGCCCCCAGGTCCCCTCACCCCAGCCAGGCCACGCTTCCTCATGCCTGTGCTCTCGTGACTTCCAATCACCCTTTCTGCTATTCTGTCTTGAAACCACAGCAGGTCCCACTCTCCCACCCTCTACCTGGGAAGTTCCTACTTATTCTTCAAAATCCAGCTCAAACGTCACCTCCTCTTAAAGACTCTTCTGGGACTTCCCTGGTGGCACAGTGGTTAAGAATCCGCCTGCCAATGCAGGGGACAAAGTTTCAATCCCTGGTCTGGGAAGATCCCACACGCCATGGAGCAACTAAGCCCATGCGCCACAACTACTGAGCCCATGCACCACAACTACTGAGCCCGCACGCCACAACTACTGAAGGCCGCATGCCTAGAGCCCGAGTTCCGCAACAAGAGAAGCCCCCGCTCACTGCAACTAGAGAAAGCCCGCGCGCAGCCATGAAGACCCAACACAGCCAAAAATAAATAAATAAATTTATATATATAAAAAAAAAAGACTGTTGTAAATGCCTCAGGCATAGATCACATTTTTTGCTTTTGCTCCCAGACCCCTCACTATCACTGCTGTATCGTTTGCCCTATTGTATAGTATAGGTCCAGGGTGCAGAACTATGTTCTATTGGTCTTTGTGTACTCAGAGTCTTAAAAAGTACCCGATACATTGTATGCCTCCAATATATACATGGTGAGTGGGGGAAGGAAAGAAAATGGATGAAGAACCAGTGGATTCTACCACCGCCATAAATTACCATCTTAAGCTTTTAAACTGATACTGGAACACATATTACTAAAACGTCTTGTTAAGGGATGTTATTTAAACTGAGTGACTTCTATATTCAAGATTTTAAAGAGAAGAAGACATTGACCCCACCACCTACTTCCTCCACCCCCCTCCCCTACACTCTACTCCAGATCCTCTAACAGGCAAAGTAATATGTCTTAAATAATTTGGGTCCTAATTGGCCTCACAGTCTGAAGGAACTCACTTTCTCAATCTGCTGGCCAAGTGCACTTATATCAGGGTTGTTTCTGGGCAGGCAGATTGCACTGTTGAGCTTTACCTGCACCACTAAATAAATACCTCCAGTGGTTGACAGCAGGATAAAGGAGAGGAGTCACCAGAAGTCAGCCTGCATGGGGCGGGGTTGGGGGGCGGGGTCACAAACTCGAATGACTACAGGGCAGGGCAGGCTGAGGCTGAAGGCATTCTTGGAGTTGATTATGGGCATGGTAGAGCTTCCTCGGTTTTCCCAGTTACTTCCCTGAGTTACTGGCCAATGGCAGTCACCTGGTTGCCATTGACCTGGTTTGCTGGGCCCTGGGAATGGGTCCATCAATACCAGAAGGCAGACCTGAACCACAGGAATGAGGAGGTCCAGCCAGGAAGGACCTCAGGGGATGTGCTAGTCAGCCAGGACAACTCGTGCCAGATCCTCTGCCCCTGACTTCTCTGCCAGTTCTGTCCATTCGCCCATCTCTCTGAGTTTTGTAGTAATGTCAAGAGAGAGAGAAACAGATCTCCTAGCTCCCCAGGATTAAGGGTGATGTGGACACTACCCTCTGTTTTCCAGGTTAGTTTATAGGTCCTGGATCTCCACTTTGAGATGGGCACCTGTTCTGGCTTTGTTTTTGTGAGTGAAGTGCCAAAGCCCCAGTGTTACCTTGGCCACCCCTTCCCAGAGAAGAGTCTTCTGAAAATGATATCCTCCTGGACTCCTCCATGTTGCCCTCTCTTCTCCTTGTACTTAATTCTAGAACAGAAAATAAACAAGGTGGGGAGGGGGGAACACTTCTGAGAATGACAGCTTTGTTTCAGGGTGAAGGTAGAGTTATTGTGAAAACTTCCAGGGACAGAAATTTAAGATGGGGACATGGTAACCAGCAAGTGTATTATGCAGACGGCCAGGGCTGGTCTCTGGAGCAGGCGGGATAGATGAGAACTGACCTGGGGGGCCTGAGGAGGTCTCTCTTTCCCATATCAGTCTGTCAGAACCGCTAAAATCCGAATGTTAGCCATTCACTCCTCTGACTGAGACTCAGTGCTTTCTTTTTTTTTTTTTTTTTTTAATTAATTAATTTATTTATTTATTTTTGGCTGTGTTGGGTCTTCGTTTCTGTGCAAGGGCTTTCTCCAGTTGCAGCGAGCGGGGGCCACTCTTCATCGCGGTGCGCGGGCCTCTCACTGTTGCGGCCTCTCCTGTTGCGGAGCATAGGCTCCAGACGCGCAGGCTCAGTAGTTGTGGCTCACGGGCCTAGCCGCTCCGCGGCATGCGGGATCTTCCCGGACCGGGGCACGAACACGTGTCCCCTGCATTGGCAGGCGGATTCTCAACCACTGCGCCACCAGGGAAGCCCCTCACTGCTTTCTGAGCATCCTCTAGTTAGATGAGAAGTCTAGGAGCACTGCATCTTAAGTTGTCAAATGCAAATACTTCTCAGTTTTCCTTTCATGGGTTTTCTCTCTTGTCAAACATCATGTATTGAGTTTAACTGCTTGATGCTTTATACACATGATCTGATTTAATCACACTCAGCACAGTGAGGGACACAAGAGAACTGAGCAGGACAGCCACCCCTGGTGTGCTGACAAATGTTTAACAACCGGCTCTCTGGGAAAAAGATTCTCCCTGATTTGTAATTTGCCGATTTCAGTGGTGTGAAAGCTCTCACACCTAAGGCTCAGGATCAGCTCTCAGCTGAAGAATGCAGATCATCAGAACCCTCTTTCTGTGTGGCTCTCTCCCCTCCAGTACTCTGCTCTAGGAACTCCAGCCACCATGTCCTCCCTACGCCCAGCTCTGCCTTTTCAATCCATGGGGACTGCTGAGTACCCCATCCCCATGCTGTGTCCTGGAAATGCTCTCCAGGCAGCACACTGAGGCCAGCACAGGACTCATTTCATTTGTTTCCCCTCCCTCAGGGATTACTTTGCTTTGCTCCTTGATGTCTGGTGTCTTAAAACTGTTGTTCCATGTATTTTTTCAGGCAAGAGTGTAAGTCTGGTCCTTGTTACCCCAAGGTTGCTGGAAGTATAAGTCTTCTTCTTAAATTTGCGACCCTAGGTTCATCACTTACGAAATTCTTACATGTAATAGGATCTATTCCTGGTCCATTGAGCTGGCTTCCTAATGCCAGTACCATACTGTTTTAATTTCTGAGACTCTGTGATAATATGTTATATAACATTTTAAAGGATAAGTAACAACCCCCCCGTTACCTACTTGCTTCAAAAGTATTTGTTTATCTTTCTAGATGAACCTCAGAATCATTATGCAAAGTTCTACCTAACCCAACACCCAACTCCCTGACAAATTTTTGGTAACATTTTTATCATAATTCCGTAAAACTTATAATTAATTTCAGAAAAATTGGCAGCTTTACAAAATCAACCTTCCTATCTAAAAACATGACACATTTCTCATTTGTCAAATCTCCTGGTCACACAATTAAGGTTATTATTGCTTTCTTGGATTTAATTCCCTTGTATATTTTCTAATTAATAAAGTTAATCTATTTAGCTTGACATATTAGGTTAATAAAGTATAATTGACTCTGTGTCCACTTACTCTATAGAACGCTTTAATAAGTCAACTTGTTTTCCAGGTTTTTTATTGGGGAGAGGTTTGTAGGTATGCTATCATACTATCTACAAATAAAGTATTTTCTATTTCTCCATGTATATATTTTTATTGCTTCATATCTGAAATTAACCTGAGTTTCCAAATTAATAATTTATAATATCAGAGATAGTGGGATAGTGGGATTGTTCAGGTTCTGCTTAAAATAAAAATTCTGACTAATAAAAAACAAACATTGAGGCAGAATATTTTAGAATTAGGGATATTTACTTAATTGAATTTAAGAATATGGGACTTACTTGTCATTATACTTGGAAGCATGACATTCACATTTTCTTTATTCTTTGACACCCTTTTCATTGCTTGCTGGATTTGCCATTGTTTTGGAGACAATTTCAGCAGAAAAAATCCGTAGTTCATATACTCTTTAAGGAGGAATTCTGTTTTTGCTATTTCACTACTCAAAAGAAATAAAGATATGATTAGATATATCTGTGTGAAAGCATGTTCATTTTTTTAAAAAGGTTTTACAAAAGTCATTTTCTTGGTCATGTGTTTGAATAATAATTTGCTTAACAAATATTGTAAATACGGCCATAAAAATATGGGCTTCAATAAGATATGAGACGAGAGGCAAGAAACCTGTAGGACGGCTTCCCTCGTGGCGCAGTGTTTAAGAATCTGCCTGCCAATGCAGGGAACATGGGTTCGAGCCCTGGTCCGGGCAGATCCCACATGCTGCGGAGCAACTAAGCCCGTGCGCCACAACTACTGAGCCTGCGCTCTAGAGCCCGTGAGCCACAACTACTGAGCCCATGTGCCACGACCACTGAAGCCCGCGTGCCTAGAGCCCATGCTCCGCAACAAGAGAAGCCACCACAATGAGAAGCCTGCGCACCACAGCGAAGAGTAGCCCCCGCTCACCACAGCTAGAGAAAGCCCCTAAGAAGCAACGAAGACCCAATGCAGCCATAAATAAATAAATAAATTTATTTAAAAAAAAAAACACAAACCTGTAGGAATGTTATTTGAATAAAACATGCCCAAGGATATGCACACATAGAATAGATTGATGATCGTGTTACTGGGCAAGGGCTCACTGCCCAATGTGCATAGATGCCAATACTATGGCACCGGCTTTTGAGAAAAGAAAGAGCTTTATTGAGAGGTTGAGCGGCAAGATGACAGGAGGCAAGGCTCTCAAATCTGTCTCCTTGCCTGTCAACCTCTCAATAAAGCTCTTTCTTTTCTCAAAAGCCGGTGCCATGGTATCGGCTTCTATGCGCATCGGGCAGCGAGCCCTTGCCTGGAACAATTTTGGCGACCACAAAGGGACATAGGTCTTCTGAGTGCCTGCCAGAGGCACTGCGGCCCTTAGTGGAGTGTGTGCCTTGCCACCAATCCAGAGTGGCCACCTAGACCGAATCTGTCTAGAGGGTCACCTGTCAGGTTCCTGCTTCCCCAGCCTGGCACTCCAGCTTCCTTGGTGCTACTTTCACCTTTGAGAAAAGAAGCAGCTCCTGGATCAGAGGTGTTTTGGGTGAGTAAGCTCATTAAAATGCACCTGTGCCTGTCTAATAACCTTGTTGGGATTATAGTTTAGAGCTCCAACCTGGGGAGATTTTTGTTGGGTTAGATTCCCAAACCTTGGGTTAGAGCCCCAAGGTTAAGATCACGGGTTAGAGCCCCACCCTAAGGGAGACAGTGTAAATGGTTCTAGCCACTGAGGTGGGGTTAGAGGTCCCAAACCCTGGGTTAGAGTCCCAGGCCTTTGGTTTCATTGTTCATCTATGTTTGTCTGTGTCTGACTTATTTGTTAGGATTGGCTGATAGGGGTTGGCTCTTGTATGACTGTAGCAAAACTTTATTAAACCAGATATGAATGAGGGCCCTCTGACTCAGGAGACCAAAGACATTGCTCCCTGACTAGAAACCTTGCCTTATGGAGATGTGGGTTTTTTTTTTCTCCCTTGTCCCTAATATGATTGCCTGAAGGTATTGATACAGGTGTGTATTCTTTTTTTTTTTTTTAAACATCTTTATTGAAGTATAATTGCCTTACAATACAGGTGTGTATTCTTAATGGAACCAGCCCTGATTACCTTGTTGGGGTGAGAGGGTAAAGGAGAAATGAGGGCGTGTAAAGCAGGAAAATCCTCCATCCCAGAGGAACATACCCTGTTCTTGGGTTAAAGGAATTCTATATAATTGGACACATTTTGGTTTTCCCTTACTGAGAATTTTAACCCTATTTTGCATGAGCCAAACTAACAGGGAGTTAGCACTGAACTGCTTTTAAGTCTCTCTATATATAAAAGGAAAGTTTGCTTGGAGGAACAAACATTGGTCGTGGTGCTTAAGGCCATGGGCTACATACATGGAGGCCTTGGGCTGAATGCATTCCACCTAGAAATAGCCCAGACGTCTAGATTAGCTCGCCTGTGATCTCTGCTGGGGAGGTAAAATGTTTTGGTCATCTACCAGGAAGATTAAACACCAACATGCTCAGAAAGGAAGTGAGGGCTTGGGTATTTCAGCCTGTATCTTCCTGAATTCCTCTCTCAAATTCAGCTCCGACTGAGTCTAAGGCAGCCTCCTCACTTCACTTTCTTCCAGGTGGTACAGTCACCTCTTTCACCCTCCTCCTCATCAGGTAAGTTTTCTGAGCTGGCGAGTGAGACAGTCTGGACTTTCACAGGCCCCTCTGCACTAGGCAAGCCTGCCCTTAGCACACAGGGGGAAACTATTAGGAGCCTCTGGCCAAATTGACTACAGTCTTGGAACTGCTGGGCAGCTTCCTCAGCAGCTGGTAGCATGCGTGACTTTCAAGCCACAGTTCTTGGCAATCACCTCTAATGGACAGTTTTTCAGTGTCCTCTAAGGGAACCCTCACATCCACGCTGGCCCTCTTTGACTCCTCATTGGATCCTCCGGGGAATTCATACAGTTGTGAATAGTCACTACTGCATTTGTTTGCTTCTTTCCAGAAACCAAACTAGGAGATGGAATTGGTTCCCAAACTGTACGGTTCTTGCTTTCTCCCTCACACCTCTTGAGGCTGTCTGCTGTTCTGGGCAGGGTGGGGTCGGGGGGAGTGAGGGAAGGCCATTTTCTAGAGGTTTGCCATCCGTAGACTGTTCTCAGCTCTTGGGTTTGAAACCTGGGGTACCAGCTAACTGTTGACTTAGGAGTTGCTTGTTTGCACACTCTCTCCAAACGTCCATTCTCAGGGGGGCCAGCTAACCCCTCAGAATCAGCACTAAGGTGGAGTCATTGAGGGGGCAAGCCCCGAGTGTGCCCAGGTGCTTCCTACAAAGGAACAAAGTGTGCCCTGAGCCCCAGATTGGCAAACCCTGTGCTTTCCTTCATCTCCCATGAACTCAAGGGTTTTCCAGGTGCAGCCAGCATTGCAGCATCCCACGGACGTCGAGTCTCTGATAAGACTGACGTCAGGCCCGACCCACGGAGGCTGGGAAGAGGCGGCAGGCACTTGCTAACGGCAGTCGTTCCAGGCTCTTCCGTGTTTTTGCTGGCCAAGAAGTAAAGTACTTGGAGCACAACGATGCAGGCAGCCCGGTCAGCCAACAACAGAGCTCCTGCTTCACGAAGGGCTTATTTTTCCTCCAGAGGATGGACTTCCACATGGAGAAATCTTGGCTGTCCTACCATCAGCTCTGCCTTGCACTGTGAATATCAACTTTCCTCAGATCAAGAGGAAGCAGGTGCAAGTCATTTGACTGTTTTTTCTAACTTATTTTGCAATTTTTTCAGCAGCGTAACCAAATTAGGTCTTTATATCAGAATAAGAATTTGCAGAATAGATGTAAAATCATGGTTCAGAGGCAAGACCCTCAGAAAAAGCCTGTCTTGCCTGCAGTCAGAGCCTAATGATGATCTCGACTTACTACATTTGGCTCCTCCTTGGGTGCCCTGTGGCCCTCCTGCCATATGAAGGGGGAAGTCCTGCGTGGCATGCCAAGACTTCTACCAACAATCCTCCTACAGCCGCAACCAGCCCTACCCTCGTACCCTCCTTACCAGACAGTCAGAAGGGATCGACTCCCCTCCCCATACATGCCAGGGTATTCAATTCAGTCCACGTGATCCTCTGCCTCAGGCAGGGCAATATCCCTTAAGACAAGTTCCTGCCGATCTAGATGACCAAGGTCAACCCAGGGGGTTGGTATCTGTGCACTCCCCCCTTTTCTACCTCTGATCTATATAACTGGAAAAAAAACATATTTAAAGCCCAGCTTTCTGTACATGCCTGATGCCCCTGTTCCCTTGTTGGGGCAAGATCTACTAACAAAATTAAATGATTTTCTCACCAGACATTAAAGTACTCCCAGATCAAACCTGCGCCCTCTGAGCTGCACTATTACAACTGGAAGACCCGTCCTTGAGGAAATTCCACAAAAGGTAAGAGCAGATGTTTGGGCTGCAGGAAGGCCAGGGAGAGTCAAGATGCCTGACTCAATAGTAATAAAACTCCATTCAGGCACCAAGGCTCCAAATTTAAAGCAATACCCTTTAAACAGGCATTCAAAGAAAGGTATAAACCCTCTGATAACCACCTTTCTTAAATGCCAATTAATCGGGCCTCGTCAATGCCCATATAACACTCCAATCCTGCTGGTACAAAAACCCGGGGCCAGAGATTATCGTTTTGTACAGGATTTGAAAGCCATAAACCAAACTGTAGGGGATATACATCCCGTGATGCCAAATCCTTATACTTTGCTTCTAGTAAAACTAAGGAAGCTTCAGACCAAAATGCAACCCTCACTTTAAACTTTCTGGCAGACTGGGGACAAAGTCTCCAGGGGAAAAGCGCAAATTTCTCAGCCAACTGTAAAATACCTAGGATTTGAGTTATCAAAAGGAAAAGATCCCTTATTGCTGGATCGAAGGGAAGCATTAGCTGGGGTAGCTGTACCCACTACCAGAAGGCGATTGCTAGGATTCTTAGGAATGGCTGGGTTTTGTAATATTTGGATTCCTAACTTTGGACTCATGGCCAAACCCCTATATGAGGCTCTTAAAGGAAATGACAATGAGCCATTAAGTGCACTGTGGAATGCCATAAGGCATCTCATACCATACAAATGACTGAAGAAGTCTATTCTAGCAGTCCGAACCTAACTGATCAGCCTTTAGAAAATGCAGATATGGATATGTTTACGATCAGGAGCAGCTTCGTGGACTGGGGCCTCCAGAAGGCAGGGTACACAGTAGTAACTCATCAGGAAGTCTTAGAAGCAGAAGCCCTCCCTCCAGGTACGTCTGCCCAGAAGGCAGAGCTCACGGCCCTCGTAAGAGCCCTGTGCCTCAGAGCTAAGAAAAGGTAACCATTTATACTGAGTATGCCTTCTCTGTCATGCATGCACATGGGGCCATGTGGAAAGAGAGACATCTACTAACGTCAGGAAGGGAAGAAATTAAACACACAGAGGAGATACTGGCCTTATTAGACTCTATTATAATGCTGGAAGAAGTAGCCATAGTACATTGCCCGGGCCACCAAAAGACTGATATTAATACAGCTAAAGGAAATATTTTGGCTGGTCAGGCTACAAAATGGGCAGCCAGAACCCAAAACCCAGATCCTAAGGCCCTAGCACTCATTCCACTTACTCCTGTTTAAGCTCAGTATTTAGAAATGGATTTAGAGAGAGCAGAGTAAGGGGGATTTCATGCTGATTCTCAAGACTTAGAGGGTGATCAGTACCAAACAACCAAACAAGGCTGGATTTATACTGAATAGGGACTAGTGCTTATTTAATGGAAAGAATTACTACTCATCTACATCAAGGAATGCATCATGGGAGGGAGGCAACCTATCATTGTCTACGACAGTTTATTGTTGGTCCACAGATGCAAAGGACCATCTAAAAGGTAATACAGAATTGCAGGATCTGTGCCAGAAACACTAAAACCGGGCCACCCCCAGTAATAAGAGGGGTGCAAACCCGAGAGACAGAACCAGGAAATGAGTGGCAAATAGACTTTAATATATGCTGGTATTTGTGGACACCTTCACAGGATGGGTCGAAGCTTTTCCACATTGGACAAAGCTTCCAAGGTAACAGAGGCCTTACTGAAAGAAATTATCCCTCGTTTTGGGTTGCTTCATTCAATTAAATGACAACAGAGGAGCTTTCATAGCCAAGGTAACTCAAGGGGTGTCTGGGACCCTCGGAATACCATGGAAGTTACATGCTTCCTGGAGACCTCAGTCTACGGGAAAGACTGAAAAGATGAATCGTACCTTTAAAGACAATTGCCGAAATACGTCAAGAAATCCACTTAACTTGGGATAAGGTCTTATACCAGTTTCCCTGCTTAGGGTAAGGGTAGCCCCTAGAAGTAAGTTCCAGTTGAGCCCTTATGAAATGTTATATGGGAGACACTTCCTGAAGACTAAGTATTATTGCAGTCTTGAAAATGATCGTATTATAAAAGAATTAGATACTATAGAATGTGTACAGTCTCTGGGTGTTACTTTATCTGCTATACCTAAATATGTTTCTAGTCCATAAATGTTTCCCACAGACATTCCCCTGCACTGCATAATCTCAGGGGATTGGATCCTCCTTAAAACTTGGAAAAATCAACACCCTGAGAATCAGCTGCAACCTGAGTGGAATGGACAATTCCCAGACAGGGCACACTCTCCATCACTGGAGGAAACAGGAGGACCCAACCGTCCTAACGCGGGAGGGAAACCCACTACCGATTTCCCCGCCCCTCATTACACTTGCGAACCCTTACCTGACCTTAAATTACTTTTCCAAAAGAAACAGGAGAGCTAAGGCTCCACCTGGCCAGGAAGAGAAGATGCAGACATCTTCAACCCGAGTCCAGATCAGGCCTATATAAATCCAAGTTCAATCACTAAAAATGTTAAAAATAACATATTTTCTTGCATTCCCAAAGAAATAAGGTCCATTTCTGAAGGAATGTTAAAATTAGGAGTTATAGTTCTGTGTATCTTAGAGTTAATCCTTTTACTCATCAAATTTTGTACTTATTGTCTGCATTTTATTTTCAAAAGGCCTCCCCAACTCGCAGGATGATTGCCAAGACGTAAGAGTTCAAGATGGGACTCATAAATAGTTACAATTAAGTGCAAAACAGTTTCATTCCTCTTATAAAAATCCAAGCCCTTTAATCATTAGGGAGCAGGTAGGACAGTCTTGCCCTCATTCCCTCAAGACTGAGGAGATGTACAAAGAAAAAGGAAATTGAAACAGCATGTAAAACATTGACCAACATAAACTGGTTTGCCTCAAATAGGTTGTTGATTCATCAAACCTTGAGTTATTTTAAAGACGGCACCGCACATGTGCTAGACAGGAATCCATGTCTCCAGGATGACCCCAGAACAAAGAATCTTCAGTCTACGAACTTAAAGAATAGAAATGTTGCCACCAGAGAGCCCTTTACAAAGAGAAGAGTCCTTAAATGAGGAAAATCTGGCTTCTAGCAGCACGAGTAACTTATGTGGACTGACTTAAGACTAGCCAATCAGCTTATTCCCCCAACCCCTCACATTTCGCCCCAAACCCTGGATCAGGGAGACAGATTTTAGCCCTGCCTCCTGCCTCCTTGTCTGTTGACCCCGCGATAAAGCTCTTTCATTTCTCAAAAGCCCGTGCCATAGTATTGGGTGCTATGTGCATCAGGCAGTGAGCCCTTTCTTGGTAACAATAGATTTATTCTCCTTATTTCTGAGGGAAATATTGTATTAAGTTTTAGACACAGGGAGAAATTAGAAGACAGCAAAAGATGGCACTTATGTAAGAAGAAGAAGGGAAACTAACACTCAGTGAGCATTTATGTACCAGGTAATATGCAGGACACATTGCATGTATGATTTCATCCTCAGTACAGGATAATACTGATGATAATAATAATAATACATATTATTATTCCTATCTTTTGGAAAAAGAAATAAATGACTTGCAAAGTCATCTGTGTGGTAAATGAGCAAAGTCAGCACACAAACCTGGGTCTGTCTGACTCAGATGCTCATGCTCTCAACAATTCCCGGTGACTTGGACAGAAAGCCTTCCCCCAGCCTTGCATTGCTTTCCCATAAAATCATGTTACAGAATGGACCCAGAAGGAGTGTTGAAAATAACAGTGAAGGTCCTTGTGAAAGGGAGCTCCACTCTTATCCTTCAGAGCCTGCCTTATCCATACCCTTGTCAATACCCTTATCAATATTACTCCTCTATCTTCAGCCTCAGTACTTCTTTTGCTCAGAACCTCTCTTAAGCCCCGCTGGGAGTGATATTCAAGAGTCAATAAATGGCGGGCTCATGTATCACCCGTCAAAAGATGTTAGGAACCCCTCATTCTACCACCACAGTATTTTTAGACTGAAAGCCTCTCAGATGTGCTACAAAGAACAGGATCAAAATGGCTAGAACTGCACAGCTTCCAAGCAAAAGCTTCAGAATAAGCTCCCTTTCTCTCTTTTTTTTTTTTAAAGTGAACTTTCCTTTCCACCAAACTTGCTTTTTTTAAAAAAATTTTTATTTATTTATTTATTTATTTATTTATTTATGGCTGTGTTGGGTCTTTGTTTCTGTGCGAGGGCTTTCTCTAGTTGCGGCAAGTGGGGGCCACTCTTCATCGCAGTGCGCGGGCCTCTCACTATCGCGGCCTCTCTTGTTGCGGAGCACAGGCTCCAGACACGCAGGCTCAGCAATTGTGGCTCACGGGCCTAGCTGCTCCGCGGCTTGTGGGATCTTCCCAGACCAGGGCTCGAACCCGTGTCCCCTGCATTGGCAGGCAGACTCTCAACCACTGCGCCACCAGGGAAGCCTCCCTTTCTCTTTATAAACAGATGTCCAGCCCTCCCTTCAGCAGAGGACCTCTGTGCGTCATCATGAGCCCAAAAAGAGAAGAGGAAATAAATAGCAGATGCCTGCATCCCTTTGCTCTGTTACCAGCCTGTTTTTCATGACCTTTTGCACCTTTTTAGGGTGACAAGACACATAAACAACAAGCAAGTTCTCTATGGCTAGGCTGTTTGGAAGGTTTAACTGGGTGGCAATTGTGTATAATTACTGTACTTTATGCAAACATAGAGGCTGGTACTCTAGTTCTATAAGAGAATCTTCTAATTATATCATGGAGGGAAGGAAGGAAGGACAGGATTCTTCGTCTTGGAGCACTTTCAACCTTAGGCTCCTGATGAAAGAGGCTGCTGAAGCCAGAATGCATTTGAAACACACATTTGGTTAGTAGCAATAGTTTCCAAGAAACTGTCATCCAGTTCATTTGCTGTGTTTCAGACAAGCTATTGCCTTCCTCCCAAAAAAGTCTGGGATGTAAGTCTAGGACTTAGTTTTAGAAAAGAGAGAAACACTGAGTCCTCAAAAAGAAAAAACAGGTTTTAGCATGACTCGATACCAAGACCAAGTGTCTCCTGGATCGTGAAATTTCTGTTTAAGGATGTGACAGAAGGAAGCTTCTTGAGGTATTTAAAATTAGATCAAGTTGACATCCACTTGACCATAGAAGAAAATATCCGGGTTTTAAAAAGAGTAGCTGGTATTAGAATAATTTTATCCCAACTCCTGCTCCTGTAATTTTTGTCATTATAAATCCCAGTTTTTTACTCTTTTTTGAAAAATTTTATTTTATTGAAGTATAGTTTACGATTTGTTAATTTCTACTGTACAGCAAAGTGATTCGATTATATATATAGATACATTCTTTTTCATATTCTTTTCCATTATGGTTTATCACAGGATATTGAATATAGTTCCCTGTGCTATACAGTAGGACCTTGTTGTTTATCCATTCTATATATGATAGTTTGCATCTGCTAATCCCAAACTTCCAATCCTTCCCTCCCCCTCCCCCCTCCCCCTTGGCAACGACAAACCTGTTCTCTGTGTCTGTTAGTCTGTTTCGTAGATAAGTTCATTCATGTCATATTTTAGATTTGGCATATAAGTGATATATGGTATTTGTCTTTCTCTTTCTGACTTACTCCACTTAGTATGATAATCTCTAGGTCCACCCATGCTGCTGCAAATGGCATTATTTCATTCCTTTTTATGGCAGAGTGGTATTCCATTTTATATATGTACCACATCTCCTTTATCCAGTTATCTGTCAATGGACATTTAGGTTGTTTCCATGTCTTGGCTACTGTGAATAGTGCTGGAATGAACATTGGGGTGTGTGTATCTTTTCGAATTATGGTTTTCTCTGGATTTTTGCCCAGGAGTAGGATTGCTGTGTCATATGGTAACTCTATTTTTAGTTTTTGAGGAACCTCCATACTGTTTTCCATTGTGGCTACACCAATTTACCTTCCTATCAACTGTGTTGGAGGGTTCCTTTTTCTCCTCATCCTCTTCAGCATTTGTTACTTGTAGACTTTTTAATGATGGCCATTAGGACCACTGTGAGGTGGTACCTCATTGTAGTTTTGATTTGCATTTCTCTAAGAATTAGAGATGTTGAGCATCTTTTCATATGCCTGTTGGCCATCTGTATGCCTTTTTTTTGTTTTGTTTTTTGTTTTTTTTTTTTTAGGCTGCGCCATGCAGCATGTGGGATCTTAGCTCCCCGACCAGGGATCGAACCCGTGCCCCCTGCATTGGGAACACAGAGTCTTAACCACTGGACTGCCAGGGAAGTCCCCATCTGTATGTCTTCTTTGGAGAAATGTCTCTTTAGATCTGCCCATTTTTCGATTGGGTTGTTTTTTTGTTATTGACTTATTCGAGCTGTTTGTATTTTTTGGAAATTCAGCCCTTGTCAGTTACATCATTTGCAAATATTTTCTCCAATTCTGTGGGCTGTCTTTTCGTCTTGTCTATTGTTTCCTTTGGCTGTACAAAAGCTTGTAAGTTTGCCTATGTCCAATTTGTTTATTTTTTGCTTTTATTTCTACTGCCTTGGGAGATTGACTTAAGAAAAATTGGTACATAAATCCAGTTTTAATATCAACCAAGTTAGTTTCAACCAAGTGTAAGTATAAATATAAAAAATACTCCCAATTATAATTGTAAGATGACTGTAAAAATATAAAAAGCACCCCAATTTCAGAGATGTTAAAATGGGGGAAGAACAGTGCCTTAGAATGAAGAAAAAAGGACACTTAGAAAATAATTTATTGTTTACCCCTAACATTGGTTTACTTCTTTTCAACTAATTTCTTGGTTTCTGTAACAACAAGTTATAGAAATGTTTCAGCCAGAGGTCACTGTGTCCTGGCACCCAGGTAGAGATAATCCTTGATCGACAGATTACTTATTTTTAAAATGTGATCATACTTATGAAATCATCAACTGATCAGGATTAGTCCCACTGAGGTCTTGCCAGGCACGAGTAGGTTTCAGTGGGGCAAGGACACTTGATGAGGAGAAGACGGTGCCCAGCCTCACCTTTTCACCGACTGTATCTCCATACTCGCCTTCTTCAGCTCTGCTGTCATTTGGAGTTTGTTTATAGTTTCTTGTGCTGCACTGAAAAGAAACAGATTTGTTAGTTTGTTTTGTATTGGGCTGTGTTCTGAGAAACTAAAAAGAAGAAAGAAGGAGGGAAAAAGGCGATCTGGCTAGAGTGAAAAAACGAACATTTTAAGAGCGTCTACAGATCTCTGGTCGTTTTCTCGAAGGAACTCTTCAAAGGCCATTGCGTCTTCTTCGAGCTTTTGTTCTGCTTTCATGAGTTGTCTTTCCTTCATTGTTGCGTGTTTTTCAAACTTTTGAATTGTGTTTCTTTTGGTTGACAGAGCATACTAGGAATATTGAAAACATAAGTGCATCAAGAACATGATTCCACATTTCTAGCACATTTCAATGGTCTCACAACAAAGGGAAAAATAACTGGCCTGGTCTGTGATCACTTGTATTAGAAATAATAGTATGCCCAATCTTGGGGCTGCGGCCTTCATTGCATGTAGGGACTTTATTTTCAGGATAGTTAGAACGGAGACTCATGCCTTTCTTTCACTTTTATAAAGAGGCTCAATGTTGTTCCAAAATGGTCCCGCAGATCAAAATAGCTACGTATCCCCTCAGGCTCTATCCTAAAAAAAATGGGGGGAGGTTCCATATCCCTCCAAAGAACAAGTCTACTTAGTATTATTCAGTGTCCCTGCAATACTTTCTGGGCCTTGGGAAATTGGGCTGTCTGTAGCCACAAAAGCTTTCCTGTAGGAAGTACCGTGGGAGAGTCAGGTTCCAGTGATTCCTCCAAGGGGGTGGGGGGGGGGTGTTTAACCAGCCTCAGAGCACCCTGTTTAGATCCCCAAATACAACTTTGATAGCTAGCTGCTTTTTTTTTTTTTTTAGTACATAATATAAGAATCCACTTGGGTTTTTAATGCCATGCGTGAAAAATAAAGTATAAACAAAGCCACATATATTATAATATAAATGGATTAGAATATGGAAATGAGATAACGTTAAAGAAACAACAACCAAAAGTTAGATACTCCAAGTTTACAACCCCAAAATATTTCATTTATTACTTTGTTTGCCAAGTAGTTACTGAGTGTCTAGTGTGTGCCAGGTCTGTTTTAAGTGGTACTGATAGAGAAGTGACCAGAACAAACAGCATTGCTTTTACGAAGTATTCACTCTAGTAGAGCAGGGTGTCGATTAAAGGAGAATTAGTGGTCCAGTGGGCAAGGGCAGGGGGTTAGCCCAGGAAAACCTCACTGATATGGTGAAAATTAAACAGAGACTGGAAGGAAGTAGGACACAAAGCATGCAGATATCTGAGGGAGAAATGTTCCTCCCAGAAGGAAAAGCCTCCTGTGCAAAAGTTCTGAGGAAAGAGCATGATTGGTGTGTCCCAGGAACAGCAAGGAGGCCAGTGTGGCTGGAGCAGAGTGATGGAGTAGAGAGTGGTAGGAATGAGGTCAGAGAGCAAGTGAGCTGGGGACCAGAAAAGTCACCAGAGGTCTTCAGCAAAGGAGGGGCAGGTGTGGAGAACAGACTGACTACAGAGAGCAAAAGTGGGAGCAGGAGACCAGTGTTCAGAAGTTCTAACAATAATGCACACAAGAGCTACTGGCAACACGGACTGCAGTGGCAGCAGAGGAGGTCATGAAAAGTAGTGGGATTATAGATATATTTGGAAAAATATATATTCCAAAGGATATTTGGGTGTGGGCTGTAAGAAGGAGGAGTTGAGGATAACTCCAATATTTTTGGCATAAACAACTGGAAAAATGGAATTGCTGTTTACAGAGATAGGGAGCACTGCCTGAGATTCAGATCTGCAGGGGCAGGGAAGGGTATAGCAGGGGCAGCTTTGGAAATGCGAAGTTTGAGATGCCTATGGAGCACCTAAGTAGAGATGTTAAGAACTACGATTACAGTTGTTGAGTCTGGAGTTGCATTTGTGAGTCTGGAGTTTAGGAAGGAAGATCAGGCTAGAGAAGTAAACTTGGAAGCTGTTAACGGGGCAGTGGAATTTAAACCTCCAGCCTGGAGGAGGGTAGATAGAGCGTGGGGTGAGGTGTGAGCCCTGGGCATTCCAGCATTTGGAGATCAGGGTGAAGAGGAACAAGAAAATTATGGAGTGAGCTGCCAGTGCCATGGAAGAACCAAGACATAGAGAGGCCTGGAAACCAGCTGAAGAAACTGTTTCAAGGAAGGGTGATCACCTGGGCCAATACCTGCTGGAAGTGAGTAGAAGGAAGACTGTGAAATGACCATTTGAATTTGGCAATAGAAGTGGTGTTGGTTCAATGATGAGAACAAAAGCCCCAATTGAAGTGGGTTTACAAGAGGCTAGATCTTCAAGGTAGGAAAGGCAATGTATCTGGGGCATGAAATGGAAAAATAAAATGTCCAGGTGAAAATTTGGCAGGTATATGCAGGAAGTCTTCTATTCAGCTAATGGGAGAAAGAAATTATTTTAACTACCTCGAGCATAAATCTGTCTCTCTGGTCATTAATAAATTCATGGACAGTCCTTTTTGTGTCTGCACCTTTAAAGAAAATTGAAATAGACTTAGGTTTGATTCATTATCCCTCAAAGATGTTGTATAAAATAAAAGGTATGTAATTAAATTATTGCATACAGTATGTATCTGACTTAAAAAAAAAAACCTTCAGATAAACCTTTTCCTAACCACTGAAAAATTACTTTAATAATATTAGCTACCATTTATTTTATGCCCATATTCCAGGAACTTCACTAGACTTTTTAAATATATAATTTAATTCTATTAATAACCCCAGTAAGGTTCTTATTACTATCCCCATCCTGTATGTGAGGTCCTGAAGCTCAGAGATGTCAAGATGCTTGCCCAAGACTGCACAGCTAACAAGTGGCAGAAACGTATAGTCACTGGTATCACCGTGTTGCCCAGCATTTGCCTCTTTTTCATACAATTACAGTGCAGAATATGCACCTCCAAGAGCTTCTAAATAAGTTAACATGGCTTCCTTCTTCTACATTAATTATTGAATTCAAAGTCCTTTCCTAAGTGATTTTCTTGTTCTCCAAAGATTTTTTTTTCCCCACAATTTGGGAAAGTACATGGATTTTGGGAGCCAGAGAAATTTTTTTTTTAGTTACCACAGCAAATGCTGGGTACTCCATGTGTGTTCGTCCTTCCTTCCTTTTAATTTTCAATTTAAAAAATTGGACAACACACATTTGGGGGAAGATTGTATGACTCCATCATCATACCATTAACCACTTTAACCTCATTAGCTTCAAACTGCTATCAATCTCATTTATAGACACTTCTTGATCTGATGAGTAAGAAACGCCCATGACATTTTGATGACCAGATTGCCCTCATTCATAGAGCAATAATGAATAGCTTGTAGTATTTTAACAGGTTGCCTTCAAAGAACATTAAAACAGGTTATGTTTTTTTCAACAACAGGCAAACCTGTTTAATTCTATGAGCTTCCCGATTCTGGACATAAGAGTTTTATGGCCTGGACAGTCAAGGCTCCTCTTTAGAAAGTTTCTGTATTTCTACATCTGAAATGAGATGAGTGTAAAAGGTAGAACTGAGTGTAAAAGGCCAGAGCTAATAGCTCTAATACTGTATCATTTTGGCCGTGACCTTCTTCCTTAGAGCCACGAAAATGAGTCACAGTCTATTTCTCTTTTTTTTTTTTTTCCTGGCCGCACTTCGTGGCCGCTCAACTTCCCTGACCAGGACGCCCCCTGCAGTGGAAGCATGGAGTCTTAACCACTGGACCACCAGGGAAGCCCAAGTCTATTTCTTGGAAAAGGTATGTTTTCTTATTTAAAATAGATTTTCTCCCAACTCTCAACCCCCGTTTACAAAGGTCCCCTACCATATTATGAGACTGCATACTTTGTTTTTCTCACCTCCAGAAAAGCCCCCAAACCTAACATTAACAGTAAATATTCAAAACAATATTCTTAATCAAACAGTAATTTAGCCTTACCTTCTGTTAATCTGAGAATAAGAGTGGGATCTAGCCCCAGTTTTTCAGTTGAGGTACCACCTGTGTCGGCGAAGATTCCTATTTGGCCCAGGTGTGAACGAGTCTTCATTCGTGATGAAAAAGTAGACTTTTGGTAGATTTTCATGCTGCGGTTCATAAATTTTTCCTGCCCAAGCAAAAAAGTTTAACAGAATTTCTAATATACGAAAATAATGTTGTGCTAAAATAGTGATTGCATATAAAATTATCATCTGCAACAAGCCCTTTTCTCATTACTAATTCGTTAAACAAGCAATTTCAAGTTCTTTTGTCTGAAGGATTGTGCCAGTTTTCAATTCCTTCTCATACGAAGCTGAGCACAAAGATAGGAACGTTCAACCTTGATTAAACATAAACTTCACAAACAGGAGACTGGAAAGTGTTCTGGTTTTATTTTCATGATCTCGTCTTGCTCAAAATGCAGGTCTCTTGGAGATTCCACCGATTTGAAAGGATTGGTTCTGTGGAACTGAAAACTTGAGAGCAAATGGACCTCCCCAGTAGACATTAAAAAAAAAATCAGGCTTCCCATTTCTTGAATCTTTTCTCAATATCGGATACTTTCAAACTATAGAACACATGCAGAAAACCATCATCTCGCAGCTGAATTGGTTAGTAAGCATTTCTAGATTTTTCCCCCTCATTCTAATTAGGATTTAAAAAATTTTTTGTAATCAACCTTTACTTCTAGTAATAAGCAAAGCAAACCTCATGAAATCCGAACCATGGATCTGCTTCTGTACTTGTATGACCCTGAGAGTGAGTGCCTTACTTGCCACACCTTTGTCCCAGCCCACTGATCTTGTCTTTATTTAAAATTTTGATATTTTGTTCATCATGGATTTTTTGCATTAATTTTAATTTCCTACAATAGTGAATTAAAATGTTGCTTATTCTGATTGCTGAGTTTTTGCCTCCCCCGTAAATTTTGCACCCAAGGCAAGTACCTCACTTGCCTCACCCTAATCCTTGTCCAGATTTTTATATATATTTTTTGTATCATTCAAATTTCTCAATGAGCTTATGTAATTTTTACAATGAAAAAAATAGCAATGATGTTTTCATTTGAGGGAAAAAGGATATTCAGGAGTTTATATAAAAGGATGTGCTCACAACAGGAACAATGGGACAAAACATCCTATCTCAGGCTGCCCGTTTAAATTTTTTTTGTTTTAATTAATTAATTTATTTATTTTTGGCTGTGTTGGGTCTTCGTTGCTGCATGTGGGCTTTCTCTAATTGCGGTGAGCGGGGGCTACTCGTTGTTTCGGTGCGCAGGCTTCTCGTTGCGGTGGCTTCTCTTGTTGTGGAGCACGGGCTCTAGGTGCGCAGCCTTCAGTAGTTGTGGCACATGGGCTCAGTAGTTGTGGCTCGCGGGCTCTAGAGCGTAGGCTCAGTAGTCGTGGCGCACAGGCTTAGTTGCTCCGCGGCATGTGGGATCTTCCAGGACCAGAGTTCGAACCCATGTCCCCTGCATTGGTAGGAGGATTCTTAACCACTGTGCCACCAGGGAAGTCCTGCCCGTTTAAATATTGACATAAGCCTCCGTAATCTCAATGAGTCACCTTTAAGACCCAAATGTCCCAGCAGCACTGTAGCAGGTGATCAGGAATGCAGACTTTGGAGTGGACAAATCTGATTTTGAATCTTGATTTGGTACTTACAGATGTGTAAGCAAGTTCATTTAACATTCAAACTATATTTGTGCCTACTGTGTGTCAGGCACGGTTCTGGGTGCTGGAGAGAGGGCAATTTTTTTTTAAAAGAACAACAACAAAAAACGACAAAACCATTGTTTTCATGGAGCCTACATTTTAATCCCTTAGCATCTCTGAGCCTCAGTTTCCTTCCATAAAATGGGAATAACAGTTCCACCTCTTAAGGCTTTCATGAGGATTCAGTGAGGTTGTACATAAACAACCAAGCAGGATGCCTAGAATACAGGATGAATTCAGTACGTGGGAGCTACCAGGTGCTAATAATTACTAATTAGCCTGTGATTTTACTTCTAGTGACTATAAACACAAAGATGAACAGGAGAAAAAGAAACTATGTTAAAGCGTATAAAAGAGAAAATATTAATAAAAACCTACAACATTGATACTATACTTTTCCAGATTACTGAAGTTTTTTCACAGGCATTAGGTTCATTCTGACAGGTAGAAAAGAAAGGTTGGTGAAAAATTGATAACAATATTTTGGGTTGATGTATTTGGAACTTGGATGGCTAATACTAAAGATTTGTAGGAGATTTTCTTAAATTTATGCTCAGCACTCATCCCCACCCTTAAGATTCTGCTCACCTCTTTCTTGTCACATTTCCCCCCTCTTCAATCCTTCTATCTATTTAAATTCACTCCCTTCCTCATCCCTACTCTCATTCCCTTTATCCTAAAAGTCTATCTGCAATAAACATCTTTATCCATGGGTTCTGGCACTTTTTCACTCATAGAAAAACTGGAAGTTCTCATTCCTCTAAGCCAACTGCTAATGGCAGACGTCTGCTCTTACTCCATCTCTTGGGTAATTCATAGTACATGTAAAGAGAATCAGTAGTCTCTAGAAGTTGTTATACTTCTGTATTTCCATATGTATTAATCCCCCTATTGATTAATGAAGGGTTGGTGATGAACATAAAGGAGAAGAAGAGAACCAGCTATGCTTAGGAAGGGATCATAAAGTTCCCGAACTAAACCAATATGGTGTACCAACCAGGAAAAATAAGTAGAAGCTGGTGAATGTCTTTGTTGTGCAAAATAAAAATAGCAGAATGACTAAACAAAGGCTCTGTACCCAAACGAGAGGGAAAATGTTGTTGGATTGCACAGCAAATGCGTGCAAATTCACATCTAAAATACATGTACAAATCCAACTTCTGATGGATGAAAAAGATAAAGAGCTCAGAAAACCAGGGATTGAAAATGGTGGTGTGTGATTGCAAGCCATCAGTTTTAGAGGCAGCACAGGCTTGTGATTAAGAGCATGGGCTCTCATTATGCTCCTTCATTCTCCCCCCTCAATTTCCCCACCTTTCAAAAGAGTTGGTATGAATAGCACCTACCTTGTGGGATTGTTAGCGGAGTTAGCATATGTCCTGCCCTTTGGACAGCATCAGCAGCACAGTAAGTGTTATATAAGTGTAAGCTCATGGAGAAAGCACTCTAAGGAGGGAAGATACTTAGTGTGTTTGAGAAACAGCAAGGAAACTAGTGGAGCTTAAGCACAGTGAACGAAGGGGAGTGACAGCCAAGGTCAAAGAGACAACAAGGGCCCTGTAGGTCATTTACTTAGTGGAATAAAGATCATTAAATGAATCACTCTGACTGCTGAGCTGAGAAGAGACTATAGAAGAGGTTGAGGGTCAAATCGGGAGACCTGTTGGGAGGTTACAGCCATTGAGAGGCAAGAGCTTATGGGGTCTCTTGGGATAGTAGTGGAAGTGGTGAGAGGTGGTCAAATTCTACATATATTTGGAAAGTAGAGACTACATGACTGGCTGATGGTTTGGATGTGGGGTATGAGGTAAAGAGCCCAGGAAATAAAGAATGGAGTTTCCATCAACAGAGACAGAGAAGGCTGTCTCTGGAGGAAGGGGTGGGTGGGAAGAGCAAAGTTTCAGTTTAGAACATGGTAAGTTTGAGGTATCTGTCAATATTAGAGATCTAAGGGGATGTGGGTATAAAATATACTGTTCTTCCAAGTGAACACCATGCTGGTTGGTTTAATTCTTGCATTATTCTAACATTGTGCAATCACACGTGGTCACTACATTATATAAAAGGCTGAGTCAGGTCCTTTGATGCGTGTCATCGTAGGGGCAGCACGAATGGCACTGTGGAAAGACCCTGGCCTTTGGGAACAGGCAGGTTTGAATCCTGCCTCTGACTCCACCCAGCTCTTTCTCTTAGGCCTACGTGAGTAAACTCAGCGCACCTTAGCTGCTGCTTCTATCAAGTATGGATACTAATACCTTTCTTACAGCCTTGTTGCAACTTCCAAGCACAGATAATGTATGGGAAGTGCCTACTCATGATAGACTGATAGGGAAATAATTGCTTATACTTTTTTCAGAGTAGATATCCAGATCTGTCCTCTTTCTGGTCCACTTTGTCTTGTGAATAACCACAGCACTTGAAAAGAATAGGAGAGGTAACTGACAACTAGCTTTCCTAAGGAACCCTGACTTAAAGTTATTGAAACCCGGTCCTTTGAGAGGAATTGACCACCAATATCCATACAAATTTGGGGACTCTGACTCACCTTAGGGCTGATTCTTATTATTCCAATCTTTGTGGAAGTGGAGAAAGAGGAATGGGGTTTTATAATGTCCACACCTAAAGTCCTAGACCAATTCTAAATGAATTCACAATAACAATATCTAGTACATGTTATCTGAAGCAGTTTGTGTTTGATTTTCTCGACAACTCTCTCTACAAGTCAATGAAAATGGATTTGCAGATTCTCTCATTAGGAGATAGAAAGCTCTGTTTGTCCCCCACGTGCAAATGAAGATTTAGACAGATTCTCTCAGACTCAATGCCTTTCAAGTTTTTCCCACCTCATTCCGGCCACTTGGACAAATACTAGGAGAAAGGGCTGTGAACTGTGTCCTGGGATAGTGTGTGGAGACCAGCACTAGCAATTTTTTATTTACAGGAAAGCCGGGGGCCACTAGGTCCTTGGCCTGCTCTGTGACCCGCCTCTTTTCATTAGGTCAGAAGCAGAGCGTGATGGTGAGGAAATTACCTTCAGCTTGACCTTTAAGGACCTGCTGGCGTCAAGCTAGCTATTTGGTATGGGCTTTTCTGTTGACATTTCTGACTGCACCTTTTGCAAACTGAAAATATTACTGGAGTTCAAGAGGAAGGAAGAGTAAGGGAAAGAAATCAGCCAATTTGAGTCCCATGATGTGAAAAGTACTTTGTAAACCAAAAAGTGCTACAGGGATGCTGGTTATTTCTGAGGAAAAATGTGTTATCCTCACCCCTCTATAATTATTTAACAGTGACCGGAGGAGAGAAGTCCACTCTTAACCTCCTTGCTTCTACAAACTTCTTGTTTGCAGGGGCTTTTTGGGGAATGTTGTCTATCTGGACTGTAATCGGATACACTCAGTTCACCCACAGATATAAATTCCCATGAAGAAAAAGTATGATTTCTTTTAGACTTACCAAGCGCTTGTAAGCTTTAAGAACATGGTATATTCTTTGAAGGACTATTGGTTGAAATCAAATCTTTAACTTAATTGACCAGCAAGACAAATAGCAGGATTAAAATAGACTAATAGTAATAATAATAATAATAATACTTCTTTAGAGCTAGGCACTGGGCTGAGTGATTTACATTTCATCTTATTTAAAGCTCAAACAAGTCCATAAAGTAGAATCAATTATCCCCATGATATGGATGAGGAAAATGAGGCTTAGAGAAATTAATTGCCCAAGGTCAAATAGCTCATAAGTTACAGAAGTGTGATTACGACAAGTTTACTGAACCCCAAAGCCTTCTATGTTCCTATAATTTCACCCCATGCTTAGTTTATACCTCTAATTGCAAAATTTGCAAATATGCCTATAATTGCAAAATGTAGCAGATTCAAGTCTTTAGCAGAAATTTTATAAACAAAATGTTAATATTTCTCTATGAATTAGTGACTTTATGTGTTTCTATTTTCCACTGTTTATTTATTTATTTATGGCTGTGTTGGGTCTTCGTTTCTGTGCGAGGGTTTTCTCTAGTTGCAGCGAGCGGGGGCCACTCTTCATTGCGGGGTGCGGGCCTCTCACTATCGTGGCCTCTCTTGTTGCGGAGCACAGGCTCCAGACGCGCAGGCTCAGTAATTGTGGCTCACGGGCCTAGTTGCTCCGTGGCATGTGGGATCTTCCCAGACCAGGGCTCGAACCCGTGTCTCCTGCATTAGCAGGCAGATTCTCAACCACTGCGCCACCAGGGAAGCCCCAATTTTCCACTTTTCTATGGGTTGGCCAAAAAGTTCCGTTTGGATTTTATACTTCTCTTATAGTATTATTTCTCTGTATATATTATACCTTTCTTTTTAAAACTGTGAAAGACTCACATCTCTTTCTGATTGTGTGTCTGAGCTGTGAGTAATCTATGAATTTTTTTCCCCTTTAGGGTCTCTTTTATTCACATTATCTATTTAATTCTCCCCCCCCCCTTCTTTTTTCTTCTCTCTTTCCTACCTGTCTGATCTGTCTCTTTCATGGCCATAATATGAAGCTTAAGTATATTCGTATTTATTGTGTTCATTTAAAGGAGATTTTGCTTTCTGTTCTTCGTTTTTA
Organism: Balaenoptera borealis; assembly: GCF_965194805.1. Taxonomy (NCBI): domain Eukaryota; kingdom Metazoa; phylum Chordata; class Mammalia; order Artiodactyla; family Balaenopteridae; genus Balaenoptera; species Balaenoptera borealis. The sequence continues at coordinate 81,438,307 of NC_138870.1, forward strand.
AATGGCTTTATAGTGACAAAAAAATGGACTTTTAGATTTTGTGGGTTTGCTGGCCGCAGCTTTCTTTTATCATACGTTATTTGCGTCCATAAAGTGTCTTCCTTTTGATTGTAAAGTTTTTGCTGGGCAGGGAAAGGGCCTTCCTATCTTTGAATGTCCTACCAGGCCTAACACAGAGCTTCTAATAAAAGTGTATAAACAAAATAAAATATTTGAGAAACTCCAAACCCAGTGCCTGCCAGTGTATTCACAGCAACTGACAGGCAGGCGAGAGATGTGGCTAAGAAATACAGACCATCTTCCTTAAACAAACTTAATTTGGTCTCGAATCTTGGTGAGGGCAGGTCCCACCGGATACAGTTGCGGTGGGCGACACTGAGCTGAAACCAATCTTACCTCGACGAGTTTGCATTCAGGAGCCGTTCCAACCTATCCTTCAGGAAGGCGTTAGGGGAAAATGGGCGAAGGCGCCAATCGATTTTTTAGTCTCGGCTCTATCCTCCCCTGCCCCACTCCCCCTTCATCTCGGGGACCGGTGTGGTAGGGAATCCGGGAGCGGAGAGGGCCAACCGCAAAGTGTGCGGCACCCGCCACCGTACTCTCGGCCGCGCGGACCCTGAAGCGACGCCCCCCCTCTCCCTCTCCTCCCTATCCCCGGGTTCCCTCTGCGGGCGGCCCCCCGAGTCCTAGCCTGCCGCGAGTTTCTGGGCAGAGGTTTCTCCCCACTCTGTCCCCTCCCGGGACTCCGTCCCAGGTTCCGGCCCCTGCCCCTACCCAGGTCCCCCTCCTCCCCCATTCTGCCCCCTCCGGGCCCCCTCGCCCTCGGTGACTCCCTTCCGCCAGGTCACGTGATCGTCGCAGCCCGCCTTTCTCCCCTCCGCTGAGCCGCAGTTTCCTTACCTGTAAAGTGGGAACAGGACTCTCTACCACATTTACCCAGAGCATGACAAAGCGACCAGGAAAGAGAAGATTCCATTATAACGTTTATTACTAATCATCATTCTCATTGCTGGTGCTCCTATTGCCGGCTCGATAGTGGGGAGAGGCGCGCATCCCAGGCGGTCTGGACTGGCAGCTGCTAAGACCGCCCTGCTGGCCCCGCCCCGCCCTGCTGGCGCTGCCTGCGGACCTGCCCCCTCTACCCCCTGCTGCCGCCCGCAGCGAGAGCCGCGCAGCCTCCGCTAGACCTGCGGTGCGCGGCGACATGGCGGGCGGCCACCGCCTCCTGCTGGAGAACGCGCGGCAAGTGGTGCTGGTGTGCGCCCGCGGCGAGCGCTTCCTGGCGCGGGACGCGCTGCGCAGCCTGGCGGTGCTGGAGGGCGCCAGCCTGGTGGTGGGCACGTAAGTGGCCGCGCGCTCTGGAGCTGCGGGCGCCCCGGGTCGTGTGCTGGGGGGACCGGTCAGCCAAGGCCCAGCTTGGTGCTCTTTCTGTAACTTGTGCGCTGTGGAGGGGAACGCGGTAACAGCCTTTCCGCACCCAGGGAGTCATTGGCACGCCTGCCTTTTAGGCGCCTGTTGCTAATGTATTTGGCCGCCTCCGGTTGTCATTCAGTTGAAGAAACCTCTCTCAAGCTGCACATTCCACTGGGGAGCATCAAGATCCCGCCTCTGCTGATAAAATATAATTGCAGCAATCTGAAGGCGTAGGGGTTCTCTCCAATGCTTCTTGAAGTGCGGACGGGGGACCACCTGCCTCAGACGGCCTGAGATTTTTTTTTTAAAGACAGACTTCTGATGCCGCCCCCCCCATCCCCAGATCTTTTTCTTTTTTGGAAGTTTTACTGAGATATAATTGGCATACAGCACTGTATAGATTTAAGGTGTACAGCGCAATGATTTGACTTACATACATCGTGAAATGATCACCAGTAAGTATAGTGAATATCCTCTCATATAGATACAAATTCAAAGAAGTAGAAAAAAATTTTTTCCGTGTGACCAGAACTCCTAGGACTTATTCTTTGAACAACTTTCATAAGTAACATACAGCAGTGTTTATTATATTTATCATGCTGTACATTACATCCCTGGTACTTATTTATCTTCTAATTAGAAGTTTGTACATTTTGACTACCTTCATCCAATCCCCTCCACCCCGTCCCCACCTATCCCCAGGTCTTTTGAATCAGGATCTCTATGGGTGGAGTTCTGAGATCTGAATTTTTACAAAGCACGTCTCCCACCCCCTTCGTCTGCACCCCAAAGCTTGAGAACCACAGAAAACGTTTAGATGGCGATGGTTTGGGGTGATAGATAATTAAGATTCAGCCACCAGAAAGAGAGCACATTTTCAGTTATTTTCATTTAAACTTCTGAGAATAAAAGAACAGCCCAAGTTTGGAAGGGTGGACTTGGAGTGGGAATGGGGGTTGGGTGCCCATCTGAATTGGAGAGCCCATGGCACTGCGATTACACAAGTCTCATCCCTTATCTGAGGCTGCTTAGGGTTGTGTAAGAGCCCAGCTTTTAGGGACTCTGTGTGTGTTTGTTTTTAATTAACGAAGGAATAAAAACATCCCCAGTGTTACCGTCAAAAATTTGTTAAAATGAGGTAACAGAATTGCATGGATGTAGGAACCTAGGACTAGTTGATGGCCATACTCCACGGAGTTCTGAGGATCCAGACCCCTACTGTCTTGCTCAGCTGAGCACTGCCCTCTTGCTCACAGGCACTCCAACGTCCAAGATTGCTGTGCCATCTCTCATTATGGTGTCTACCTTCCAGCCAGTAGGAAGTAGGCAGAGAAAACGATCCTATTGGCTAGAACTTAGTCACATGGCCACACCTGGCTGATGGGAGACACGGAAAGGTAGTCTTTATTCTGGGTGGTCATGCCTCCAGCTAAAATTTAGGAATCTAGCACTGTGGGAAAAGGGAACATTGATCTTGGGGAACAATTAGCAATCTCTGCTACACCTGATTTGACTTTTTGCCTTGCATGTGGCTAGAGTCAATTTCCAAAGACACATGCTCAAGAAGGAAATACAATAAATATTGACTGACACCAAAAGGCATCGATAACATGATCATTGGTCAAAATTTTCACAATATTTTCCCCAAAGTTAGTAATAATTTCTTGATTTTTATTCAGAGATGGGTTCATAAAAGCCATCGGTCCTGCTGATGCTATCCAAAAACAGTTTTCAGAAGAAACATTTCAAGAAAGAATTGACTGTACCGGGAAATGCATCTTGCCAGGTATCAACCTCTTTTTCAGTAAAGCCCTGAAAGCAGTTTTAGTAGTGTAAAGAGGAAGAGTAGTAGCTTGTTTTAAACATGGTCTCACAATAATATGAAAATATAATAGCTACCATTTATTGAATTTCTACTAGTAAATGTCTAGCTGCTTTACAAACGCACTTACATGTTGAATGAAACCGAACTGCCCTGTAAGGTAAGTATCATTATCTACACATTGCAGATTAGAACACTGATGTTTAGGGGTGAAATATCTTACCCAAGATCTCTAAACAGGTAAAGGGCAAGCTGGGAATCACACGCATTCATTCACTCCACTTCTTCCCACTCATATGCTGAAGAGAACCAGCTGTGCTGGGTTTGGGTTCAAAAGCTGTTGGAAGAATTTTATTAATCCATGGCATAGGGGAGGCAAAGAGAGCAAATTGCTCTCTGTAATTCCAGAATATACTCTAAATTTGTATAGAGTATGAAACAAAGGACCCATCTTCAGGCAGAAAAAACATAAATCAAAAAACCCTAGAGATTTCACTGAAGTTCATTTGTATCTTTAGTGATTGATAACAGAATCAGTTTATTAGCCATCATCTCCTACATTTTCTATGTTTTATGGCTTTATGTCATCCTCTGAAACAAATTTCACAAATTTTGAGTTCTGCGCAAACACAGAGGCTAGGATTTATACTTGCGTGCTGTGCACATCTGACAGAGCTTCTACTATCTGGCCCTTGGGGGTCAGGAGAGAAAGTCAGGGTGAAACCTCATGAGAAAGAGCAGAATATGGTAGAGAATATATGGTAGGGACTTTTGATTTTACTCCGATCAGAACCACTAATGAGCCATTTAATCCATAAGGCACTTTGAATGTTCTGGAAGGACAGACTTTACCAAATTGTACCGGGATAAACAAAAGTTTCAAGTGACCATTTTATAGTTTCTCTTGAATTAAAATATTTTTCTTTCTTAAAGAAAGATTCATCTTTCTGGTTTTATACTTTTCCTGCTCAAAGTTGAGTGTAGGGATAGTGTTATTCTTTTTCACACCCAGATTCTTCCTTGGTCATATAGTCCTTGGTTTTGCTCAGCTAATAGATTTGACATCCTGTTTTAAAAGGTTGCTTGGTGAGCATGGATTTATTGGGCAAAAGGAGCTGTATTTCTTTAGGGGATATTTTCATCATGTTGAGTCACACTCCTCCATTAGAGCCTTCTAGACCAACCATGCAGGGAGTCTTCTGGGAACCACACAGACAAATTCTCCCTTCTCCACCCTCCTCCAAGATGGCTGACCACCATCATGCTTTCCTAAGAACCGTATAGTAGAGTCTGCCTGCTGTCTAAGTGCTTTCTGTTTCTTAACTTTAAACGTGATTTGATTTATTGATTACAGGTTTAGTGGATGCACACACACATCCAGTATGGGCTGGTGAAAGAGTTCATGAGTTTGCGATGAAGGTAACTGCAATAAACAATGGCAAATCAAAATAAAGCACAAATATAGACGTGTTTTTCTAGAGTTTGTAGGCTGTTAGGCTTTACAACAAATGTCTACATGTCTTTTTAACGGATATTTTTACTGGCTTGGACTATGGAAATAAATTACAACAAAATTAACCAATTTATAGCTTGGTACCAAATCTTTATACTGTGCCCAGGGCTATCAGTCATTTCAAGTATAATAGTTTTCAAGATGTTTTAGCTGCCGAATCCTCCTTTTAAAATAGAGCTGACCTGCTTTGCTCACTAATTTCTCCTCTCTTTTCTTTTCCTCATTCCATTCCTTGGTAGCCTTTGAAGGGACTCCAGGAAACAGTTTGAAAATCACCATTCATTGGGGTCAAACTTGGAAAAACATATTATTAATCACAAAAATAAAATGTCTTATATTGTTCCCACTTTTTTTCCAGAAAAATGAGACTTATTAAGAAACATAAATTGTAGTCTTTGTCAGTCATTAATTAGCTGCAGTCAACACTCAAATCCCTGGTTTGAGCCATTTTCACATTGTTTATTTCCTTGTTTTTAGTAGACTTTATTTTTTAGAGCAGTTTTAGGTTCACAGAACAATTGAATGAAAGCTATAGAGATTTCCCATATACCACTGCTCCCTGCCCCCTGTCCAAAGTATAGCCTTTTCCATTTTCAACATCCCTGACCAGAGTGGTACATTTTTTACCATGGATGAACCTACACTGACACATCATTATCACCCAGAGTTCATAGCTTCCATTACTGTTGACTCTTGGTGTTGTGCGTCCTTTAGGTTTGGGCAAATGTATAATGACATGCCCCCACCATTGTAGTATCATACAGAGTAATTTTACTGCCCCAAAAATCCTCTCTGCTCTGCCTATTCATCCCCCTCTCCCCCCAGTCCCTGGCAACCACTGATCTTTCTACTGTCTCCATAGTTTTGCCTTTTCCAGAATGTCATAGAGTTGGAATCCTACAGTACATAGCCTTTTCAGGTTGTTCCCTCCATGTCTTTTCTTCACACTGTTTTTTAAAAACCTGTGCAGCCTAACAGCTAAATTGGATTATTTCAGAAAAAGAAAAAATTTCTTCAAAAACTGTCTACCTTTCTCAACAATCTAGAACTGTTTTTAAGGCTTTATTAAATCATTGAATTTCAGAGCCAAAAATCAACCTTAGAGATTTACGGTCCAATTCTCTCATTCTATGATGCAGAAAGTGATGCAAAAAGGGCCCAACCCATCAGGTTTTTTTTTTTTAACACGAAATGAACGAAGATCATTTATTATAAAACCATTGAAACTTTCCTTAAAAGCTCGAGTTTGCAATAACTTGAACGTGACAGAATTAAGAACAGAAGGGAAGGGTGTGACTAAGGGAGCCCCCCAGGCTGGCACACTTTGTTTGCACCACACACTCCTTGCTGCCCAGAGTAACAGGGGTCCAGTGGGATCCCAGAAAGAGCCTCTTTATTTGCTTGAGTGACAGAGGTCAGGCCCGAAACTCTACGTGGCCAAATACTGAGGGGTGGAAATGCTCTGGGTCTCCTAGTGGGGACTTGAATAACCACAGTGAGGTCCCTAATCGCCTAAGGTTTGCTTTCTCATAGGTACTGAGACTAGCTGGTACACACCGGGACTGACTGGGTTGTTAAAATACCGAAATACTTTTGTACCTGTTGGTAAACTGTCGCTAGCCTGAGGCCCCAAGTCCTCCCCACATCTCCCATTTCTGCCACCCCAGTCCCTTCCTGAAACACCTCTGACCCCTGCAACTCCCCACCACCCTGGCAGAGTAGGGACTTCCAGAGCTGTGTGCCCCACCATCCTTCCTGATCGGTTGGTGCCTGTGCCATGTCGATTGTCAGTCATGTCGAGTATCACCCCTGTACGTAGGTTCTGTAGACCTGCCTGCAACCTCCCTGCGTTTTGCAGACCTAAGGGTGAACCGTGTGTTCAGTTGGCAGGAGCCACATACATGGATATCCACCAGGCTGGAGGAGGGATCAACTTCACGGTGGAGCGCACGCGCCAGGCCTCGGAGGAGGCGCTGTTCAGCTCCTTCCGGCAGCGGCTTGGGTGCATGATGAGGGCGGGGACGACGCTGGCGGAATGCAAGAGCGGATACGGCCTCAACCTGGAGACGGAGCTCAAGATGCTACGCGTGATTGAGCGCGCCCGGCGGGAGCTGGACATCGGCATCTCAGCCACTTACTGCGGGGCTCACTCGGTGCCAAAGTAACGTCAGCCGAAGGGGCCGGGGTTTAACTCAGGGTAGTGAGAACGCAGAAGGGCTCATGTGGTGCCTTAGTGGGGCTGCGTTCTCCAGGGAGTGAAGGTGCACCAGCACATTAGCTCTTGCAGAGGGACCAGTTAGAGCCTTTGGAAAGGTGCTCTGATTCTAACCTTCAGGCATCTCACACACGTGGGTTTAGGAAGGCGGGCCCCACCAGACCCATCCGTTTGCAAGTTCCTTAATAGTGAAGGAAGAGGAGATGTTCAAAACTCTTGGTTAACAAAAAGAAATTCCCCTGATAGGTCTTTAAAATGACAGATATGAATTTAAATAGTTTCCCATGACAGTGAGCACAAAGGCACTTCAGGAACTGAGTAACACTCCATGGGAGGTAGATCAAATCTTGAAGTCAAGATGACTTAGGGAGGTTTTTATTTTTGTTCATCTGTTTGCTTGTTTAGCAGCAAACATTTTTGTTTTATTGCTGTAAATATTTTTTTCAGCTTTCCTCTTTATCTAAAAAGTTCCTCCTGTATGGATTTGCTATAGAGAATTCTCTCCCCTTCTGCTTCTGCATTTCATCCGTCCCGGAATTACTAGATCAGCAGGCCCTCAGTCCCAGAACCAAACGATCCAAAAGAAATCCAGGACTTGAAAATTCACAGGGCGTCTCCAAAGTCTTAGTGCAGTTTTAAGTTGTGATAACTAACTTAGATAATAAATGCTGCAGGCTTACAAAAATGGTTTAATCACATAAATAGCCAATTTAATTAAATCATATTAATAATTAAATCATTTAAGGTTAATCATTTAAAAAATTTTTACATTTATTTCTGTGAACTTTGACAAATAAAATTTTAATGTTAATATTTCATTTACCATCTTTAATCAAAGGAACTAAAAAAATTAACATTGAAATTATTATGAAAGATTTACAGAACTAAGTAGAAAAGAAATATAAATAACTTAACATTTCCAATGATGTTTGTTGTATGTTTTTAGCATTTATACTTCCGAAATTATTATGGCTTGAAACTGCACTAAGACTTTTGGGATATCCTGTCTATTATAGTCTGTTTTTTTTTTTTTTTAGTAGGAAAGACAATGTGACATGGTAGAAAAGTCTCAGGCTTTGGAGGGACACCAGACCTGGGTTCGAGTCTAGCTTAGCTACTTCCAGCTGGGTGATTTTGAATTAAGTTTTGATCACTTAACTCTTCTGAACATGAATTGCTTATCTGTAAATCAGCTAAATAACACCCTTATCCTATGTGGTTGTCTCGAGAATTAGAAACAGCATATATAAGTACCTGTCTCCTCAGAGTCCACCTCTATCTACCCACCCAGATGGTTTTTGCTGAGAGCCTTCTGTGTGCCAAATACAAGGCTGAAGTTTTACAGAAAATTTCTCCATCTGCCAGTGAGCCTCTGAGGTCTGATCTTGATCCCCGAAGATAAAGCCTGAGGCCCAGAGGATACCAAATGACGTCTACATCATGTGTCCAAAGTTATACGGCTAGCAAGTGGCGCAGCTCTGTGTCTGACTTCAAAAGCCCAGACCTTTCTCATATATAACTACCCCAGAATCTTAGAATTTCAGGGCCTCCTACTATCTTCCTCCCCTATGTCTGATGAGACAGAAAGCCTTAGGCAGATGCTTCTAGAAACAGTGTGGAGGAAGAAAAAGTCAGGGTAATAGCTTGGCCCAGGTAAGGGGCTCATGGTTGGGTTGTCAGGGAATCATCCAGGATGTCCTCTACGTGTCCTTGACAAGAAGATTCAGTTTTTCAGCCAGGCATTCCCAAAGGCAACCCAGATGTGCCAGAATGGATGAACCATCCGAGTCTCTGCCTATAGGGTCAGTGTATACAGAAGTCTTATCAATACCTCTGCTATGTAGGCTCATCCTGATTGCTAAGAGTCCTGAGTTATAGCTTTGATCTTCTCTTTACCTTTCTGAGGCTTGGGGTCATTTACCTACAATTTCTCAGGTTCTCCAAGTGCCACAAAAACCCTTTCTCCAATTAAAAAAAAAAAAACAAACTTGCCCACGGTAATCTCACTTTCTTCTTCCCTCAGAGGAAAAACTGCTGCTGAAGCCGCTGATGACATCATCAATAACCACCTCCCAAAGCTGAAGGAACTTGGCAGAAATGGGGAAATACACGTTGACAATATAGATGTGTTCTGTGAGAAGGGCGTCTTTGATCTCGATTCCACCAGAAGGATTCTTCAAAGTGGGAAAGATATAGGGTTACAGATTAACTTCCATGGGGATGAACTCCACCCAATGAAGGCTGCTGAGGTATGGGTGACCTTTTGCTTTTCCTTTGTCAACACTCGTGCTGTGGAAAACTTAATGAGTTTGTTCAAAGGAAGGAGTAACCTTCTGAAAAGATAGAGAATGGGGAAATTTGTTTGAAATATGTGCAGGTTGGTGCGGTTGACCCTTGGAATCCCAGACTTTTTTGCTGATCATTTATTTTTATTATTTCCTTCTGGTGATACTAGTAGAAAAAAGAAGTACCTTTGTGATCTCATTTACTAAATTCACAACCTATTTTGATTGGCACACAAAGCCACCCTAGCTCAGTCTGTTAATTCCACATGTAGCTTCTAGGGTCTTTCTGTGGCAGCATCCAGAGGACTTTTAGTGGAGCATACCATTAATAGCCACAGGATGATTTTCAAATCTATATGTCTTTTCCAGATTAATTTATTCATGCTTTCTACAAATATTTGAGTATCTGCTGTGTGCCAGGCACTCTCCTAGGCACTGAGAATTCAGCAGTAAGACGCACAAAATCCCTGCAGTTGGGGGTCTAGCTCTTTCCTCTAAGCCCTGGAGCTACATAAACAACTGCCCTTGGGGCATAAATACAGATGTAGATACTCTACATGTGTCTCGACCACCACACGTCCAATATGATCTCTTAATATCACGTCCAAATCTTGCCTGTGTTTCCTGCCCCAGTGAATGATGCCATTATCCATCTGTTGCCTAAGTTGAGACCCTGGATATCATTTTGACTCCTCCCTCCCCCTCACCTACTGCATTTCAGCTAACCAGCAAGTCCTCCCAATTCTCCTCCTAAATATCTCTGGATCCACTTCACAACACTGCCCACTTCAGATCACCGAGCTTGTGCTCATGAGAGGTAGTTGGCAAGAAATCTTAATAATAGAGTGCTGTTTGTTTTTGCAGGAAAAACCATTTGCTGGCATGTTATCGATTTGTTGTTGCTGTTGGTGAAACTTCTCTCTGTCTCTCTGCCCATTCTGCTTAGCTCGGGGTGGAACTGGGAGCGCAGGCAATCAGTCACCTGGAAGAAGTGAGTGACGAAGGCATTGCTGCCATGGCAGCGGCCAGGTGCTCTGCTGTCCTCCTGCCCACCACGGCCTACATGCTGAGGTGAGGTTGTTTCTCCCCCCAACATGAAAGCTGCAAGTATAAGCTGTGGAGACACAGACTTCCAAGATGCCCAAATATTCATCACCCTTACAAATCCCTTAAAAATGCAGATCAGGAAAACTTAGCTCATGGAAGATGCTAATACTGGTATGATATTTGTAATGAATTACCCTGAGGAAGGAGCTTAGACCCAAATTGTGTTTGAGTGGTGGGATTACTGGGGAGAGTGGCGCTTTCTGTTTCTTTCTTCCTCATTTTTGGAATTTTCCAATTAAAAAGCAATATGCATTACTTTTATAATTAGAAAATAGTGATATAGGCTTTATACTTTAAAAAACATGCATAAGATATTAGGGATATTTCACAGTATTCTGAATCTGAATGAGCTGCTTTCTAAGAGGATACAAGTGGGGACCATAATCCTCATAAATCCTGGGAGTGGGAGGAAAGAGGAGATGTCTAAGTATATTTTGTGGCATCTCCCTGGGGCTTTGGCCGTGTGCCCTCAATGGATTGAGCCCATGTAGTCCATCTTTTATGCCTGAGGGATTGGAAAAACAGGTTCAAGTAACTTTTATAAGGGAGAAGAAAGGAATATTGCAGTGCTTTTTTCAAATTTATTATGATTTTATACACATATATATAAAATATTATACATTTCTCTTATTACTATTCTCTTAAAGAGTAGACATAATGTAGGTTACCGTCAGGAAATATCCATCAATAACTATTCTCAGTATGATCAGCTGCTTTTCTTGCAAATCTCAATAGTCGTCAGAGTCATCAATCAAGACTTAATCTGGTTAATTTTCCACCACCCAAGGAATAAGTTTTTACAAAAGAAAAGGATTCCTTTAACTCACCTTGAATCTCTTAAGACAGAGCAAAAATCTGCGACTTGTGGTGCTGGAGGGCAGTTCAACATTAAAAGTCTGAACTTTGGGGCTTCCCTGGTGGCGCAGTGGTTGAGAATCTGCCTGCTAATGCAGGGGACACGGGTTCAAGCCCTGGTCTGGGAAGATCCCACATGCCGCAGAGCAACTAGGCCCGTGAGCCACAACTACTGAGCCTGCGCGTCTGGAGCTTGTGCTCCGCAACAAGAGAGGCTGCGACAATGAGAGGCCCGCGCACCGCGATGAAGAGTGGCCCCCGCTTGCCACAACTAGAGAAAGCTCTCGCACAGAAATGAAGACCCAACACAGCCAAAATTAAATAGATAAATTAACTAAAAAAAAAAAAAAAAAAAGTCTGAACTTTGTCCCTATGCCAATGGCAGCTGCCACGTGCCGTCACCACAAGATGGGTGTTTAGCATCCTGTTTGGATGACAGGGGCAACCAAAGAGAAGGCCACGCTCTTCTCTGGCTTCTCTGTTTCTGTATTTCTCTGATCTCTCCATCAGGAGGAACCTGCAGGTTTCCCCGCTGCGCCCTGAACTCTCTTGACTCTCATTTCCAGAATAACCATTGCCTTATGCCACTCAAGGGCTTCTTTTAATCATTATTTTATGCATCTTTGTGTATAATATTTAAATTTATTCAGGACACATTCACCTTAGTTTATCTGGAGCCCCCTTTATAATTTTACTGCCTTGTACATACATATATTTTTCCTCCTTGAGTAGTTCGGGAAAGGGAGGGGAGGCCATCAGAGTGACCGGCAGGGCAATTTTAACGTCTACCCTTTCCTCACTCTGTATCTCTGCTTCACCCACCTCTCTCACACATTGTCCTAGCAGAGAAACACTATTTTAAGTGGTCCTGGAAACTGCCTGTCGTAGACTGGGAATGCTTCAAGGGCAAGTGTCACCTCTGTACCCCCAATCCTTGATTAATTTCTGTATTCAACATGCGTGTTGGGGGCCCACTACTTGTCAGGCACTGTTCTAGGCACTGTGGATCCAGCCACAAATAAAACAGAGTCTTGTCCTCAAGGAGCTTACATTCTAATGGGGAGAGACAGACAATGTGCAAACCGACCAATGAACATAGAAAATGTCAGGTGATGCTTGGTGCTGTGAAAACAATCCAAGTGAGGCGAGAGGATACAGTGTTTGAGGGGAGGGTGCTGTGTTTTTAGGGTGGTCAGGGAAGGCTTTCGGAGGAGGGGACATTTGGGCAGAGACCTCCAGGAAGTGAGGGAGCAAGCCATATCTGGGGGAAGGAGCCGGGATAACTAGAAGAGTGTTCTGAGTGGATGGACGGTGAGCGCAGTGGTAGAAATGCACTGAGGGTATTTGAGGAACAACAGAGTGAGGCCAGAGAGGCACAAGCCAGGCAGGGAGAGATAGGAGACGAGGCCAGAAAGAGGGGCAGTTCTTGAAGGGCTGAGTTCATGGTGCAGACAGGAAGCCCACGGGAAGCCACTGAGAGTGGTTAAAAACACAGCGACATGATCTAACTTATTTTTCTAAAAAATCCCTCTGGCTGCTAGGAAGAGAATATATTTTAAGGGGCTTGAGGGTAGAAGCAGGAAAGCCAGTTAGGATGGTCTTAACAAATATCCTAGCAAGCAATGATGGTGACTTGGATCCAAGGTGGTAGCAGAGGGATATAAAAATGAGTTGGATTCTGGATATAGTTTTAAGGGGGAGCCAACAAGATTTTCTGATGGGTTGGATGTGGCCTGTGAGAAACGACTCAAGGATGACTCTGAGGCTTTAGTACGTGGCACAGAGTTTTCACTAATGGGATGGTTTTAGAATGACTGGCTGAATTAATGACCAGGCAAGTTTTATTGATCTCCGTGTGTTAGATACCATATGCTTTTCATTGAGGCTGCCAAGAAGTCCCTGTATTTTGAGGAGAAAATACAACTGAAGTGCAATGCAAACACAATAATAAAAAATTAAAGAATTCCTTTAACAAAACATAATCGATCAGCTATTAATACTAGGCACTGTGCTGGTACTAGAGACACAATGGTGAATAAGACACACATGGTCCTTCACGGAATTTGCAGTCTAAGCATATGAAACATGATAAATGAATAGTAAGACCTACAGAGGTAATGAAAAGGATAATCACTTCTGGCTGAGTGGCCAGGGAAAGTGAGCATGGGTGGGCGAAATGTGAGCTGGGCCTGGGAATATGAATGCATTTCAGGGAGGGGTGGATATTCTAGGCAAGGAGAACGGCAGACTCAGAAATGTACAAATAGAAAACCCCAGTGGTTCGAGGGCAGTATTGGGTAGGGCAAGGATGAGAAAGGAGGCCCTGAAAGAAGTGTGGGCTCAGCTTGTGGGGAGCCTCGAATGCCAAACTTAGGTGGACTTTGTATAAAACATAAATAAAACCTATTCTGAGCACAGCTATAAAGTTATTCTTTTTTTTTTTAAACAATGGTTTCATGAGCAGTGATGGGGGCCTCTGTGTTTTGTTTTGTTTTTTAAATTTTTATTTATTTTTATTTATTTATGGCTGTGTTGGGTCTTCGTTTCTGCGCGAGGGCTTTCTCTAGTTGCGGCGAGCGGGGGCCACTCTTCATCGCGGTGCGCGGGCCTCTCACTATCGCGGCCTCTCTTGTTGCGGAGCACAGGCTCCAGACGGGCAGGCTCAGTAGCTGTGGCTCACGGGCCCAGCCGCTCCGCGGCACGTGGGATCCTCCCAGACCAGGGCCCGAACCCATGTCCCCTGCATTGGCAGGCAGACTCCCAGCCACTGCGCCACCAGGGAAGCCCAAAATTATTCTATTCTTTGCCATATTTAGTACACTCCTAGAATATAACAGTATCATTCATTCATTCAATCAAAAATATTAATTAGCCAGAGGCAGGACTGGGTGCTGGGACAAATTATAAGAAAAAGAAATCATCCTTTCAGCGATCCTTAGCCCCTGCTGGACTTTCCAGCAGAGGGGCAGCTGTAGTAGTCTCAATACTTTACAACCAACCGATCAATCAAATTGAACTGAAGGCTAGAGTAGGGTCTCAAAGGAGGGGTCAGGGTTACCCTCAGGAGCTTTTTCTAAAGACAACTCCTGGGCAGTACAGGTTCATAATGGCTGAGCACCAGTGCTCTATCATTGTCATGAAACAATAGCTATTGTCTCTAAAATGGAGGTGTGTGGGGTGCTGGGGAAGCCAGAGGAAATGAGGGCCAACAAGGTGACTCGGAAGGCTTCCCAGCGGAGGTCTCTCCTTGACCAAACTTTATTCAGGGTCCTCTGAGCCCCTCTCTCCAATAAGCCTCAATCTTGCCTATAAACCTATAGACTCTTAGCACAAATGATTTTGTTCACCCACCTTCCCCAACATTATGAGACTTGAACAAACACTGGCATAGTTTCTAACAGCTCCACGATGCCTCCCTAGAATGAGCCCAGGCCCCCTTAGAATACCTGTCTGAGAAAGCCCAACCTGCCAGGAAAATTAACTGTTTGTTCCAGTAAAGCCTGGTGATAGTAGATAGGCCTTTGAACTTCCTCTTAGAGCAGTTACTTTAAAAAGCTTGCAAGGAGGTCAGGGAGATACCCAATCCAGGAAGGAGCACAAATATTTTACATATTAGTTTCTTGGGCCTTCAGAAATTTGAAGGACCTATAATAATGTTTGAGACCCCCTCTCCCCCCCAAAAAAGGAGAAGGAGAGATATGAACAAAAAATTGCAAAATGTTAATTTAGAAAGCATTATTTAAACCTCATTGTTTATATTTGGGAATCAAAAAAAGTTTATTACATTTGAAAACAATTTTAAGTTTTCTCCCTTCGCAAGAATCTCTGAATATATATAAAGATTGTCATGATAATCCAAAATTTAAAAAGTTAGCTATAGCCAAGTGATTTCAAAAGCAGGATGATAAAAATCAGGAGTCCTGGGGTTCTGCTGGACGCCACCTCTAATCACTTAATCTTGAGTTTCTGTTTCTTCTTCCAGAACACGAAGGGGTTGGATATCTTAAGTCTGCTTCAACTCTGAACATCTGTTCTTCAAAAGTTCCACTTCTAGAGACTGACATCATTTTTTTCCCTCTCCTTAGACTGAAGCAACCTCGAGCCAGGAAAATGTTAGATGAAGGGGTAATAGTCGCTCTGGGCAGCGATTTCAACCCTAATGCGTATTGTTTTTCAATGGTAATTACTTTTAATGTGCCTTTCATAGTCTATGAAACTTCTACCAAGCATATAAATAATTTTAAAATATTTCACTAACTGTTAAAATGTTTCAAAGATCTGAAAAGATTTTCCTGTGGAACAAGAAAAGAGTGTGGACAGCAGTGTAATTGGATATTTCTGTGCCACTTGAATGCCTCCAGGCTGAGAGAGGAGAGAGAAGGTTCTATTGATACTATGCTTTGCTGCAGCCTTTGGGCATTGTGGTTTTACAGTAACCTATTTCCCCTCTCAGAATTGCATAAGCTCCAAGAAGTTTAGTAAGTTTTAGTAAGTTAGTGTGGAGATGAGCTTCATCTTACACAGTAAGTGGCCTTGAAAAGTAATAAATAAATATTAAATACATATAGGGGGTGTGTGGGTAAGTAATCTCTATAATAAATGAATCTTTCCCAAAGCATAAGAATCTTTACGTGTAAATGTAAATTTAACTTTTCTCATACTAATTTAGTCAGCTCCACTTATACATTTAACTATCATTATTTGTTGTGCTGTGTTGAGAAATGTCCTAGGTGGCAGCTGCTGTTTTGTTGCTTTTCTCCAATGCTTTTCTTTTCCCGTCTTAGCCGATGGTCATGCATCTGGCCTGTGTGAACATGAGAATGTCCATGCCCGAGGCCTTGGCTGCTGCCACCATCAATGCCGCTTATGCCCTGGGAAAGTCTCACACTCATGGATCTTTGGAAGAAGGAAAACAGGGAGATCTCATTATCATCAATTCATCCAGGTGAGTGTTCTCCCAGCTGAGCCATTTTATTGTACACCCACTGTAATATGGAGACTTGGTTTAAATCCCTTTTCCACTGATTATTAGTCTCAGGCTCTGTATAAGCTCAGCAGCTACCCAGTCTTCTCAGTGTCACCCCTTTCTAAGCAAAAAGTCTCCCTCCAGGTCCTAAACTGCAGGGTAGACCAACTTTTCTGGTCTCTTCATCCATCTTATATCTTTCATAGATCTCCAGGTTTCTGCTCTGTTTACCTGGACTTTGGACTTGTGCCCTCTGGCCTGTGTTTGTTTTTCTTCTTGGGTTCTGACCTTTTCTGCTTGTGCTGGGCCACGCAGGTCCCAACTTTGGCTTGTCATCCTGGTGCTGATTCATTACCTCTCTGACTTCTCATTCCTGCTGGATCCCAAAAGCCTTGCTTCAGTTTTCCTGCCTCTTGTTTTGTATTACTCACTCACAGCCTGCTGCCTCCTGGGTCTCCAGTGTAACAAGTTGAGTTTTATTGTTCTAAATCTTGAAGTTGTGAATCCTATGGTGTCTGGACCCTAGCAAGCCTCTGCCAGGCCTTGGACCTCATGTTCCACAGAAGAGAGTGGCTCCATAATTCTACTCTCGAGGGTCATAAGCCATTGTCTCTATCGAAAGTGATGCTGATGTTACCATTCATGCATCATTTAACTGAAGCAAATTTTTTTTTTTTTTTTACTGTTCCAATAACACTTTATTTATGGACATTGAAATTTGAATTTTATATAATTTTTATGTCACAGAATATTATTGTCTTTGTTTTTCATTTTAAGTCATAATTTAGAAAACCCCAAACAAAACTATCTTAGCTAGGGGCTTCCCTGGTGGCGCAGTGGTTGGGAACCCGCCTGCCAATGCAGGGGACATGGGTTCGAGCCCTGGTCCGGGAGGATCCCACATGCCGCGGGGCAACTGGGCCCGTGAGCCACAACTACTGAGCCTGCACGTCTGGAGCCTGTGCTCTACAACAGGAGAGGCCATGACGGTGAGAGGCCCTCGCGCGCACCGTGATGAAGAGTGGCCCCCGCTTGCCGCAACTAGAGAAAGCCCTCGCACAGAAATGAAGACCCAACACAGCCAAAAATAAATAAATAAAAAATAAATAAATTTAAAAACAAAAAACAAAAAACAACGATCTTAGCTCAAGAACAATAAAAAGCAAGCATCAGGCCAGATTTGGCCCACAGACCACAGTTTGCCAACTCCTAGTCCAGAACAGTGGTTCTCAAAGTGCAGTCCCAGCAGCAAGGGCATCCTCTGAGAATTTGCTGGAAATGCAAATTCTCAGGCCTCTTGGACAGTCTACCAAACCAGAAACTCCAGGAGTGGGCCTAGCATCTCTGTCTTAAAAAGTCTTCTAGGTGAAAAAGATACATGCTAAAGTTTGAGAAGCACTGATCTAGAGTCATTGTTCTAATGTGAATCAAATATTTTAAGATCAAATACTTAATATCATTAAACAATATTGGATTTATCATAGACTAATTATCATGGTACTGTACCATTTTTTAAAAAGCCCAAATATTAACTACTAAGTGTAAACAAATTTTTAGAGAATGTATTTTGAAATTAGCATTTATTGACAGAGTGATAATTTTGACTTGTATCCATTTATGTTTGATTTCTTTCTAGATGGGAGCATTTGATTTACCAGTTTGGAGGCCATCACGAATTAATTGATTATGTTATAGCTAAAGGAAAAGTCATCTATAAAAAATGATTGATCTGTAAGGAAAGAGCACACGGTTCTACTGTATAAGTCAGTACAGTTATATTAAAAGTTAAAATACCTTAGTAGTTTACCAGAATGATGTCACTTAACTCTATTTCTGTATTTTGTTTATCCACTTGAAAACCCCAGGGGATTCACTTATTTTAACATGTGCACCAGGACGTATAAGCAAGTAAACCATTTGTGATGATAATCTCAAAGGATTAAATTACTTCACAAAGATTTTCTATAAATATTCTGCAGGTTAATATGATGGAGTATCACAGAAATGCCTTTGTGGGGAAATGCAGCTTGGCAAATAGGTAGACATGGCTTAAAATTCCCATTTTGTTTCTACTTTTCAAATTTCAATTCTTAAACTATATTTACTGAAAATTGGGGGCGGAAAATCCAAGTCACATGCCACAAACTAAGCTAAAATGTAGCCATCTGTAATAAGTAAATAGTTTTTCTTTTCCCCACACAGTTTGTCTTTCTAGATGCTCTTCGAATGCCTTAGGGTCCTCTGAGGGAGGGTGTTCTTCGGTTTTCTTCTCAACCCTTGCAGTAGAGCTTCACAGCAGAGCTCAAGACTTGTCATTTTGTACACAAGTACAGGGACCTTCTTGTAATGGATGCATTTTGACCGAATCCAATAATGTAATTTTTAAAAAAGTTTTAAAGTTTTTGATTCTTCACATTACAAATGTATAAAAAAATCTATAGCTCTCAATAAATATTTGCTGTCACTGTTATTGTTGTTGTTTACAGCCCTGGAAGCCAATCAGTGGTGTTGTCTATTAGAACCTTTTAGGAAATGAACAAATTACAGAAGAAAGTGGATTACATAAAGAAAAAGTGGATGATTATATAAATGGGTGTTTCTAAAGCCATGTGTTTACTTGAAATGTTTTTAAACGCTTTGATCATTCTTACAATCACAACTGCATGAAAAAACTTTGTCCTATTTATGAAGAAATAACTAGAGAAGTAAACATTAACTACCCAAATTATCACCTATTTCAAGTTAATAGAGCCTGAACCAATGAGGCTTTACTGTATTCAACATAGATCAACTCAAGATACCCCTTGTCAGAAGGTTAAGGGTAACAGGGCACATCGCTATCACTGGCTAGTAGCGTGGGGTATCTGGAGCTCTGCTCCTCACGTGCTTGGCAAAGAAGCCGTGAGGGGGGTGTGGGAAGCACGAGTTGCTGTGGGCGACACCTCCCCTATGACCGGTCTCCTAGTCGATGGTGGGAGTTTGGGATGCAGGAGATACATATAAAGGCCAAAGCTAAAGATTAGGTCTGTTCTGGAACCCAAGCCAGGTGAAGCACTTCCTATTTTCTTTCTAGGAGATATTCACTCTACACAAGTAGTGTTCATGTCTTTTTTGAATGAAAGCAGAAGAAGATACCCACCTGGAACTGCCTTAGTCCTCCCAGGCCAGTGTCCTGTAAGCTCTTGCAACTCATAGGAGCTGGCTAGAAATGCAGAACTTCAGTTCTACTCCAGACCTGCTGAAACAGAATCTGGTCTTAACAAGCCCACAGGTATTTGTATGCCCGTTCAAGTCTGAGAAGGGCCGTGGTCTAGACCCTAGCCACGTGGACTTTCACACTGTGCCTCAAAATCACCATTTGTTTTTGCTGCTCCAGGCCTTGCAGCACTGTTCCCTCTGCCTGGAGTGCTTGCCCTCTCTTCTCTAAGTGGGAAATCAGAGCTAGTCACTCCCCCCGACACCAGGCTCCCATCCCTCTATGACAGCCTCTATAGCATTGCAATCAAACTGTCTTTCCCTTTAGATTGCGTGTTAGTAGAGGGCAGGGGCCTGGTCATGTCCCCAGGATCCAGTGTAGTGACTGGTTCATAGTAGGTGATCAGTGAATGAATTAATGAATGGCTGCACAAGCATCCAGATGGTCTTATGTGCTTATTAAAACACAGCAGGCCAACCCAGGAATGCAGTGTTAAGGGAAATACTTGTTACGTATATTGGAAAAAGCATATGAATTCCTTAATATAATGGGTGATGCTTATGCGGGAGTAAAGTGGAAAAGTGAAACCCAGCAAGAAACAATTCCATGGCTGGGTGGGAAGGGGCATGGCCATCCTCAGCCTGAGAGGTTGGAAAGATTTTGATGTGAGGGAAAGGCTCTGGAGATGGAGCATCATGGGGTGTTCAGAAGGGGGGGGCCTGAGTCCTCCTAGAGTGGAGGGTTCAGTGGGGGCGGGGACTACAAGGTCAGGTCAACTCAGGTTGGGTCTTCGTTGCTGCGCGCGGGCTTTCTCTAGTTGCGGCGAGCGGGGGCTACTCTTCGTTGCGGTGTGCGGGCTTCTCATTGCAGTGGCTTCTCTTGTTGTGGAGCACGGGATCTAGGTGCACAGGCTTCAGTAGTTGTGGCACGCGGGCTCAGTAGCTGTGGCTCGTGGGCTCCAGAGCACAGGCTCAGTAGTTGTGGCGCACGGGCTTTGTTGCTCCGCGGCATGTGGGATCTTCCCGGACCAGGGCTCGAACCCGTGTCCCCTGCATTGCAGGCGGATTCTTAACCACTGCACCACCAGGGGAGTCCCGGAACTTCGTTCTTAAAGTCAGGGTAAGCCACTGCAAGTTTCTGAACAGGTTAGGCCCCGGACAAGAGTGTTGTGGTAGAAAGAGTAATCTGGTTTTAGTGAACAGAGTAGGCACTCAGGTATGTGCTGCGTGAGTGGACTCCGGCAAGACACCTTCACCAAGTCCTTTGGTGGAGACAGTAGGAGGTATCAGGTGCTAGAAATCTGGGTGGAAAGCTCTGGAAACGGCACAGTGAGATGTGAAACGCCCTGACTGAAATTGGTTTGAAAAATAAGGAAGTTCCTCTATGACATACATCACAGCAAGACCCTTTTTGACCCGCCTCCTAGAGAAATGGAAATAAAAACAAAGACAAACAAATGGGACCTAATGAAACTTAAAAACTTTTGCACAACAAAGGAAAACATAAACAAGACGAAAAGACAACCTCAGAATCGGAGAAAATATTTGCAAACGAAGCAACTGACAAAGGATTAATCTCCAAAATTTACAAGCAGCTCATGCAGCTCAATATCAAAAAAACAAACAACCCAATCCAAAAATGGGCAGAAGAGCTAAATAGACATTTCTCCAGAGAAGATATACAGATTGCCAACAAACACATGAAAGGATGCTCAACATCACTAATCATTAGAGAAATGCAAATCAAAACTACAATGAGGTATCACCTCACACCGGTCAGAATGGCCATCATCAAAAAATCTACAAACAATAAATGCTGGAGAGGGTGTGGAGAAAAGGGAACCCTCTTGCACTGTTGGTGGGAATGTAAATTGATACAGCCACTATGGAGAACAGTATGGAGGTTCCTTAAGAAACTAAAAATAGAACTACCATACGACCCAACAATCCCACTACTGGGCTTATACCCTGAGAAAATCATAATTCAAAAAGAGTCATGTACCACAATGTTCATTGCAGCTCTATTTACAATAGCCAGGACATGGAAGCAACCTAAGTGTCCATCAACAGATGATTGGGTAAAGATGTGGCATATATATACAATGGAATATTCCTCAGCCATAAAAAGAAACGAAACTGAGTTATTTGTAGTGAGGTGGATGGACCTAGAGTCTGTCATACAGAGTGAAGTAAGTATTCTCAGAAAGAGAGAAACAAATACCGTATGCTAACACATATATATGGAATCTAAAAAAAAAAGATGGTTCTGAAGAACCTAGGGGCAGGATAGGAATAAAGACGCAGACGTAGAGAATGGACTTGAGGACATGGGGAGGGGGAAGGGTAAGCTGGGACAAAGTGAGATAGTGGCGTGGACATATATACACTACCAAATGTAAAATAGATAGCTATTGGGAAGCAGCCGCATAGCACAGGGAGATCAGCTCTGTGCTTTGTGACCACCTAGAGGGGTGGGATAGGGAGGGTGGGAGGGACACTCAAGAGGGAGGTGATATGGGGATACATGTATACGTATAGCTGATTCACTTTGTTGTACAGCAGAAATTAACACACCATTGTAAAGCAACTATACTACAATAAAGATGTTAAAAAAAAAATAAGGAAGTTCATTAGCTCCCCCTCGGAATTTCACAGGAAGGACAGGCTTCGGGAGGCGTTTACCCAGCCGCTCAGAAATCCTGAAGACCCAGATCCCTTCCCTCCCTCTGCTCTGTCCTCCGGCGTTGGCGGCGCCCCGAGGCCAGGTCCCCCCGGTGTGGCGGACCGGCAGCAGCCAGAGGGGCCCTGCGCCTCCTCACTGAGGTCAAGCAGGAGAGGGAGAAAGCCTGGCTGTCACGGCTCTCGGGAGAGAAAGCGTTTGCTCCAGCCTGCAGTAAAATTCTTCTGTCTCATTGGCCCAAATTGCAACCTCCGCTGTCTCTCGAACTAATCACCCAGTAAAGGGAATGGGACCCCCTTGAGATGAACCAGGCCTGTGCCCTGAGCTGAAGCGAATTTCCTCCAACTCTTTTTGTGGTTTTGTTTTTTGGTATAATTTCAGTGTTTCCATTTAATAAGTTAATACCTTCAACCAAAGTAAACCCCCAAATGCAAAATGATCATGCTATTCATGAGATAATTAGAAGGTTTAATAAAAAAGCTAATAATCCAGGGACCAGATTCAGAAAGGAGACACAAGTTTAAAGTAGTAATGAAAAGTAGCTTCCTGGGAAGTTTTCAGGTTGTGTGTGGAATTTCATGTATGCGGCAGACTGTGACAGCTACAGCCCCCAAACTACACGCCCACGCCCTTGTGTGTTACTCTCCCAAACTGACTTGGGCTTGATGCATGACTTGCTTTGGCCAACAGGACATTAGCAAATGTGGCACAAAAGAAGCTTGAAAATCCCTTGCGCTTTGGGGTTTGCTCTGTGGCTGCCCCGAGAGAACAGGTGAAGAAGCCCAGGTGAGCTCACTGGGGCAGAAATCGCGATGCCTCCAGCTTTTCTGGGCTCCTCAGTGGGGAAGAGAGAGAATGTATACCGAATCAATCACATTTTCTAAAGACACTTTGTACCGTGTGAACGTTCACTGACGAAATCTTTCAGAAATGTAATTAACTGCAGTTAGAATAACCTTTCCCTGACAAGGTGTTAAACTTTGTTATAAAAATCTAAGAATACAGCAATGACATAAGACAATTGAGACTTAGTTTATTCCACATTTACCTTGAAACTCCCTTGATGGCACAGTACAGAGCTGTATAGAAAACTCAATGACAGAGGGCCCCACAGGACCGCGCGGGCCTGTGGGAAACCAGCCCGCCCCATACCAGTGACGAACAGCCATCAAACCACTGGGTTTACTGGCTCCACTGCAGCTCGTGGATAAGAATGAATAAACTTCATTTGTGTGTTTACATTTCAGCAAAGAACAGCATCAAGAATCACCTTTCGGCAAACAGGTTCCTCAGCACATTTTGCTTCACTGAATTTTGGTTTGCACTCCTGTCTCCACCTTTCCTGTGGACAGGCTGCAACCTAAGAGAAGACTCTACTGTGAAAAGGCTGTAATCAGGTAGGCGAGCTGGCAAGGGTGCTTGTCCTTTCCTTGACCAGCTGCAGTTGTTAGAGCCATGGTTTCACATTCCTGCACTTGGAAAGCGCCTTGCTCATGTTTGCACAGAAGGGTGCAAAGTCACAGCTTCGGGAAGCCAAGAAGTCATGTGACCCATCCTTCATCGGGACAATTACACTTAAGCCTTTCCAGGAGGTTCTTTATCTTCTTTTGGAGGAGGGGAGGGAACAGATTGGGTAACATCCTAGGGCGCATCTGACCTTTGTCAACGGGGGCCTTGTTTTAATGATTACCATTATAGAGAGGGGGTTGGTTTACTCTGAACATCAGATTCCTTACCTGTGAAATGAGGAGGCTTCTTAAGCTGGGTTATTACAAGAGTGTGAATAGAGACTAACACATGGTAAAGCAGCAGTAACACTAACCTCCTACTGCAGTTTAAGCACCTGAATCCTTTTTTTGATATGTGTAGTGACATTTGATAAATATGAAATGCACAATTCATTGAGAACCACTCCCATAGCAATCTTTATATTCATTCCTTAACTCCTTTACACAGAATCTCTTGTTGACCTATTGACTATTCTTTACTATGATTCAATGAATAAAAGAAAAAGCAGCTTAAGAACTAATTATGACTTAAAAAGTGTCATTTACAAAATATTAAGGAACATTCATCATAGCATGGCACAGTACAATCAGCCAGAGTTAACTAGTGGAGAGTTTGACAAAGCAAAAAAAAAAAAAAAAAAAAAAACCCAAACAAACCCAAAACAAACAAAAAAAGATTCACAAAAGTCTAATGTTTTTGGAAAACAATGCCATCAATCTGTCTCAAGATTTGAGTTCATCTAATATTGAGTCAAAGGTCCATGCAGTTGTGGTTAGTCTTCTCACCCTTAAGAGTGAGTGGCCTATAGGTTTCGTTAAGATTTTGTTAATTGTGCATGTCCTATAATCTGGAAACACCAGCTGCATCTGTAACCAGTGCTAGATTTAATAAATGTAATACTGTCACCAGCCTAACCAGAGCAGGTATTAGAACTGAACTATATAATTGATTGATCCACCTGAGAAAGTTCTCAGGTCTCTCCTTCAGCATAATACTGTTTGCTGTTAAACTAAGTACCATCTGATCTGCTAATTCGTGACAAAAAGCATTAAAGATCCTCAGACTCTGGGATTTTGGTCGATTTCTTGTGCAGAAATTCCAATGAAAATGCTGTTGGAGAAACAGGTCTTGATTCTGGAATATGCTCCATTCTGTATTTTTCGATGTATGGTGCAGCTACTTCCCAAACCTGAAATGCAAGAACAAAACAAAGTCAAAGTGTTGACAACATTGTTTTCACATGCCATTAAACATCAACTTCATGTGAAGTCAAAACATTATCTCAACCTGACTAGATAACACAGCAGCTGTTTGCTTGCTTTTATTATAAGCCATTTGACACATGATCTGTCAATGAGTCTTTGGTTGCTTTAACAGCTTTTAAAATACAAAGTCCAAAATGTTTCTAAAGTTACCATGAAGGTTTTCAGCTGCTTACTCTTCTAAAGCAAAACAAGCCAGGAAACAAACGAAACCTAGAGAATTCAGTGTGGATGGAATTAAGGAAAGCCGCTCAAGGATGGGACTGTGTGTTTTCTAAGGCGAGCCTTAAATGATAAGAGGCAGTGGATTTCCTCTTTGCTCTCTTTCCATGCCACACGCCCTCTGTTCTCTGGACCCTTGCTACTCAGAACGTGGCCCCAGACCAGCAGCGTCAGCATCGCTTGGGACAAGTCAGAATGTCAGCCCCTCTGCAGACCTACTGAATCCCAACCTGCATTTTAACAAGAGCCCCTAGAAATTCACGTGCACTTTACAGTTGGAGAAGCACTGTTTCACAGCCTTGTTTAGTGTTTACCTCCACCCACCAACCTATTCCCTTTCAAGCATAGCATCTTCTCAAACTAAAGTCCGGCTTTTGGTTTATGTTATAGCTGCTTTTTATCTGGTTGCCACTGACGGGGAAGGAGCATTTCCTATTCTTTTGTATTACCTTAGAAAATGTATTCTTTCAAAAGCTAACCTCCTTGAAAAGATATCTGCACCCCCAGGTTCACTGCACTATTTACAATAGCCAAGGCACGGAAGAAACCTAAGTGTCCATCAATGGATGAATGATACAGAAATTGTGAGATACACACACACACACACACACACACACACACACACACACACACACACACACTGGAATTTTATTCAGCCATAAAAAAAGAAGGAGCTCTTGCCATTTGTAACAACACGGATGGATCTTGAGGGCATCATGTTAAGTGAAATAAATCAGACAGAGAAAGACAAATATCATACGATCTCACTTATACGTGGAATCTAAAAAAAAAAAGAGTTCATAGATGCAGAGAACAGATTGGTGGTTGCCAGAGGTGGGGGTTGGGGGGAGTGGGTGGAGGGGGTCAGAAGGTCCAAAATTCCACTTATAACGTAAACAAATCCTGGAGATGTCATATACAGCTTGGTGACTATAGTTAATAATACTGCACTGTATATTTGAAAGTTGCTGTGGTGACCATTTTGCAATATATACAAATGTCAAATCATTATACTGCAGACTAATATAATGATATATGTCAATCATATTTCAATTTAAAAAAAGGCTGAGCTCTTACACACCTCTCTTGTAGCACCAAGGTTGGCAGCAAGCAAGGGAATTGCCCTCAAAGGGACACTTAGAAATGACAGGGGTGAAGGTCAAAGGGAAAAAATTGTTCCCCAAGAGCAGCGCAATGGTTCCAGGGGAAAATCAAGCAATTCTAGGGAACGTGATACCTACAAATTAAAGGCTTAAAGGCTTAAAGGCTTAAAGAACTTTAAAACTATGTTTTAAAAACGAGTCCGCATTCTAGGCATCTGTCCCTATCAGATGCATCTGCAGTCAATGTAGCCAGAGGGAAGAAGCAATAAAGAGACCCAGTATCTCACCCAGTGTGATGGGGCAGGACACACCAGTGCACTAGACACATCCAGATCCCTTTGAGTAAAAACTCGGGAAATTTGTTTTCTCTTCAGGTCTATGCAGTCACTGAACCAGGTGGTGGTGGTGGTGATAGCATTACAGAAAGAGAATGTATCTTTAATAAGAGAGAACCTTCTTGATGGGGAGGAATCCATGAACCTTTCACCTCATTTTCTCCCCACAAATACTTGTCCCCAAATTCCATTTAAAATTCATCCCAGCTTCTAATCCTTAGATAGTCCATGTTTGGGTGCAACATGGGACACTTAAGAGTGTATCAAATAGTTTCTTAGTGACCCTGAAAGTTGCATGAGTACCTTTTGGTTCACTTCCAAGGAACAGCCAGGAAGCAAAAGAATATGAATGTTTCTCCACTCTCCACTCCCACTTTGCTTTCCCACAACCACCCCAAACTAAGAACTAAGCCAAGTAGCCAATTTACCTTCTGCTCTATGAGCAGTCTGTGCGCTGCCTCGATGTCCGGGGCCATGAAGCGATCTTTTATCCAGGGCCTGCAGAGACAGCACATCAAACCATGAGCCAACGTTAACTGCTGCCAGGGTTCAAAGTTCTAAAACAGTGTCACTTTCCAGGAATCTGTTTGACTTTACCTTACAACTGAGCGCACCAGGTCGTAGACCTTCTCCAGTGGAGTGGTAGTTTTCAAAGGGCGTAGAAACTCTATCCCTTGGCAGGCTGCAAGAAGCTCGATGGCCAGCACTGAAACAAGGAAGGACGAGGGGATGGCTGATTAGAGTCTGACTTCATGCTTGAGGGATATAAATCCCATGCAAGCTGACGGCCATCGCCAGCCAACTAACAGATGGTTGGTTCTCCCAGTCTATGGGTAGAATGAAGATCCCTTGGTATTTGGTTACCATCTTAAATGTGCTTTTCTAACCTCTTGGCTGCATCTTTAATGGTGAGAAGGGGAGGACTATCCAGGTAAATCAGCTTTCCCCTTCTCCCCTCAGCTGATCAAGATGGATGACCTGTTTCCTATTTCCACCTTTGTGTAAATTTTAATTTGTTTTCAGTCTTGCTGTTCCCTATAGCCTGAAATACCTGGCAGATAGACTTTCATCAAAGGATTGAAGGAGCCAGTGAATGAGCAGATGAGTCTTTGGTTGCCCTGGAACTAATTCTCCAATGTCTGTTTCAAACCTTCGAACTTAAAGGCTCCCAAATCCACTAAAACTGAAATTCTAGCCATTGGCATCTTGCCAACTTTAAGTTTCTTAATAAAACAATCTTTACATTGTCTTTTCCTAGCTATGAACACTTGAGGAATGTACCATACCTTGAGATCCACTCTGAATATTGAAATCTAAATCTCTCTGCATTTGATACAGTCTAATGAAGAATTTTTTATAGAAATATAATTCAAAATTAAACCACTTTGGTTTAATTCTAGCCATTGGCATCTTGCCAACTTTAAGTTTCTTAATAAAACAATCTTTACATTGTCTTTTCCTAGCTATGAACACTTGAGGAATGTACCATACCTTGAGATCCACTCTGAATATTGAAATCTAAATCTCTCTGCATTTTATACAGTCTAATGAAGAATTTTTTATAGAAATATAATTCAAAATTAAACCACTTTGGGTTCTGTTATTTGCCAAGAAGATAATTTAGAAGCTTAGAGGCCACTTAAGTGGTCTCTTGTTCAGGCCACTTAAGTGGTTAACCAAAATGGAGTATTAAAAACATTTGACTTCTTGTCTTAAAATTTATAAAGCACATTCCAAGCTCTGGTGAGTACAGACAGGTCACGATGGGAGAGGATGAAGTTACAGAATCCATTAGGACCTGGAAGAAACTTCACATTTTCTAGTCCAGTCCCCTCACTTTACACGTAAGGAACTGGAAACTTTGAGAAGTAAAGCATCTTATTAAATAAATGCTTATACTTATTTCATAGAGCTGGAGCTCAAGATCAGAACTGGCTAATCTTCCTGATTTGCCTTCACCCACATGACACAAACCTGGCCTCTTGGTTGGAGAAATGTGAGTAGGAAAATGGCAGATTTTGCTAGTGCATATAACAGACAGCTTCTTAGGTGGGTTTGCAAGATAAATGTGAAACATGTCAGGAAAACCTTGAGTAACCATCTCTCAGCATTCTGTTAACTGCTCTTTGTTGCTATTCACAACCATAAGTTCTCCCTGATGCCATCAGATGGGATTTAAAAACCACACACTTCACTGATACAGATGCAAAGGGTTCAGTGTATCTTGATTTACCTGGATTTTTAAAAATACGATTCTCATTTATTTTGAAATAAGCTGATATTCAGTGGCCTAATAACCACCTTCACCCTTCCCTTCCAAAAATTTAAATACACTTAAAATATCCTAAGAATCATGGAAACACCTTCTAGTTTCCCATGAATATTTTCTTCACCTTAACAGAGTATGAGTCACATGAACTAAAACGATCCTGAGCAAATAAGCAATAGTTCTACTTAGATATATTGCAAGGATGTTCTTAAAGTTTTCAAAACTGACGCTATTCATTTTATCAACATCTGAGGCTAATGTATACCTGTGTCCCTTTCACTAAGAAAAGACTGCTTCTCCTGACCTTACATCCCCTTCCTTCCCACATCCCCACCATCCCCTGGCCTTGACTGATGTCTGTGCTTGGGCTTCAGACTCCCTCTCACTCCAGATCTTTTTTGGACCTCCGCGGGGCATGCGGATCTTAGCTCCCCAGCCAGGGGGATGAACCCACACCCCCTGCAGTGGAAGCGCGCAGTCTTAACCCCTGGACTTCCACTGAAGTCCCCACACTGGGTTTTTTAAGCTGCTCCCTTTGAAAAGTTTTCCCTCCTTCCTCCAGTGGGCTGGTAACATTTCAGGTCTTCTTTTCCCCTGAGTGCAGCCGCCTCTCTGTTCCTGGTGTTCTTCTCACCTGACCTCCTGCAGCCGTCAGCTGCCTCCACGTAGAGAACTGTCCTTCATCATCCATCCCAGTTCTTTCCTGAGTGTGGGCATCTGTACATCATTACGACGCATCCCAGAACAATTTATTTTGTGCACACACATCCCCTTTCCTTATTAAATACTGCTCTCCTCTTCCCAGTTAGCTGGCCCTATTCGTTTCAGGTCTTAATCTTAAACACTCCTTTGGAAATGCCTTTTCTCATCCCTTCAGACTAGGTCAGGTTCAGTTATAGCCTCCTATAACTCAATTCTTTAGTCAGAATTTTGTTAAGTGCTACAAAGAGTTGCCAAGTTGTTGTTCAATGTC
The DNA here is from genome assembly GCF_965194805.1 of Balaenoptera borealis. Classification (NCBI taxonomy): domain Eukaryota; kingdom Metazoa; phylum Chordata; class Mammalia; order Artiodactyla; family Balaenopteridae; genus Balaenoptera; species Balaenoptera borealis. Next base: position 81,468,031 of record NC_138870.1, read on the forward strand.
TTCCTCTTTAGGTAGACTCTGATTTCCAAGAGGGCAGAGAATACCTCATTCACCATTTAATCCACTGTGCTCAGTGATACATGCCTTTCCACCGGAACCAGGCCGGATAGGGAGGAGAAGGGAGTGATAGTAAAGGGTACAAGGTTTCTTTCTGGGATGATAAACATGTTCTAGAGTTGACTGGGGTGTTGACTCACAACTCTGAGTATATTCACAACTCTACTAAAACCCACTGAATTGTACAATTTAGATGGGTGAATTGTATGGTATATGAATTATATGTCAACAGAGCTGTTACCAAAAAAAGAATACTCAACTCTCTCACATTTATCTTAAAATAGAGGTATTCTTTTGTCAGCCAACTGCTTCCAATACAGTTGCAAAAATTTAGGAATTTAGAGAACAATGCCTAAAGGAAGGCAGTTTCTCTTTAAGAAACCAAGCAAGCAGTGATTAAGAAGGCTGGAAGAGGTTGACTCAACACGGCTCCACCTATGAACTCTCTTTGCTGAAAAGGCTGGATCTAAATCTCATCAAGTCTTTAGGACCAACGGCAACACACAAGAAATGATGGGACAGAGAACAAAAGTACCACCACGAGGAAGCTCACAGGTAAATCCAGAATGTCAGTCTCTGTCAGAAAACTGACGTGGTTTTTTAACTAGTCAATGGCATGAATTAAAAAAAAAGGGAGAGGAGACTGTTGTAGTTGAGATAATTTGGGAAAATTTGAATTTGTACTCGATGATACCAAGACTTATTGTTGATTTTTGTTGGATGTGATAATGGCATCATGGTGGATAAGAAAGTGTTTGTATTTGAGAGAGAGAGTATGCCGGAAGAAAACACGACAACAGGGATTTGCTTGAAAATAATTTGGGAAAAGTAACAAAAAAAAAAAAAAAAAAAAAGAAGCAAATGTGTTAACTGTTGAATTAGAGTGAGGCACATGAAGGTTGCTGGTACTAATCTCTCCACTTCTGAATATGTTTTAAAATTTTCATATAAAAAAAAAAAAGCCAGCTGATGAACTGGCTTAGCCAGCAGGTGTGGTTCTTAATCTTCACCGAGCATCAGAACCACCTGGAGGGCTTGCTAAACCCAGCTTGTTCTGCTGTCTTTCCTAGGGTCTCTGATTCAGCAGGTCTGGGACAGGCCCTGAGTTCCCAGGTGATGCTGATACTGCCGGTGGGGATCCCACTCTGCGGACCACTGGCGTCTGGTTTATCAGGGAGGCCTGCATCCCGGCCTGGCTGGGGTTACCTTGCTCCACGTGCTCAATGACCCTGAGGGCTTTCCTTGCTGCCCATCCTCCCATGGAGACATGGTCCTCCGTGGCAGCACTGGTGGAGAGAGAGTCCACGGACGAGGGGTGGCATAGAGCCTTGTTCTCAGAAACTGCAAGAGGCCAGAGAAGTTAAGTTAGGGACATACGTACGTTCCTAATAGAAAAATTGCCAAAATGACACATGGCTTCCCAAAGTGCTCCTCAGTGTGGGATACCCTCTCCAGGAGCTCTTGGTCGTTATCAAAGCACCAGATGGTCCAAAGTTACTTTGGGAAAAGGAAGAAGGTTGGGTTTTGTTTTTTTTTTCCCCAAAGTGAGAAGGACTCTAAAACTAGTGAGTTCTGAGATAAGACCGGGATGGGAACCCTCATATTACAAAGCCAAGTTGAAAACACTAGAAGCATTTATCATGACAGGGAGACTCGGAGTAAAAAAGGTGATGGTCATTTCCAGGTATTGGAGGACAATCTGGTTATGTCACCAGAGGAGGCGGGATCAGAATTCAGGCGTGGCGTTTGGGGATTGAGGCTGGACCCACAGATCTTCAGCAAGAGAAGATTTACAGTTGAGACTGTTCAATGATGACGTAAGTGGATGTACTGGGTTTAAGCAAGGGCTTGATGACTGCGGGGATGTCTTGGGGAGGTGGGGGGAAGTCTAGAGTTGGCCTAGGTTGCTGTCTCTCAAACTTTATCGTGCAAATGAATCACTGGCTCTTGTTAAAAGTGCAAATGTTGAGTTTTACATGGGGCCTGATATTCTGCTGTTCTAACAAATTGCCGGTGATGGCTGTATTTTTGGCCAGAGGACCACACCTTAAGTAGCAAGAACCTAGATTACAGAGTTCCTTCTCCCCAGCTTCAGAAGCTGGGAAAGGTCACACGCAAAGAGTTTTTTCCCCTCTTTTTTTGAACTTTGAGAGCAGCTCTGAGTGAAGCTGCAGTTCTTCTCTACGCTATAGGGGATCCTGAGATAATATACTATAAACTATGGTGATCCACTCGTCCTGGTTTGTCCAGAACTTTCAGGTTTCAGCACCGCGAGTCCTGGGCCCCTGAACCTGCTATGCGGATCACCTGGTTTGGTGGGACTTGTTCAGAAACGTAACCTACAAGTGGCCAAAAAAAGAAAACCACCAGTTTTATTACAATGAAAGCAAGCTGAGCAACTTCAGATGACAGCTAGGGCAGCTAAACACATTCAAACGAGGCTTCCCAAATTCATAACGCTTCTCTGAAAATCAATTACCACCCCCCATGTTAATGTGAGAAGTTGCTGCCCCTTAGAGGGATATTTTAGTAAGGAGGTGAGTGAGTAAATAGAAAATACTGGACAGAAAATGAACTCAGTGGCTCTTTGTTGGCTGTGTTGAGTCTTAGTGTGAGACTTAACTGAGGAAGGGGTGAGTAGTAATAGTAACAACAACTAATATTAATTTAGTGCTCATGACACTCCAGGCACAGTTCTAAGGCATTCCACGCATTCATTAATTTAATCCTCAAAACAGCCCCGTTGGGTAAATTTATCACCCCCATTTTACACAGGAGTAAACTGAGGGTCAACAGGATTAAGAGATTTGCTCCATATCATGTTGCTGGTAAATGGGCAGAGCTGGGATTCGGACCCAGAGTCTATGCTCTTATGAACCACTATGCTATCCTGCCTCTTGGGTACATTTGCCAGAAAAAATACCGGATGCCCAGTTAAATTAGAATTTCAGATTAAAAAAACAATTTTTTAGTACCAGATAATATGCTGAATAATTCAAATTTAACTGGGCAGCCTGCATTTCTATTTGTTAAATTGGGCAACCATATTTTAGGATTAAGTATTGATTAAAAAGAGATCCTCATTAATTGAAGTGAGAGCACAGATTTGCAAGCCAAAATGCCTGGGTCTGAATTCTGCTTTATTTCTTACTAGCTGTGCAATATTGAGTAGGCCACTTAACTTCTTGGATCTTCAAGTATTCATCTTTGAAATGGAGGAAATAATAGTACCTGCCTCTTGGTATTGTTTGACGATTGAGTAAATATAAGTGAAGCCCTTTGCACTTCCTTTGTGCCAGGCTCTATTCCGATGTTACTTCTCTGTCCCTTACAGTCTCGAGTCAGAAATCTGCTATATTAAAGCTCAATTTTCATAGAGGGCATCTTGCTTCTTATAAGCATTTTTGCATGTTGTAATCACATCCTTATGTTTTTAGTGGTTGGTATGTCTTATGGAATGTATCCAAACTTTAATCATCTGGATCAGTTCAAGTTTCACCAGTAGCTATAAACATCTTTTGCCTTTTTCCTTCTGATAATCTTCAAATTGAGATTAGTGAAAAAACTACAAAGATGAAGTTCACATGTGATGTCACATTGCTTCCTACAGAGAAATCGTGGAAACCTCCTTATTTACAACCTCATTAGTGTGTTATTATGTTTCAGTATAATGTTGCCTAGGTTTTATATTTTTTTCTCTAACCCTGTTGCATTTGTATTGAGGATGCACATGGAGGTGGTGAAAACGTTAGATCTCAAAGACAAAACGTGACACTTTTAGGTAAAATGGAAAGGCGTTTAGGTGGATAGGCTTGCATTCTGGGCAAAGTGCAGTGTCCTTACCCAGGGCTGCAGCCGTGCAGTGGGCTATCATGAATCCAGAGTTCAGACCACCTTCAGCCACCAGGAAGGCAGGCAGCTCACTGAGGGAGGGGTTGCAGAGCCTTTCAATTCTTCTTTCACTAATTGCAGCAAGTTCATGGACGCCAATGGCCAAATAGTCCAGGGCCTGAAAGAGTGTCTCAATTCAGTTGGCCTATATTAGAATATGCTTTCAGGGTCAGGAGCAATTCTAAAAAGCTTACTTTGGCTGGATATTCACCATGGAAGTTTCCTCCAGAAACAGTCTCTCCCCTGCTGGCAAAGACCATCTTTCAAAATAGGTTAAGGCTTTCACATAACACTTGGTGATCACTTCAAGTATAACACTTTCCCCAATTGCTCATTTCTAACATTGAGGTGGCAGCCCTTGTACAAAGGTAGGGTGGAGAGAAGGAAAGTCTTTCCACAGGCAGGTGTTGACATGAAGAGGTACAAAGGTAAACAAAACAAAACAAAAACCTTAAAGATGATTGTGTCCACCCAATTGGGGGGGTCAAAGAAACATGAAGCATGAAATGATGTTTTCTCTTGGGATGAGAGATCCTCAAGCACCATAACATTACTAATCTGGTGGTCAGTACTTGCCTTCAAAAAGTTTATAACCTGAAACTAAGAACAGAGATCAGGACACCAGTTTAAAAGCAAATTCTGTTTCTTCAATGGGCACTGCGAGCTTGTGCTCCATCGAAGAACCTGCTGAATGGAAGATTTTGCTGATGAGCAACCACCAAATTGTTGGAACAATCAATTCTGGGAGAACTTTCAAACCTTCTACTCACTAATCCTGTGCCAGTGTTCACAGCAAATGGCGGCCAAGAGGTCATTGCAAACCCACTTAAGTCAGTGGCAACTTTGGACTCACCGAACATTAATACTCTCAGGGATCATTCCACTCCATCGTGTATTTTACTTAAGGCAACAGGAACCCTGACAAAGGCAACAAAAGACTTTCCAAAGAGCTAATTTTCACCTACTGGACTAAAGACTATTCACAACCTATTAACTAGGAACTCACTCTGTGCAGGAAAGGTTCTGACTTCCAAAGATGTAGAGGTGCATGTGTTACTTAACAAGTTTGGAATTACCCTTTTCTGTGCATATAACTGTGAGCCTCTTAGGCCTAGCTCCTGCCCTTTTCCATGGACCCACCCCCAACGACAGGCCTTGGTCTTCTCTCCATTCTCTGAATCCTTATAGCAAGTGATCTCTGCACCAATTTACAACTTAAACAACATCTATCGTTCTCTAGTTGTTCCGAATTTGTTTGTTGGCTACTAAGTTATAGCAATTAGAAGTTAACTCCTATAATATCCAGCAACTATGTAATAGATGGTCTGTATATGCAACAGAAGATTGAGAAAAATATTCTTTCGGGTAACACCAGTATTGCTGGAGAACTCCCAAATATTAGCCAACTGGAAATTCATCAACAATTAAGAATCTTTCTCTGAGAAAGTAAAGGACTTTTGGCTGAAATTTTTGCTGAGGCAAGTGGTGGGGGAAGAATTTAGCAGGGAATGATCCTCCCTCCCTTGGCCAGTAACTTAATGGTATTTTTGTTTATTTGTTTTGCTTTTTATTACTCCATAAGATACCCTTTCAAGTCTAAATTATGTAAGTGTAGAATGGATACCTCTGCTCTACAGTGCAAGAAATAAGAGATGAGAGAAGAATGCATAGAGTTCATGAAAACTACTTCTCCATTTGGGGGTGGCTGGTGTTGAGGAGGGTTAGTGAGTTGAGGGGTATTTAGCTTGGGTCTGACTTAACTGTAAAACAACCTGAGAGGACATAAAACGCACATCCTGAAGTAAGCTTGTCAGAGAAGGCACATTGAAAAGGTCTAGTGAGAAACCTTATACAGCTGCTGTCTGCTAGCCCAGGCTGTGCAAGGCTTTTAGGGCTACTTTCTCCAATGTTAAGAACTGAGGCAGATGTGGGGTAGGAGAAATAGATTCCTAAGAAATAGATTCCTAAATGGTCTTCAAAGGCAGTATTGTCTCTGTGAAGACTTTGCCTGTGTGCCTCCTGACCGATCACATCGACTTCTGGGGGAACTAAGCCATCACAGAACCTTCCATAGCAAAAACAAGATGCCGCTGAGATACCCACACCGTGAAGGAAAAGAAGGGCTCCATCCTTGAGAGATGGAAGCATTGTTACTCTTCTTTGTACAAATATGGGAACACTGATTTGAGTAAACTCCATGTCAGAAATAAACTCAGGATGAGGAAAGCCATAACTCTTTGATCAATACTTAGGTAAGTGTTAAAAGGTTGCCTCTGTTTAGTGCACCATGGTATCACTAGCCCTAGGAAGCCTCACATAAATGCCATCCTACCCAGGGTCTCTACAATCACACTTGTGATGTAGATCTTCATCCTTCTACCAACAACATCAGCAGTGGGTTTTAGGGCAGATGTCTTCGTGAAACCCTGCAGCCAATGTTGGAAATACCCCCTTTAACCTTTCATCTGTCAGTTTTGGAAGCACAGCACGTTAGACTCCGAACCTGAGACTAGGTTCACAGACCTGCCTCTGCCGCTTACCAGCTCAGCTCTAGAGCAAGGCATTTAACCTCGGAGCCCAAGTACTTAGTCTATGAAACGGAGCAACAGAGAGGCTACACAAAACGATCACTTAGATCTTAAAATGACCAGCTGGAATTCTATAATCACAGCTTAGTAAACCATCAAAAGATACAGGATTATCTGTTGCACTGTTAATTTCTGTGGTAATGATGTTCTTCGCAAATGCTATTGTGTCGTTCACCACACCATGGATCTAAAAGACAAGATCAAATGAGCTAATACATGGAAGACACTGATAATGGTCCCTGTCACATAGGCTGATATTCTTATTAGAATAGCAAGAACATTTAAACTGGGATTTATTCTTACTGTAGAGCTAATTGGCAATTCTTCCCCATAGATGTTTTCAGTCTAGCTAAGCTAGAACAGAACTTGCTGAGAACAAGGAAAACAGGGTATTTATGCTAGGGAGGACTCTTTAGTACCCTACGGATTGGAACTTGGTACAACCTGAAATATTGTTTCACTCTTGAGATGCGTGTTAGTGTGTCACTTAACTAATTGCCATTTGCAAATGAGTTGGAACATCTGCAATATAGGTTGCCTCATGCCAACCCAGTTCATCTGCATTTTATATTTAAAGTTACGACTCACAGATTCATTTATAATGGTTTATGTTTGCCTATTAAATGCAGATAAGATCTAACCATGGATATGCCCTTGAATTGTGGTTAGATTTTCCCGTGAACGTTCCTGGCAGGCTGGTTCTAGTTCTATCTAACAGGTAGAGCCAGTAAAACTCCATTAACTGGTTAGGATGATGCTATTACTAAGAATTTTTTGAAGTTAGGGCACTAAACCAAAACAACAAGCTGTCCGTCGGACTTCTCTACATGGGGGTTGAGCAAAGTAATTCAAAGGGAAACAAGCAGCTTACCATATAGAACAGAAACTTTACGATAATTGGAAAGTGGAAGTATTACATATACATCATTTTTAATAGAGGCAGTAAAGAAATCTGGATTACCACTGACCATTACATGACTTTCTAACACCTTCCTCTCTTTCTATTCCCCACCCCGACAAACTGGGGGAAAGAATAGAAACTTGTTGGCTTTTTTGTTTACCTGTGGACAGCAGCGCAAGGTGTAAGCATCCTGAACACGATCACAGAACCTGTGACTTTCTGTGGAAAAGATACAGGGATGGCAGGGGGCATGTTAGCAGTTCTTTCCAATTATTTCCAAAAGCAAATAAGCTCATTCACATAGGCACGCCCAGACCTGCTATTTCAGATGGGTGGTGATCTGAGTCCAAGAGGGACCGAAACCGAAAAGCGACTTCAACTTGCCCACGATGAGGGCGAACAGCGTGAATGTCTAGAATTGATGAAAGAGGAAAAGTCTGAGCAATTCTTATATTGAATGAACTACCATCGCTGGCACAGAACCATCCACTGTGCTGACACAGCCCTCAAAAGTCCAGGGGTCCTTAACCATCACTCAGGATTAGAAACGTAACTCCAAAAGCAAGATTTTCCTTATGGACTTTATTCTTTCTACTTTAAGTATCTGAGGGCAAACTATGTGTTGAGATCTCTGGGAATTCAACTCAAGACACTGGGCCTACCCTAAAAAAGTTTAGGCTCATAATGGAAGGGAGCTCAATAGTGGCCTAATTTAGCTAAGTCATTTTTTAGACAGTTTTTTTTGGTCCTACTACCTATAAGAGTAGGGAGTCTTTCCAAGTCATTACTTTCTAGAAAAGCTACCACTTCTACAATTTTTCTCTCCCGATTTCCAAATGGGGATCAGCACTAATCCTACTCTAGTTCTCAAATCCTGCCCATAAATTCTTAAGACAACATGTAGTTTGATGGGAGTCAGAGCTGGTGATCTGGGGCAGGTCACTTAACCCTCTGGGTCAGCATTTGTCTGTGAAACATGGTCGTTTCAAGGGTCAAGTGTGATGTAACTTAGATGAAGCTGCAGCAGTCCTACGAAGGCACAGGCACTTGGATTTTCTTCTTCCCTACCATCTACCCCCACCACTCCCACGTCTGAACACCTTGACCAGCCTCCCCTCCCCCCCCTGCACCCGAGCTCTGCCTGAATGAATAGCAAACCAACGGAAGAGCCATGCTGACCAGTATCGAAGGCTTTGGTGGTGCCCTTCAACACCTCGAGGGTCAAGGACGCCACTATGTCAGCCTGCCGAGCAATGGCACTGGCTCTCTCCACAGCTTCACAGCCCAGGGAGGTGATCATCTGCGTCCCGTTGATGAGCGCCAGACCCTTTGTGGAAGGGGAGAGAAGTTTCCTAACGCTGTTTGTTGTAACAAGTGTATGTGCAAGTTGATTTCATATCTTTTGCTTTCATAAGAGAAAAGTTAGCCTGTCAGCTGAATGATGTTGCTCCATGGTTTCTAAAGTGCAGGGCAGTAATGCTTATTTAAGTATGCAAGGATGAAGTGCCATCATCTGTGAAATCATTAGTATAAATCTAGCAAATGGAATAGCTGTTAAGTATCCCCGTCATTAAGGCAGCAGTGGTGCTCCAATGTAGATGGCATATCAAATCTTTAGCTCTTAATTATGTTGCATTTCTTCTTCAACTTCTCATCATTATAGACAAGACACCTTGAAAAATTTCTGGTCCGAGACTCTTGGCTTAGAGCATCCCAAGGGATGTTGGCTTACAGCATCTCTTAGGGGTCCTTAGAGATCCCGATTTGAAGTTTAAGTTCTTCTGTAAGAGAACCCCCTAAGCATCTGTGGCCTGAAGAGTCTTTTCAGTGCTTACGGCAGAGCCCTTTCTTCAGTGCCCAACTTAAGCAAACATGGAAGCTATGTTTATTTTAAGAAACCAGTGAGGCTGATATTAAGACTGAAAATAGCTATTAAGTAAAGATTTGTTAAAACGAACAAATTTTCCTTGAGTCTCCTTACCTCTTTTGGCTTCAAAACAATTGGTTTCAATCCATGAGCTGCCAGGACCTGTAGAATGATTTAAGGGGTAAAAATGGGTATCAAATGAAATACCAGCGTATTTCTAATTTCATGTGGAATCCAATAAAAGATTTTTTAAGCCCAAAGGTCTGTCTTATAAAAGATTAGACCTATGTGAATTGGTTCTGTTTATCTTCGCTGGTCTATTCTCTAGTTCTGTTCTTTAGTCTGCAAGCAGACTTAGCTTTCGAGTAATTTTTGTACCTACGTCAGGGGCTAGTGTCTACAAAATCAACCCTGAATGTTGGTTTCTAGGTCCTTTGCATTCAGTTTCCACTTTAGTGATTCACTTTTTTTTTTTTTACTGCTGCTTCCTGAGCAGATGCACATCCAGATGCAGGTGCGCTAAGGCTGAGCTCCAAACTCTGTCCACATTCCCTGGCCTCCAGAGCTTGACCTAAAAGTCCTCCACCCTCGTCCCACTTGTCTGAACACTAGCAGAACCTCAGAGCAGGGCTTCTCACTTGTATGGCAAATGTGTGAGCACCAGTGAAGAGGGCCTTATGGGCCCAAGAGATGGACACAGAATCCTGAGGAGAAATGGGCAGAATGATCTTCCCCTGAAATAAAAGAAGTGAAAGCAATCACTAGGTTAAGATCCCTCTAGGGAAGAAGGAAGACACAGAGGCAGGACCACTGACTCTGTCAATTTCACAAGCTTATTAGGATATCTATCACATGATTAACTCTGTCCCAGGAGTGGGGCTGAGGGTAGGAAAAATGGAGACAGACAAGCTCAAGGGCAAACACAGACATAGTATGTTAGGTGTAACAGGAGGTAGGAAGTGGGTAAGGTTCCGTGGAAAATAATCACATAAGATGCTGGGAGGGCACAAAGGAGGGGCAAAAGGGAGTTGACGGGGTGGGCCTGTAGGGAAAAGAACCAGAAGAGCAGAGAGGGAAGTTTCTCAGAGGACTTAATCAGAAGCAGGAACAGAAGAATGGACATGGCCGGTCCCTCTGCCTAGGACACAGGGCACTCCAGCTGCAGGCCACCTCTCGCTTCTGTGATGTACAGTGTTGGTGGGGAAGGATTTGGCTGGGGGGTGTGGATATGACAAGCAAGACTCTTGTAAGCCACTTTAATTTTAGACATCATCCTGAGGACAGTGAGAAGCATTACACGTTTTGGCCAGGACACGCTTGGATTTGCTGTGTGAAGTTGGTTGTGGGAACACTGTACATAGAGAAATAATCAAGATCAGTCTGCATAGAAGGAAGGTGATCTGGAACCCGAACCCCCGAAGGACTATCTGTTCCCTTAACTTCTTCCTCCTTGGTCCTCTGCCCCTTCAGTTACTGTTAGGGGACCTCCCAGCAAGAGATCAGAGACGACACTTCCAACAATTCTTTGGGCTGCTCTGATGAATTTGGAGATGAATGAAGAAAAGGTTAAAGCTTTATCAAAAACAAGCCTTTCTGATTGGCCACCAGATGAGAGCTTTGGGGGGAAGGGGGGAGTGGAACCTCCTTTCCAGAGGTTATAAGTCAGTGCTATGATCCACAGCTCTGTACCTATTAGACCAGCAAGTAAATAAACCTGCAACAACATGTGACCTCCTGGATAGGCACTGGAAATGTTTTAGATGCAGAATAAATTCCCGCAATTAACACTGGCTGCTGTACCTTTTTACCAAGGTGATCACCAAGTCCAGAAGGCTGACAGTTGCATATGGAAGCTAAGAGCCTTGCCTAGTTTGACATCTGTACTGTGCTACGGCTGAGCTCCTGACTCTGTCCACACTTCTAAGCTTCAGTTGTCACAGCCATAGAATAGGGATAACAGTGGCTCCCTTGTTGGGCTGCTGTAAGGATGGAGTGCTAGAAAGCATGCAAGTACACCTGGTGTCCAGCCTCGGGAAATTACTGCAGGTGGAAGCTGTTATTAAAATCTTACGTATTTAGCGTCAGCCCAGCCACTCTTCGGAGACCACATCTTCCCTTCCCCAATTAGCCCAAGAGCAAGATGAGAGAGTGGGGCAAGGTCTCCACTGGCACCAACAGTTCCTTTCTCTGGAACATAGGGCAGGCAGGAGGCTGGGAGAGAAGGAGGCACCGGTTACTTCAAGAGCACTTCATTCTGGCCTTCCTCGCTTTAGGGAAAGACAATTCCTCAAGCACAACTAATGCTTAAGGGACCTGGCTGAGCTGCTATAGAAAGAAAAAGGAGAGGGGGAGAAAGAGAGAGAGAAAGGAGGGAAGGAAGGAGGACCCTCCCGGGAGCAAAGCTTTCTCTGTAAGCCACTTTAAGTTTAGACTTTATCCTAAGGACAACGGGAAGCGTTACAGGTTTTAGCCAGGACACGCTCGGATATGCTGTGTGAAGGGGGCGGGGGAACACTGTACATAAAGAATTAAGGTCAGACTGCATGGAAGAAAGGTGATCTGGAACCCGTACCCCCATAATGACTACCTCTTCCCTTAACTTCTTCCTTCTCCTTGGTCCTCTGCCCCTTTGTTTACTGTTACTGTGCATGTTCTAATCTGACCTAGAAATTTCTAGAAATTCTAGCAATGTATCTTAAAGATGTGGTCAGGAGCTAGCTGTTATTCTTTGCTGCCTTATTTCTAAGAACATAAAGTTTAAAATGATCCAAATAGGAAATTAAGAGACTTTCATAGGACTGATTGGTGTATGTAGCCATTAAAAACTATTGGAGAATGTTTGAAAACATGTAAATGTTTACATTAGAAAAGTAATACAGGGACTTCCCCGGTGGTCCAGTGGTTAAGACTTCACCTTCCAATTCAGGGGGTGCGGGTTCGATCCCTGGTCGGGGAACTAAGATCCCCCATGCCTCGCCGCCAAAAAACCAAAACATAAAACAGAAGCAATATTGTAACAAATTCAGTAAAGACTTAAAAAAATACATTAAAAAAAAGTAATACAAATTGTTCTAGAAAGATAAGGTGCACCAGGGTTTTAACAGGGGTTCTCTGGGGAGGTAAAGTCATAGTCAATTTGCTCTCTTCTCTTCTGCCCAATTCCTGGTCACCCAGTCTGCCACCTCACCAGCACTTATACATGGACGTGTACTGTTGTGGAGGAAATTCCCATTAAGTTACTCAAAAAGGAGGCTACATTTCCAAGGTAAACTCAGACTACTGATAGCAGTTTTTTTCCAACTGCTACGTAATGTCAGTAAGATAAAGCAGTGCCACTCACAGGTCAGCTTCCAGGTCGTAGTTCACCCTGGGGAATTCTCAGAACTCTAGGACACAGAGGTACCCTGGGCTCACCCATAAAGCGCAGGTGGATTCACGGCTGAAGTTGCACTATCTGGGATTTTAGGCTTATAGTCGGGCAGACTGGGTGGGAGTAGAAATAGGTGTTGAATCACTGCTGGTTGGTTCAGCACAGCCTTGTATACTATATATTGTTCATTCAATTGCTATTCACTGATTGGCATATCACATTTATAGGTCACTTGTGCCTATAGCACAGAAAATCTAGCATGTGTTTTGCTCTATGTGACTGCCCAGCCCTGCTTTTCCTCCCACTCCTTCACCCCAAAGAGTCCCCAAGTTTCCACTGACCTAGAATGTTTATCCTTATTTGTGGGAAGGGACAATGGCCTCCCACGCATGTCAAATCTCATCTCCACACTAGAATTATCCCAAGAAGCAAGCTCCAAAGAGTTGAGCTGCCTCCTATCTTGGCGCTAGACAGCTTCCTGATCACAAGCAAGCCTTTCATCTGCATATTTCTCTTCTACCTTTGTAAGAGACTGAATTTCAGTTTTTCAAGTCTGGCTATCCCACCCCCTGGGGAGCATGAAGATTTCAGATTCCCAGGCACCAACCAGAACTACTGAATCGGTCTTTGGGGTGGACAACCAGGAATCGTTATGTTTCCCAGATGATTTGATGCAACTTCTCTAACCACATTTAAACACCACTGAATCCAAGGTTCTCTCCAGCCCTGAACTTAAGGCCAGACTTAAGGGGCTTGTTCTAGTCTTAAAGATGCCAAATGCTAAGTGAAGGCTGATAGAGAATGGGTGAAAGTCCACAGGAGTAAGAGTCTCTGCCTCACTCCTACCTTGCACCCCCATCTAGCTAACCTCCTTCTTGCCAAGCTCATTTTCCACTCATCTCCATTAGTTTATGTCTTCTCTTCTCACCAATTTCTCACCACCCTGTCAATCAAGTCTACCTGTGGTACACACACAGCCTCATCAGAGGGTCAGTTGGGTATCTTTTGCATTACCATTAAATACTTCGATAACTTGTTTGAGAGTCTCCAGGGAAATGCCACTGTATCCTTTGGCCAAGACATTGACCCTTAAAGCCAAGAGCATCCGACATCTCTCAGGGATTAGTGGTTTCCCAACACCTACAAAACAGAATTGAAGTTTTCTCCAAGAAAAACAAAAGCTTTTCCTTCTCCCAGCCGTCTCCATCTCAAATTTCTCTCCACGTCTTGGCTCAGATAGTTGCACTGCTTTCTCTCCTGATTGTCTTGCTTCTTCAAGTCTCATCTTCCAGACAGATATGAGAATCCAGTTTTGCCTTCTCACTTCCCCTTCTTGGAAGCGTCAGTGAACGCCCCGCCCTCCTCAATACCCTTAGAATAGCGTCCGGACTCCTCAGCACAAGCTCTCTTGCAGTCTGATGGGATTCTTGACAGACTTTCCCATCTCACCTTGTCCCGAACTACTCCTCCCTGAGTTCCAGCCTTAATTTCGTGTCCCCTGACTGCATCACCCTCTTGGCACGACGGTATTCACGCTCCCATCCCAACCCCATCCTTTCACCTGGCCCATTCCTTTTTCTGAGATTCAGCTGAAAGGTGGTCTTGTCTGATGCTTTCTGCTTCCCCCCTCTCCATCCCCCGGCAGCAGAATTGGCACCTACTCCTTGGGATCCGCTAGCTTCTGGACGCTGTTAAAGGATGCCTGACACTGTGCGACACAGTCATCCGGGTATTGGTTCCAGGGCCCCCAACCCAACCCCCCTGCAGACACCAAAATCCCCAGATGTTCAAGTTCCTTATATAAAGTGATGTAGTACAGTCGGCCCTCAGCATCTGCGGGTTCCTAATCTGTGGATTCAGCCAACATCCCAGGCTGGTTGAATCTGGGAATGCAGAACCCGGAGATACCGAGGACCGACTGCACTTCATTCGAATCAAACAAGATCTAGGAGGCCCTGAATGTTTGGAGTGAGTTACCTGAAGAATGTGAACGTACTAGGTTGACCTGGAGCTCCCTGGAAGAGAAAGAAAAAAAAAAACCCTCTTAGATACCTCACCGTGAAAATGTTCCCTCAGCTGGGAACATAGTTAAATCTTTGGAGGGACAGAATAGGCATGATAGGGCAATGGAAGAAACCAGCAAGTCTGTGTTTTCTATGTCAACTCATGTGTGAGTTAATCCGAGCCTCACCCTCCTTATTTGTAAATTGGGGCAAATGTTAATTATTTCTGTTGTTGAAAGAAATCCCCAAAATGAGAATAGTTGGCATGTGACTGTGTGTGTGTTTGGTGGGGAGGAATCAAACTTACTCTAGTTTACTGACAGGAATTACAGTTCTGGCAAATTTCCCAAAACCTGTAGTAATGCCGTAAACAACTAGAATAAAAACCAGACGTTATACAATTAGACACAGGCGGCATTTTTTTAAGCCTATAAACAGAACTGCGTAATACAAAGAGAAAAGGATACCAGTTTTTTCTTTCACGATGCTTTCTATGACTTCCCTGGAGTTCTGCACCTTCTTTTCAGCAGTGGGGGTG
Source organism: Balaenoptera borealis (assembly GCF_965194805.1). Lineage (NCBI taxonomy): Eukaryota > Metazoa > Chordata > Mammalia > Artiodactyla > Balaenopteridae > Balaenoptera > Balaenoptera borealis. The sequence goes on from NC_138870.1 coordinate 81,483,246, forward strand.
AGCTAGGAAAACATTGGTCAGAGCTGAACATGTCAAAGATTTACACGTGCCGCGAAAAAAGTCAGAGGATGTCCTTCCCCTCCCTCCAGCATACCTTGATTTTGTAGTGTCCCTTGCCCAAGCTGACCAGATCCTCTGTGGTCAGGCTGTCCCCATCTAAGGCAATGTACTGCACAAAAGAAGGGAATCTCCGTGAGTGCAAACAGCTTAGTCGTTCAAACAAAAGAGTAGGGAAGCCTGAAGCAGAATTAAGCTCTGACACGTCAGAGATTTTATCGCTACTATCAAACACTAATGTGCTAGTTACAAAGACAGCTTGCTGAAGAGAAGGTTCAGGAAGGAAAATTAGAAGTGGAAAAGCATAATGCCTTTCCCTGTTACACAGAGCTGGATAAAGCCCTGTCCTCACTGATGATGCTTGGTCATAAATTTTGCTAGCCCTCCCCCTCCTTAAATGAGGGGTGGGGTGACTTAATTTTCTTAAAAAAAGGAAGTGGTTTGAAACTTACCTTTTCGGGTTCCCGGTATTTGCTGTATCTGTAGCCAGGTAAAGGAAGATACTGGGTAGTGTGGAAAAGCCCCAGCCCCATCATTGGCAGCAGTAGCCCCCAGAGCAGACCAACAAGCCTGCAGAAAAGGATACAGGTAAACTCCTTCTGGTTGCGATGGAATGAAGTCGGAAGACATGGCATCCCCTTCTATAACTGAAACAAGAGTGCAAGAGAGACCCCTTAGGGATCACAGTGGAGAGCCACTTTTGGCGTTACTGGTAAACCAAGAAAAGGGCTCTTCAATTGCCTTCGAAATTCTACAGAAAGGGCTGCTTTAAAACGACTTCTCATGCTTTTAAATTTACAAAGGAGGAGAGCAAAAGGCAGAGATGTAGGTGCCAGGCATGCATGAAAGGGTTTGAGTGAAAGTTCAAGATCCAACCCCACCTCCATCCCCATCACCGGCTTTATTTTGTTTTAAATCTATTGTTTTAATATTTAATATTTTAAATATATTTAATATTTAAATCTATGTGTTTTAATATTTGATAGTTTCGTTAAACAAAATAGATTTAATTTTGTTTTAAATCTATGCTACTGGCCTCCAGTCTGGTGAGGTTCTTTTGAAGGGCAAAGGGATTTTCAGAATGATTCAGTAACTGCAAAAGGCTTCAGCCCTGCGGTCTTGAGTTCAAATCTAGTCTTTGCTACTAGTAAGAAGTCTCCTCCTTTCCGAGTCGGCTGCCTCGTTGTAAAAGGTGGATAAGACTCCTGCCTTCCTCGCAGGGGTATGCGAGAATCCCGCCCTCTTTCCCACCCCACTACCCCCCCCCCCAATTGGGGAGGACAAGGGACCGTCCCTCCTGGGAATGCCCGGCCGAGTGATTCGCACCCCTCCCCTCCGGCCACTCACCCACTTCCACGAACTCGTTGTCCTCCAGGGCCACCTCCAGCGGGTCCTCGTGGTCCAGCAGGCCCAGGCCCTTGCAGCGGCGCACGAGGAAGCTGACGTTGTCCACCGAGGCGAAGCCACCATTGTCTGGCTTGTTCTTGATGTACCTCCGTACGGCCTCCCGGCCCAGCCAGCCCACCGTGAGCTGCGCATCCTGGCAGGGCACCGCCAGCCACTCTCCGCGCACGTGCACCGTATACCTGGGCATGGTCGTCCGCTGGCGACAGTCACCAGGAGGGGAGAGTTTTATCCGGGAATGACTACCGAGGTGTGGTTGATAGGGAGAAGTGGGATGGGCTTTCAAAACACGCCCCCTCCCTTGCCTTTACTCATTCACGCATTGGACAAATATTTATTGAGCGCCCCACGGTGTCCCTTTGATATTTTTGCAGCTGAGCGAGGGGCAGGAGAGCGGGATGCAGGCCGCCTTTCCACCTGCCCCGCCGTCCAGGTCTGCTGCCAGCGAGGTCTGGCTTCTCCCGCCCTCGGGTCCTAGAGCCAGCCGACCCTGCTGCTGGCCCTGTCTCCGCAGGTGCCCTGATTCCTCCCTCCCCTGGTTTCAGTCTTCGTTCTCCTCCAATAAGGGCAGCTTATAAACACCATGTTCCTGTCTTTATCTGGAATTACTCAACTGTAAAATGCTCTTCACGTTGGTGGCCAACTGTGACACCAGGGAGTGTGGCAATCTTCATGCATTTGTTTATTCCCAAATACGTGTTGAGCAACTCCGCCCTTACCACTATGAAGATTTTCTGAAGCTGTCCCTCCACAAAGGGAGAGGGCAAGGCCAGAGGTCATTTTCACAACTAAAGGTCACCATTTGGGTGACAGCCACCTCGGCTTGGACTCCAGCTCCACCGCTTATTAGCCTGGAGCAGTAAGTTATTGATTAGCCTCTGTTTCCTCATCAAAAGGCAAAGGGGCTAATTTCCTCACTGCAGTGTTTGCAGTATCTACCTGGGATCAAATCCTGGTCCTGCCGTTTCCCAGCTGTGTGACATTTGGGCAAGTTACTTGACTTCTCTGGGCCTCTGTTTCTTCACCTACAAAATGGGGATAATAGTACCTATTTCAAAGGGCTTTTGGGAGGATTAAGTGAGTTCGTATATGTAAAGCCCTTAGAGCAGCACCTGGTACAATGGAAATGCTATGGAAGTGTTTGTGATGACTATTGTTTGGACTTTAATATATACCTATATTGCTTTATAAATGTTCTTTCATCGTGGTATCCGGAATGGATATCCCTAATCCAAGGAAGCTTCTTCAACACAGATAACTGCTCCCTGCACCCGATTCATTAACTAGTATTAAGGAACTCTGAAGAGCATGAAAAGGGAATCAAGGAAATGTTGGCACTGTTTTAACTAGGCAGCATTTTAGTAGTAAGCCAGTGTCTAGAAATTGGATTATTCCAGTGGAAAAATCCTGAAAAGTCTGTTTCCACTAAAACAGACTCCTTTTGGGAATAGAGACACAGTTGTGATATCATAGAAAACACCCACACCCAGAACGTCCTTCTCTGAAACCTTCCCGGGGAAGTGTACAAAGAAAGAGCTGCCCCTCCATGTGCTTCATTAAAACTTGCACTTCAGCCACCCACATCCTGACCGCACTCTGGAATTCATCATCACCTGAATTTCATCCACATAAGAAATCTTAAATTCCAGTACCCCACCTTCTGACCACAGCCTCCTCGCCTTCCCGTTCTCCCCTTACGTCAGTCATCTCTGACCTTGAACCTGGCTTCCGGTCAGTTCCTTCTTCTTTGCACTTCCCACTGGTTTTCTCCCTCACTTTCCTTGGAAGCTGGTCCCCTAGTTACTCGCCTGGACCATTTTCTTCAGCACTTTGAAATTCCTTTATAACCCTAACCCTATTGCTACACTCTGAATAAACCGCCACCCGTCCCCCACCCCCGGGGTTATCACAACAAACTTCCGTCTGTGTTCACCCGGAGAGGCAGGCTCTGCTACAGAAAGTCTTGTGATGGGTAGATGGTGGCCCTGCCTCCTAATGCCCCTCCCCCTTAGAGAGTTCCCCAAACAGTCACCCCCCTCCTCAAGGACCTTCTCAATAGCCACCTCCTCTAATTCTCAGAGGAAGCCCTTACCAACTACATCTCAGAAAACTGAGGCCCTTAGATGTGAAGCACCTTAACTTTCTGTCCTCCTCCATTACCTCATCCAACACATAATTCTTGAATGCCTGTTACGTCCCAAGCACTATGCTAGGGGCCGGGAATGAAATAAGATACATCCTCCACCTTCACGGTGCTTACTCTCTGGTGACGAATGCAGATGTATAAAGAAGATTAATAAGAAGTCCAACTATCCCCTGTGCTATGAGAAAACCCAAACTACTTGGGCACTCCAGTTGCTGGCCCCAGCTGAGCCCAGTTTCTGAGTAATCCCAGGCCAGACATCAGACATGTGAGGGAAGAAGCCGCCTGATCATACAATTTGAGTCATGCAATTTGAGTCATGCCCAGCTGTTTGAGGATTCCAAGCTCCGGCCCTAGACACCGTGGAGCAGAGACAAGCTAGTTCCACTGGCTCTGTCCAAATTCATGACACAAAAAACCCATAAGTCAATACCTTTACTTATGTTATTCTTTCTTCACCCAGATGGAAAACACTTTCAACTTTCTTTGCTTGGCTAGATATTTCTTATTCCTTAAGACTCAGTTTAGGCCTTCTCTTCTCCAGGAAGCGTTCCCTAAACGCTTCAACTGGGGTAAGTGGCCCTTCTCTGGGTTGCTTTACTTCTTTAGCATTATGTAGAAATTACTTACTTTTGTTCACCCGGAAATTATGTGTATATCCAGCCTGGCACAAAGACATTCAACATATGCTCATTAGCTGAAGTAAGTGTAGACTCTACTGAGTGGACCCCAGGTGAATCCCTACAAACATTTGTCTTTAGCGCCTTCTTCCTCCTTCACAGCATCCTTCAAGACCACCCTCAAGCATCCCTTGCCCCAATTCACTTTCAGTATCACTAATCAGTGTAACTGAAAAATGACATTAGCTTAGAGTATGGGTGAGGACAAGGGACTGTCCCTCCCGGGGACTTATAGGGCGGGGGAAGCCTCCAAAAGCATCATCTGGGTCCATGGATTAGCTAAAGTCTAATCACTTCGACTGTGATTATATACCAGGGATTTGAGCTGAACTCTCTCCTCTGATATTCCTGGCGTGGAGACAAGTGAGAGCAGAGCCTGAGAAATAGAAGCACACTGCAGTGTAGAAACATGTCCAAAAGGAGAGAACCATCTGGGAGAGTGAGAACAGGGGAGAAGTCAGGATTACAGGAAGGGCCAGGGTGTTTGCTCCTATTTAAGACTTTTTTTTTTTTTAACTACTACATTAGCACTTCTGGAGGGTATTTAACGATGATATGCCCCCACCCACATTTATGCTCTAAGACACTATTTCTCTTGCAAGAGTTTATTTGGCCAGGGGTGGACCAAAGCTAGGTCAGAGTCTCACCTTTGGGAGTTTGGAATTGAGACGGTCTCTCCATGTGGTAAGAACTATCGGCAACAGTAAAGCTGGGGTAGCCAGACTATACAATGTAGACCAGAGAGACAGAAATGGGAGATAAGAGTATTGATGTCTCTGCTGTCCTGGTGTCAGTTCCCTTCTGTCTGTCCTCAGATTCTGGTAACCTCCCCCTACCCTGTATCCTTAATATAATCCTCCTTTTCCCTTTCTGACTTCTAGTCATTGGGGTTGCTGTCACTTACAGTCAAAGAATCCTAACTAATACAACAGTGGTTCCCAAACTGTGTGCTGAGGCACCCTGGGGCACTGCATTACACTCATAGGGGTTCTTTGTTACTCTCTCACTTGGATAAAGTTGTTGTTATTTTTAACTCTTTCTTTCTCTGTGCTGTATGCTGTTTATGGGTGGAGAATGTTTGCTGACCACTAAGGAGATGAGGCTGGTTGAATAGACTGTCAGGTATAACTGAGGGGAGAAGCAGTGGTATTCAGGTTGGCCATCTGACCCTAAAGTCAGGAAAACAGGACAGCAGGTGGATCCAGGTATAAGAAGCAGAGCGCACCCACTAGTTTATACATTTTGGTAAGGGAATTCATCCTATGTCCACCAGCTGGGTGACGAGCAAATCTAACCAAGTATTCATCTTTAAGGTTATTTAAAAAGCAAAATCCTAATTATGTTGAATTTTTGGTGTGCAGCAGATGCAAATTAAAGAGCTTAAAATAAGAGGTAAATAACATGTTGACATATCTTGTGACCATAGTGGGAGAAAATGAATATGAAATTAATGAAAAAATCAACACTTATAAATCAAAAGGTTAAGCTTTGCTAAAATTCACTTTACAAAGAACATGCCACCAGGGGTGGGAGGGGAGATAGATCAGCTTTATTTATGAAAAAAAAAAATCACTGACCAAACAATAAAAAGCCCAAACTAAAAAGACATTTTTAGTTACAATGTGAGCTGAAATTTTGTATTTCTTTATGAATTCAATTTTAAAAAGAGAAATGTCTGAAATCAGCAATGGACAGGTCCTTAATCCACTTTTAAATCTTTCCCCACAAGCATGGCAGTCACGGGGTGCATACACGCCTTGTGCTCTTGGTAGGTACGGATGGCTTGATCGTGGGATTTGTCAAAGGCAGCAAGGTCCCTGCATTTAAAAAAAAAAAAAGAAAGAAAGAAAGATGGATAATGACTTATTTCGGCAAATTTTATTATACTTGCAAAGCAAACAGATTAATAATAGATATTTATGTGTTGGTTATATTTTTTTCAGAATTCCTGCCAAATTCACAATCAAAACAACTTCACCGAGATATTCTTAAATTGTATCTTGTGGCCAAGATACAACTTTTTTCACTTTTACCAAGCATTCCTTTATTATATGTCAAGTAACCTATTCTACCTTATTGCAACATTTGAATCAAAAAGGTTTGGCTTTACCTGTTTGATCCTTCTCGCATTTAACTTCAGACACTTTTTTCTTGTCCTTCCCTACTCATCAATTATCTTCTACTTGCTTTTAAAGATCTTTTTGTGTATATAAGATTATCTTTGATTTATTTCCTTTTCACCAGGGTCTAACCCTATTTGGCCCATAATAGGTAATCCATATATAATCCTTCTAAAAAGCTAATGAAATCATCTCAAATTTTAAATATTTAGAAGTGTTAATTCCTATTCCAAAATTATATCTATAATCCTTAACAGATTTAAAAATATTATTTTTAGACTGCATTTTACAAAGTATTTTAGCAACATTAAAAACATCTGTTTAAGATTTTTCTTCCCCATTCCTCATATAAAGTCAAAGCATAGTGAGACTTGGTTCTTACTTGAATAAGGGTCGTGTAAACTTCATTCTTCCTTGTTCAGTCGCCATTTTTAGAGCCAAAGGAATTGCTTCCTCCCATTTCGATTGAATGCAGAGTCGTAACCATCTAAAAGGAGGATTTTTAGGGGGTATAGGGTAGGAAATGAGGAGGAAGAAGCAGGATATGACAGGTATATCTGAAAATTACTTTTGTAATGATGAATAATCCCATTATAGTTACACTGTACACCACTTTATATTATGTCTTTATTCTGAGAATCTCAAATCCTTATACATACCATTCAATAATTGGAGAAGAGAAAGAAGAAGAGTTTGTTCTTGAAAAAGATCATATGTTTTAAAAGGTTTGGATTATGTAGGTGCTCATAGACCTTACATATGCAATTTCGGAAGGAATTAAACTTTGATTTAAGCTCACGCTACAAATTTGAATTAAGAAAGATGAACAGAATCAAAGATTTCTAACTATTCCCATTTCAGAGTCCAATAGGAAGAATGCCTATTTACCAATGAATCCTTAATTCTAATTTTTTTAAAGTCAAGAGAAGCTTAGAATAAATTCTAACAAAAAAATTAGTACTATCATCTTACAGATATTGCAACTATTCCTTAAAGACCATTATAATTATGTATATAGATGCAGTAAATTTGAAAAGGATTTTTCAAGACTCATGTATGTCTCATATGCTGCTTTCCCTTTCTCCGCTTTTTAAACTAGTTTTCCACTTTCTTCCACAGAGACAAGTTAAAATGATGTACCTGAATCGTATTTCAGAATTGTTAATGGCATTGAAGTTGTACACCTCTTGCATTCGCTTTATGTGCCCCAATGGAAGAGGTGCCTAGAGCAAAATAAAGAAGTATAATGTATCATTTCAACAGGATTCCTTGGAAGAAAGGAGCTGGAGAGAAATTCTTAGCCAGATTAAAATCCTCAATATTTTATAAAATAGAAATAAGTTAGATTAAAAATGAAAGAAACAAATGCACACTAAAATAAATTCTGTGCAAATTTATTCTGAATAAGGATATTCTACTAGGAGCCAAGGGATAATTTAATTTGCTAGGTACATGGAGAGGTAAATGAGAAGTACTCTCTTCAGACTTTCTGGTATATGTAAATACTAACTTTCCGAACCTCTCCAGAGTCTTTCAAGTTCTTCCTTATACCTTAAATATCTTAAATTTATTCTGTTCTCCAGATTCAATCACAGTTAATTTTTTTCCTCAGTGATTCCCCCAGCTTTATCTTTGTATGTTTCCTCCGAAATCCCTTTTGAATGATCTATACCCCTACAAAATAGCAGTTTTTAAACTTTTATATTACAGACCCTTTTCAGAATCTGATGACTAATACGGACCCTTTCCTGAGGGGGGGTGGGATACATTTACCGTATAAACACAAAGTTGTATGTACAGTTTCAGGGGGCTCATAAACTCCCGTGCCCAGGTTAACCCGCGCTAAAGCGAGAACAAGCTTGGGGGAAGGAAGAGAAAGCAGCGCTCAGTTTGGCCAGGCGGAGCTCTGGCAGTGCCCGCGGGATGCAGGCGGAGGAATCAGGAGGTAGATGGAAACCTCCCGCTGCAGCCGCTACCGCGTCTTCCAGAACGCTCGCCCACACTCGGCTCTCACTGACTGCTGGACCCTTCCCAGATTGTTTCGTTTCAACCAATCTCCAAGTGCAGCCGGCTGGGCCAGCTGGTTAAGGTCACCTCCTAGGTCACCTCGTTACTTTCCCAATGTGTGCTGTGCCTGTTCGCCAGTCAGCCCGTCATGCTTTCTCTCTTCGTGGTTCCAGGCCACACGGCAGGCGGGGCTACAGAAATGTGTGAAACCGCCGTGATGGCTTCATGCACTAATGGGTTCGCTAAGACTCCCATTGCTTTAAATTTCTCTTCCTCATTTTTTTTTTTTTTTAAAGGAACTCCTTTATTTACTTATTTATTTATTTATTTATGGCTGTGTTGGGTCTTCGTTTCTGTGCCAGGGCTTTCTCTAGTTGCGGCAAGTGGGGGCCACTCTTCATCGCGGTGCGCGGGCCTCTCATTATCGCGGCCCCTCCCGTTGCGGAGCACAGGCTCCAGACGCGCAGGCTCAGTAGTTGTGGCTCACGGGCCCAGTTGCTCCGCGGCATGTGGGATCTTCCCAGACCAGGGCTCGAACCCGTGTCCCCTGCATTGGCAGGCAGACTCTCAACCACTGCGCCACCAGGGAAGCCCCCCCGTTCCTCATTTTGCATCAGTTCCATAGGAAATTCTGTTCAAAGTCTTCTTCCATCCCTCTCAAGGTCTTTAGACCTAAGAGCTCCCTGTCATGTAATAGTAAAGACCCCATCACTATCTCCCTCTCCCATCTCCTCGCAGCTTCGCATATTCTTTTAGTTACCCGGCTTTGAAACCTTCAAATCTGCGTGGACTCCTTCCCGTTAACCCCCAATCCAGTCAGTCCCCAGACCCCATGCTCCGTGCTATGTGTTCTCCCTCTCACTGTCCTGTTCTTTCCCTTCCCGCCAGCTCCCTCCTGCCTGTCCTGTACTCCTGTGAGTCTCCCAACTAACTTCACCCCCAGCGTTCCTCATGTCAATCCAGCCTCCCCAACACCAGCGGAATAGTCGTCATAATCCATCATTTCATCAGATGACTCTCTTGTTAAAAATGTTAAATCCTCTGCGACTGCCTGGAATCAAATCTACATTCTTAGCTTGGCATTCAAGACACAGCACATCAGATCCCAACAGTCTTTCTAGCATTCTCTTCATTAACCTCTTTCCCAGGGCCACGACTTCCTCCTCCTGTCACGCTCTGTCACTTGCTGCTTCTTCCAACTTGAATTTCTATCTCCCTGCTGACTCTGCTCTTCTCAAATCAAGCCCCACTCCTCCAAAATCCTTCCTGATTACCCCAGTTGGAAGGGAGTCCTTCTTCGCTTTTTTCTCAAATGACACCTAAAATCCCTCCTTTTATTGCTAAATTTTGCACTTGTGACCTTTCCTACTAGATTATAAACTTTTTGAGGACCCGGCATATTTCTTTCTTATGTATTTTTATATTCAGCACAATACTAAACATAGCAGGCATTCAATAAATGTTTTTAAGTAAATGAATGGATTTTACCAAACCATTTTTTCTGTTAGTTTCCACATGGATTTTTTTTCCAAGTGGGGTTCAACCATAAATGCTGTGCCTTTATGCCCATTTTAATTTCTAATATTTTGAGCTAGTACTTACTTTCTGGAGCATCTGTGCTAAAAATTCATTCACCTGATGAGAAGAGAAGTCTTTTAGGTCTGCTGAGCTGAATGAATTTAAATCATCTTCTTTGCCCTGAAATAAATGTTGCCTGATTACTGCCATTCATGAACGATTCAATAATATGTATTGGTTTATCTGACATAAAAGTAAAAGTTAAGAAAGAGAAATACAAGGATGCATAAGACTATAAAAAATAAATTTGAACATTAGCTATTTTAATCATTCTGAGATGGCATCACTATAACTTAAAGAGCTGATATGACTCCTAAATCTATATTACTTAAGAAAAATTAGACTATTAATAGTAACAGTGGAGGAAACTTTTGACAACAACTGTACAATTCACTATATATAGATTTCCAAAGCAAAGAAATGCTACAAAAAGCATGTCAACTATTTATAGGCCAATTCAAAAATTTGGGTAAATAATCAAATTGCATATTCTTTTAAATATCACACTAATGAACTCGTAAGGCCACGAACAGATCTTTCCCTTCATCTTCACACATTCTATTTTCCCCACTTAATCTTGGAAATCATTTAAGGAAAAAAAAAAGTGGGTCTGTACTTTTCAACTTAGGATTCATTGTGAATTATCTTTGAGGAAATGATTGAGGAACATTAAAAAAAGCTTATCAAAATAAGTATTTAAAAAATCTTTTAAAATAGTTTTAAACTAGGGTTTCTTTTAACTTTAAAAGAAATATATGCAAAGGTTAAAAAAAAATCAAATAGGACCAAATGAAAAATTCCTTTGCTTTTGCTCCCTGTCTCCAAGTCCCACTCCTCAGGAACCTATATTAATATGTATATCCTTCCAGAAAATTTAATGTATGCATATACATCCTTGTAAAGAATCATTATTTTACATCTTCCTCCCCCTTCAAAACACCCTTAATATCAGAACTTCCTCCCTCTTTAGAACCTCACCTAAATATTAGAACTTACAGATCTCATTCTCTGCTCAAAAACATGCAAATTTAAACTACCTATTGAGGATATATTTATTAGTGGTAAAAACAAAGAGCAGGGGAATGATAAACCAAAATTCATGGTCATGGTTACATGGCAGGGCAAGATGGGAGGAGAGAAGGATGAGATGGGCAGGGCAAAGCATTGACAGAGGAGGTACATATGTGTACAACCAGCCTACTGCTCTGATAAGAAGTTGTTAGAAGTTGTTAGATTTTATATTTGCTTACAAAAAAATCTTGAACTTAGATCTAAAAAGTCAGTAATGCTCTAACTTTGTTATGATGTTATGAGAATCTCCAAAAAGATGTTTATATTTTATTTAAAATTAGGGTATCTTTTGCCATGGTTTCTTGTTCCATTTTCCTGATTTGCCTTACTCCTGATTTGGTTTCTCTTCCTTCCTCTGACCCTTAATGGGTCTCCCAATACCTGGAGCTTTCTACTCCTCTCTCTTATTCTCCACATCCAGACAAACTTTGGTGCAAACTATCATACCTCCCTATCTATTCTTCTAAGAGCCCATTCATCTTTCCTAAAAATCACTTACTCTTCTCTAAGAGGCCTATATTCCCCCACCCCTTTCCCTTTTAAGAGCAAGAAAAATCAGAACTAATACCATCAACATCCATTTGTTTTCCCCCTCAAGCTTAACTTTACACATTGAGGGCTGGTATAATATCATTTTGGATAAACTTGACTTAGGAATAGTAACTCCAAATACATGAGTTCATAAGTAAAGCACCACTCCCCCACTTCATTGAGTAGAGACACATTTGTACAATTCAAAAAGGAGTCAAAAATCATACATTACTACTCACAGTAATCCATCTTTGACTTAAGGCAATACAAGCATTTGTCAGAGTCATATCATAACTGCAAAGATTCAGAATATTAGAGATTACATTTTATAAAAAGGCACATGCTTTTGCATCAATGCCATTTTGAAGTTACAGAACATACTTAAATTTCAAAGTTCTTTGAAAATAAAGATAAACAACTCCAGAGTGATGGAAATAGGAAATCTTCTACCTGACTTAAAGATTACTGGTATCCTCTAAGAACACAGAAATCCAACTGGATACCAAATTAATGAAACCCTGGATTATTCTTTGGAGAGAATGCCAAACATCTCAGCAGAGACCGTCACATGCTTCTGCAGTGTATGCTGAAGGGGCTGGGGCTGAGTTGAGCGTATTGTTTCCCGGATGGCAGGAACAGTTCCAGGCACTCAGGACAACATGGTAAACACCACAAAGTCCTTGCTCTCGTGGCTTTTCCTTTCTGTCGTTCCAACCATCTAAACATCCAACAGATCTGCGAGCAACTGCTATGTGATAGGCACTGTTCTAGACAATGGGGAAATAACAGTGACACCCTTGGGAGACTCCGAAATCATGTGATTTTGATCCTCTCTTTTCAGAAGAAAGCAGAATTCACAAACTCTGACCATTAAGCAAAGCAAGTTATGCTAAGGTTTATGTGTTCTCAACTTGGAAGACAAATCATACATTTTGCAGCAATGGAAGAGACCACGTAATGTGTGCAAAATTCTTGTAAAACATCCCTCTTTGTCCATAAGTCATGCTTACTTGCCGTGAAATGTATCTGTTAGAGAACAGAGGGGTACCTGCCCCGCAGGGCCTAAATGAGGTAAGTTTTGATTAGAAGTGACCACTGAACTTGCTTTCAGAGAGTTTGTGCCCTGGGGGAGATAATAAAGGGGTCAAAGCAGTGACCTTCTTTGAATCAGCTTCCAATTTATCTTCATGAAGTAGGCTGTGGACAGTAGGCAAGCCCTTTTGTTTGCCCTCAAGACCAAGTGGGACCAGAGGTCCTTGACTGTGCAGGCAGTTCATCACCTTCAATTAGAACATGACTTAGCACCGATTTCATAAGGAACACCAGGAGAGTAAAAAAAAGACCTTTGGCTGGTCTGTTTCTTGGTGCCTGAAACTTCCGTCTCATTGTAATGAACAAAATTAAATAAGGATTAGCCCAGGGAGGGGAAGCAACCCTTACTTAGGGCAAGGTCCTAAGAAAAGTAATGAGTGAATCAGGTATGAGCCCTGTTCTCATGGTGCTTCAACGTAGTGAAGGAGAAAGACTTAATACTCACTCACACAAATCTAAGATTACGACTGTGGAGCCGTGAAGAGGCGACACACAGCACCGAGAAACCCGTAACGGGAGACTTGACCTAGTTAGAGAGGTCAAGGAATGCTTTCGTGAGGAAGTGGCTCTTGAGTTGCGATTGGAATTAAGTGGGTAAAGAGTACTCAGGGTGGAGGGAACAGCAAGTTCCTGGATGCAACATGGGGTAGTTAGCACCTCCTAATACGATTCTTGGAAGACCAGGGTTCAGGTCCCTGATTTGAGGAAGGTGTTTAGTTTAAAAGACAGTGTAATGGAGCGTTTACGACGATGAGGATTTGAATCTCAACTCTCATGACTTGCTGTGCAGCATTCAGCAAGACATGTTACCCTAGCTAAGCCTCATGTGCCTCCTCTGGAAGTGAGGGCGGTAACTTACGACACTGCTGTAATGAGGAACATGATGCTTCTACGTTATTTTTCTTACTGCAAACGTTTTCAAGGAAAGGGCAATATCTTTTTCTTTTCTGTATCTCTCACCATCCTTGTGCAGAAAGGAGGCACTCGATAATTACCTGCAATGAACTGAACTAATTTATATTTATAATATCATCGAAATGACTTTTTTGACCTCAGGGTTAAGGTTCTAACTCCTAAGCACTCAACTCTCATCACAAACTAGTAATAGCTTAAGGAAGGCATAAAACCCTTTCAGATATTTTGAGGAGCTCTAGGATTTAGGAGAAGGAGAAGGAAAAGCATTAGTAGGTAAGTACTGACTTGGGCTTCACAGGGGGCAGTCCAGGAGAGTATAGCCAGGCGTTCCAATCAACTTGATTTAGAGTATCAACCTGAGAACAGAAGGAACACCCAGTTTGCTACTGAACAATCTTTTCTCTTGAAAAAAAAAAAATTTTTTAAACTGACTTTTAGGACCTCAAATCTATAATTTTGTCTACACTGACATGTCAAGATAATTTCTAAGTCTCTTTTCTAAAATAAATTTATGTTAATCAGTAATGTTCTTTTAAATAATTAAAATAGGAAAATTAAGTACACGCACAAATTTCTGAAACACACCACTGTAGATTGCTCTGAAAAAGGAAAATTCTACACATTAGTTCATACTGTTGAGATCACATTTTAAACAGGAAAACACTGAATGAAAGATTGAATCTTAAATTCTAAACTAACACTACTATTAAGTAATTCAAATCAACCTAACAAATAGCCATTAAATGAAGATATATTGAGCATGCACAATAAGAAAGGTTTTAAAATCCAACCTTATCTTTAAAGTGGGAATACAGGAAATCTTTCCAGTCATCAGTGGTTATGCTCTTGTAGGAAAATTTCTCAACATAAGCCTTTAAGAATCCTAGGAAAACCTCTAAGAGTTTTTAAAAAAGAAGAAAAGAAAAAAGAAGTCAGTTAATAGAAAGGTAATTAGTTAACACATTTTTGGGTGCCTTGCATTGTACCAAACCACGGAGAACAGAGAACATTCAGAAAATAGGGAAACCAATGAGGACTTTAAGAGTAAAAGAATGTTCAAAAACAGAGGTAGGACTTAAGTTGTACCTTGAAGAACATATGTAATTTGTTGGAAGGCAGAAGAGAAATCCTAATTAGAGGTAAGGGGATGACACAAGACACAAAAAAGGAATACACAACACAGGTTCCAAAACCAACGATCTTTGTATAACTTGAAAAGAGGAAAATAAGATTCGACAGACAGAATGGATCCAGATGAGGGAGGGCATTCAAAGTCCATTGACTAAGGAGAGTACTTTTAAATGCCCACCAATGGGGAAGGTTACATAAACTCAGCACACAAATATAATGAAATACTATAATGGCATTAAAAAGCACAAGATAGATTTGTAAGTTCTGACATGGAAGGATGTATGTAAAATATTGTTGAATTAAAAAATAAATGTTGAAGAAATATATAGTATGATTCATTTTCTGTATTTAAAGTAACTATATGTATATATATCTATATATGTCTGTTCACTAACACTTTGAAAAAGATCTGGAGCCATACACACCAAACTGAAGGACCCTCACTTATGACTCTTACAAATTTCTGTACCACACAAAATTTTTTTCAATGAGCACATACTAGTTTCCTAATTTTTAAAATACTGATGAGCTTTTTTTAAGTCAAGCAGCATAATTTAGAACGCAGAGGTTAGTCAAGGTTTTAAGTAGAGAGGTAACATTAGAAAACGATACAGATTTCTTTAGCAGCTACATAAAAAATGGAAGGATAAAATGGAGCAAAAGCAACAGTTAAAAATTCTTTCTATTACCCTCAAAGCAAAAAAATCAGAAAATGCCAACTGCTTGCCTGGTCCTCCAAGAAGCTGTTCAAGGTAAAAGAGTAAAGCAAAGCCCTTCTCATAGGGAACTGAAGAATAAGCCACGTCAGGGTCTACGTTCGTCAGATCAACCACAAGTTTGGTGAAAGGATGTGTCTCTCCAAAAGTCTTTATCTGTGAGATGCAAAATTAGAGGAATGTTCAAATATGAAGTCTGGTTACCACCATGTACACAAGCTAGTAAGAAGTGTTACTACACTCAGTGGCATAACTTTAGGGGAACTTAGAACTTAAACTAGAGACTGGAAACTGTAGGATATGTTAGTACACATTTCTGGAAGTCTATTAACGGAATGCCTACTAGCGTAAGGTTCCGTGATATTTCTTGCTCAATAAAAGACTAGAAAAATGTTTTAATGCCTGGTTAGCAAATTCAGCTCTCAGGAGAGAGCATTTAAAAATGACATAAATACACCAAATAAAATTCAAACAGAGTAGCCAACTATATTATTGCAAAGCCCCAGTGAGGTCCTACTGGTCATGAACATGACCTTACACAGGATAACGACTAACAGGTAACAACAGAACGTCACACCAGCATCTGCCTGATTTCCCACACTGGTAAAAATGACTTTCTTACTGCTACTTAGTAAAGCTGCTTTACAATCTGAATTTTTGAACACCTACACAACTTGGGATGAATGCTTTTAAAAGTATGACTCATTTACCAAATTCTGGAGTTCTCCCCATCCTCCCAGAGCATGAAAATGTCTGAACTTTTCACCAAACAACCGTCCACAAATGTGGCGTTCCAGGTATACAGTGTGTCCTTCATTTAACCTGAAAATAATTGAAAAATAAAAACACTGACACAGCTGAGAGAAAAAGGCACTGCAATCAACAAGATATTTTCTTTTGGGTGTTTCTACAGAGCAAAGCAATTGTAAAGACTTGACTATGAATACTCAAGTCTAAGCAGACTGCTCTGCGTGGCTTCCTTGCATTCAGTTCAGAACAATGGGAAGCCCAGCCCAGCAGATGGAAGCAGGGGAAATGAAGCCAGGGCTCTGGTTTTATGTGTCCATGTATTAAAATGTGACCATACCAGGAACTAAACAGCATCAACTGAAAACCTCTATTCTACCTGACATTGTGATAAGTATTACAGAATTTTTTAAAAATCCCTGTCTACCAAAGAGATGATAACAAAGGTATACACACAAAACAATTCAAGGTGGTGGAAGGCAGGGAAAGAAATCAATAACAAGAACCCATAAAGAAATAATAATAATAAATCTTACCAGAAGTGATCCCAAGTTTTGTTGGTCACTAGATTTCCTGTCCAACTATGAGATATTTCATGTGCAATAACCTAAAGGAAATAGTGGAAGTGATTAATGGTGAAATTGATTATCTTAACCTAAAATAACTCATTATGTAAGCATTCTAGTTCTTCCAATTCCACATTGTTCAATTTATTTTTTTCCACATTGTTCAAGTTTTTTTTAACATTAGCTGAGATATTCAAGGAATTATTCAGTTCAGCAAAAAAAAAAAAAAAAAAAAAATCACAATTTAGCCAAAGATAAAAAAAGTATAGTTTACAAAATTAGAAACAAAATATTATTTAGAAAATAATAAATGGATACATCACTCTATTAAAAAATATTTCATAAACATATGAAGAGATCAAACCATAAAATGTTCTTAAATCTGTTAAATCCTACTGATTATGTAGTAATGTCTTGCAACTAGAATCCCCAAGTTATCTTTTATAATCATGTCTTCGATATAATGACACAATGGATATTTTAAAATCACTTGACTTAATACTTCTTGAGGATAAGACCATGATAATAAAGTTTCACTTACGTTGGACAGTGACTTGTCACCTGCCTAAAAAAGAAGAAAATTACCTTAGTATTTCAGAAATCAAATTACAGACTATATCTAAAAGACTGCCTATGTCAAGACACAGTATTCCAGCATTTATGGTCCACTGTATTTCTGCTGTGGCACTCCAAAGAGTTCAAAAGCAACATGTACTGAAGAAATTTTTTTAAATGCAGGATTAAAACATAGCATTATTCTTTCTCTCCCTAATCTTGGGAATTTTTCCAATACCACAGGAACCAGTATACCTGTCTCTAATTAACTTGCAGGAAACATTTCTCCTCTTCTATTTTTTTATATCCACTCTTATTCACTCTTAGGTACCTTCATTCTCTCCTTATTCCCTGCAGTATATTTAAGAAAAGTCTGTAGTGTCCTATAGTGTGTTTTACTTATTTAGTTGCTAATCCATTACTCACTTGGTTCTAGGAAGGATTTAAAGTAGCGAACAAAGGCATATAAAATATAGCTATATACTGTGGGCTAATTCTTTCCTAGTTATGGTAAACTGAGTTTTGTTTTGCTTTTTAACCAGTACCTATATGCCAAGTGTAACTGGTATAGTTTCTTTGGACACACAATTCATCAATAGACCGTTGTTACACAGCCCTCCCTCCCCCAGCATCCCAAAGCACCTTGAACACTATATTCTTTTCTCCCAAGTGGCCAAATTATTTTCTTTAGAAAGTTGAGGTGATGATAATAATCACAATAAGCAGTCGAATAAGAAACAAGGGTTACATAAATAAAAGCCTTTGATTATTTAAAAAAGTCTTTTTATTATTAGGAGTCTAAGGTTCTTCATACCTAGGTTTATGTTTGAGGAAAAGTCAACTTCAAATGAAGAAAAATTTACACTTACCAGCAGAGTAGGAGTTACAAAAGTGAGGCAAGGATGTTCCATGCCGCCATACGGGAAGGATGGCGGCAGGACCAGTAGGTCATACTGCCCCCAAATATACGGGCCTCCCAGATCTTCTGCAATTTTAAGCATAGATTCAGTCTGGAAAATTAATGTATATATATTTGTATGTCGTAATCATTGCCATAATAAATTTCTTGAAAGTGTACATTGCTTTCTGTGAAGGTTATGAGTTAATGGTGCTTATTTTAAATGAAAATGATACCCAAAAATGCATCAACTGCAAACACCTAAAATAAGATATACTATTTGATTCTTTTACCACATTACTTAAAAGCACCGCATTTCATACTCAAAATCTTAAATCTACCATCTACCACAGTTATTAAAAAGGGTAACTTTATGACGAACCTCAGAAAATTCGTAAGCAGACTTTTCCACCTGCTCTTTCTCAGACCATACCAATGTCCTCGGGCCAATCTGCCTGCAAAATGGAAAAGCTTAATGAAAATGAAATTCAAAGCAAATTACTCACCTGGTTCTAGGAACGATTTAAACTGTTGTACACAAATCCTTACAGAAGCAGTGTGATGTACCACGTGCTTATGGGGAGGAGGTGAGGCGAAACAGCTTCTCTGAGGTACAAACCTCCTGTTGTGAATGCAGCAATAAGTCTGCATGTCTATAAGGGGGTGCAGTCTGGGCCACGTGAAAACTTGACGTGAAGCGCCCCCAAAGGTTAGCTTACTGGCTCTGGTAAGACCTTTAGGGATCTAGTTTCTTCCCTCAATCTTACAACTATAGAAACCCCAGTCACGGCTCAGTAAGAGATTATTCCAGAAGGGGGCGGATGTAAACTCTGTTATGCACTTAAAGGTTGAACACTTTTAAATAAGAAGAAACAAACAGAGAGAGACGGAAATCCTGTCACATGCTGTAACATGGAAGAAACTTAAGGACATTATGCTAAGTGAAATAAGGCAGTTACAGAAGAACAAGTACTCTACGATTCCACTTACGAGGTATATAAAGTAGTCAAACTCAGAGAAACAGAAAATAGAACAATGGTTACCAGGTACTGGAGGCAGGTGGAAATGGGAGTTGTTGTTTAAAGGGTACAGAGTTTACAGAGTTTCAGTTTTCCAAGATGAAAAAGTTCTGGAGATCTGTTTCATAACAACATGAATATACTTAACACTAGTGACTACTGAACTATACATTTAAAACTGGTTGAGACAGTAAATTTTGTGGGGTTTTTTTTTTTAACCACAATAAAAAAAGAAGAAACAAATAGAACTACATATCACTTATATAGGACTAGAACCCAAAAATATTTTTTTCATGTAAATTTCATCTTAAAACTGTTATGCAATGCCAAACCCCAAACAATAAGTCTTTGCCTTGATATCCTGGCCCAGAGAGGCAGTGGATTCTAGGGCAGGGCCTCTCAAACTTCAATGTGCATACAAACTATCTGGGGAGGTTGTTCAAATACAAATTTTGATTCGGTAGGTCTGGCGTAGGACCCAAGGACTTTCATTTCTGACCAGCTCCCAGGTGATGCCAAAGCTATTGGTTTGTAGACCACAGTGAGAAGCAATGGTAACCAGTGCTAGCCAATATAAATGAATGAGAGCCACAAATGTGAGCCACGTGTGTAATTTTAAATTGTCCAGTAGCCACATTTTTTAAAAAAGGCAAAGTGAAGCAGATGAAATTAATTTTAATAATATATTTTGTTTAAACCAATATATCCAATAGTATCATTTTGACATGTAATCAGCATAAAAGATTATTAATGAAATATTTTGCATTCTTTTTTTTCATATGAAGTCTTTAGAAATCCAGTGTTTATTTTACACTTCCAGCACATCTCAAGCCTCATGTGGTTAGTGGCTGCCACTCCAGACAGCAGAGTTCTATGCCGCATGGGCTCTAAAGTCAGATGGTCTAGGATGGGTCCCGGCTCTGACATTTCCTAGCTCTGTGACTCTGAGCCAGTTATTTAAACTCACCGAACATCAGTTTCTTTATTGGTAAAATGAGAAAGAGTAATTGTATCCATTCCACAGAGTTGCGCGGATTCAAGGGCATAATGCCTTGGGGTTGGTACCTAATGAGACCTGATAACTGTCAGCTGCTGTGACAATTATTACAATTATCATTTAGTGAGTGCCTCCTATAGGCCAGGACCTTTACATATATTAGGTCTGTTAATCCTCACAAAAATCCCTTGAAGTAAACATGATTATTTCTAGTTTTTAGGCGAAGAAGGTTAAACTCAGAGAGGTGGGTTGCCCAAGGATGTAGATAGTTAACTGCTACAGCTGGAACTGGAATCTATATTTGCCTGATTTGTCCACTGTGTCCACATCCCTGGCAATTTAAAGAATGTGATTACTATAGCCATTCTTAATTTTCAGTTGTTTAGAAATAAGAACAAACAAGAAATTAAGAAAGAAGGGCACTCTAGCTGCTGGTAAAATTTTAACAAAATATCTTATATTTCTGTAATATTTATAGGCTTCCTAGTGCTTTAAAATAATTTATCTCATTTGTTGCACATAACCACCCAATGAAGTAGGAAAGGGGATATTATAATTTCGAGGATGAGGAAATGGAGGTTATGAGAAGTGACTTGTTCAAACTTAGATTCCAGATCTATAAAGGTAAGACCATGCTCATTCTATAATACTTGGAAAGTCTAAGGGGTGAGTGGTAAAGATTTTTTTAATTTAAAACTAATTTGTTACTTACATTTCATGATTAGATTTGAATGTTTCTAGAGCTGTTGGCTTGATATCTTGAGAAATACAAAAATGATCTACCAATTAATCCTGACAGAGGTTCAAGACACCTAAGGTTTAATCTTTTCATAAACTTCAAAATGTGTTCAAAGGCTCACCTGCTTTCTAAAGCTCCAACAACCAAAGCAATCAAGTAGCAGGGGATCGGAACCTAAAGGGGGCAAAAAAAACACACACCGAATGCTCGAATTAGTGTTTAAAAATGTTACAGAATAAGACAATTCATATTCAGAAGTAAGTAAATTTCCTTTCAAATCTCCGAACATTAGTGTGGATTACTTTCCTTTTGTACTTCTCAAATGGTTCTCATTTTTGAGGGGGTCAAATAGTTCAAAACTGTGATATAAAAACATTTCAAAACGTCTATTTCCCTTTTATCCCATTAGCAAGGGAAGATTCTGAAATGTGAAAAACATGATTGCACATAGTATTAGAGGTACATTTTAAGCATTTCACAAAAATTAACATAAGAAAAGGCAACTGTGCTTTTAAGTTTTTTGTCATTTTCTCTTGAATTAAAAAACTTTGTTTTAAATTCCTTTTTAAAACCACTCCTTGTATATTTGAGAGACATACAAAATAATCCAGCAACGAGAGAATGCTGAAGGTTTTGGAATCCTAGAAGCTGGGGTAGGGGCAAAATTGTCCACTGTGGCTTAGGTACCTGTTCTGCTAAGGAGGACGAAAGAAAACCATAATTCAAGAAGAGTCATGCACCCCAATGTTCACTGCAGCTCTATTTACAATAGCCAGGACATGGAAGTAACCTAGATGTCCATCGACAGATGAATGGATAAAGAAGATGTGGCACATATATACAATGGAATATTACTCAGCCATAAAAAGGAAGGAAATTAAGTTATTTGTAGTGAGGTGGATGGACCTAGAGTTTGTCATACAGAGTGAAGTAAGTCAGAAAGAGAAAAACAAATACCGTATGCTAACACATATAAATGGAATCTGAAAAAAAAAAAGTGGTCCTGAAGAACCCAGGGGCAAGATGGGAATAAAGACGCAGACCTACTAGAGAATGGACTCGAGGACATGGGGAGAGGGAAGGGTAAGCTGGGACATAGTGAGAGAGTGGCATGGACATATATACACTACCAAACGTAAAATAGATAGCTAGTGGGAGGCAGCTGCATAGCACAGGGAGATCAGCTCGGTGCTTTGTGACCACCTAGACAGGGGGAATAGGGAGGGTGCGAGGGACGCTCAAGAGAGAGGTGATATGGGGATATATGTATACAGACAGCTGATTCACTTTGTTGTACAGTAGAAAGTAACACAACACTGTAAAGCAATTACACTCCAATAAAAATATAAAAAAAAAATAAAAAGCATCAGTAAACACACACACACACACAATTCATTAAAGGTCAAAGATACAAGTCAAACTACCAACTACTTAGGAATTTTTACTTAAAAGGACTGTAACAGAGTGGTTTTTGGTCTAAGACAGTTCTTCCATCTGTAAACACTACACCACCACACGCCCGAGCTCTGGTACCAGGGCAGGTCAAAGTGTAACTTAGAAACAGGAAACCTGCTACTGACTGGGATGTAAGGAAATGGGATCAGGCATGCCCCCTGCCATGCCTCTCCAGCACCCTCCTGCTTCAGTACAACGCTGCGAGCAGAACCAAATATTTTAAAAGCGCAAAAGAAAAAGAAATGAAGAAAACAAAAAGCAGGAGCTGCTTTCTAAATTCTGAAATATTTCAAAAGCCATTTTGCTCTCTGGATGGGTAAAAGCTATTTGTAGTTCACCACCAACTAAAACACAAAATCTAGACCCTAAGATCTTACTTTTTGGCTGAATCTGTATATCTTCCTGCTCGTGTCTTCTGGGTCAGGTGCTTCTCCATCACGAATGGCACTCATAAGTGCAACCAGTTCTTTAGGGACAGACACCTAATTGAGAAGGAAAAGATATAAATAAAGATATAAATGAAAAGTTCTATGTAAAATAACCTTTCCCCCCGCTTTTTGACTATTGATACAATAGACTATGAACCCAGTACATTCCTCTGTATCACTTTTGTAAATAGAATTAGCAATATGTAAAACTGGCTTCTTTAAAAATGATGGTGACATATCTACCTGTCCATTCATCCATCCATATTAAGAGCATTTGGTAGAAACTAGGTTAAAATCCCAGCTCCGCCACTTACTAACTTCATGCACTTGGGCAAATAACTTCCCTGAGCCTCAGTTTCCCCCATCAAATGAGGGTAATAACTTCATAGGATTGTTGCAAGGAATAAATAATATAAATGAAGAGTTCAGCACCATGCCTGGCAATGGCAGCCACCAGCCCTGCTCCCCTCCACACCCTCAGAAGAGATTCAAAAGGATGTTATACTCACTTTAGATCAGAGAATACAATTCTGAAAAATTTAATATTTAACACATAAACTTGGAGTTACAAATTCTACTTTTTAAGGGTCATGAGTGTGAGAAACTTTTAAACTTATTGCTGAGAAATGTGAAATAATTTTCTCTGGAAGTTTGTATGGAAAAGATCCTTACGGGGCAAACTGTATGGTCACTTAAGTGTGTACCCTATCTCCATGATTCTGCAAGTCTTACCTCTAATGAATGCCAGAATAAAGGACCATCACCTGAGTATTAATGATCTAGCAAACATCCATTCCAACAATGTTAGGCTTTCATGTTCTTCCTGCATGGCCCAGTCCTCCAAGCTATTACTGAGGCAGGCACAGAATCAGGACCTCCAGAATCAGTACTGCAACAACCACAGATCCTAGAGCTAAAAACTATTCAGGAAATACCTTGGTTCTGCTTCCTCCCTTCATTTAGGCAGTGATAGGTTATACAGATGACACAACTGAGGTTGTGAGGTCATAAGACTTGCCCAAGGTCATGCAGTTATTAAGTGGTGGAGAAGAGTCCAGGGATTCTTTTCTTTTAAAATTTTTTTTAACATCTTTATTGGCGTATAATTGCTTTACAATGGTGTGTTAGTTTCTGCTTTAGAACAAAGTGAATCAGCTATACGTATACATATATCCCCATATCCCCTCCCTCTTGCGTCTCCCTCCCACCCTCCCTATCCCACCCCTCTAGGTGGTCACAAAGCACCGGAGTCCAGGGATTCTTGGCCTCCAAGTAAAGTTTTCTGCAGCACTATGCTAGGGGTGGTTTGGTTGTGGAACGATGTGGGAATCAAGAAGGCCCCATAAATACAGGTTGATCCTCAATTCTACTTGCCTGGTTTAAGTAAGTCTAGCCTCTGGGATAGTATTTATTTATTAATTATAGTCTACTTTTTCCTAAAAGGATTAGCAGTACCTACAACAAGAATAAGTTGGAAATGTATACAGATAAGTCTGCAATATATGCCCATTAGGATACCTAGATAGATATTTTTACATGGCTGTAAAGTGCATTTATAGAAACTTTAATCCTACAAATGTCAATTTTTTTAAGTTAAAAAGAGTTGCTCCCAAATTCTTGTTTTTAGGTCCAGAATTCTGAATTCCTTTTAAAATCAGAATGATTTATATCATTTCATTTTTTGGCTGCGCCATGCAGCATGTGGGATCTCAGTTCCCCGACCAGGGATCAAACCTGCACCCCCGGCTGTGGAGTCCTAACCATTGGACCGCCAGCGAAGTCTCTGATACCCCTTTTTTTTATACTTATGTTTGAAACTGCCTTTAAAACAGAGATTCAAAATGGGATCCATAGCCTTTTTCTAACATATTTCAGGTAGAATTTAATTAAGTAAAGTATTTCTAGCTATACAAATTCAATTCTTATCTCTGCTTATCATTTATACCACATTTACTTATACGGATCATTTTGGAAGGATATCCCGTGTTCATGGATTGGAAGAATTCATATTGTTAAAATGTCCGTACTACCCAAAGAAATCCACAGATTTAATGTAATCCCTATTAAAATAATTGTATGGATCATTTAATTCAGTGAATAATTTCAGTGATGTTTACCTCTGCACTGTAGGTTAATTTCACAGAAGGAGTGTCCTGGCAAGGAAGAATCGCTCTACAATGGATTGCCTGGGAGAGGGAGGAAAAAAAAGAAACGGCTATTTCCCTGTCTCATAAATCAAGTCATTAAGAAATCATTACAATTGCAGCATTGTTCTTAGACACATTCTTTTTAAAGATAAAAGTGTCTCACATTTCTTCAGCTCTTTTAACGTAGCAAAAGTAGATCTGTGGATTAAAAAAATCTGGTTTTCCCTTTTAAGGTAATGGTCAACCTTCACATTTCAGCTGACGCATGAAGCAATGTTAAGCAGTGATTCCTGAGTAATAGTAGTGCCCAGTGAGAAGCTGTTAGGAACCCTGACAAAAAAGGGCTCTTTGGTGAAGTAAATTTGAGAACCATGGCATATTGCATGCCTGGGAGAGTCACTCGGAACATTAGCCTCCTGAAGGCTCTGAAAAGACCGATAATAAAGAAAGCTGTTTGAATTCTCATACTTATTTCAACACGAAACCCATTTTCCTCTGGTTAATTATTAACATCTAATGGGGCGCCAGTGTTCTAAGGAACACTGATTGGGAAACGTTGTTAGAGTCTTGACCTTTTGATCTTACAGCAAACTTTGAAAGTAAACACTAGGAAGACAAGGAAGGAGAAAGAAAAGTCTCTTTCAATACCATCTAGACATATTCATTCACATAATATGTAGAGTGTTTCTTTGCTTCCGTATCAATCTGTCATAAAGATCAGTTCCATTAAGAAGAATGACCAGAGTACCTATGATTTTATACCCTGGCCTGTTTACAGATAAGTCTGCATCTATTGCTGGTGAGCAAAGGAATCCCAGCCTCACTGAGATGGTCTACTGAGCTTAAAGGAACCCTGAACTAACATCTCTCTCTGAAGTTGTTATAAATCCCAGACCGACTTCATGCCTCTGCAAACTTCCTTCTATCCTCCAAACTCCAGCCCTTTTCACTTCAAATCTAATAGATTCTCCATAGATAGGAAATCCCAAATGACCTCTAGATGG
This sequence comes from Balaenoptera borealis, assembly GCF_965194805.1. Lineage (NCBI taxonomy): Eukaryota > Metazoa > Chordata > Mammalia > Artiodactyla > Balaenopteridae > Balaenoptera > Balaenoptera borealis. The sequence goes on from NC_138870.1 coordinate 81,509,246, forward strand.
ATTAAGTAGAACTAGAAGAACCACCTGGTTCTCTCTCCCAAAATAAGGTTCCAAGACCACGCCTTTAGGGTTCCTTAAAGTCCCTGGTTATGTGGCTCAGCAATGCCAGGGGTGGGGTTTATATGTATTTCACTGGATAAGACCAAACCCAGAAAAATATGCATAGAGAATGGCCGTAAGCAAACTCATCAAACAAAATCATGTGTACCTGCTTCCTATCAACTATAATAATTTCTTAATTTAACTGAAATCTCTTTCCTCTATTTCAAAAACTGTGTCCAACAAGAAATGCAATAGTATGTTCAAAATTCACATTCTCCTGACTCACAAATCTTGCATTTCTTGCCAACGGACATTCCATACGAATTACTGATGAAAATCAGATAAGAGACAGAGAGTACATAATTGGTACATTCTTGCCTAGGACATGATATCTCTTCCAGATTAGTGAACTATGGGTTTCTTAGAAAAAAAAAAAATTTCAATTGGCAATGGAAAGTAAACACGTCTATACAGGTGTCAACATTGCTTTCTTTTTGATAGACTTGTTTTCAAATGTGAGCCTACCATAGTATCTATCACAGAGGAATATTAAAAGGATTAAATACGTGAAGTACCTTACACAGTGCTTGGAAATATAGTCAATGTTTAATGAAGCGAGTTCCTTTAATTGTAAACTATTTGATTACTAAAAGAATTAGTCTTTTTTTTTTCAGAAGAAAGTTTGATACTTATTATCCTTGTGACAGATTGTCTCTAATTATGTGGTTCTTTATTCTTAGTTGTTACACAGAAAACAGATGTAGTCTAAACCATATCATTTTAAAGGTACATTCAATATATTTACATAATATGTACACTTGTAAATGTATAAGAAAAAATCTGGAAAGGCAATACGCCAACTCAATGGTTACCTCTGGGCAATGGTGTCTGGAGAGGAATGGGAAATCTGATCTTTCCCTTTCCCCTTCTTTATTGTTAGCAATTTTTATAACCGGTACCTACTTTGTTTAGCAGTGTTTTCCTTTCATTTTATGACCATTTATTGAGTTCCCACTCTATGCCAAGTTCTATGCTAGGTGCTGAGGATGTGAATATAAATATGACCTAGATAGTCCAATCTAGGTAGACATGTTTTCAAATTTGAAGGAAGTTTCTTTTTAAAAGTAATATATGAATGTGTCAATAAGGACAGGTATAAATGAAAATATATGTAGTTTTAATAATATAAGATAAAATAAAGTACTATCTTAGGTAAGGCCCATGTATCCATAAGACCACTGTCCACTTTGCTTCATTCAGCTGCTTGAGCTGGGGATAATAAATCATTCCAAGTCCTTTTACCTGGCACTGACTAAAGAGATAGGGGTGTTCCTTCCCAGAAGTTTGTTCAGGAGTGAGCCACTGAAGAGCAGAAGATTTTGGAGATGTCTCAAAAGAAATTTCTATAACAATTTCTTGATTTCTGTATGAAAGGAACAAATACATTAGTAGAGTACAATTCAATCTAACTAAAATTTGAATTCATAATACATAAATAACACAAATAATATAAATAATATTTTACAAGGTCTCATCACTGATTGAGAGTAAGTTTTAGGAATGTTTGCCTCACATGTTCCTACCTGAATGCCAGCCTGTGGGTTCTTTTCTCTACATGGTAACTGCTTATGAAGATGTAACAGGAACTAATATTAGTTGAATACCCCAACTTTTTTTCTGTGATATCATGTAATCTTTTATAGTGGTGGGAAGGTGGAAGAAATAATTTTGGAACTTCAACTACCACTGTGGTGGGTGCCAGAGCATAACATAGGGCAGTGCTAGTCTGCAAACTGTTACTGGACAAGTTAAGTCAAGAACTTGAGAATAAATTCTTATGTCTGTTGAACCTATAATAAAATATATGTGTTTCTATTTAATCTCTTCTTCCTAGGAATTCATTTTTACTGCATTTCACAAAAGTATCAGCCTGTGGCGGAGTGGAACTAACAAAAACTGGTCCTTCACCCCAGATAGATTGAGCAGTACTGTTAACGAGGAAACAGCAAGAGCCCTGGAGACCAGCGGCTGTGCCTGTGCTTGAACCTACCACTAACTGGTGCTGTGAATTTGGACAAATTATTCGACCTCCCTATGTGGTAGGTGCTTCATTTGTACAATATGGTTAATGATAGATCTCACAAATTATGTGTGAGAGTTTCTTTCTTTTTCTTAAATGGGAAGAGAAGGCATGAAAACACTGACCGCTGAAAGGTGGGGTAGATTGACCTTGTTCTAGGCCAACGGTTTTCCACCCTTTTTTCCCTCCCCAGTATATCTAGGAGTGGGATATACTCCCAATATGACAGTTCTGGCTACCGCTTTCTTAAATAAGTTACCTTCTCTCTCTGAGGTTCCCTTTCCTCGTCTATAAAATGCAGATCATACCACAAAGGGTTACTATAAGGATTAGATGAAAGAATACATCTCCAGCACTTTTTAAGTACATAGAAATGGTTCTATGTTTGCCACTGTTGTTATTCCATTAATAAAAGTGGCTGGCCTCTGGGGAGAAGGTGAAAAATGTGCAGCTTGTAAAGCTTCCCAGGTGATCCTGAAATGCCTCCTTAAGGTGGCATGCTCCCACCATCACTCTAGGTATTACTAAAATGATGAGTAAAGAAGTTAACAGTTATCAAAAGCCCTATTCTGGAGTACCTTATACAATGAACTTCTTTAATATCTTAAGAACATGTAATTTTCAGTATAAGCTTCAATCGGAACAGCAGATTGGTAGGAGTAGTGTATCAGTTACTACACACACACAAACGAAAAATAGGAAATGAAAAAAATATCTAAATTACATAAAAATATATATCCCCCTTATTTAGCTATAAAAGAGAAAGATGAGAACATTCGTACTTGCACAGAGCAATAGGAAGAGAGATTTCCACTGGTGATCCTTTGTAACTTTGTCTTTCTCCAAGAGCGTATTTGACCTCTTGTCCATTGATGACCACTTTTTCTATTGTAAGGTCCTTTGTATCCAGAATCTAGAATTAAATTAATATTTTTATATGATAAGAATATAGTTTTAGGCACCAGAGAAAACTAATATAGCATATAGGCTAACTACAATGACTACAGAGTAGAACTAGTTGCTTAGGGAGAGTAAGATAGTGAAAGACAGGAATTAACGGAGTTGAAAGTTAGCATAGGTCCCAATTCATGGGACTTTAAACTTCCTGAAATTTTTGGGGGGCTCTAAGATTTGCATATATATTGTTAGGTAATTCTGGGACAGTCACACAAATTTCCAGCTTTAAGTAAAAGTCAGATCTAAATTAAAATGCCTTTGCTTCTGTCTCCTAAAACTTAACTTCTCTACTAGGAAAAAATCGATCTATAACTTGTTTCTTTCATCATGACTCCTCAATATATCTTACCATATATTTCTACCTAGAATTCATATAGTCCTACTGTTCTGTACTACTTTCATATATCCCCAAATTAAAACAAACCTTGGCACCTGTTAGGCAAATAAGTAGACTGTACCTCACTGCTGTTGTGTATCTAGAAAAAGCCCAACCTGGTATGGCAACTCTAACCAAATGACCCTATAGAGGAGTGGGAGAGCATATCTACTTGCTATGGCCGATTAAAGACAACTGTTCTGGGCAGGAAGGGAGGGTCAGCAAGTGTCTGAGGATTTTCCATCCCAATAATCCTCTATCTGAGCCCTAGAAACCATACCCTTTCATTATCTCTCAACTACTTTTCTAGAACCTTCAATCTTTCTACGCCACAAGACTGTTTCCAATCAACCTAAACCAGCCTTCCATATTATTTTTAAAACTTCACTCAATCCTTCTGTCCACTCTGATAATTATTCTATTTTTCTCCTTCCTTTCTTAATCTTCAAGGGCAATCTATGGCTGTTATTTCCAATTCCTCATCAATCTCTCCTCCCTTCCCCCTCTTCAATCTGGCTTCTAGCTCCTCTGCCACAGAAAGGGCAGTCCTCCTGAACAACAGGTCTTTTCTGTTCAGTAACCTTGACCTCTGCCGCTCATAGCCCTAATGGACCGCAGCATCTGTTTGAAGCCCTCTCCTTGGCTGCTTTGACTTTACACATCAATGGTTCTCCTCCTTGTCTAATGGTTTTTTCCTCCCTCTCCTTTCTAACTCCTAAATATGGATATGTCCCTATGTGCTAGCCTTGGCCTTTTGGTTTTCTTACCGTATTCTTCATTCCCTAGTTCTCGCTCATGCCCACATCTTCACCTAGAACCTCTGTGCAGATGACTACCCGTCTATTTCATAGCTTCACCCCCTGCCCAGGACTTCAGCAGATCTCTCTAACTGCCTGCTTGACATTTCCATGGGAAATGTCATCTCATATTCAATAGGCTTCTAAAAATTCTAAAAACAAAGCCACCACTGTGTCCCCTAAGTTTGCTCTCTCTGCTGATTTCTCTATTTCGTTGATGAAACTCCTCAACTTACCTGAGGTTTGAAACATTCAACTAATCCACAACTGATCCCACTTCCCAATCTCCCATAGCCAGTTAACAAGTTTTTCTTTTACACTGTCCTCATACTTTTTCTTTTCTTCTACCACCACCCTAGGTCAGGCCCTGAACTAGAACTGCTCACTAACCTTCCTACCTCTGGCATCTTTCCCTTGAAATCTGGCCTGGAATAGCATGAGGAGTTAGACTGCCAAGAAACAGCCACTTTCCAGTCACCTTTCTTTTGTATCAGTTAACTACGGTGATAAACTCAGGAAATTTTCACAATTTTATTCTTACCTCTCTAGAGTCAACAATTTTTGGTTGGGAAGAGATTTCCATCCTGGTTGTATTATTCTTTCCCTTTCTTTTTCTTTTTTTAAGAGCAGCCAAATTTGTTATGAGTATCACCTGTTTCCCTCCCAATGGGCAATTATTTCTTTTGGGGTACTCTCTTTTTTTTGGGTCCCTCAACTGTTGCCCTTACTCTGAATTAGACTGATATATCTTCCTGCATTTGCATATTCAGAAACATTAGATTTTATAGCTTAAGAATAAGTTACTCCTTTGTTATATTCTGGCACCTATTTCTGAGTATCTGATTTGTTGTAAAAACTTGATTGGAGTATCTTATGTATATAAACTACTTACGTTTATACTACTCATAACCATAAGGGTGAATTATTTGGGTCATTTCCCAGTGGAACACATTCTATTTTCTGTATTTCCTAAACTTTTCAAATCTGTTCTGAATCAGAAGACTACTATACCTATTTTTTGTGAAACCATTTTCGTATCCTCTGTGTTTGTTATAGCAGTTGGCCCGACCCTCTCCAGTAGCACTTACTGTACCACATTATAGTGATTTATTTCTCCATTAGACTGAGGGTTCTTAAAAAGAAAAAGTTACTTAGGCTTGCATTCCCAGGGTTTAACACAGTGCCGGAGAAACAGCAGGTGCCAAGTAATGCATGAAACAAGTCCTGGACCAAGAGAAAATAGAAAATGCAATGTTTAAGCTGTGTATCTCAAGTCCTGACCTCAGCCATCACTCCCAAATTACTTAAGAAATTTCCCTTCAAATTTCACTGATAAATGTTATTAAGCAATTGATCAAAAATAGTAATAAGAAAGAAAAACAAAGGAAACTGGATAGTTGACAATTTAGAATTAGTCATTTAAAAATCTTCTCTTGAGATTTGGGGAATGCAAAAACAGGCAGGTTTTTAGACTGGGACATTGAAGGGACATTCTTTTCAAAATTTAAGCACCCTGACTCTTGCTTACTCATGGAACAGAGGTAAACGTTTTATTTTCATAAATAAGTGAGAATGCAAGGTCATATTAAGCAGTGATAAACTATCAAAATTCACTTTCTTTTAATAAAAAGAGAGATTGCATTGAAACAGGACTTAAGTTCAGCCGATCCTGCCTGGGCAAAGCTGTCTGCAATAAACGATAGCCTGGCAACTTGAAGCAGACCAAAGTACAACCTATAGGGAAATAGTTATCATCTTGCTTATAATGCTTTAATTATTTATTTTCCTTATAGTGCTTGGGGTGACTGCAAATCAATACATAGAGGAGTCGACCTATTTTTCAAATCATAATTAGTCTAGCAAATTGCTAAATCACAAAGTAAGAAAGTTACATGCTATATTAGTTCATATTAATGAACTCAAAATACAGGCCTATTACTCAAGCAGGAAAAAATCATGAAAACAACCAACTCTTATCTAAACTTATTATGCCCAATTAACTGACCCTATTCAGTTCCCTCCATCAAGTCTACAAAATACGTTATCTGATTGCTTATTGCTGGGCTTTGGTAGCTATTGCCACACTACTCTATGCAAATACATTGTGGCTGGCCTTTTCTTGTTCCTCTTATTTCTAAAATGCTTATCTATGAAATTCTTCAGGTGAAAGGCACAATGCAAATACTATCAGACAATTTGAGTAAGAACACTGAAAACAGGTTATGTTGTACAGATAAAATAATTTAATAACATTCCACAAATCTAAACAAGTTTTTCGCCATTCAAGTGGCTAGAGAGCTTGTAGAAGTCATTTTCTAAAAAGCGCAATATTATTTGCTTCTGGGAACCAACTATTAACAAATTGTATTGAGACATCCTTAGAAAGCTTGAAGAGCTTAAATTATTAGAAGAGAAGAGTGATAAGAATCAAAGGTAGGAAGGACCATGAACCCGGAGAGAGCTGCATCTGGAGTTAGAAAGTAGAGACTGCAAGGATCAAAGCAGGGCTGGGAATTCTCTAGGGGGGTTGAGAACTGGCAGGGAGACGGTGATCGGTCGTATCCGGCAGACCTGCGGGTTGAAATAAAGGGGCCTGGGAGGGAAAGGTGGGACTGAGAATCGGCAGGATACAGGGCCTGAGACTTAGCTGAGACTGTGGACTGAGGAAGGTGCACTGGGGACTGAAAGAATTCTGGGGCCTGAGGAGGGAGTTCTGGGCTGCAGGCCGAGGATAGGGGGAGACCGCAGGGGGCATTAGCGCTGGGAACTAGGATTAGCGGCGGAAGAGGGATTCGTGCTAAAATGAAACTTGAGCGCTGGGTGAGAAGCGGGGCGTGGAATGGGCCCTGGGATGTGTCCAGGGACTGGGAAGGAGGCTTTGGGGGAAGGGGTGGAGGAGAAGGCAGGTATATGTAGTGGGTGAGGAAGGACTGCAGAGACTCAAGTTGGGTTGGGAGGGATCGATATGGGGTGCGTGGGGGCTGAAGGGGACGCTGAGAAATGAGTGTGGGCTGAAGAGGAGGTGCAGAACACGGGTTGCGGGCTGCGGAGGAGCACCGAGGGATGCGCAAAGCAGGCGGGGGTGTGGGACCGGGAAGGGGCCGAAGCGGGGTGAGAGACGAGAGGCGGGCACTGGGAGCCTGTCCCACCGTACCAGGCTGCGCAGATTGTCCTCCTGGGACTGGACGGTGAGTGCGGCGGTCCCGGTCAGTACCCGGCGAGTAAAGTCGACGCTGCAGCGCAGGTGCAGGTGCTTGGTCCGGCAGACGGACACCGGGGAGGCCAAGGAGCACGCATCCACTACCTCGGGCATGGCTGTGCGGGGTCCCGCTGCACGCGATCAGCACCCCAACACTCCGCTGCCAGACTGACTACTCGACTGAGAGCAAGAGAAGGCGGGAGGGAGGTAAAGCAGAGGAGGAGGAGTTCGCGGCGCCCGCCGGGAAAGGAAGTTCCTTAAAGTCGG